>NC_140619.1:2381794-2981794 GCF_057382275.1 Copadichromis virginalis
TTTACTATTAGCAAACACTAAGACGATCAAGACATCTTCTAGGGGCCAGTGTTTGTTTTAGCCCGTCATAAATCCTCGTAGAACAACATGAATTAAAAACGTGCCCTTTGTGTTATTCAGGAATCTTCTAGACTGGACCATAGAGCATAATCTTATTTCTCAGAGAAGATGCCTTAGCCGAGTCGTTCAGACAGCAGTCTCATCCATTTCCTGTCTTTTATCTGAATTGTTTGATGTTAGTTCTGACTCGCTTTATGAAAATGACACCATAGAGATTTATTGAGACTAAGTTACAAATGCTTGCTGACAGGTAGAGTTTGCTAAATGCAATAACAGGTTAAAGCAGCAACAGTAGACATGTTAACCAACTTTTTGTGGCTGTGGACAATAAGTGAAGGAAAGCGCTATACAAATACAGGGAAAAAAAAGGAATCATAGATTTTTTTAAACAGTTCAAGAGGTGCATCTGTGCACTTGTTGTCTAAATCAGTTTTTATCACATTAGTGAAAGACTTTGTTTGCCGGGTGGGTGGGGGGCTGTTGGGCTGCTGTGATTGACTTGCTGCATCTCGTGTTCTGTTCTCCTCACTGTGGTGATGATGCATCATGCCCCACCCTCTCCTAGTGATAGGGTTGCTTACCACTTTTCTCCTGTTCTTCCTGCCTGACCTGTGGTGACCTTGGCCTGTCACACGATTCATCATCTCCACCATCTACTTCACCGTCTGGTTAACCCAACCCTCCTGACTGGCTGCTGCGGCTGGCTCTGTACAACACCACTGGATTATGCTGCACTCTTGATGCACTCTGATCTTTTTTTGGTCCTACTTTACTTTTTTTTTTTTTTTTTGGAAATCCATACCATTTTCCTGCACTGTGGAATAACCATGCTGGGCATGATCTGGGTTCGTGCCTGCTCCGCTCTGGTGGGCTTTCGGGCTCCCACATGTGTCCGATCTCTTCACTCTTTCCCTGGGATCACTGTGGCTCAGGTAGGCTGCTGTCCATGTGTTTATTTGACAAGATGTATTCATAATTTTTCACGCTACAGTTGTTAAATACAGTATAAAACCTCTGAACACTTTATATTTTGTTCTGTGTTCTCATGCAGATTGATGAAGAGGTAGCTAAACTGCTGGCACTAAAGGCTCAGTTAGGAGATGATGGCAAAACCCAATTTGTCCTTAAAACACCAAAGGTAAGATTAAAGTACTGTTGTATTTAAGGAAATACACGTTTATATTTACAGAATATTCTGTGGCACAGGCCTGGTATCGTCTGTATTAGGACAAGACAAACACAACCATTTAACTTTATGTCACATGTGTAAAGCTTATCTTACTATCTCAGCAGGACTTGGTGGAATAAAAGGAGCTCTCAATGGCAAAGTACCCGCTACCTTTATATTCGGGCACATACCATTTGATTAAAAGCTTGTTGTAAGTAGAAGCAGGCGTAGCTT
Organism: Copadichromis virginalis; assembly: GCF_057382275.1. Taxonomy (NCBI): domain Eukaryota; kingdom Metazoa; phylum Chordata; class Actinopteri; order Cichliformes; family Cichlidae; genus Copadichromis; species Copadichromis virginalis. The sequence goes on from NC_140619.1 coordinate 2,383,257, forward strand.
TGGTTACAGAGAAGCCTGTCTGTGAGATCATTGGCACCAAGTGGCTGCATTATAATTAAAAAAATATAATAGCTCTAGATAGCTTGTTACCAAAGATCAGATCAAAGAACCCCTTCATAAGAGTGGGTTTAACGAATCAAACTTTAGTGTCGGTAGTCAAAAATGCAAGGATCAGACTACCCCAAATTGTGTCATCAAAGTACATGATGCTTTATGTGGATATCTGCTTATCCTTTAATCAATCACATCTCTTCTAGAGGACCAGAAAATGTCTGTATGGTAAGCTTTCCAATGGTGTGTTACAACCCCAGTGGCTCTAAGTTAGATTTCTTTTTAATGTAAAAAGTTACATGGATTCAGTCACCCAGGCCTAGGACAGCGACCATTTACAACCTCTGGTAGGCTGAGTGGTTACTGGTTACCGCACGGTGAAATCTGTTACAAAGAGGATGCTGAACAAAAAAATGACAACAAACAACAAGTGCATACATATTCTCACAATAGAATTATTTGATTGACAATGTGTGTTTGTCAGGGAACGAGAGACTACAACCCCAAACAGATGGCCATCAGAGAAAAAGTCTTCAACACCATCATCCGCTGCTTTAAACGACATGGAGCCGAGACCATCGACACACCTGTTTTTGAACTAAAGGTAGAGTTTGACTTAGTTTAACAAGTTTGCTGCTTGAAAAATAGGAATGGGCATCGGGTATTAGTTCTTTTAGCAAACCGGTTCCCAGTAGTTCAATTCCTTGCAATTGTTAGTCTGCCAGACTCTCAATCCCGCTTATCGGTTCCACTCGTACTTATGCTACAATTAGCTGACTACTTTCATTTTTATTGCACAAAAGAACCAGAGCGCAATGGTGAAGTGCAAACTGCATTCAGGACCGAAACAACAGCTAACTGCTAAATAACGAAGTTGTGCCGCTAACACAACTTCGGCTCTTTGCAAGCACCTATCCGGTCTTTAAGTGATGACGTGATGAATCCTGCTTCCGGGCCCAAACTACCCTGTGTTTAATGACGCTTTTGTGTTTTTAACATGTTTTAATGCTTTGTATCTTGTTCTATTTAATCTCAAAAGCCCCTAAAAACAGTCAGTGATCACTGTCGGCCTCTCTCGGTTTTTATTACCGCTATTCATTTTAAAGCTCAGCTTTTAAAACCATCGGGAACCCTCAAGTTAACTTTTATCGAGTGGAAAAAAGTTAACGTTCATCCTCCAGCTTCACTGTTTATGTTACGCTAACATAGCTGTGTCGCTAGCCACCACGTAGGACATCGTTATATACCAGCTAGCCCAACTTCAGTAACCCTACAAGTGTCACTGCTGTTTACTTTCATTTATGTTGGAAGTGACAGCAGAGCTGTACGTTTGAATTTTGTCAGAAATCCCTCAGTCAGAACATGCTACATCATGTTTAGGTGGTAAGTAGCGAGCTAACTTCCTGCTAACTTCTAACTCCGTTAAATGTATTAAATTCTGTTTTCATGGATGCCTGGATGTTAAACTTAAGGCTATTGTTAAACTGGATATTAAGAGTTTTACTCTCAGTGATGCCGCAGTGTTCGTTTGACTTTGGGCCCAGACACAGCTAATGACGTCAGGCTTAAAGGCCGGATACAGACAGTGTGCTAATCAGTTTTCAGTTTTATTTGTCATATGCAAGTTAGCACAGGGTCAACATTGCAATGACATGTATTTGACGAGCAGAAGACAGTCACTCAGCAGAATGGTACAGTAGAAAAAAAATGGTTAAGAGCAAAATATTAATAAAATATAGTAAAAGAAAAAAGATTAACAGTTAACAGACTAAATATGTATATTTTGGGGTGCAACGATACACAAAATTCACGGTTCGGTTCGATACTTTGGTGTCACGGTTCGATATTTTTTCGATACAAAAAAAAATGTTCATGCTTTTTTAATTTGTCATTTATTAAAATTATAAATATATATTTTAACTCAAAAGTACAGTTTTTAAATTTAATGTTGCTGAAACAACAAAATAATAAAAAAATAAAAAAAATCTGACGGAGAAATCACTCATCTTTGGAAAAGAGAGTTTATTACAGAGAAATGGCTCTTTCAAAATAAAAGCTCTACTATACGCTTCTTCTGGGCTATATTCTCAGCAGCATATTAAACATATCAGGTCCCCATAAGGAGAATCCTGTGCTAACGGCTGTCTAAATGACTCGGGTAAAGTTTGTAGCATGCGTGCTTGTTGTTTTTGTCTGCTTCCACTTGTCTTTGCACTAGGATGATGTCGGAGTAAATGTGCAGTCATATTCGTTGTGTTCCCACTAGTGCTGTCAGCGTTAATCTGAAATGACGTTAACGCCACAACACGGCAAATCTCCGTTAACGAGCTACTGCGGATCGCCGCGTGTGTGGGACTGGACGGCGTCAACACGTTAACGAGCTAACTGCGCTAACACACTAGCTCCCACCCATGTAATTGAGCATTGCGTGGCACATCCAACATACTGTTTTACTTTAGTCCATGACTCGCTTACCTTCAGGGTCATACGTCACATGAAAACCAAAATAGTTCCAAAGGCCAGATCTGAATGAGGGTGGGGGAGGTTCAGTTTGCCATGTTGCAAGGAGAGCTTAACTTCTGTCTTGCTAGCTTGCCCTGCGCTCAGGGAATCTGCGTTCGACTACTCCGCCTAGGCTGCACTGTCGAGCGCAGATCCACTGAGCGCTCAACACAGACAGCATCGTCGGAAGGAAAGTTGATAAAATAAATAAAAAATTTTGTATTGTTTGATACATATGGGTACCGAACCGAAAGCACTGTATCGAATGGTTCAATATCGATACGAGTATTGTTGCACCCCTAATAAATATATAAATATATGTACACACTAGTGATTAAATAAAAAAAATCTTAAATAGGAATGTGACGGGGGGGATATTGCACAGTGGCAGGAATGAGCAGCAGTACAGACTGAACAGTTGGTACAGTATTGCACATTTTCTGCCTAATATAAATACCAATAAAGTGGCGTGACCAGTGCAGATTGTGCAGAGTACTTGTGAAGCTGCAGGGTAGCTTCTGAGTGCGTCCTGTGGACTGTGTTGTGTGTGTTTAAGTGTTGTGGTTGAGGTGTCGTATGGCTTAGTGGTAAAAACTGTTTTTGAGTCTTGTAGTCCGAGCAGACAGACTCCTGTAACGTCTGCCAGATGGTAACAAGGAGAAGAGCTGATGTGCTGGGTGGCTGTGGGCCTTGATGATGCTGTGTGCTTTGCGGAGGCACCGTTGAAGATAAATGTCCTGAATGGCAGGAAGCCTCGTGCCAGTGATGTGCTCTGCTGCCTTCACCACCCTCTGTAGTGATTTCCGGCTGCTGGCAGAGCAGCTTCCGTACCAAACTGTGATGCAGCTCGTCAGTAAGCTCTCGACTGCACACCTGTAGAAATTTGAGGTGATATTCGCGTTCATGTCAAACTTCCTCAGCCTCCTCAGGAAGTAGAGTCGCTGGCGAGCTTTCCTGATAGCAGTGTCTGTGTGAAGGGTCCAGGAGAAATCCTCGGTGATGTTGACTCCAAGGAATTTGAAGCTGCTGACCCTTTTGACCTTGACACCGTTGATGTGGATGGGCTGGTCTTCCCTGACTGGTTGTTTCCGGTAGTCCACTATCATCTCTCTAGTTTTGCTGATGTTGAGAGTCAGGTTATTTTCCAGACACCACTCGTACAGCGCCATCACCTCCTCTCTATAGGCCGTGTCATCGTTGTCTGTGATGAGGCCTATGATCGTTGTGTCATCTGCAAACTTGATGATGGTGTTGGACTCATGTTTAGCAACACAGTTGTGTGTGAACAGGGAATAAAGGAGGGGGCTAAGCACACAACCCTGTGGCGTTCCTGTGTTTAGGATGAGTGATGAGGAGGTGTGCTTACCAACTCTCACCACCTGGGGCGTGTTTGTGAGGAAGTTTAGAATCCATCTGCAGATCGGTGTTCCCAGCCCAAGGTCGACGAGCTACGAGGCAAGTTTTGAGGGGATGATGGTGTTAAATGCCGAGCTGTAGGGCTGCCACAAACGATTATTTTGATAGTTGACTAGTCACCGATTATTTTTGCGATTAGTTGACTAATCAGAGCATGCATCCATTGAGCGTAAAACCTACAGCTTATTGCACCAGCAGCATCTGCTCTTATATAACTATCATTAGCTTACAGCTTGAAGTGTTTAAGGTGCTAACTAAAAATAAAGACAAGATGATAGTTTATTCAATTTTAATGAAGTTTTCAGATTGTTTCGGTGAAGTTTAATAAACTCCTTGCTATCTAAAATATAACAGGACACCGGAGTATATTCTCCAGCATCTCACACTTCTGATAATCAGCTGTCTGCTTGACGTTTATTCAGCTGTGTAAAAACTATAACTTTAATCTCAGACAAACTGATTTACTCAGGAACAAATAAAATACTGAAAAAAGCCAAACAATAACATGTTTAAGTTATCTAAGTGACTTATATATCATGTTTAACCTGAGTAGCGAAAGACGGCGGTGGGTTTGAAAACGATTTGCCGGGAGTCCGGTGTTCTCACGGCTCTAGTTAGCCTTGCCCCCGGCTAGCTATCGAGCTAGTGGGTAACAGACGTCTCCGAAAACGTCGGAGCGCTTTTGAAAATATGTGGTGTCCTGATAAACTGAGCAGATATTTGAGGTTTACACAGCTACATTCTCGCCTGAAAATATGTTAAACGTTTATTTTGTGACCCAGAAAGAATAATAAGAGTAATATTAAAACTAACTAGCTGCCGCCATTGTTGGAAACTAAGCAGGGCGGTGCTATGAATTTTGGGACACAGCTACTTCTTCTTCTTCGGGGTTTAACGGCAGCTGGCATCCTTGTACATGCAGTGCTGCCATCTTCTGTTTCAGTCCGTTATTACACTCTTAAATCCTGCTACTTATTCCTGCGTCTTTTGGGATCTAACAAAGCTTCAAACGACGCTTCGACTATCAAATTGGTCGTCGACGATTCTGATAGTCGACGTAATCGTGACTAGTCGACTAATCGTGGCAGCCCTACCTAGCTGTAGTCGATGAAGAGCATTCTTGCATATGTATTCCCTTTTTCCAGGTGAGTGAGGGAGGTGTGCATTGCCAGGGCGATGGCATCCTCTGTGGTTCTGTTTGTCCGATAGGAGAACTGAAGAGGGCCCAGTATGTCAGGGAGGGAGGAGCAGATATGACCTTTGACCAGCTGCTCGAGCCACTTCATGATGATGGATGTCAGTGCAACAGGACTGTACTCATTCAGACAGGAGACCACAGATTTCTTAGGAACGGGAATGATGGTGGATGTTTTGAGGGACGTGGGGACCACTGAGTGCCTCAGGGAGAGGTTAAAGATGTTGGTGAACACCTCTGCCAGCTGGTCGGCGCACACTCTGAGAGGCCGGCCTGGGATGCCGTCCGATCCCGGAGCTTTGTGAGGATTGACCCTTTTGAAAGACCATCTTACAGCTTCTGTTTTGAGAGTTAGTTACAGCCTCACTGTCCTCATGAGGGTAGAGGATCTGCTCTCTGTTGTCTGCATCAAAACGAGCATAGAAGTTGTTAAGCTCGTCTGCAGCTTAACAACTTCTCGTCCAAATTCCCCGGAATTTGGATATATGCGGACGGTGGTTTTAGTGATGGTATCGTCCATGCATTTTCCAATATATCCAATGACAGAGTCTGTGTAAAGTGTAAAGTGTAAAGTGTGCGTGTTAGTCCCCATAGGGAAATAGTTCCTCTGCATTTAACCCATTCACCCAGTGAAGCAGTGGGCAGCCACCAGTGCAGCGCCCGGGGAGCAGTGTGTAGGGACGGCACCTTGCTCAGGGGTACCTCAGGGTAGCCGTTCAGTGGAGTCGAACCCCCGACCTTCCGATCATGGGGCCACCACTCTACCTACTGAGCTATCCCTGCCCTGTGAGTTCATTGATGTTGCCATCAGCTGCATCCACAAATATCTGCCAGTCAGTTGTCTCAAAGCAGTCCTGCAGGACCTCCTCAGCCTCACTGTCCCATTTGTAGATGACCCTGGACGCTGGTTTTACCTGTTTCAGCCTTTGTCTGTATGCAGGCAGCAGCAGCAGGAACAATGGTCTGCCTTACCAAAAGCTGGGTCTCCCAGCTCAATAAAGGCAGCGTCAGGATTTTAATTCTCAGGTCCAATAATGATGTCATACAGTTCGTCCACAGCCGAAGCTTTATCAGCGTGTGGGGGAATGTAAACAGCTGAGAGGAGAACTGAGCTGATCTCCCTCGGGAGGTAAAAAGGCCTGACTTTAATGCTCAGCAGCTCGAGGCTCTGAGAGCAGTAAGTTTTTAAGATACACACATCTCTATCCCACATAGAGTTAACCATAAAGCACACCCCTCCTCCCCTTTTCTTGCTTGAGTCCTTCGTTCGGTCTCCCCGGTAAACAGTGAATCCATTCAGCGTGACGGTGCGGTCGGGGACGCTGGGCTCCAGCCATGTCTCCGTGAAGGCCAGAACGCAGCAGTTCCTGATGTCTTTTGGGTGTTTAATCCGTGCAGGCAGCTCGTCAAGTTTGTTGTCCAGAGACTGGAGATTTGCGAGCAGGATGCTGGGCAGAGTTGGCTTGCCGTTTCTCTGTCGGGATCGGCTCAAAACTCTGGCGCGTTTCCCACTCTTTGTTTTCCCACGGCGTCGTGCAAGTAAACGAAGGATCCCAGGCATCCACGGTGTCGAAACCTGCTGTAAAGTCCGAACTGGCTGACGAACATTGCTCCAAAAGCGTTTGTCCGTCATACGATCGCACTGTGCGCACAGAAATAGAAAGCAGTACAAAATAAATAATAACATTTTTGCTGAGATGACTGGGAGCTCTCGGCCGCCATCTTACGGCGCAACCGGAAGTCAAGTTCCTCGATTGCTTTAAAGCTTTGTGCTGTTGACTTTGTGTTTATACCTGTTGTTAGCTAGGATTTGTGTTGGTGTGTAGCCTGTAGGTTTATATTGTTAAATGTTAATTATGAGAATTATATATCACATATTCTGTGTGAGACATTATTTTTGACACACTGATCACAAGGAGGTGAAATGCCTTCAACATTCACAAACATTTGACCACACAGCACGCAATTGATTTGCAGGAATGTGGAACACATTGCACGGAAGTGACCTATTTGTCTGTTTGCACAGGAAACATTGACGGGGAAATATGGAGAAGATTCCAAGCTCATCTACGATCTCAAAGACCAAGGAGGAGAGCTGCTGTCCCTCAGATATGACCTCACTGTATCCTTTAAATAGACACAGCCAACTGTACTGTTCTCATTCATGCATTTCCACAAAAATGTTAGAAAGGATTAAAAGAGTGGTGGTACTTTAGACTGAGCATTCAACAGAGTCAGAATACGCAGTTAAATGAACGGGGCTTCTTATTAACCAAGTGCAGCTTGTGAAAAGGTTACATTGTCATGAAAGTAGCAATACATTGTTACTCTGTGGTGTTGTTATTCTTGACCCGCCCTCTTTCAGGTACCATTTGCCCGCTACCTGGCCATGAACAAGATAACCAACATCAAGCGTTATCACATTGCTAAGGTCTATCGTCGTGACAACCCAGCCATGACCCGGGGACGTTACAGAGAGTTTTATCAGTGTGTAAGTCAACTGCAGATGGCATGGACTGAGTTCTTTTTCATAGCATTAATTTTGTCTCACTATGGGAATATCTACTCTGACCTCATTAGAAGGTCAAATATCACAGCTCCCTATAGGCTGGCTCAGTGATGCCTGTGTGAGGAGGGGCGAGGGGTCCCCTATATAATCTTGATTCAAGCAGAAGCCGTTGACAGCCCTGCTGTTTGTGCTAAACTGACACTGTCCATGAATTTTAGTGCAGAACGCTCTGTTCCCTACATGCCAGTGTATAGTAGCTCACAAGCAGTAGCAATACAGTCCTGTAGGTAGTCCGGGTGTTTGGTAGCAATGCTTTTACTCCAAAGCATCGTAGCAACACTTTACTAATAAGGCACTGCCAGCATCACCAACAGGAAGCATTCACGCGTTCAACACTCATTAGCAACAGCGCTTAATGTAGAAACTGCCCAATATGCAGCAAAACCTCCAGAGAAGTAGCACTACCTTTCACTGCTAGGATTCAAAGTCCACTAGCTACCCGAGGCTACAGCTAGCTACCCGAGGCTACAGCTAGCTACCCGAGGCTACAGCTAGCTACCCGAGGCTACAGCTAGCTACCCGAGGCTACAGCTAGCTACCCGAGGCTACAGCTAGCTACCCGAGGCTACAGCTAGTGTCACTACCCGATCCGTACCGGAAACCCGATCCGTACCCCGCATGCACAAATCTTACGTCACTTCCTCTCTTTGCCAACATTGCGACATTCAATATATTTGAATGACACGGTTAGCGCCCAGTTAGCTCCTAGCATTTCTCAACAGCTCTGACTCCTTTTCGACTACCGGGACATTTAAACAATGGATAATCCGTATGCAAACAAATTCATGCTTTTCTCCTCAACAGAGAGCGTCCCCCGATTGAACAACAGCGCCGTAAAATAAGAAGAATGGCGCCTAATTACAGAGTTAATAATACAGACTTTGTAATGTGTCACGTGAAGATTCAGCAGCCAGATGAAGTGTTTACTGACAACTGACAGTGATAGCGCACATCATCATCATTATTCCAACAATCCTCTCCACACAGACGAGCATAAACACACTCGACTGTCACTAAATCAAATTTAACACACGTTTGTAATGACGCTAATTCAGTTTACAATAGGGTTTATTCGCTCAGTCAGCAGGTGGCAGTATCCTCGTACACTGGGGAGTAAACTGCCATTAAACGAAGAGAAGAAGACGAAAACCCCTGCACATGCGCGGTACGGATCGGAGAGTCCTGATCCGTAACTATCTTTTTATTTTTCGTTTTCGTCTACATTATATTGAAATGTTTCATTATGGGAAACATTTTAAGAGATACTTATTATTCTTAACATCTTAACAGATACTCTGACCCGTAACTATCGTAAAACGCTTCAACCGGAAGTAGACACCTTTCGTGCATGCGGGGCACCGATCGGGTTTCCGGTATGGATCGGGTAGTGACAGCTAGCTACCCGAGGCTACAGATGTGGAAAACTATTGTTGAGGAGTAGCAGGTGGTTGGTGTACTTTGGTAAACGGTCACTGCTCTGATGTAATAAAAAAATGTGACTGTTAAATGCTGTCCACACTCCTTTCCCTGATCGCCATGGAGTGCTTCAGAAGGGTCGTCGAGGCCCACATAAAGGATTCCATCAATGTCACTGTGGGCTACAGGAAAAAACGTTTTTGCAGATTGTTCCTGGCTCAGACTCGGGTGCAAAAAGTCTCAACCTGAGCTTCCTCCTCTACAATTTGGTCCTGGACTTCTTAACCAGCAAAATCCACAACATCTCTTCCTCCTGCATCATCCTCAGCACTGGCTCCTTCCAGATCTCTGTATTAAATCTCACCTTCCAGGTCACCCTGCTGACATATGACGCCAGAGCATCAAAGCTGTCGTACAGTCTTTGTAGATGATGCAACACTTTGCACAATACATTTTTATGTATTTTATCTATTGACTATTTCAGTTTACACTGACATCTGCTGCTCGTCACCACTGATGACTGACTTAGAAGTGACAAGGTTAACATGTGTGTTTGTGTTTGCGTTTCAGGATTTTGACATAGCAGGGCAATACGACGCCATGATCCCAGATGCTGAGTGTCTAAAGATTGTACATGAGATCCTCAACGAGCTGGACCTCGGAGACTTTCGTATTAAGGTTTGTCACTTAGTTGAGCTGAGTGCTGCCGTGGTGAGTGAGTCTCTCTAACCACATCTTCTACATGCAGGTGAACGACCGACGCATCCTTGATGGAATGTTTGCGGTGTGTGGCGTTCCAGATGACAAGTTCCGAACCATCTGTTCAACGGTGGATAAACTGGACAAGGTACTGAGGCTTACTGCAGTGAACATCCAACTCTTCTAATCACTATACTCAGTTCTCCTGACCCTCGTACTTATGAGAATGTTTTCAGTTGTCAATATTCAGAAACCAGTATTGTGGAGGTAAAAAGGAATGGCATTTTTATTTGTGACACCTCTGATGTAATCTAACAGCACTGTAAGCGTCTCCTTGGAGAGCTGCTATGTTGATGCCATTTGCATGAAAATGTTATGTGCAGCTGCTCAACAAGAAATAAGAAGTGAGATTAATCAGATGTGACTCTGGATCAGATCCGCCTCAGATGTACCACAGGCTCAGAAGAGTAGGTCCAGATCGGAAATCACTTACAAAACAGGATTGGACTGGATCAGGATGGATGAACCTCAGTGTGTGAAGAGGACTCTCCATTTACATGCACAAACTGGAGTCTATTAGATAGATATGATACAAACCACTGCAGTGCAGTACCTGTAATACCTACAGCATGTTCTAATCGCTCTAATAGGATATTATGGTCGACAGTATCGAACGCTGCACTGAGGTCTAGCAGGACAAGCACAGAGATGAGTCCACTGTCAGAGGCCATAAGAAGATCATTTGTAACCTTCACTAAAGCTGTTTCTGTGCTGTGATGAGCTCTGAAACCTGACTGAAACTCTTCAAATAAACCTCTGCAGATGATCTGTTAGCTGTTTGACAACTACTCTTTCAAGGATGTTTGATATAAAGGAAGGTTGGAGATTGGCCTATAATTAGCTAAGACTGCTGGGTCTAGAGATGCTTTTTGAGTAAAGGTTTAACTACAGCCAGCTTGAAGGCCTGTGGTACATAGCTGATTATTAGAGATAGGTTGATCATATTTAAGATCGAAGAATTAATTAATGGCAGGACTTCTTTGAGCAGTTTTGTAGGAATGGGGTCTAAAAGACACGTTGATGGTTTGGAGGAAGTAATTATTGAAGTTAACTCAGAAAGTGTTTGAGAATTATACCACGGAGTCAGGTACTTCTGATTAGAGACCTTAGTTTTCACAGGAGCTACAGTATCCAGAGTCGTACGTAGTGAGGAGGTGAAATTATTAACAAGATGATCGACCTCTGGAGCAGCGTTCAGATAGCTGCTCTGCTCTGTGTTGGTACAGGGCACTGAAGATGATAACAGTGGGTGGATTATATTCTTAGGATGTTCTTGACAGACGTCTTTGCAACCATCTAACTTCACTTAGGAAAACATTTGCACATCAAGAAAGATTCTTCTTCAGCCACTTTAAAGCCCTTTGAGTGCTCGGTCAGTAGAATAGTGCTATATAAGAACCGGTCCATTTACCATTTATTTACCAAGAACTCAAATATTTACTGATTAGAGCATTTTAATGATTTATAATCCTATCTTCCATGCACTTGAGCAGCTCCTCAGTGTATGATGAAATAGATGCTGTAAGATGAAGAGATATTAGCCACAAATGGTAAATGGCCTGTATTTCTATAGCGCTTTACAGTCATCCACCCATTCACACAAATGTCATTGATTATCACGGTTTAGATAAGTGTGTTTGCATTTGTGCAATTATTTTGAACTGTGGGTGCTGATTTTAAGTACAAGTAGCAGTGATGTCCCGTCTGAAGCTGAAGCTCCAGCGCGTGCCCAAAAAACGAACACACTGCTTCAGAAGCCCTGTGCCGAGGCGAGGGTCGTCTGAAAAGAGTCACGTGATTGATGACATCTGAAGCTTCATTTGTCAAACCCCCGATTCAGTGGTTAATGACGAATTGAAGGGAGGATAAGAAGGACAGACGCAACAACATTGTCATCCCCTATGTAGCCGGTGTATCAGAGAAACTCAGGAGAGTTTTCTCCAAGCATGACATCCCAGTGTATTTCAGACCCAGCAACACGCTCAGACAGAAACTGGTTCACCCGAAAGACAAAACGCCAAAACACAAACTTAACAATGTGGTGTATGCTGTACAGTGCAGCGAGGAATGCTCAGACCTCTACATTGGAGAGACCAAACAGCCACTTCACAAGCGCATGGCACAACACAGAAGAGCCACCTCCACAGGACAAGACTCAGCAGTCCATCTGCATCTTAAGGACAAAGGTCACTCTTTGAGGATGCCAATGTTCACATTTTGGACAGAGAGGACAGATGGTTTGAAAGAGGAGTGAAAGAAGCCATCTATGCCCACTGTGAGTGACCATCTTTGAACAGAGGCGGGGTTTACGACACCAACTCTCTGCCATCTATAATCCAGTTTTGAGATCCTTCCCAGACGCCTTAACGCCCACTCACATCCTGGGCCATCTGACCTCAGGAATTCACATGATAAGGTGGGGCCAGGTTTCACAATGAACTCACCCGAAACTCTGGCTGATTGGGACCCACACCCAGTTTACACCTTGGCTCAGGCGATTAGAGGATCATCAGGGGGTCCTTTTGTCCCTCTGTGGGGGGTCACTCCCACTAGGTTTATATCTGGGACTCTCCACCATTTGACCTTAGAACTGAAGAAGCTTCTCGGATGAGAGGTGAAACGTCTTCAAGTAACTTAAAGAAGTCCAGACGCTTTTCTTTGCAAGCTCCTTTGACTACGGTGACCTGGATGACTGAGAACCTTCACAGACATAACGAATTGAATCATTGGTGATTTTTTTTGCGACAGATAGCGAACTAGTGTGCGACATAATGAGAGTTATAATTTGTAAGAAAACACAGCTGCAGTATATCTAAACGTATCACATGGAGGCAGGGACTTCACTGCACAAGCATACTCCCAACCTATTGTAACATCGTGTTGTACTTAATTAAAAAAAACAAACACTATATATTAATACAAAACATCAAGAAGTCCCAAGCAGAGGGAGAACACACCATGGTGCATGGTTACATGAGGAAGGTAAAAAGCACCACATCAGCCCGATGTCAGACTGAACTGTCACATTATCATGTTAAACAGAAGCTGTCATTTCAGCTCTGAGTGGCCAATCATAATGCAGCACTTCACTTCAAGTTGTAGATTCAAGCTGCTCGTCATATTTTTGGCACCAGGTGTCACCAAAGAGCTCTGTGTTGAACAGTCTTTAAATACAAGGCTCAGTGCTTCGGTGCTTGGCAGGTTATGATGAGGGTGTGGCTTATCAGCAGATGGGTATAACTAGTGCGCCACAGAGCTGCCATGTTATGTTGGTAAATATAACAAACGTGGACTGTGCTGTAGTCCCGTCTATGCCTGCAATGATTGCAGCCCTGCTGCTCACGGTCATTCGTTACAAGGCTGCTGAGCGTTTCTCCATCTCTCACCTCTTTTTACTCACCGTGTGTTTATGCACCACTCTGACATTAGTCATTAGTCAAACACACAACCGGTCACAGGAGATGGACTACCTGAGAGATGGACTACCTGAGAGATGGACTACCCGAGAGATGGACTACCCGAGAGATGGACTACCTGAGCCTGGTTAAAAGGGAGTTTTTCCTTCTTCTGTCACCAAGTGCTCACACAGGGTCATCTTCATGTTGGTTTTTTTCTGCATTATTGTTGGGTCTTTATGTTACACTATAAAGCACCGTGTTGTTGTGGTTTGGCGCTATATAAATAAAGTTGAATTGAAATCCTTACCCGTGTCCTCCTCTAGATGTCCTGGGAGGACGTGAAGAAAGAGATGGTGAATGAGAAGGGCCTGTCAGAGGAGGCTGCCGACCAGATTGGGGAGTACGTCAGCATGCAGGGTGAGACTGTGCCCAACATCCACACAGCTGATGTCTGTAGAACAATCAGCGTGACCTGAACTGTCAGCTGTTCAGCGGAGGCATTTTTTAGCTCTTTTTCTTCAGCATCAAATAAAATGTGGTCCAAGCTTATGCTGCACTCCCACAGACTCAGAAACACAACATTAAACATTTTATCTTGTACCACCACAATGATGAAATAGAGCATGCCAAGGGAATCGCTTGTGCAACACACAGACTGACTGTGCTGGATGTAATGCAGGTGGAATGGACCTGGCTGAGCGCCTCCTTCAGGACCATAAAATGTCTCAGAGTAAGCAGGCCTGCGCTGGCCTCTCAGACATCAAACTGCTCTTCAAGTACCTACAGCTCTTCCATGTCACAGACAAGGTGAGAAACTGATCTTGGATTTCTCTGGTATAGGATTCCAGTATGAGTGCTCTATAGCAATGATCTGGTTTCCATGTGGACAAAAAAGGTTTTATACTGGTCATGCAACCCTGTGAAAAACTAGCACACCCTTACTGGTTTTCAGGGTTTTCCATTAGGTCATGGTACCTGGTACCATTAGCATACTAATTATGTCACGGGACGCTCGGCCATGTTGCTATAGCAACAATCACGCACTTTAGGTGGTACTCGATTGTAAGTGAAAACCAGTCGATCCGAGTTGAGTGAACCTTGGCAAGTGAATCCGAGCAGGTAAATGGAAAAGGGGCTTTTGTTTCGTCTCTCTGTTGTTTTTCTTTGTTTTTCCGTTCTTCATTCTTCCCTGCCTGGATACGGACTTTGAAATTCTGCCTTCTCTAGGTGGTCTTTGACCTTAGTCTGGCCCGGGGTCTGGACTATTACACTGGAGTGATCTATGAAGCCGTGCTGACTCAGGCAAGCGCAGTCTCAGCCGCTAATGAAGCTCAAAACGGCGCCAATGCAGAAGAGAGTGTGAGCGTGGGCAGCGTGGCGGGAGGGGGCCGATACGATGGCCTGGTGGGCATGTTCGACCCCAAGGGGAGGAGAGTCCCCTGTGTGGGTGTCAGCATAGGTATCGAAAGGATCTTCTCCATCATGGAGCAGAAGGCTGAGGTAATGTCTCGCCTGATATCTGTGAAATAAAATTTAAGCTGGAGCAGCTTTACTGTTCTGTGAATGATGCACAAGTTCAACAGTGACATGGTTTTATTGTTCAGGCCTCACCGGAGAAGGTGCGCACCACAGAAGTTCAGATCATGGTGGCATCTGCTCAGAAGAACCTGCTGGAGGAGAGACTGCAACTCATCTCTGAGCTCTGGAATGCTGGCATCAAGGTAGGTGTGTGGCAGGGGGTGTCAGGACAGATCAGGGGGGAGATACTGTCAACAACCCCACCCTAAGAGTTTGGGTACCTTGTGTATCCACCAGGGGGAGCAGTGTGGCTGCTTTATCCGGTCTTTAAGTCTGACTTCATCAGCTGTTTCTGTGTCCAAACTCTGCTTCAGCTCCCAAAGTCAAACGAACACTGTGGCATCACTGAGAGTTAAACACTGTTTAAATTCATCTTTAATCATCAGTGTTGCTGCTTTACCAGGTGTAACAATTAAGTTTAACATCCGGGCATCCATGAACACAGAAGTTATTACATTTAACGGAGTTAGAAGTTAGCAAGCAAACAATTTATTTATATAGCACTTTCAGAACAACTCCCAGCTGAACACCAAGTAGTGTACACTTGACATGCCAGAAATGATACACAGAATAAGTTAAAATAAAATAAAGTTAGCAGGAAGTTAGCTCACTAGTTTGCACCTAGACATGACGTAGCATGTTCTTACTGAGAGATTTCTGAAACAATTAAAACGTACAGCTCTGCTATCACTTCCAACATAAATGAAGACAGAAAACTAAACAGCAGTGACGTTTGTAGGGTTACTGAAGTTTGGCTAGCTGCTATATAATGATGTGCTACGTGATCGCTAGCTACACAGCTATGTTAGCGTAACATAAACCACAGGTTCCCAAAGTGTGTGTGTGTGTGTGGGGGGCAGAGCCATTGCAGGGGGGGCGCGGTATGAAAAGAAAAAAAGAACACTTGGACACTGCTAGCATCATGGACAAGTGTTTGATGGGGCGCCTACAGAAACGCAAAGCAGGAGATGAAGCGTCGCTGAATATGTTTCCAAACCAAAGACTAGAAAATATGGTGAAGCAAATCTTCCCTTTGGCTTCACCAGGATTGGTTTTCCCTGCGTCGGGAGCAGCGCTGGGCTCTTCAAATCACGGACAAACAGGATCCCACATTCTTGATCTTTAGTTCACAAACACTTGTTGTAATGACTAACTACTCCTGACATGTTGGAGATGTTTGCTCTTTATACAGTAAAGTTACAGCAGGATACAAATAACATCAGGCTGATCCTGCCACGATTTGTTCCCTCGGTTCAAACAAACAGGATCCCACAGCTGTTTATATTTTTAAACCCATTTTGCACAGAAAAGCATTTTTTGAAAAATGTATTGATGTTGAATATTATTACACAGGAAAAAACAACTACACGTAAAATAATCCCACGGTGACGCCTCTGCCTTTGTAAATGGAGGGACAGTAACTGTGTGTAAGCCTGTAAAACCTGCAGACAGTCAGATTAACAGCATTTCGTCTCTATCATTCTGCAGTTCATCTCATGTAAACAATAACGTGGCCACAGCGTGACGTGGAACAAAACACATACCTTTGGCGTTGCGTGACGAACTCTGTATTCCTCGTCCACACGTAAACACAAAAAAGGGGTTTTAAAAAATCTCCGTTTTCGGTGACTCGAAACGGCGTTTAAGTGTGGGCGAAACAGCTGCGCTTTCAAAAATACCCGTGTAGGTGCGGACGCAGCGTGACAGAGTTAGTAGTTTATTTTCTTACTACCTGCAGATTACTTGTATTTGCTTAATTGTTTACTGAATGTTTGAGGTGTGAAATAAACCGCAATGGAGCAAAATATGGGCGTGTGTGGTTGGAGGATGTGTTAGTGCGTGTGTGCACGTGGGGAGGGGGGGCGCGAACATTTTTCTTGTAAAACAAAGGGGGCCCAGCAAAAAAAGTTTGGGAACCACTGAAAGATACAAAACATGAAAACATGTTAAAAACACCACAGCCTTAACAAAGACTGAAGCAGGGTTGATATGTCATCACTTAAAGACCAGATACTGCAGTCATAATGATGATGGAGTCATTATGTTCAAGCCTGTCTTAATGAGCAGGCCAGCTGCTCTCCATCCCCACAGACTAATATTTTTTAAACTATGCAATCAAGAAATTATTAACAACTGGTGGAAGCTTTTTAAGAGTGACAATGAATAAATAAACACAACACATAAATCAACAATTTTAAGGGCAGCTTTCACAGACAGGTAAGACAGCCCGGTCATTAGCATTACAGCACATGTCCGTGTTGTCTATTGACCAGCGATCGACTACGGTGGTGTGAAAAAGTGTTAGCCCCCTACCTGATTTACTGTATGTTTGTCACACGTGAATGTTTCAGATCATCTAACAAATTTAATGTTAGACAAAAATAGGGCTGCTCGATTATGGCAAAAATGATAATCACGATTATTTTCACTGAAATTGAGATCTCGATTATTTGACGATATTTATTTAACCCTTTAAGACCTACTATAGAACCAAGTCCGCCAGAGCTTATATTATTTTTTTACATGCTGTAGTGCCATTTGTGGGAGCATTTCAAGTTGCTATACATCAATACAACTGTTATAGCCCATATTTTAATAATATGTATGCATTAAGTCCATAGTAATTACATTAATTGCAAACAAGTGCAATAAACTACAAAAAAATTGAAAATCGTTTTTGTTTTTTTACATATATTTCTACTTGGAGAAATTTAAGAGGCTTATCCCTCAAAACTTTAAATACAATAAAGTTGCAAAAAATAGTTTACAACAACAGGAAATTTATTTTGAGTCTCTTCATAGTTTTATTTTTGAGATACAGCAATTTTTATATACTGCAGGAAAAACAAAAAACAATCCTATGATGCACATTTGCAAAGAAAACAGCAGGTGCATCAAAATAAACTATTTCCAGCAGTGCAATTCGAGTTCTAAGCATCCCAGCAACTATTCAGAAAAGTCAAACATGACTTATAAAAACACTAGTATAGGCTTTTAAGGCCTACAAGTAAAAAACTAGATTTTCTGCGAAAATGACGTCACTTCTGGTTTCGGGCAGGAAATGCGACAGTTCACGTTGACGTCTTTTTCAAAGTGGGAAGTGTTAAGAACAGCTGATGGATCGGCAAAGCCTGTTTCTGGAATATTGTGTTTTTGTTGCTGCAAGTGCTTTTTATGCAATTTTTGCAAAACTTCATGTGGAAGGAAACTGTGACCGAGGACAAGCTGATGGCATCAGATGTAAGTACAACTCCTCCGGTTTCATATGCAAAACAAATTATTGCGCTAGCTTACACGGTTCAGGTTCTACAGGGATTTAAAAATAGTTACACAAAACGGAGCGTGCTGCTCTGACCGGCTTTAAAGGGTTAACAATAACAATGTGTTGAATAATGACTTTAAAAAATAATATAAAATAGTGTGCAAATACTGATAACAGTGCAAATGTTTGCAATATAAGAAATAAATGAAAAATGTAAACATCTATGTTTAGTGAACTTTGCAGTGTTGCTCTGTGGTGCAGCTACGACACCGTAGCAAAGTTTACACACTGTGTCTACTTGATCCACGTCTGACTGAACCCATAATGTTTCCACACCACTGAAGTTTTGTTTTTTTTACCTCTCTTTTCAACCAGCAGCAGTCACTCTCCTCTCCAAATAACTTCTGCTTAGCTTTCCGAGCTTCCCTCGGGTCCTCTTAATTGTTGTGACGCGTGTTCGAAATGGAGAGAGGTGCGCTTGACTTACCACACGGAGCAGCGCGAGAGTAAAGTACGAGGGAGGGGCTAATAATCGGCTCAGTCATTTTTAATGATCGTTGAAAGCCCAGATCGTAATCGTGATTAAAATTCGATTAATTGAGCAGCCCTAGACAAAAATATTACAAACTGCATTTTGTGTTTACGTATATCATCTTTGTCTAATATTTAAATTCGTTTGATGATCTGAAACATTTAAGTGTGACAAACAGGAAAAAATTAAAATCATGAAGGAGGCAAACACACCACTGTATGTGTACTGGTGAGATGACATCGGAACAGTAAAGAGCGTGTGTGTGTGTGTGTGTGTGTGTGTGTGTGTGTGTGTGTGTGTGTGTGTGTGTGTGTGTGTGTGTGTGCAGGCTGAGGTGATGTACAAAAAGAACCCCAAACTGCTGAGTCAGCTGCAGTACTGTGAGGAAGCAGGAATCCCCCTCGTGGCTATACTGGGAGAACAGGAGCTGAAGGATGGAGTGGTGAAGCTGCGTGTAGTGGCAACCAGAGAGGAGGTATGATGCACGCACACCAAGTCATTGTAATTACACACATAAAGAAATGCTCACACACACGTCACGTTATCTTGCTGCCCCCCCCCCTCTGCTGTTTGTGCACAGGTCGATATATCCAGAGCAGATCTTATCAGTGAGATCAAGAGGAGAACTGAGGCTTAGCCGCTTCCTGCTTGTTTAGCCATAAACCAGCCACGTTATCTCATGGGCTCTTCAGAACTGTGTACAGAATTCCTTCCCTGGTCCACTACAGAGCAAAGACACAGCAGCCACGTGGACTGGTGTTACACAGCATGTGGTGCTCATGAGCACAGCAGGAAGCTAACAGGGAACATGTTTAAATGAATGATGTTGCTTGTAATGTGCTTTCGGGTGTGTAAAAGATGCCTCACTCGTTGTCATTGTTCACATTGTTCAGTAGGGTCTCTGGTGAAGAGATGGTAGATGTAAATCACACCAAAACAGTCAGTGCACTATTTAAAAAAAATACATAGGAGGATAGCTGTAGTGTTTAAGACCAAGACTGAGAAAATGTTACACATTTGTTTTCTACATGAATCACGTCATGATTTACTGCAGTTACAGTTCTAAGAATGCTCCTGTCTGTATAAAATATCCTGTACTGCCCAGTGTCTCAAATAAAAAGCTTACATTTTGCTCAAACCTGGGAAAAGCTTCTGGTTTCCACATCTGTGAGAATGTGAAGGTCCTCTTGGATGAAGACGATGCTCCCACCACCAAACACCAAGCTGCCAACTTTACATGTGTCTTTTAAAGGGCTTAAAAAAGTCCAATAGAATTACTCGGCTGATAATGTGCTGGGGTTGTCCTTAAGCAGCATCATTAGAAGGCACAGCATTTCATTGCTATGCAGCTGCATTGACACCTGACGCTGTGCAATGGGCACACTGATGGTTTTGAACCTCGTGGTCAGCTCAGTACTTGGGATGCGTTTCCTCTGGGCACTCGTGTGCTAATCCTGCAGCAGTGCATCTCAAAATACGAAAATATTGTGACGCTCTATGTATTTCAGAAAGATAAACTTGATCACCACAACCTCAAGAGGCTCATCGTGAAAGTAGATCCCAGCTGTCTTTGCTAATTATGGATGTTTAGTGGGCTTTAGTGAAGGTGACAAATGATCGTATGGCCTTTGACAGTGGGCTCATCTCTGCTTGTCCTCCTAGACCTCAGTGCAATATTTAACACTGTTGAGCATGCTGTAGGTGCAAACAGATTTACTCCAATTTGGTCATGTAAATGGAGTGGTCTTCAGTTCTGTGCTAGTACCAATTCTGTCCATTACGCATGCTTTCCTTAGGCAGTATCACTGGAAGGCACAGCATATTCATTGCTATGCAGCTACCCAGCTTTAACTATTAAAGCCAGATGACACACACCATATTAGTTAGGCTGCAGGGATGTCTTAAAGATAAACATGTGGATGACATTGAATTTCCTGCTTCTAAATTCAGATAACACTGAGGTTATTGTACTTAGCCTTAAAAACCTTAGAAACATGGTATCCAACCACATACTTAATGTGGATGGCATTACTTTGGCTTCCAGTAACACTGTGAGGAACCTTTTTAGTCATTTTTGAGCTTCTTGAATGTGCATGTTGAAGAGTTATGTAGGACTGCTTTCTTGGATTTGTGTAATATCTCTAATTAAAACTGAAAAGCTTCCTGTCTCAGACTGATGCTGAAAAACTGGTTTTTGCATTTAATACTTCTGGGCTGGACTATTATAATGATCTAACATTGGACTGAAAAACTCCTTGATAGTCAGTTGATACAAAAATGTGAGAGTACTGACAGGGACTAGAACGAGAGAGCAGGTTTCTCCCATATTCTGTTAAATCCAGAATCAAATGTAAAAATCCTTCTCGTACAGAACTGTTGATGTAACTGAGATATAAATAAAATTGACTTGAAGTGCTGACAGGGTGAAGAAATTGGTCTTCTTGGGGTGTCCATTTCGTGGCCCGTCTCTGATATCCTCTGTTGTATTAAACTTGAGCTTCAGTTTGGAAATACTACTTGGTTTCGTGGAATACGAGCTTCCACGAACATCAAACACGGCTTTGAGCACAGATAAGCTGAAGTGGATCTGAGTCCATGCTCATAGGTGCAAGTTTTGCTGGCAGCTTATTTGTTTTGTTTTGTGCCCATCAAAATAAACTCCAACGCCATAGATTCTCAGCAGGGCTGAGGATTCGGCTGCCACATTAATAATTGACATATGAAATGATCTCGGGGGCCAAATGTAATTGTATAAAACAGCCCTGGTTTAGAGCCTGTTTCTACCCAATGAACCATCACACAGACCCACTGTATGCTTCTCATATGTCTCAGTTTATCTGTGTGCAGTTACCTAGAGGGTCAGAAGCTATTTCCTCTGTCACAGTTGTTCAAACAAAGCCTCACCTTTAGTAGTGCCGTGCACGGCTTACAAAGACAGCAGCTCCTCCTTCATTTCAAAGTCGCCTGTAATCCCACGCACAAAAGTTGCTAGCTGTGTTGTGTTTGTGACGTCTGCTGTCTCATCACAGTTCCCCACCCCTGATGTATACCATTTAAACCGCAGCACTCCGACGTTAACGCTGTATTCACGTTCATCCGGTTGCTTGAAAGTAGTGATGGTGACTTGAGCTGATGATGTCACTGTATCTACGTCCAGCTTTGAGATGGTGTTGGTGTACTTCAAGCACGTAGGTCTGGATGGCAAACTTAAGGCCCGGGGCCCAAAATCGGCCTGTCAAAGGCTCTAATATGGCCCACTTGATGGCTTTGGAATATATGAAGGAGGGCACGAATTTTGGACTTTAAAACTGTATTTTAAAGTTTTATCAGATTTTCCTACAGATAGAGTCCTCTCCCATTCATATTACACCAAGTAATGAATTAGATTAGATACTTTTTACTTTAGACTAAAAAAAATAAATGCATAAATAAATGAAACTGTTGAATTACTGAAGAACTCTGTTTTTTAATTACAAGTGTCCGGGCACTAAGCTAAGAGAATCTTTGCAGTAATTTTACACATTTATTTATTTGTTCTGCTGCATTCACAGAATAATCACTTACAGTCATACAAAACTGAGACATACTGTTAAAACTGCACTTGTTTTTCTCATATTAATTGCAATTAAATGTGTCTTGAAACATCTTTACACTGACAGAAAGGGCAGTTTCACTGGTTTGGCCTACTTAAGATCACAGCGGGCTGTAAGTGGCCCACGATGTAAGCTGAGTTTGACATCCCTGAAGTAGGTTATACGATGGCTGGGAACTAAAGCTGCGCCTGATGCTACACACCTAGAATAAACCAGCGAGGTAGTGTCTTATTAAACATGGAAAGCATTGTTTACAACTACTGCTGTGCTACTGAATGTTTGTTAAGGAATCACAACAAACTGAATGCAACAAACTCGTCCCCAAAAATGTGATTTTGGAACACATGGAAAGCATGGTCGAACAGACAGCGTGAAACGTTTAGTAAAGACCAAATACTCAGAGCATCATGGGAAGCCTCGAGCAGCTTCGGCCAACTAAGGGAGGATTCAAGGTCAGCTAATCCAGCCCAACTGTAAGACTCCTCTTAAAAACACAGAAACCAACCTGAAAGCTGAAAACTGTGAAAAAACTGAAGCTGGCTGCAGTGGCTAACAGAACAGCTGACGTGCAGTTAAACATAGGCTCCAAAAGGTTTATTATGACATTTAACAGATGGTGTGTTGATGGACTAATGGATGGATGGTTTTTTTCCATAGATTGGAATTAGCATTTCCATTTCTTTAAAGTGAACAACACAACCATTTTAGCTGAGGAAATATCTGATTACATTCTATGATAATCAGTTAAAAGGTTAAGTAGAGTCGTCTTAATTCACAGGAAGTGTCCAACAGATTGACAGGTGACAGGACATGATGTACATATAATGGAGCAGGGAAGATGGAAACAGTTAGAACATGTGATTTATTCTTTTAATGGATCATCAAACAGTTTTTAAGACAGCCTGAGTAATATAAATTACAAGAGAAGTAATTGAAGCATTAAGTAATAAATGCACAAACAAGCTTTTCAGTATCACTCTGAGGCAGGATGTTTCTAATTTTAGAGAGATTACACAAATGTAAGAAAGCTGTCCTACGTATTTGTTTAATGTTGGTATTTGGTATTCTCTCACCCCCTTTTGTTCATGTCCAATCATCTTTGCTTTCACTGAGAAGAATGAGGATCTGCTGCACACTAAAGAAACTGTTTCCCTGTCATAAAAATGTGCACAAGTAATTTGTCAGTCAGTTTTAATCAGGGTCCGGGCTCCTTGTGTCTGTGGTGTTTAAAGAGTCGTAATTCCATCGCTGATCTCTCTTCCGTTCCAACGCAGCTGTAAGTTGTGTAGCTGTAGTGGTGTGTCCTGCTGTAAATCACGTGATCAAATCACATGATTACCCTCTGCTGTGGAAAACGTGGTGTAGATGTTAGCACCGGTCATCTGGATGCACACTTTCTCACAGTGACCTTGTATTGTAAGCAATACAAGGTCAGCAATAACACACAGTTGGTAAGCACACACATAAAGTGGCAACTAAAAAAATCTTTATTTATACAGCGCCAAATCACAACAACAGTCACCTTAAGGCGCTTTATATTGTAAGATAGATCTTGTTTATGATGCATTATACTGCTGAGTTATAAGAAATACTGTTTTTGGAGAGTCAGGACTTTGCTTTTTCTGATAGTAGAGGAGACAGAGAGCACATCACCCCCACCGTTGTTGAAGGCAGACAAAATAGGGAGCAAAGGCCATAAGTCAGGCTCGCTAAGAACGTTTAGGCTTTTACGACTAGGTGGGGGCCACTAGAGGCTAGAAGAGCTTGAGTAACCCTCCACCAGTTTGATGTTTGCTGTGTCCCTCTGCATGCACGTCTCCCCATCCGGATGGTTTATGTTCATAAAGTGTTGAATTGTATGGAATAAAAGATTGTTGATTGAGCATTTATACACCAAGTAGTGTCCTTCCTTCAGCCCAAAGATCGAAAGAATTGGGAGGATTTAACAATTTGGTGCTGTGTGACCCGGATCTTTGATGTGCTGAGGAAGGCAGATTTGGCCTGTGGTGAGATCGTGAGGCCAGGCGAGCAGAGGACCGGTCCAAATATAAAAAGGTAAGCACAGCCTGTTGTATTATAAATACCAAATGTGCATATTGGGCTTTCCAAATTAATCTGTTCGCTGAGTTACACGCATTTTCACATTAAATTTGTCGGTGTCTGGTTTTCGGCACGAGATACTAACATCATGAGTTGAGGCTGAATTCCAGTGTCATAGGAACTGGCTCTAGCAAGATACTAAAAACATTCTATGTTGAGACTAGAGTTGCAGCCCACGTTACCCTCCACATTTAACGTTGTGTATGACTGGCTTCTGTTGCAAGAAACGGGGAGAATTTCTAAGACGCGGCCAAAGTTCAGCATATGAAATAGAGTCTGGCTTGTGGTGCGCTTGCAGTTCAAAGGTGAGCTCAGAGGTTTCTGCGTGTTTTTGCGTGTGAGACGCGCTCTCTGTGTGTTTCATTGTGTGAAATATGAACATGGTGACAGTGACGGTTAATGTGAGAATTGGAGGGCACTAGTGCGAAGAAAATATTTGATGATCTAAGGTTGACGCCTAGTGGACCTGTGGAAATTAATTTTGCCCTGGGGTTGGCTCCCCCACCGTACATTGGACGCGGCGTATGGACCAGAGGTGTCTGGAGGTCCAGGTTTATCACCTAAGAGCCCTCAAACGATAACAGAATAACACTGAAACCGCTGTGTCACAGATTCATTTTATTAACAGCTTCCCCACAGTGAGTTGCATCAGCATTCACTCACAGCACATTTCAGAAGGATTCAGATTAATACAGTGATCTTACATCCAGAATGATCCTGACAGAGTGCCACTGTGAATTATCTTTCATCAGGTCAATTTTAAAGTTCAGTATTTCAAAGCAGGATTTATGAAGAATCATATTGGAATTAGGACTGTAACAATATGTACTTACAAATGGTAAATGGCCTGTATTTGTATAGCGCTTTAATAGTCCCTAAGGACCCCAAAGCGCTTTACACATCCAGTCATCCACCCATTGGTGATGGCAGCTACATTGTAGCCACAGCCACCCTGGGGCGCACTGACAGAGGCGAGGCTGCCGAACACTGGCGCCGCCGGGCCCTCTGACCACCACCAGTAGGCAACGGGTGAAGTGTCTCGCCCAAGGACACAACGACCGAGACTGTCCGAGCCGGGGCTCGAACCGGCAACCTTCCGATTACAAGGCGAACTCCCAACTCTTGAGCCACGATCGTTATTTACTCGGGCAAAGTGTGAAAGTGTTACAGCTGCAGAGAGCTATAGCTAATAATATACGATGTAACCATGGAGACAGAGTCAGTCACGTGAGCTAGCGGTGCATGTTTACTACAGTGAATAGTGATAAGGTGATTGCGTGCACAGCGTCCACACGCTGCACAGGGTAAAAACATTACTTCAATATTGTTTTATATTTATATATACTTTCTGTTAACCATCACCTCAGGTTCACCTTTAGTTTCAGCCTACAAATGCACACTGTCTAAATATGAACACATTAAAAATACAAAATTGTTTACATTCATGTCTCAGAAATAAGCACAGCTGTTCATGGTTGTCATTATAGTTTTATTTGTAAGAAAATTATGAACTTCGTAGTGTTTATCTAATCAAAGAACATTTGACAAGTCTGAGTCATTCCTTTGCCCTATGAGAGCTGGAATAAATATATATCCTGACAATTACAGATCAGCAAATGTCAGTTGAAACAGTAGAGACAGGTAGAAATGATTAATCTTTGCTTAGTCAGACACGTCCTGTGTTCAGTCCATCATATTAAAAAACAAACAATAGCACGCTCCGTGTGATTTTGCTTCCATTTTCCAAATCATTAAAAGCAGAACATCTGAGCTGAAACCAGTCAGCTGAAACCATTAAGACAGGAACAATCATTCAATGCAGTGTCTCAGGTGGCTTAGCCTGTTACAACTGTTGATACAAGCTAAATACGGTTAACACACAGTGTCAGGGAGCTCCAGTGTGGGAACTAGTGGCTTTAGGTGTTAGGTTTTGTATTGTTGATTGTCATTTATGCTTAGAAATATTTACTCATATATGCTTAGAAGTATATAATCATTTGTAGATTGAAAGAATGTCTCATCCTAGGAGGTCTGTAACAACTCTGTGTAGCATGAAGAGGGGAGTGCGTTCACTCCTCTACAGAGTGTTCTGGCATAGATCACACCTAGGAGAGGTCGTATCTTCTCTTGTTGATATATGGTTTAGCAAACACACGTATATATCTCTTTAAGTATAAGAGCCTTTTGTTCAGATGGAGCCGCTCCTGGCACCAGCTTTGGGGAGGGTCTTCACAGGGTCACATCTTGACCTCACACACACACACACACACACACACACACACACACACACACACACACACACACACACACACACACACACACACACACACACAAATTATTGTCTTCAACGTTCCAGCGAATAGGTTCAAGCTACAAACCTATCATTAGGTTTGTAGTCATTTAACTTTCATCCATTCATTCATTTAATTCAGGAGGAAGAAATGTCAGGTTGGTGCAGGCTGGTTACATGCATTTGGTCCCATGCTGTCTTTAACTAAATGACTTGGTTCACTTTATGGCTGGGCTGTATGTGGGGTTATATCATGTTATTTGGGCAGGAGTACCTGTCCTCTGTTAGACTTATAAAGTTTCTCCATAAGTAGAGTTTCTAACTCTTCTAGCACATCTGTGGCTGACAGCTTTTTGGTGGCTCTTTTTACCCCACACTGGTTGTGAGTGTGTAAATAGCCCCACTAGTTCTTTTGGGTTTCAGTTAACTTGGGAGGAAGAGGTAGGTCTGCCATGACTAGATGAATAACAATTATCTGGGATACATAAATTTCATAATGCATGCATGTATCTCTATAAACCTGCCTGAGGGCTGCCATTTTTTACATTCAGTTATTTCTCTGTTGAATCTAAATAATGAATGTGTTACAGTTAAACTGACACTGATCAGTGTAAATGGCTCATTGGGACACAGAAACCTTTAAATTAAACCTGATATCGAGTGTCAAACAATATCAAAGCTGTAAAAGCTGTTTACAGTCAGAATTTATAAAACTATGATTGTAAATAAATTCAAACAAGTGAGCTTTTCTCTTTGTGCTGAACATCAACACTGTGGTTTCTTAGACTGTAAGCTTTACTTCAGCACAACCACTTGTAGAAGCTGCCACTCCAAATGTCTTTGATAACAAGAAAAAAATACCTTTCCAGTCCACGGCCTGAAGTTCTTCTCTGACATCTTCTGCCATCAGCTTTGTCTGCTGGTTTGAAGACAATAAACCACAAAAAGATAATTTAGTCACTTTGTCTGCATCATGCAGCTCGAATGTGTCGTGTAACGATGTTGAATAGCCGTCGTTATCCCTCTGCTGTGTCAGTAGGATTGTACTGTACAGCATCTCATTGATATGTGAGGAATGCTAATGTAAACAGACTTACATCATTAAAACATGAAGGACAGGAGATATTTAGATATTTTTATATTTATATTACATTTTATAGCTGACAGATATTACTAAATAGATAGAATTTACTAAATAGCTGGATGAACATGAAAAATATGTCTATAATAACAAATGACCATGAGAGCCAGTAGAATTAATTCAGCTGGACACTCAAAAGACGTCCTTAAACAAGCTGAATGTTTCTGTGCACGATGAAGATCAGCAGCAGCAGCTCAGCTGATCAATGAATTGACATCTATCAGTCATTTCATGAGATGAAGTCATCAGTAGACATTTGTTCTAACTGTGTGATAAATGTCAGAACATCAGGGCTCCGGTTTAGTCACTACTTGACAAGATGATCATTGGCTCATTGTTGAATCCAGTGGCCCAGTCTGACCTCTGACCCTTTGCTGAAGGTCTTCTGTGTTATCTCCACTTTCATGTCTGAGCTTTTGCTGTATTGTCCAAAATAAACATATGAATCATTTCCAACACTTCGGCAGATCTTTAGTTTGGGCAGTACAGTACAAAATAACACATATTGTACTATACTGCCCACTTCCTGATCTTTTTGGATCTGTGTGTGAGGTTGGTGAAGGAAACACATGTTCACTGAGTGAATCACTGCCATCAGGAACTAGTTTTTGATATCACAGCCTAGAAATCAGACAGGAAGTGTCTTGAAATTTATATATCTATATCTATAGATATATCTATATATATCTATCTATATCTATATCTCTATATATATAGATATATATATATATATATATTTATTTATAATGTAAGAATGAAATGGCTCTTATGTTAGATTGAAACCAAGCACACCATTGTTTTTCTTGTGACATTACCAATAAGTGTGATGTGTCACATGGCCCTCTCCCTATTGGAAAAGCAAAAGTTGTATCCAAGATGGCCGACTTCTAAATGGCCACCATGGTCACCGCCCATCTTGAGGAGTTTGCCCCCTCACATATACTAATGTGCCACAAACAGGACTTTAATATCACCAACCATTCCCATGTTGTTACGCTGTATCCATAGAAATGGCCCACCCTGTAGATCACAGTAAGTCACTTCCCAAACCATAAATCACAATCCCAACAGATCTGTTTAGACTGAATCTATCCAAACAGGTTCTCTGTAAACGTGTCTGTCAGTTTAACATAAAATGCCGAACCAGTGAGGGGGTTAGTCTCAATCCACAACTTCAAAGATGCGTTAAGGTCTGGATGAGAGTCACTAGGCTTCATAACAGCATGAAGTGAGACAAGTAATAACTGCTTTACCATTTTCCTAAGTTAATTTAAATCTTTCATTCATTTGAAAGAAATGCCGACACTTTCTTTTCAAAGCTCATTTAATTAAAATGAGAACCAATCCAGTAACACAGAACACTAATGTACAGTAAAAATCATGCATAAAACAAACCACAAGTTCTAGTCAGAGAAACAAACTTGGTGCTACTCTAGTAAAAACATGCAGAAAAAGAAAGCACATAACACAAACGAGGTGAAACAGAACTGCAGGACGGCATCAGCTGTTCACGGTGTGAGACCAGTGTTGTACATCTTCTGCAGGACCTGCTGGGCTACAGCCTTCTGAGCCTCCTCTAGCATGGTGCTGGCATTAGGACCCGGTAATATCATGACCAACCCCTTGAAAGTGGCAGTGATCCCGAGGATCTGCACCTTATAGGAGAAGTAGAGGAATCCATCAGGCCCAGCGTGGCTGTACTGCACTTCATAAAACGGCTGACCAACACCTGCTGTCTCACACAGCTTACTGAGAAGCATCACTGGGGATACTGCAAATACAAGATGGCCTTGGGTGGAGGAATCGGGGAAAGAGCATGTAGGGTGAGGGAGCTGAGGAGCAGTGGGCCCTCCCACTGCTCTGCAGAAACCTGCGGGTATGGATGCAGGGAGGGTCAGGAATGAAGGCGGGCCTGAGGGTTGTGGAGAACTGTGGTGCAGGGGCCCTAGGTGTGACGGCAACAGGCTCTTTGCACGTTTCTGAGGGCAGCGTGACTCGTCAGGGTTTGGCTTCTCTGTTGGCTGCCACTGGACTGACACACACATTGCAAACTGCTTCTTAAATGCTGGAGACACAAGAAAACAGTGAAGTAGTGAGTTTAGCAGGAAGAATGTTTCCTTCTACCAAAAATACAGTTTTTAAAAAAAAACCTAACAGATCAAATCTTAGAGATTAATTATAATATGAGACAGAACACAGCAGAATTAACACATTTAAAGGATTCAAATGAAAAGAACTGTCAAGTGTTAACAGTAAGATAGACATGCAAACTTAGAATTCCAAGTGGTTTCCACTGGAAGCCCCATCAGGCTCTTGGTTGATCCACTGGCCAAACCATTAAAAAAAGAAATTTGTGTTCATTTTTAGTTTAAAGTCAAAATTTCAACATTAAACTTGAAATAGTATTTTGAACTGTAATCTCCACATTTGGACTTTTCTCTCAAAGCCAAACGACTGCCGTGGCTCCTGCAGCCACTTCGCTACGTGCATTTCAGTGAAACAAGTTGATCAGCTGTCTTATTGTATAAGCATATTGATCGAGGGTGTAATCCTTCCATCGGTCCACTCCCTGCCATTTCATTTGCACCAAGTTGACCGACTCTTCCAGGTTTGTGCGTTTTCATCTTCTGCACCTTCTTCTGCAGCTTTCTGCACCATGACTTCAACATCCTTGTGTGTCACCACACTAAGGTTATGTCCTAAAAGAGAAATGTCAATGTAACCAGAACTGATTCTAAAGTATGATTTTGCTAACTCACCTATGCAAGTGCTTTAATCTATAGATTTCTACTTTATTCTCCAAAAGATCAATGTATGATTTTGTTAATGTGGCCCCAATACTACTCCTTATTAATTACATAAAGTATGTTATCTCGTAGATAAGGTAGACTGTGCACTTGTGTGTGCATGTTTAAATCACTTGTGCATGAGTACGTACTGTTTTAAGCCTATATGGTGGCTGCAACGATGAAAACTGTTTGGCTTGGATGCAAAAGGTTTTGCTGCTGAAAACAAGACACTGGTGTAGTTGTTACTAATTAATGATGATAATTCATTGTCCAACCTAACAGCCCAAGATGAATGGCTCAGAGTTTTAATGGCCCATGGACATTTTATTAGCCTGTGAGGGGGGGGAGCAACAACAGCTACACACTTTAATACTCCATTTTACTTTAAATCTGAAAAATAATGTTATGAAGTCCTTGAGATAAAGATGGTTTAGTATCCTCCCTTCTTGCTCAAGTCCTCACTGTCACAGAAACTGGTGAGACTGCCATCAGCCTTTAGCAAACTAGCCAATTTAATTAAACATCAGAACAAATTAAGTCTGCATTAAATGCAGCTTCTGTAGATTTTCACCATGTAAAACAAACAGCTACAAAGTTCGCTTTTCTTTGCACAACTCTGTTAAACGCATACACAGACACTGTGTTGTTATCACTTGCCGATCTATTATTAATGCCGTCTTCCTTTTGCTTGTCCACCACTACGGTGTCCTGTTGGTTAGCAACCACCAGTTTGTCCGTCCGTATCTGGAAGTCTCACAGGATCTTAGCTCGGTCATCCTTCACCACCCTGGCTGCATCTCCCATTTTGACCTCAGGACTTCCAGGTTGTACTCAGCACAGACGTTTCTGTATAGACACTTGGTTATGGCGTTCCATGTCTGCCCTGCTAGCATTTTGCAGCCTGCTGTTATGTGCTTATGTGATAGTCTGCATATCCTGCACCTGGGGTTTGCCTGGTGTGGTAGACCCCAGTGCAGATCAAACTTGTGATTAGAACTTGTTCCAGTGCTGCCATGATTTGTGCCTCTATGGCGTCTTTCAGTCCAGCTTTGTCCAGCGCTGGTAGGACTTCTCCATACATCAACCACGTCTTCCACCTGTCCTCTCATGGTGGTTCCTCTTCTTTCTTGGGTTTCTGCTACCCGAGGTATTTAGTTCTGAACATCTTCCTGATGTAACTTATGGATCTTTGTTTTTTCCATTCTGGATAGTGGTTCTGACACGCACTAGTCCTCAGCCACCTTTGTTTCACTTAGCACGCAGTCTTGGAGCGCTGGATTGGAGGAGCTTCTTTGTCTTTTAGCTTCCATCTCCTCTTTTGGCCAGATACTTGTAGCTGTCCTCAATGTGTGCATGGTTACCTTCTACACTTCTCCAGTCTTCATTATAGATCCTAGTGTTATGGATCAGTGAGTTGACGTCTTGTTCACTCCTGGCATACAGCAGTGTATACTATAAATGCATACACTATAGTTGTGTTAACATCACAAATATTCATCATGCTTGTTTCAACAGTGGTCTAATTCTTTTTGACATTACAGACCTTTAACCTCCTAGGACCTGCGTCCACATATGTGGACATCACATTTTGGGTTATTTAGAGTAAAATACTCAATTTTGCTCTATGAGGGCCTGATATCCACTTACGAGGACATTATGCTGCTACTGTTCTATCAAAATTTTAAACAAATATCCTCATATGTGGCTCTGATTTTTCTTAGAAACAAAAATAAGGTAAAAAAAAAAAAAAAAAATCTAGTAATTCTTTGTTTTTACATTCATCGGGCCCCAATCAGCCCAAATATCAAAGAGAAATTCAAAATGCATGTCGTGGAAGAGTTTGGGTCTTAGGAGGTTAAGCTCTAGTACTATTCACTGATCTTAAAAGATGAAAGTGAAAATGAAACAAATTTATTGACACCAATTAGAAAACTTAAAGCTAAAAACATGAGATTCAGTTTATAATTTGAAAAAAAGAAAAAGAGCACTTACTAGGAAGCATCTTAAAAATATATTTCTGCTGTATGTTCTTATTAAAAATATTCAAAGGAGCTTGCAAAGAAAAGCATCTGGACTTCTTTAAGGACCCCCTGATGATCCTCTTTTGTCCTTTTGTCCCTCTGTGGGGGGTTATCTCCCACTTGACTCCCATTTGACCTTAGAACTGAAGAAGCTTCTCGGATGAGAGGTGAAACGTCTTCAAGCAACTTAAAGAAGTCCAGATGCTTTTCTTTGCAAGCTCCTTTGGCTACGATGACCTGGATGACTGAGAACCTTCACAGACATATTAAAAATATTAAAACTCCAAGTGACGAAACAAAGAATGATAAAAGCATAAAAATAAGCTGAATCACATTATACGAGCGAATTTGTTGAAACTTCTCGGGGTGCTCAGAAACAATATTCAAAGGTATTCAATCAGGTCTTTCATAAGGGTCATAAAACTGTTGTTCTTCCTGACGCCATAGTTGAGCAATGTATCATAAATTATTATTTTTGATGCTTCATACTGATGAATTTCTGAAATTCAAGATGCATACTGACAGTGAACATAAAGATATATGGACCTAGATACTCCCTCTGCTCTGCTCTGTCATTGTTACGTTTTTTCATTTCAAAAAGCTTGTGTTATGTATAATGCAGGATTTAGACTTAAGATTTACTGTAGAGGTCCACAAATTTAGATTTAGCTTTGAAGGACTCACAACTCTGAGCTCTCAAAGCATTTTATACAACTGAGTTATGTTTGGACACCGCTTCATATGGACTTGCATGGATATGGATATTTAGTGATTTAGAATATAATGTAATAAGCAGTGTTGGGCAAGTTACTTTGAAAAGGTAGTTATAGTTACTTCATACACGTAACTGAG
Organism: Copadichromis virginalis; assembly: GCF_057382275.1. Taxonomy (NCBI): domain Eukaryota; kingdom Metazoa; phylum Chordata; class Actinopteri; order Cichliformes; family Cichlidae; genus Copadichromis; species Copadichromis virginalis. The sequence continues at coordinate 2,416,721 of NC_140619.1, forward strand.
TTAAAAACTGAGTTACAATACTATAAAAGTAATTACTAGGAAAAGTAACTATTGTGTTACTTTAAAATAAATAAGTTTAATAATAAGTTGAACCCTCTGGGGTCCAGGGTATAATTGGCTGTTTCTGAGTACTTTTGATTTGACCTCTACATTTCACCTTTAAAAACTGTTTACTTCGCCTTGTTTGGTATCATCCTTTTCTGCACAACCAGTTATTTTCCCCCCATTTTGACAAACTGTATTAACACAATTTATCTAAAAATCAGACTATAAAACAAAATCAGCGTAGAAGTTATTTTACTGTAACGACCACAAACATGTTTATTGGATCATTTTCACAACTTAAAATGTAAATTTTTAAACTTATGCACAAGTTATGCAAACAACAGAGTTGTATGCAGGTATTTACCTAAAAATGTGGTGGTTTTCTTTTTTTCAACATTACAAACACACAGAACAATCAGGTGTTCTGCATCAAATAAGATACGAGAAATTATTTGTGCCACTCCAATAAGAATAATTTCTGTCCACTATAAGACAGTGGAGCACATCCCAGCCTGATACCTGCAGGCCTGACAGCAGGAGGTGTATCACTCCTGTTTTCTACCTGGAGACAGCATTTACACTGCAGTCTGTCTGGAGCAGCGGCCTCATCGATCTGACACAAAACAAAACAACTTACACTACACACTAACTACACACTCCAAACACGCTGAACATCAGAAATCTCTCTCCCTACTTCCCCCTCTTCCTAAACAACCAAACGCCATGTTGCATATAATTTTTTGATTGGTCGACATGTTACATTTTTCCACCAATAGGAAAGGGGTGTTTTTTTCCTTCTCTTTTTTTGGTCACAAGCAGAGAGTGCTTGCAAGCGCTTTCCTTAGAAAATGTCATTTCTAAGGTTTCTTCCTGCAGTAAACAACAGTATTCAGGAAAATAAAAATATTGCATATATTTTTTATAATAACTCTGGTTTTACGTGGCCGAGCAACACAATTTAAAGACTGCTATATGATCTGAAGTCCCCACTTTCTTGTCTTGGGCTTACATAGCATCTTGTTGCCATGTCATCTTAAATTGGTCAAATGATTCGTTTACCATGACTACGTTATTCTTCCTCAGCCAATCAGCAGAACTTGTGTGATTGTTTCTCCCCCCAGCTCCAAGTAGGCTGAAGACAGCTTCAACCATCTGTCTGCTGAAAAATCATAACGTGTCCGCATCGCATTCTCTTGTTAGTAACGGTAACGGCGTCGTAACGATAAAAATAGTAATTACATTACGAACACTGTTACTTTTAATGCCATTATTCTTGCAATGTGAGAATTATGCATTTGTAGGACATTTTCTAGTGTTTACCAGCTGATTAGCTTTTGGGGAGCTCCACTTCACAAATAACCATTTTACTTATTTTCATGCTACAATTTGTATTTTAATTGAAAACTGAACTGACTTGTGAATAAAATGACTTCTGACTTAAGACCTAGTTTTCTGCTCTCCATACCAAGTGATTATGAGAGTGGAGTAACAGTGCACAACCAGAAACTGGTTTGTAACCAAGTGACACCCAGGCTGGCATAGAAATGGGACCATGATCAATATTAAGTCACTCATCTATATGAACAAGAGCTCCCATACCTTCCACCAGCACTTTCTTAGCCATAGAAGCTGCATGGTGAGATGAGAACGCAACAGTAGCAGATAACCCCTCGATACCAGGTCCAGCCTTCAGGGAAACTCTCTCCACACCCTCTACCAGCACACGCAGCACCTAGAAGCAAAGCATGGTCACTCAGAAGACAACATTCATCCACACAGCAGTTAAATGACAACCTCAATACCAGATGTGACTGAAGGGCCAGACATCTATAAACACCTACTGTATTTTCATGTTTAGGTGGAAGCTAGCGAGCTAACTTCCTGCTAACTTCTAACTCCATTAAATGTAATAAATTCTGTTTTCATGGATGCCTGGATGTTAAACTTAATTGTTACACCTGGTAAAGCAGCAACACTGATCATTTTATTACAGATGAAAGAATTTCGACAATTTTTAACTCTCAGTGATGCCGCAGTGTTCGTTTGACTTTGGACCTGAACCTGATGGAGTTTAGGACCCAGATTACTCTGCGAGGCTCCTGCCTACAGTAGCTGTAATGCTCCAACAATCCATCAAGCGGTGCGGCTTCGTAGCAACCAAAGTCGTGCTAAAACAAGTTTTGACAGGTTTTTGAGCGCCGTGTAGCACATAAAATCGGTTTGAGGTCAGTAAGCAGAACCAGAATTCAGACATAAGGCGCACTGTCGATTTTTGAGAAACTTAAAGGATTTTAAGTGCGCCTTATAGTGCAGAAAATACGGTATATCATCTATAACCCTTTCAAATACAGTACATGTACTGCAGAGAGGTTTTTTTTGGCCTTCTTTTGTTTTGCACTCGTTTCCTTGCATGCACACACTGCACATCATGTCCAGGTATTCCATGGGTAGCTGACAAGTCTTTGGAAATCACCTTGCTGTTGGAAAAACTATTTTGCCCATCAAACTCTTATCATACACAGGGGAAACTGGTCAATCTTCATAGTTGATTTGCTTTTCTTCAATTACCCCACCCCACCTCCCCACCTGGATGGCTGGGTGTGTGTGCAAGTTGTGAACATGGGAAACACCTGGCTAGGATATATTATGAGAAGAAGGCAAGCCAGTCCGAGGCAGTGTAATAGTTTGGCCAGTGTTTGTTGAGAATCCTTGGGTCCTGGCACCCATGTGGATGTTACTTTGACATGTACCACCAAACATTGTTGCAGACCATGTACAGCTTTCCCTGATGGTGCCGTGTCACAATGCAAAAATGGTTCAGGAATGGTTTGAGGAGCACAACACTGAGTTTGAGGCATTGACCTGGCCTCCAAATTCTTCTGATATCAATCTAACCAAGCATCTGTTGGATAAAAAAAAAAGATCCAATCCAGTCGAGAGGCATACACACTAACCAACCCTGCATCAGAGTGGACTTTGAGTGACTTAAGACACGAACACAGAAGTACCAGCTGTTATGGGTTAACTAGCACTGCCTTTAACTTGGAAACACTGACAACCTCCTGCTCATTCACTAATGTATTGGTGCATAGAGATGTGGGTGATAGATGATGTGTGCCATTTCTTACTGGGTGACACAGAATGAATTTCACCCCTTTCCCTCGTCAACACACTCAAAACACTCCACAGTTCAGCTATACCTGCAGTATGTCTTCTTGCCTAGTGGACGCAGGCAAACCTCCAATACAAAGGTGTCGCTTCTCTGTGCTCCGCCGTACACTGATGCGGTAGCCAGGCTCCAACATGTGACCGTGCAGCTGCCGTATGGCTTCAGCAACTACAGCAGCTGAGCCATATTTGGCATACGCAAAGCCGCGGTTCTGCCCACTGAAGTTCATCATCAGCCGGAACTCCCAGAGTGGTCCAATGGAGCTGAACAGGGGAATCAGGATGTCCTCGTACGCGTCCCGTGGGATCTGGCTGATGAAGACTTCACAGCGCGGTCCTGGCGTGGCACCTTCCCACACTGACCATGAAACAGAGGAAATGGTATGGCTGATTATGCAATTTTAAAATTCAAGCTCATGCAATGCAAAATGTACAACAAATCCTTAGTGCACTTTACAAAGCAAGTCCGTGTCTTTACAATAGAGTGACATGTGAGCAAGCCGGGCTTTTCTTGTTTCAGCTGGAAATAAGATCAAACTGACTTTTAAGTCCGTGGCCATCAAGTATTTCCACATTTAGCTTTTAGAGATTTTTTTTATATATCAACCGAGTCTTTTCACAGCTGCATTTTACAAACAAAAGCAGCTGATTCATTTTTACCTTTGAGAAATCTATATCATTATTGGCACTTGGTGGCAGTGGTGAAATGTTGAAAATCTGAGCCAAAAACTCAATATTTCTTAATGCTCAAGAGAACAGGCAGTGTTGGTACTACTGCGGTGAAGATTCGAGAACAAATTCTATTATATTAAATTAGGCAAAGAAATATGGAGATGCAGATTCTCTCACCCTCAGGTGGTCCTCCATATTTCCTCTGGCCATTAACTTGAGTCAGCGTTGTGTTGGTTGCTTTCAACCAGATTTCCAGGGCCTGCACCCGTTCAAGGTTCAGCACCTGATGTGGAAACAAAATAGAACCAGCACAAGTCCATCATCTTCATGTGTACTACCAAGTGAGTCCAAAATACTTTGTTTTTTCGATTTATGATATGCAGTCACATAAAGCTGCTCATCCATTTGCCAAGTTTCCCTGATATAGGTTTGAGTGTGTTCACATGAATGAGGTATTGTTGGCAGCATCTGACCAATCACACTGATTATTATACCAGCAGCAAGGCCTCACTTTCAAATGCTAGAAAACCAGCAGACCCAGACAGTTTGGAGCCCCTCCTTTAAAAGCTGGCTGCTGATTTTAATTGCACCAGCAGTTACTTTTCTAATCTTTTGAATACCAATTTAATTCTAACCATATGAAAATCTGCTCTACTCCTGTTAAAGTTGTGGAAACTAGTGAACAGCTGAAAGACTTCCTGACTGTAAATAAGACTTTAGGTGACTTTCAGTGATGCTTCAGGGCAAATTAATGTACAACTAAAGCAGCCTTAAAAGCAATAAATGATTTCATAAATTCAGTTGAAAACAATGCTGTGCAGCCTTGACATTTGATACAGTTGATCATAAAAAGTCTTAAAGACAGCTGAATGGTTCTAAACGTCTCTCTCAGGCAGGTCTGAGAGGCAGGTCGGGGTGTATGGGTAGAAGGACTTTGTTCTAGCTTGGTTTATGTCACAACAGGAGTTATCCAGGGTTCTGTTCTTGGATCACTGTTATTCATTTTATATATAAAACAATCGTAGTAATAATATCGCTACAGCACATTCTCATTTTATGCTGGTGATATGCTGATGTACTACTTTGTACCTACTCATAGCCAGGCTCTATTTCAGCTTTCACTACACTACAGCATAACCTGTGCAGAAACGCGTTTTGAATATTGACAACATCAAACTGATGATCTTCTCAAAGGAAAACTAAACCTTTTATGTACAGTTCAGGCAACTTTAGAATAAAGTCCTGTTTGTCCTGTGAGGCAAGAATAACACTCGTTCTCCCTTTTTTCATGTCTGTACTTAATTACAATGATGTGATTTATATGCACGCATGCTCAGAATGCCTACAGGCTGGATTCTGTCCATCATGGAGCACTAAGATTTATTATTTATAAGAGTTTTAAAGCTCTTACTCACCACTCTACATCACATGTGTGGGTAACTGGTCTTCTTTGTCATGTTGTAGATTCAACCACTGGTATATTCTTATTTATGAGGTGATTCTTGGTTTGTTCCATCTAATTTATAGACTTGCATTCTTTGAAAAAAATAATAAATAAAGGGACGTTATTCTCTCAGATCCCAAGAGTTATTATAGCAGCTCTCGAGTTCATTCTGTGTCTGAAATAAGCTGTTTGGCTCACTTTAAAATAACCTTTTCCCCATTGGCAGCATCTTGCAAACAAACAATTTTAACAATAGGCTGATGATGCTCATCTGCTCCTCTGGTGTGTTTGAGATGACAACATGAGGATCATCTGGAGTGCTCCAGCCACGCTTAGTTGAGTCAGTGTTTTTAATAAATGATCACCTGAGGCTGACACAAGCTCTTGCTGTCAGACATGTCTGGTCTTGTTTTAGTATTGTGTGTTTGATATGCTCTTTGCTAGCACATGCCAGACTTTTTCTACCTTAACTCTCTTTTTACGCCAGCTATCTGCAGTCCTTTGTGCCTGCCCAGCAAGTGTGCACGTTGACCTTTATACACTAAATTGAAATGGTCTGAAACGCTGGGAAAGCAAATGTATCATATTTGCATGGGTGACTTGTCATTTCTTTATGACAAATACAGTAATAATAACTGTAGTGTAGAGCCATTTACGCAAAACCCAACGAATGAATCAAGTGATGTGAATAGTGGGCTCTACAGGTGAACAGAAAATGCTGCTTGATGACTTGCAAACATCAATGTCAAACCTGTCTTTTTCTTTGATAAATGTATTGTTGATTTACTTGCGCCAAACTCAATTGTTTATTTAAACCATATGTTGGCATTTAATATGTTTAAAGACAATGAAATTGAACTATATAGATACTGTGCCCACTTTGATACATTTTTGTTCATTTCTATTGGAATGGAAAACCATGAACCAAAATCAGGCACAAGCTTGGCATTCCCAGCCAGTACTTGAAGAAAAAAAAGGGAAAGAATGTTGGTAGTTTTCACTACAGCTGAACAAAACACTGACTGAGGCTTTATTTCTATAATTAGCTGCAGGTGGGCCCTCATCGGGGAAAACAGCAGAGCGTCACCGCTGGAAACACAAGCTAAACGAATCGCGTAAAGCACAGGAAAACGCTTCAAGCGCTGTAGCCAACTCTGCCAGCGACTTTTTATTTTAACCAAAACAGACTTGCGCCTTCATTTCTGCTTAGATGACAAAACTTTTTTTCCTTTTCACGTGCCTGCTTCCACTTATTTCCTAGCTAAACGACATATTTAAAAAGTCTAAAATCAAACAAACAGAAAAAAAAGAAAAACTTGAGAGGAAAAGGATATTCCAGAATTACCTGGCTTTGCTTGTTTTCCATCGTCTCTGCGTGGTTGTGCGCACAGCGACGCAACTTTGTAGCCCGTTTCCAACTGCAGAAGTCCTTCTATTGGCCAGCAGCTTCCACTCGACGCTGTGGCTTTAGTGCCCACTGACCCGTGGGCGGGGCCTAGCATAGCCCGTCGCTAAGGTGTGGAATGAAATTTTGTGACAAATAGCAAGAAACGGCTGTATGGAGGACTGCTTCTAAACTTCTTTGTAACCTATTGTGCATTGTCTCTCTTTATCATTTATCTGTGCCACTCTTATTATATATGTTAATTGTTATCAACATATACATCATTTCCACAATATTGTTTTTTTGTAATCTTCAAGTCAACTGACTGTGTAAAAAGGAAAAAGGAAAGTGCTTTTGTCAGTAAGACTGGAAAAGAGCTCCCACATTAATAAAGTCTGGTCTATTTAAAGCTTGGAAAGAAAGCTGGCAAAAATGCTGCATAAAGTGGTTTTTATGGGATGGCCCGTTTGCCTGCACTGAGCTCTGTTGCCACAAGGAGGCGGTGTACATGGTATGTCAGGTCTGTGGCCACCAGTGATGGGAATAACGCCGTTACAAGTAACGGCGTTACTAACGCTTTGGCACAACACCTCGAGCTAGGGGGCAAAACAATCACATGAGTGATGCTGCTTGACTGACGAAGAATAAAGTAGTCGTGGTAAGCCGATCACACGAGCACTTCAAGATGACAAAGCAACAATGTGATATATACCAGGTTTTAAACTGTGTTGATGGGCCAGTAAAACCAGAGTCATGATAAACAATATGTACGGATAGTTTCGTCACGTTTAACGTCTAAGGAAGCGCAGCGAGCACTCTCTGCTTATGAGCAAAACAACAACAAAAAAACAAACAAAAAAATCCCTGCCCGCTCGTGAAAAAATGCACCATGTCGACCAATCAAAAATCATATGGCAACATGACGTTTGGTTGTTTAGGAAGAGAGAGAGAGAGAGAGAGTTTTGAGATGTGAGAGATTTGTGACGTTTAGCGTGTTTGGAGTGTGTAGTTCATGTGTTGTCTTGTGTAGTTAGCGTGTAGTGTTGTGGATAGTTTTGTGTTGTGTGTCAGAACAATGAGGCGACTGCTGTCTCCAGGTAGAAACAGCAGTGACACACCTGCTGCTGTCACTCCTGCAGGTATCAGGCTGTGATGTTTCCTTTATAGTGGACAGAAATATTTGCAGTGGCACAAATAACTTGTGTGGCATCTTATTGAAGAACAGCTGATTGTTCTGTAAATAGTTTATTTTAAAAAATCAAGGTAAAAGGTAAATGGCTGCAAATATCTTTGCTGTTTGCAAAACTTGTGCACAGGATTTTAAAATTGACCATTTATATTTACATGTAAAGTTATAAAATATGATTCATTAAACATCTTTGTGGTTGTTACAGTAAAAAATAAAACTTTTTCTACTCGGATTTTATGTTTTTTGTCTGATTTTAGATCAGTTGTGTTAACACAGTTTGTCAAAATGAAAACATGACTGTAAATTCAGACATGTGAGGTTGTGCTGATGAGACCAAACAAGGCAAATAAATAGTTTTTAAAGGTGAAATGTGGAGGAAACATCAGAAGTAGTTAAAAATGGCCAATTGTACCCTGGACCCCAGAGGGTTTTTTTTTTTTAAAGCAATGTAATAGTTACTTTTGTATGGCTGGGTCTGAAGTACACTGGGGTGTCATCTTTGGAGAAGACTTTCCTGAGTTCCTCTGATATACCTGCTACATAAAGGATGACAATATTATTCCGGTTGTCCTTCTGATTCTCCTTAGTTGATGTCTGACCTTTTCTGTGCATCTTTGCTGATTTGATGAAAGCCCAATCGTGATAACCACATGTTTAAAGACATTTCTTTACATGCGTGTTCCTTTTCTTTCCCTTCTTCCTTTGGGGGGAACATTTTCTGCCTGGTGTTACAGGGTCCTGAAAGTTTATGCTCCAGAGGGTGGTGGGAGTCAAAGAGGAGGTACCGGTATTTGTATGTGGTATATATTCAGGTTTCCATTCTCCTCAATGTGCACAGCACAGTCCAGAAATAGCAAACTATTATCCTTTGTATCTTCGCTTCTGAAAGTTATGTTTCTTTTGATGTGATGCAGGGTGTTACCCACAAGGGGAGCAAGGATGATGGCAAGGTGATTGGAAATGTTGTAGGTGGCAGAGTTTATACTGCTGACAATGGGTCTGAGTGGGATTCCTTCTTTGTGAATGTTTGGAAGTCCGTAACTAGAGGGTATAGCATCCCCTGGGTACTGATGGGATATGAAAGGCGGTCAACTGATAACTTTCTTTTTGTTGTTGCTTGTGGGGTCCCATTTTAGGGCTTCGTTGGCATTGCTGTCACTGAGGAGTGTAGGAATTTGTGTGTGATAATCCGTTGTCTTTAGAACAACAGTGCACCTCCCCCTGTCAGACGGTAATATAGGGATGTTTTGGCTGTCACTTCCCTAATGACCTTCATTTCTTGTATTGTAAGCTAGGTGGTTTCTTCACCCATTTTTCTTGACTATCCTCAGTTGTGGTGTCTTTCTTTTCTTGTCTGTATTATCTAGGCATGAACTAGGAAATATACGTTTTTCTTTGCAATTTATGGAATTTCTGGAGTTGACTTTAACGTGTTGGGCCCGCTGAGCCTGGTTCACAAACATAAAAACTTAAAGAGGGGAGGGTGGGAGTAGGGCTGGTATTACCATACTGTTCATGGTAATACCGTGAAATATGGCGATAGAATATGGGTAAAACGCGCATGCGCAGTGCCTTTGTTTTCATACGCACATGATGGCGCCCGTTCAAATACAATTGACCTATTTAATGTCGTATACAGACATATTTCCACATACACACATTCCATGAATAAAAGTAATCATAACAAATCATAATAACTTTTGTGATTTGAAATCATCACACACATATATGTTTGAAGTATTCCACAAGATGTCAGTGTTGGATAAAGTCTGTTCTCGCCTGCAGCAGGAGACCACTCTGTGTCGTTTCTATGGGCTGAATAACAGCTGTTATCCATTTAGGTTTGACATTGATAAACATTATGAAATCGTACAGTTCTGTTCAAATGTAGAGTTCTGACAATGACAGAGACACAGCCAGTCAGTGTTTCTGCAGGCACAGTGATCAGTGAAAGAGCAAGTTTAAAGTGTAAGCCATAGAAAAATCCTTCACTATGAAAAGCTGTCTGGTCACTGAGCTGAGATCTGAAAGTTGAGGATGTCTGCTTCACCCACAAAGAGGAGTTTTTCTTTACTGCCTATTGCAGGAGAAAATATAGCAGAACTGTTGCATTGTCAGCAACACCAACATTATTTTCAGAAAGAGAATTTCTGCATTATACAGAAGCAAAATGCTGCCAAACTGCTGACTTTGATTTTCAGCTGAGCTATCTGTTTTAGTTAAACGAGCAGTCTCTGTCCCCTCTGCCTATGAGTGTGTGTGTGTGTGTCGCCTGGCTTCCTCATATTACTGCTACACACACCAAATATATGGTAAATGGACCGGTACGTATGTAGAGCCTTTCTACTCAATTTGAGCACTCTCTCCATCCAGTCACACACACTTTCATAAGGTGATTTCATCTACATCCAAGCATTCTTACATAACATTCAGACACACGCTCTGACATCAAGTGGTGGCCTACAGTAAAGAGAGCTCAGCGTAAAAGCTCACCTATCGTTCGATCACAGCTCTTTTGAATGAGATTGCAGATACAAGTGCTGGAAATGAGCTTTACCCGAAGGGTGGCTGGCTTCTCCCTCAGAGATAGGGTGAGGAGCTCAGCCATCCAGAGGCACCGCTACTCTACATAGAAAGAAGGCAGTTGAGGTGCTTTGGGCATCTGACAAGGATGCTTCCTGGGGACCATCTGGGTGAGATGTTCTGGGTGCAGACCCAGGACACGCCAGAGATATATCTCTTAGCTACCTAGGGAATGCCTCCCTGTAACTTCTGACACCACTCGTAGCAGGGTGGCCTTTTGTGGCTGGATTTACAGTGAGGAAGACCAAGATGGTGGAAGCAAGATGCATTTATTTGCCTATATAGCTCTGAGGCCATGACAATCAGCCCTCTCACAGCACAAACAATCCCTCTGCTAATGACGACTGGCAGCCTGAAATACTCTCAGCTGTTAAGGACTAAAGCGTTTATTTTCCTGGTGAGTTTTCCAACTTCCAACCTTCCACCAACAATAAACCATTTTAATAAATAAATATAGACATACATTTTACCATTTTCATATGATTAAACATTTTTACACTTTACCCTTACACCTTAAAATCATTACAAAAACACCAAAAGCCCATGAACAGAGATTCCCCACACTCCCTTAACCCACAGCCTCTGCTGGAACCTTTAAATGGTGTCCAGACCCCCGGGGAAACATTTGCCCAGACACCCTGGAGAGGACACAGGAAAGACAGGTGAGTAATCACATTTCAACAGCAACTTCTTTGCATCACCTTTACCTCTAGACTTTGCACACACATTTGCCTATTAGGTTTTCCTTAATAGTAGACCTCATTTTCTCCCAGTAACAGTTGTTTCCTCCTCACAGACAACCACCACACTTCCTGATGAGGAGCAGCTGTGCCTACCTTCTAATTATTAAAATACTCAATAAATAATTAAACCTCTTGTGTGCAAATAGTTATTGATGTGCAAATCTATTCTTAAAGTGCAGTGCTAAATAAAGTGCAAGTAAAATGCTTTTAATAAAGTGCAAAGGTGCACCCAAAGTGCTGTACAATTTATAATACCAGTAATACCAGTAAAAGAGTCCTCTTCCTTGCACTCCCCTGGATAGAGGAGGTGGCTAGAGAAGATGGAGGTCTGGGGTTCTCTTCTCAGGATGCTGCAATCACATCCAGGCTCTGGATAAGCAGAAGAAGAAGGATGGACGTGTTTACCTTCCCTTGCGTCACCTGTTTCAGTGGTTTCTCTTTCCATTTGTGCTTCAGTTGCCTGAAGCTTGTACATGACAGCACTGTAAACATGGATCTTGTTGCTTTGACTGAATTAAGTTATAGCTAGTGTAGCTTCAAATTACCTACACTTAAATGACTTAATTACTTATATAATATAATTTGGATTAAAAAAGATAAGATAAAGTTAAAAACTTAAAACACGGCAGTTGAACCGAGTTTATCAAGTTTTTTCAAATGTGAAACAAACTGGCTCCACATAAAATATTACTTAACCTACACTACCAAGCATCGTTTAGATTATGTGACCTTTTCCAGAACTTACTAAAACAAGAACATACCCATAAAGCTGCTATAATGTCACAGTGAATGAATCTATCCTAAACATAATACACACGAAAATACCTGGAGATCTCTTTCAAATCAAGAGTTTAATTGCATTAATTTCAACAAGTAACTTGTTCAACACAGTTCATAAAACCACATTTCTCAGAGACAAAGTAGCTCCAAATAGAAACATGATGATGTTCAACTAAAAGTGTCTGCGCCAAGGTGACAGGAAATCAGAAACTGACTCTCAGTGTAACCATGTCCTGGCAGATCACCGATGTTTGTGACATTATGGAAGTCTCGGAAATGGTGAGGAGTAACTAGTAACCCTTGCAGGACCACCTCGCTCACTGCACCGCACAGCCTTCACTGAAGTGATCCTGTGAAACAATTAGTAAAACAAACACTCACATTTTTAAGTTTATCAGCACACAACAGAGTGAAAGTACTTTTTGCTGAGAATAAAAAGATATTTCCTTTCCAGATTTTAATGCATTAAACATGGAGACGCTTGAGTTTGTTAGAAATGGACGCTGAATGACGTTGCAAAAAAGATGCAAAACAACGAGTCTTCACTCAAAAACGTATAAATGAACAGAAAAACATAAATATCACTTTCAATTACACAAGACCTTTTGCTTGTGTGTGTTGACGGCAGCTTGGCGTCTAAAATAGGAAAACATTAAAACTGTAACTTTTTTCCTGAACTAACAGGAAAGAAAGAGATAATTAAAAAACTATGGTAACGCTTTATAATGATGATTGTTTACATAAACCGACCGACCGACCATTTATTCATTATCCATCCTATCTAGTCCCGATCATAAGTTTAAGACCGCTTGCAAAATGGCAGAAGATCCTATTTTGCATGGTTGGCTCTTAACAAGGTTCCAAGTAGAGCTTCAACATAGAACAAGAAGAAATGAGTGAGACAAAACATTTTTTGAGCCTGTAATTTATTGATAATGAGCAGCTCCACCATTATTGTTGATCACTTCAAAAATTCATTGCGCCATACATGATGCAAACGCTTCCATGAGGTCAGTGGGAACATTTCTCCAAGTGGTGAAGACGGCCTCGTGAAGAGCATCTACTGTCTGGAAGTGTTGAGTGTTCGCACTCTTGGGCTGAGTCCCGATTGTCTCACCTGAGTTTCCTCCTCTCCTCGTCTGTTACCTCTCGGTGTTAACTAGGCCTCCCAAGAGTCTTGCTTCCATGGTTTATTCGCTGTGTATAATCTTGTTTCCTTGTACGTCTTGTCCTCCAAGATCTGTCCGCTGCTGCACTCACACAAATACTATATCAGATACCTGACTTAACTGGTATGCTAACTGTGGTCTGTCTGTCTCTACTATCACGTCTTCGCCAAGTGTGAGGAGAAGGCAGTGCTGTCTGAGTGTCTGTACTGAGAGAGGCAAGTCTTTCACTGTTCCTTCAACTCCCCATCACATCTGCACATCAAGGCTCATGCTGCTCCCACAGCTGGGTTTCAGCTGGTAAAAAAGTCAGTTAAGTCATGTCTCAAATGTTTAATTTAGTAACAGCCGTCTGTGCTTGACAGTTTGTGTATGTGTTCCAGTTTTTCTATCCTGAGAACAAGTTGAAAAAGACTTGGGATATTCCTCATTTCTGAAAGGGATTAGTTCAGTATTAGATCTAGTTGGATAGCTGAATGATCAGAATTTAGGGTTAGGTAAGAATGGGTTTGATTTATTATTATCAAACAAAGTGGTTGAAACAATAAAAAAGGCATTAAAACAGCACATTTAACTGTATGCAAAGGTAAAAAGCATATCACGTCTAGAGTGAGGATGTAAAAGAAGAAAGTGTTAGTGTTTAAAGCATCATGCTTTTTAACAGAACACAAGCTTTATGTATAAAGAACCCATTAACACTTATAAAAAAACAACTTTTTTTCATTTGTTCCAGATTAATCCTTTTGCTGCTGTAATTTTTTTTCTTAAACATAAATTGGCCTATTGAAAAAAATGTAGTAAGAAACACTACATTGTTTCAGTAAGCCATCTTTATGTTTAAGACAGACTATCACACACACTTCTCATCGGACGGACTCTGTTGCAATACATCTGTTTTGTCATGGGCCCCACCATTTGGACTTAAAAAGACTAATTCTTTTCTCGCGCACAATTTTATTTTATTCTATATTTTTGCTACTTTGGGGGAAACTTCATATACTCGAAATCTTTGTTAAAAAATGTCATAATTCTGTGTTGTTTACAAAAATCTTTTAAAAAGCTTAAAATCGCTAAAGTACTTATAAGCCACACAACTGTGTGTTTTCTGGTTTCTCTTTCATTCATGTAGCAGAGCTCCAACAGTCAGTGTTATTCTTCTGATACTAGCCCAAATTACTCATCACCTTGGTTATTACCTATTTATACTGTATATAAAGCCACGTAGGTGCTGCAAAGTGTTTAACATTTCCTTATCAGACACATTGTTACATCCGTTTTACCTGTGATGACATTCACAGGTAAAATCCTCTGCGGTGTCTTTGAGGGGAAAATGATGGGACAGAGTTTTCTACCCCTGATGATGCAGCAGTGTGTGAGGAAGAAGAGGAAGAAGAGCCAGCAATCAGCTATGAGATGGAGAGAATAGACATTTTAAACATTTTCTATAAATGTTTAAAATATATTTTCAAAATTCATGTTCATTCATTCACTTCCTGTTGTAATTACAAGGCACAGTGAAGCCAATTTTATTAAAAAACGTACTGTCACTGAATCACTGAATCGGAGACCCTGACTCTGCACCCTTGAAAAAACTGTACCTAGCCTGGCCCCTGTAGTTGGTGCTGGCCAATGTAACATAGACCCCATTAGCTCTCCCCCAGCAGATTGTCTTGAGCAGCTGGGAAAACAGGTTGGCTGCGCACTGGTGAGGAGGAAGCGTAATTCTAAAAAGAAGCCCCCGATACATCACCGACCCATACGTGGACATTCTTCCAGGGCCCAGAGCGAGCGACACTGAAGGAACCCTGGAACTGCTGGTAAATGTAGATTTGGTAAATCTATAATTCATGTCAGCAGTAATGACACTTGATTACAATCTGCCTTACAGAAAGCTGTTTACAGCAGGAGGTTATATTAGTTTACATGAATCAACACACCCCAGTTATACTATACTGGGAATCCTCAAAGCACAGGGTGAGGAGGAGGAGCAATCTTCCAGCTCAACTCATTTGAAAGCTGGACTCTTTGTCTTGTCCACCCTAGTTGGAAAACACAAAAAACAGTTTTATTTTTTGGTGTCTTTTGTCAAACTGGCACTTATTCAGAGTTTCTATATGAGTTCTCAGGTTTTTTATTCGATTTAGCGCTTAGTTTAGATAAAATAATTTATCTTTAATCATATTCTGGCACTAAGCAGTGAGAAATACTCTTCATCAGAGCAGATGTCTTTCAGAAAGCGCTGTAACTAAGTTTAAGGATATAATTCCTCCACTGTTATCTTCTTTAATGCCGTGTTCCAACTCAGTGCAGAGCTAAATTCTACTCCCACACAGGTTGCTTTTCTTGTTAATCGTGTTACTTCCTGTGTACAACTCTGGATACTGTAGCTCCTCTGAAAAAGACAGCCTCACATCAGCAGTACTTGACTCCCTTGTGTAACACCACACACAGCTCTCCCATCAGGTCCCAGCATCCTGCTTACGTAGGGGAGGCATGATTAGATGATCCGCTGTTCTCGTCAGCCTCCCCTGACACCACACCCTGAACCCACTGCTCCACCCCTTCCTTGGTGCTCCCCAGCTGAGACACAAACCGCACTCTGCCACTTTCTCCTTGGACTCTGCAGACAAGAGAATCTGCCTCTGTTAAATCCAGTGTCATGAATAAACAAATCCAACCAGTCCCTGTGGACCCGGTGCATGGGATAAGCATCAGAATCAGAATCAGAATCAGAATACTTTATTGATCCCTGGGGGAAATTATTTTTTGTTACAGTGCTCCATTTTAAACCAACATCGAACTGTGGCTCATCTTTCTTCATCACAAGAACTGTGGGGCTACACCATGTGCTGTAGGAATATGCTATTACACCCATTTCGAGCATTTCTAATCATTCCCTCTGAACAATTTGTCTTTTGTATTCAGGTAGGGAGGTGAAAGCACTGTCACGCTTGGACGTGTTTCAAAATGGTGCTCAATCAGCGAGGTACAGCCGGGCAGGGGAGAGAACATCTGCAAAATGCTGTTTTAATGCATTAACATGCACTCTCTGGGCCTGTGTAAGATGGTCATCACAGTGGAGGGAGGGGGGATTTGGCACCCCAACCTTCACCGGGCTCACCAGAGGAGCGGCTTCAGCTTCTTTCCATGCTTATAGGAGTTTGAGGTGATATCCCTGTGTGGCTGCTCCCTTCTCTGTCCGCATTAGCTCATAGTCGACGTCCCCCACTCGCTGTGTGACCATGAAGTGTCCTTGAAATTTGGTGTGTACCTTTAAACACAAAGAAGGGAATAATACAAGCACTTTATTTGCCGGTGAAAATTACCAGAGCTTGGCCCCTCTGTTGTACGGGTGCTGCTGACCTTCCTGCACAGAGGTGGGGAGTAACAAAGTATGTGAATGTTTGGGTTTAGTGCGAACAGCTGCATCCAATTTTTACAGTTGGTCTAATGTCCATCACTTGTCACCAATTCTCTCAATTCCTGTTGTTCTTCTCCAAGATCTTATTCAAAACACAGTCTGAGTACTCACAGCCCTGCCAATCGTCTATCATGTTGACCAGCCTTGTGGGATTTTGAACAGCTGTAGCTGCTTCTTGTACTTCGATAAGCCAGGTCCGAGCCAGCTCCAATCAGCCAGAACTCTGTTGTCATGAATTGGTAGCTGTCATTCAATGTCCCTCCAACGAGAGTGTCGCCAGACACACGACGCAACCGACCATCGAGTATCCGGCAGCACAAGTCTCCGCAGGACGGTCGGGCTCTCCCGAGCCCAGGAAGGTGTCAGTTCCGTTACGGGACCAGTTGATCCTGCAGGCTCGTCGGGTGCAGCGACGAGCACCCGACGAGCTGACAGCTGGCTGCACCATAGCAGACCGAGCTCCTGGCCCAGAGACCTGAGACCCAAGAACTGTAAGTCGCTCCTGCTCTTGCCTTTATTCAGCCTAGCATTTACTGTGTGTGTTTTGCATACTTCCTGTTTTACTTTGATAGTCACTTGTCTTGTGTGCAGCATGTTTTGTTTCCCCTGTTTCGTCTGTTAGATTGTGTTCAGCTGTGCACGTCTCTCTTAGCTGTGATTCCCTCCTGTGGTTTGTTCCCTCATTTGCCCTTGTGTGTATTCATGTCTGTATCTCCCTCTGTCCTGTGCCGCGACCTCCCACATCCTCAGGCTGTGTGTTCAGTCTCTTAGTGTAGTTTCCTGTACCTCCCAGTTTAGTTTTGGCCCAGGATGTGAGTGGGCGTTATGGCGTCTGGGAAGGAACTCAAAACTAGATTATAGATGGCAGAGAGTTGGTGTCGTAAACCCCCGCCTCTGTTCAAAGATGGTCGCTCACAGTGGACGTAAATGGCTTCTTTCACTCCTCT
Organism: Copadichromis virginalis; assembly: GCF_057382275.1. NCBI lineage: Eukaryota > Metazoa > Chordata > Actinopteri > Cichliformes > Cichlidae > Copadichromis > Copadichromis virginalis. The sequence continues at coordinate 2,434,263 of NC_140619.1, forward strand.
TTCAAACCATCTGTCCTCTCTGTCCAAAATGTGAACATTGCCATCCTCGAAAGAGTGACCTTTGACCTTTAGATGCAGATGGACTGCCAACCACCAATTGACCTTAGAACTGAAGAAGCTTCTCGAATGAGAGGTGAAACGTCTTCAAGCAACTTAAAGAAGTCCAGACGCTTTTCTTTGCAAGCTCCTTAGTCTACGATGACCTGGATGACTGAGAACCTTCACAGATAAAAACACTAAACTGAGGAAGAACAGAACCAAAGTCACAATAATAGAAAACACAAAACGCTGGGACCCAGGATCATGACAGCATGAGTACTCTATCAAATTAAATAATCAATGTGCATTGACAAATAGCCCCTCCACCAGCCCATCAGTCTGGTCCGGACAGACTTAAAGCCCAGTAATTTGTAGAGCTCTTTTAGTGTGCAAGATATTAATGATGTGCCTTGGTCAGTCAGTATCTCTTCATACTGCCAACTCGGAAGATGACCTTTGGGATGTCGCTTTGGGACGACTGCTTTGGGATGTCGCTTAGAGGCTGCACACCATCAGCACACATCCACCTGAATGCCCAGCCAATAAAATCAGACCATTATTCATTCCGGACTTTTGTCATTTCCAATATGCCGTTTCACGGGGTTGTAATGAGCCACCTGGAAAATAATTTCCTGGTGGCTTTTTGGCACCAGCAACTGGCTGTCTCCCTTCAAGTGTCCCACCTCCTTTGATACAGCCTATCTTTAGTCTACATAAAATGCAGGTAGGTCAGCACTAAGTCAGTGTGTACCATTTGACCATCAAGTTTTATCACCTGGTCAAATGCTGAGCAGAGAGTATCATCACGAGTTCGTTTGTTGTTCGTTTGGGTCTCCTGAGTGAGGAAAGAGACATGCCACTTTTAACTCGAACCTTTAACTACTCAATAAATTTAAGAAAATGCACTTTGGGCATAAAGAGAACTTTCATACAATGAATCTGACAAATTGGCTCCTCAACTTGATTGGATAGAAGAGAAGGAGACCATTGGAATCTGGACCAGTGGTGCAAGTTGAGCCTCAGCCTGGTCAAAGCAACAAACTGGTTGATCACTCACGAGAGAAAAAAAAAGGGGGGGTGGGGGGACCCCGAAAATTCAGTGTGGAGTATACATTGACCATAATTACAACTGTGATGAACAGGAAAGGCTTGAGCCGTCTATATTTTCGGACTCGGCTGAGGTCTGTTAACATCTGTCAGACAACGATCAGGATTTTCTGTTGTGGCCAGTGCCATACTCATACTTTCATGCTGGGGCAGCAGGCTGAGTGTCGCAGATGCTGACAGACTCCATAAACTGAAGCGAGGCCAATAATGTTGTGGGGATGGGCCCGAACTCTGTAAAGGTGGAGAGGTGGTTGTTCTCCAAGATAAGGACAATACTGGACAATATCTCCCATCCACTTGTGTGCTGGTCAGTGACACGTTGAGTGGGAGACACAGTGAATCATTCCTGTCTGTGGATAATCTCTCTGGACATCTGAAAGCACAAGTACACCCTGAATCAGATCATCTGCAGAGAAAATAACAAAGTCAGTATGATAAGAAGGGCATCTCAATCTCTAACATGTATATCAGGATATTTATTGATTAGTGCTATTTGTATTACTAAAGCTATCTTCTAATACTTTGTAATATACTATATTTTTTAATATTGTAACTTTAACTTGTTCAGTATTGTTATTCTTTATCTTTAATTTGAATTAATGCATTTGTTCTTTAACTTAAATCAATGGCCTGATGCTACTGCCATCAGTGAAGACCTTACAAATACAGAGAGTACAACGTGTGCAAAGCAGCACATTAAACTGCTATTGACAAGGTTGTTTTTGGAAAGGAATGACAATAAAAAATACCTAAGCCACTGACTGTACTTAGATCCAAGAGCCGAGTGCCATTAGTGTGCACGTGTGTTAGTGAGGTTGTAGCGCAACAAAAACATAAAAAATACTTATGAATTTTTAATTTTTTTATAATAATGTCTCTGCTGCAGTTTGAGATCATTGTACCAAAAACAAGTTGCAGATGAGAAGAAAGATTATTTTAGAAAATTCATGAGGACGACCTTAGAGCAGACTAGAACAGCCCTTCATTGTGACTGGACATGTACAACGACACAGATGGAAAGATAGACGAGAAGAAAATGGAAAAGAGGGGGGCCACTGAGCTGGGATATGGTGTTTCCTCCTATTGGCCCTTGTTGTTGTTGTGTTTCCAGCAGAGGAGTTTATCTGAAGTATCTGGGATCTAAGTGAATTACTGTAGGCTATCTCCACGCAGTAGATAAGCAGACCTGGCCTGCTTTCAGGACAATCAGATCCCCATCAAGGTCTTGGGACATTTTTATTGACCATTTGAGGGTACCTGTGGAGTTTATGTTGCTCTGTGTGTGTGCTAGTTGATTCCTGCTCTTTTTAGGTCTTTGCTAAGTTATTTAATAACTAATAATGTAATAACCAATAATAAGTTATTGTGACTGACTCTTAGGTATGGTTTGTAGTGTGCTCAGAGATCACGAGGTCTAAGGAGTTTGGAAAGAAAGCAACGGGACTTCTTTAAGTTTCCTAAAGATGTTTCCCCTCAGACCCAAGAAGCTTCTTCAGTTCTAAAACCAAATGTTGGTGAGTGTCCCTGAAGAAGGTTGTTGACCTATTACTGATCATGTGTCTCACTACGTGAGCCAAGGCGTGAAAAAGGCATGGGTCACCATCAGAAGAGGTTTCGTTTGAACCTGTTGAGACCACCTGACAGAAGAGGTGGGGGTTGAGGGGGCTGGGAAGGGATCTCAAAACTGCACTGTAGGGCAGACAGTGGGTGTCGTAAGCTATCCCCTCTGTTCAAAGATGGTCATTCACAGTGGACGTGGACTCTTTCTCTTTTCTTTCAAATCACCTGTCTTCTCTGTCCACAATGTGAACATTGGACCCAGCGAAAGAGTGACCTTTAACCTTTAGATGCAGATATACAGCCTTGTGCCATGTGTTTACTGCACTGCATATCAGATACTAAGTAAACATAAGCCATAAACAACCAGAGGAGTCTGTTCAGTGACAGGTTGCTTCTCCCAAAGACAAGAACCAACAGACTTAAAAACTCCTTTGTCCCACACGCCATCAAACTCCTCTCTGGAGGGGAGAGGGAGGGGAGACAGGAGGACAAGGGAGGGGGGAACAACTAAGCTGTAGTGCCTTTTCACTGTGCAATACTTTTGTTAATATCCAACGGTGCAATAGACTCACAACACTTGAAATGTGCAATTCCCTTGTATTCTTATTCTTATTTATTCTATTTATCCCTTTTATATACTCTGTATTTATATATGTGTATATATGGTATATTTCTGCTCACATTCTGTAACTTCTGTCGGTGCTCTGCTATTGGAAACCGAATTTCCCGGAGAAACCCACCTGAGGGATTAATAAAGTTTTATCTAATCTACTTGTTTAGCTTGTTTTCAGGAGTTTTGTCCTCAGGATGAATCAGTCTTTGTCTGAGGGTGTGGCTGGGTCCTAAATGCACCATCATGCTTGGAGAAAATCGTCTCTGATAAACCTGCTACACCTCTTAGGAGAATTTTGTGTCAGTGCTTATCTTATTTTTCTCTTTCAGATGTTGTTTAGTTTGTAGTTAGCCACTGATTTAAACGGCTAAATTAGCTCCTCAACATGTCCTGAAGTTCTCCAGAGGCCTGGTAACGAACTAATCATGTGATTCAGGCGTGTTGACCCAAGGTGAGATCTAAAACCTGCAGGACACCGGCCCTCGTGGACTGAGCTTGCCCACCCCTGGTTTATAGAGTTTGTGTTTACAACAGTACATTCAGATCATAATTCTGACTGCAAACGCTGAAAGGAAAGAGGCTAAAAATTTTAGGCTTTTACTGGTTTGTTTTTGCTGCTGCTCAAAAGTTAGGGATGCATTCATTGAGGTAAGTGTTGTAGTTTATGCACCTTGCTGAAAAGACTATCTGACTTTAGCAGACAATTTAGTTTTCCACTCCATGCCAGTAGCCAAAATCCTGCTGTAGAAGTGTCAAAATGTGGCGTGAGGAGGTGGTTATGTTTTTGTTTTGTCCATATTTGATATGGTCAAAGGTCTGAGGCTGTCCAGAAGTGTAACATTTCATAAGGTTTAAAATGAGTATTAGATGTATACACGTGTGTTGTTGAATCAGTTTTTTTAATGTGGTGAAACTTGTAAAACAAATGTAAATATAATAATTCTGTGATATTCAAAGGCTGTGTGGAAATCATTGGCAGTTTGCTGCAACATTATGGCAAAGGTTACAATAGTGCACTATCACGAAGTTGTGCAGGGTGTGTTGAGTCATTGCTGAGGTTATATTCACTCACTGAACTCTAACCTTTCATGCTGCTCCCAACTTTTTCAGATTGCTATGTAAAAACAGCCTCGTGTTTAAGATGTTAAATTTTCATGGTTTTTATGTAGACTACTTCAGCAGGTACTTCTTCCTGTTTTGCTTCAGTCTACTTCTTATTTGTAGTACTCCTGTTTACTACTATAGATGTTGTCCACCTGTATGCACCTTCCTTTCCTCTTAATACGTCACTCTATGTTCCTCCCTCTTCCTGGAGTGTGCCAGGAAGTCACACCAGAAGCTCCTTTAATAACAAGGGAAAGCGAGTGAATCAGAACCCAGCGAACAGAGACCGGGCAGGTATAAACAAATTTATTCCCAGAGGATGAAAACAGGAATAAATAAACACAATTTAAAAACAAAACAAATAATAACAAAAATGTTCTTTTATAACTAAAATCCCAAACAAATCCCCATTAAGTTATCCAAAATACCCACCAAGAAGAACATTTTAAGAGGAAGAGAAACGATTCCTGTTCTGATGTTGAAGCCGTGCCAGCCTAAATCCAGGATGACGATGAACCTCTTCTCTCTGCTCTGTCTCTCCATTGGGTTCATCGCACTACAACCCAGAGCGCAAGTCCCTGGCTCGCTGCAACCACGGCCTAACTCGTGGCACTGTGCCGTGAACAAACAGACACAGGCCAGAAACGTTGTTGAGAAGCTGGCCTAGCTAATCTCCACTGCGACCCTCCCCCTAACAGGGCTGCACCTGGCGAATGACAGTGGAAAACAGTACCTATGGATGCAGGCAGAGGTTGGCCCCTGCCCTGCTGGCAATCACACCCAAAATGGGACGCTGTCCATCTGCACACAAGCGATCAGACAGCATGTCCTCTCTCTCTCTCTGGCTCCTACGCGCTCCTTCCTCCTCGTTTGGGTGCTCAGCCAGCTTTTCTAACAGGTCCTTTCTGCAGCTGATAAGTCACCTGAGGGCACACCCACACCTCAGCAGGTGGCTGCTATTAGCCACTTCGTCCATTGTCCAGCCAAAACAATGCAATACAAATATTTAAAATACAAATCATGCAAAAAACAAACAAACAAACAAACAAAAAATATACACACTAAAATCAGGATACAACTGATTATAAAGACAAATACAAATTTCCACAGCAATTTCCATCCTTTTTGCAAAATCCACTACCATCATTCTAGACCGTATCTACTCAACATTTGTTCCCTTTACCTACATATCCAATCACCATGGTTAATGGACGGTTACTGGTCATGCCTGCTCAGTTTGAGTACTCTGAACTCTTCCCGTCCATTCACCCAATCACAGACACGTTCTCTCACCAAGCAAGAACCGAGATATGACTATGGCTGCACAGAGACTGGAAACAACTAAATCTAAACACACACACTACAAGCAGTTACTGCACAGTTTACTATAACTGCTTGATAAAGGTAACATTTTTATCAAGTAGATTTTTTCCAGCAGAGCGACGGACAGTCATATTAATGAGTAGCTTTCCTTGCTCATAACTGCTTGGATCAGGCTTGGACAGCAGCTCTCATGTTCAGCTTTAGAAGGGCATGACCCATTCTCCACCTCTAGCGACACTGTCCACCACTTTATCCAACTTACTCCTTGTTTCCTTTTCTATCTCCAACATAGAACAATCTTAATCCATCTCCAGTACTCCTGGCCTTGTTTTCCTTCTCCGTGGTCTCACTGTAGTACACTAGCTTGTTTTGTTTAAGGTTTGCTAACCCTAACCCAGTGTGCACTTTTTGCTCCCAGTCCTTCTTTAGTCTGTATTAGCTCCAGCTGTGTTCCCACCAGGCAGGAGCAAAAGAGAAAGACCACAGAGGAAGTTCATATACGAAGGACCAGGCCAAGAGTCTGCTAGTGGAGGCGTGAGATGGACGTGTTTCCTAAATGGACCAGCTGAAAGCAAAAGCAGAAACAAGAAGTACACTATGAACGCACATTTATTCTTGATGCTACTTTATTTTTTTTTTTAAATAGGTCCTGTTCACGTCTGCTCTGTCCTTGAGGAACAAGTGTTTTCATGGAAAATCTACAACATCCTTGGAAATGGTGTTTATCAATAATACTTGTTTTATTAGTCTTTCTATATTTAGCTGAAAACAATAAAATAATCCAAAACTCAACATTTACATGTGTTAACAAGTTTTTATTTCTAAGAATATTTTATTAAAACAACACCTATCAGCATGTTTATGTTGTTCTATGTGAAGTACTGCACCATAAAGCATAATTATAAACATTTATTGTCACAAGTAACAACTAAACTTTGTAAAATAAAATAATAATAAAAAAAAGTATAAAAATAAATATTCCACTGAGTATATTTACTTTTTTTTAAGTTGTGTGTTCATTTTTAGTGTTAGGGTACCTGGGTCTGGTTATGGATTATCTATATTCTGTGATTTAGTGTTTCCACTATTTAGTTTTGTATTTCACGTTCCCCCAGTTACATTTAATATACAGAAAACATGCAGAGAAAATAGAATTGGGCTGAAAGGTCTATTCAGGTTGTGCATCATGTTTTCAAAAAGTAACTAAGTAAGAAAGTAAAGTAATTAGTAAAGTAATGGGATAAGTTTTTGGAGAAGTAATCAGTAAATAGTAACCAATTACTTTTGTAAAGTAACTTGAACAACACTGGTTATGTTCAGCTTTGCATCGTCTGTGTCATTGTGTGTTGTCAGCCCCAGCTGCTGTGGTGTGTTTCCTGTTTCCTTGTGTATTTAAGCCCTTTGTTTTCTTCCGTCCAGCATTGCGTTCCCCCCCATCCCTCGCTGGTGTCTTTGCTTTTAGTTATCTTTGCCCCTGCGAGTCTGCATTTGGGGTCTGTAAATCACCACGGCAGACCCGATGGCATTTTCATGCTTTCCAGCAGACTTTATTCATGGTTGCTGTTTTAACAATGCCCGGTTGCAGCTTTGCAGCTCTCAGCCACACACATCACCAACTACAACAACACATGCAGAGCACAGGTTACAAGCTGGCGAGGCGTGATTGTAGATGCACATGTGCATGTGTGTTGAGTTTCCTGTTTTACTTTGAAAGTCTGTGTGTTATGTCAGGGTATTCAGGTTGCGTTCTCCCTGTCTCATCATGCTTATTAGGTTCAGCTGTCTCTCCCTTCTGTGTGCAGTTTCCTTGTTTCCCGTTGTGCTTATACAGTGTGTGTTTTCTCTTGCTCGTCACTGGTCTGTCTGTGTTACCTCCATGCTTCTCTCCCATCTTGTCAACCCCCCGTGTTACCTCTGCTCTAAGTCAGCTCACATTTCAGGTTTGTTGCTTCTGGTTCCTCGTTTCTTAGATTTCCCAGTTTAGGTTTTAGTTTCTGTCCATGCCATCTCCGTTTCTGTTTGTATCCTCACCTTGCAAATAAAGCTCACTCGCATCACAGCCAGTCCCTGCATGTTGGGTCCTTCACTCATTACTCCACACGTTTGCTGCCGCAGCCGTGACAGCAATTCTAAGTGGCTGTATCTGTATCAGGACCAATTTAAAGCTCTGCTGGAGGACATTATGTTGCTTGATGGAAAAAACAAACTGTCTTCTGATTTAACTTTTTAGATTTCAGAACCAACCCATGCAGTTAATGCAGTTTTCTCAATCAAAGAAATTAGCATGATTTCTTTTAACACAGTCAGTTTACATCAGGGATGAGGTGCCGGGTATCATCACTGATTTGATTCTGGTTCGAAAAGTCCCGATTTGATTGAATTCAATTTGGACTCAGAAGTCTTGTAATTATGATCATTTATCAGTACATATCCATATTTTATATAAAACAAAGCTGACACTTGTGAGACTTCATCAGAGGTGTAAGCATCAAAGCAGATGCCTTTGTGTCAAAGTAACTGGATACATTTAAAAATGGAGTTTTCATCTAAAAATGCTCTGCGTCCACACTACCGTTTTCAGTCGTTTCCAAAGAGTTGTTCATCCACACTGCAGATGACACTGCTTACCCCCACAGTAAGAACGACCTCACAAAACTCATAATTACAACAAAATTAAAGGCTATAAGGCTTAAGTACAGACACGCGGTAGACTCCAGATGGAAGAGTAGCATGCCTGTATTTTGAACCTTGCGAATAGCACTTCTCCTTCGCCCTGTAGTTTTTGCTCCAATCTCCTGCTATAGCCAGTCAGGACTAGTCTACAGAGACTCAACACAGACGTGACAGACGTGACAGGCGACGTTGTCATCATACAGGCAAGAGAGGCTTAAAAGAAAATTATCAAATGAAGGACAGGTTATTACACTTGCACAGGAAGATCTCAAGCTGAGGAGGCAGACTTTTGAGAGAACGGAGGCTGCAAACAGAGAGTTTTCTGAAAACACTGGCAGACTGACATCAAACATTGAAAAACTTACAAATTCAGTTACAGAGGTATTTCAGCGAATGAGACAATCAATGGCCCAGACTCCATTTGTTGCACCACCACCACATTACACCTCAACCTCAGCAGCATGGTTACTTCTCTGCTCCAGTTGTTGCCTCTGCCCCCTCTTCAGTAGCAACTACACCGACACCACCACAGCACCATGAAGATGCTGAGTATCTTTACTCTGACAAACAGTAGTCATGTCTTTAATAAGCTAAATTGCTTGTTAAAAAGAACATTTATTTGTTATTGTTGGTTTAATTCTTTCCTGTAGCCATGGCTACACCATTAGCCCTGTGTTAAGGTTGTTTTATGGACTTTGGCTCTTTTTTGATGTTGTTTTCTGACAGACATTTAAAGTTCATATAAAAGTGAAAAGTTACTTTTCGAACATTTTTAGTTCGTTCTGGTAAATTCCTGCTGACACTGATTTCATTTTCACTTGTTTGTTTGACAGAGTGGATTTTTCAGCAGTAACACTTCTGCTGCGTATGTTGATGTTCACAAAAAATACATTACACAATAAATGAATGTTTATAAGCAACATATAGTTTGTTTATTTCTTCACTGTAGTGCTTTATACAGTTCTGATATGTAACAGGACTGAATTAACACTTTCCAGTAGCATAACACTCGAGATATTGTTTCATGTTCACAGAAAACTGTAGTTTAATCACACAAGCTCAGTGCCATCCAAACTGGATTTTGCTAGTTATTTGTCTTGAGTATAATGACTGTCACAATCTTTTTTGCATTAACACTTTTCAGCCTAAGCACTTAACAATACATAACATTAAGCTTGTTTGACTGAGCTTGTGTCAGATTGCATTTACAGTAAATGGAAACATATGTGGGTCCCAGGTGAAATGTGATAGCCCTGCACACTTCTCTGATTATTTTTAGACACAGTTTGTCCGGCTAATCCAAATGCGTTCGCCGTTTTCCGCAGTCTGCCTTCATCACTTAAACAGTACAGCGAGCAAGAAAACTTTGTAACAACGTCCACCGGTGATCTTAATCGTGTTGTCTGGCCTTGAATGTAACGTTGTAACAGTTCACTCAGATGATACAGTCTCTCGTCATTCTAAAGTTCTCCCGCCACTCCTCGAGCACAGCAGTCCCACACACAAAGTTATCCCACCATGCACAGCTCCAGATCCAAATAATGCAGAAAATAGAGATCTTTCATGGTAAACTGGTCTTGAAGTGCAGTGAGAGAGAGCTGTGCAGAAAGTGTGATTTTATTGTGATAGAAGCAAAACAGTGAAGGTGAGACAAAATTCATAACAATGTTTTTCAAACGTGAAGCGTCGTTTCGATCTTCTTCTGCTGCTGTTTCAGTGAATTTTTTGTTGGAGTGACGAAACCTGCAGCTTCAGAATCTGTGAGATGTCTAGTGTCAGCACCCAAGGGCATATCCATGTACGTGACTCGAGGGTCAAGCTTTGTGTTTACATCTTTTTGCGAAATCTATCAATCACATCTTAAATGGACTCCAGAACGCCAAGATAATGAGCCGCAGGTGAGTGATGATTTGCAGGCGTGCCGGCCAGAGGCAGGAAACTGCAGTGAGGTCCGCCTCAGCAGGAGAGAGAGAGCAGAAACAAAAACAAACACTGACGTGTCCGAGAGACACCGGAGAGGTACGGGGACCATGACATGGATAATATTATGTATAATATTTTATGTTATAAGGCAAATGGTCCCACCATTTGGTTTCACACCACAGCTCAGGTTTTCAGGGATTCTTAGTGTACTCAACTGAATGGCCAAACACAGCGGTGTTTCATTCAAAGAAACTGACGTGTCTTTGTCATCTAAATAATCTGCTTCTCCTCAGGCTGCACTGCTTGTAGATATGTGCACCAGGTGGTTAGAGAGCTGTCCTGTTTTCTCCTCTGTCACACATGTATGTAAGCATCTCCCACATTCTGTCTTTGTGTTTATCAAGTCTTTCAGATGAATTCTTTATCATCATTTTCAAGTACATATATTTGTACAGGATATGAAAACATCTATGAGCATCTTGGTTTTTTCCCCCTCAGAGTCAAATTAGTTTGTAAAAAATCTGTCAGTCTGTCACTAAGAAGTGAAAGCTGCTTGCTGACAGCAGATCCTCGGCCGCAGGGCCTTGTTTGACACACACACACTCACAGGCCAAAACTGTAAGAAACACACAGAATGTGGCGTGCATAACATCTGTGTGTACATGTTTGCACGGTATGCTTATACTCTGCCACACCCCCTCCACACACAGCTGTGCTCTTTGCTTCCTTCACCTAAACATCAGTGGGGGTGATCTGTCTTCTGTAGTTTTACCTGAGGGTGAGCTGCAAGCGCCAGCAAGCTGTTGGCTGTCACTCCCTATCACTTTTCAATCCTCATTCCCCTCTGATACACACAAACCAAGCCAGGCTGCGCCAACTCTTTAAAGACTTTAAAGTCATCAGACTGCAGTTCAACACCTGCTCCATAATGAATGGATGTTGATGTAAGGATACCTTGCATGTTTTTCATCTTTATTGCCCCTTACTTTATTTTGTAATTACTTCTCCCTTTTTGTTTTTAATAGGAAAATGTTTCTACTGCAAAACTCCTTAGCCTACCTAACACGACATGTTTCAGAATAATTTAATTTAGTTCAGTTTGATTTTGTTTATATTGTGCCAAATCACAACAAGAGTTGCCTCAAGCTGCTTTATAAATACCCTACAATAATACAAAGGAAACAAAGACAAAACACCCCAGTAATCATAAAACAGCAAGAAATCTCTAGCAGAATCAGGCTCAGCAGCTCTGAACACCACATCCAGAACACTTTGGATTTTGTGGAGAAGGTGAGAGACATCATGGAGGCAGATGAAACCATGGTCTTGTACGATGTCACATCTCTCTTTGCCTGTCTTCCAGTCACTGAAGCATTGAAGGTAGCTTGTAAGAGGTTACAGGATGACCCCGACCTCAGCAACAGGCCCACTCTCAGCCCAACCCAAGTGTGTTTGCTCTTGGAACTGCGTCTTCATTCCAGATATTTCACATACAAGGGTCAGTACTGCAGGCACAAACATGAGTGTGCCACGGGCTCCCCAGTTTCACCCACTGTGCCCAGTTTGCACACGGAAAAGGTGGAAAACAGGGCTCTGTTATCCTACCCTAGAAGACCACCATGTATGTGGATGACACCTAGATGAAAATTAATTCTCAGGATGGACCGTAATTCACTGATCACATTAACTTAGTAGACAAACACATCAAGTTCACCAGGGAGGATATAAATAGTGACTAGCCTTTATAGACTGTGAGATTTCCATCAGTAATCGGGTACATTTAAAAGTTGATGTGTACTGTAAACCAACCCATATGGATCAGTATTTAAGGTTTGACGCTCATCATCCACTGGAGCACTAAAACACCATCCCCACAGGCACAGCAGCCAGGGAAGGAGAAGAACATCACATCAAAAGACCCTGAGTAAATGTGGTTATTCCTTCTTAACGGGTCAGAATTTTACTGGCCTGAGGAATACACAGGCCTGTGAAAAAAAATAAAATAAAGACAAACAAACAAAAACACCACTGCTTTAATTTTACATTTTAAAATATTATGTGAGGGCATCCAAAACAGTGTAGAGCAAACCACGGAAGCCCCAGAAAAGTGCAATCAAACGTTGAGTTTATTAAATGGTAAATATAAATGGTCTGTATTTATATAACGCTTTTCTAGTCCCTAAGGACCCCAAAGCGCTTTACACAACCAGTCCTCCACCCATTCACACACACATTCACACACTGGTGATGGCAGCTACATTGTAGCCACAGCCACCCTGGGGCGCACAGCTCAGCCGGCAAGGCTGCCGGACACTGGCGCCACCGGGCCCTCTGACCACCACCAGTAGGCAACGGGTGAAGTGTCTTGCCCAAGGACACAACGACCGGGACTGTCCAAGCCAGGGCTCGAACCGGCAACCTTCCAATTACAAGGCGAACTCCCAACTCTTGAGCCACGATCGCCCTACACACAGGAGAAAACATCAACATACGTCCTCTGACCAAAATACATGTTGTGGATACTTATAAAGCAGTGGGGTACACGCCCCCCCCCATGGCGTCAATTACAGATTAAAATAGGTTCCAGACATTAGTCACCATTAATCGTACATTTTTAATAGCTATAAGCAGACGTAGAACTTCTCTTTTCTATAACACCTTCCATTGCAGTTATCCTTCTATGCACTAGTCCTTTCACAATAGACTGTCTGGACTCGCGCCAGACAGAGCTTGAGACCCTCTGTAGACTGATGCAACAACTCTCAATGAGCACAAATATTTATGCAATGTGTATAAAATACTTCTGGCTGTACCTGTAATAAAAGTAAACATAATAAAAGGATCCTTAAATGAAGATCTTCAATAAACAACTTTAATGCAATCTCAATACTGTGAGAAATATTATTAAATGGAATAATGCTGTAAAGAATGTTATTAATGCAGGTATAATGATGCAGATTATATGGCAGCAATAAAAGAATTTCTGTATCTCCACAATATTGAAGCACCCGGAAAAGATCTCAAGATTCCTGTATTTGGCTAATAACTGGTGTCATAGCCCATCACCACTGTTCAGTGATGGTCATTTGCAGTGGACATAGATAGCCTCCTTTACCGCTCCTATGTCTTCTTGGTCCAGAAAGAGTGTCCTTTGTCTTTTAAGTGCAGGTGTACAGCTGAGTCTTGTCCCGTGAAGGTGGCTCTCTTGTGCTTTGCCATGAACTTTGGCACAGCACAAGGTCTGGGCACTCTGACCAGCCCAAGTATGATAATCCAGTTTAGACTTAAGAACAGCCTTAGACAAAAACTGGTTCATCCCGAGGCCAGAACTCCTAACAGCGTTAGGAGCGTTAGGAAACAGCGTTCCCTTTGCCTCCTTGCATTTTGCACATATGCCCATTATATTTTTATTATAAAAAAGAGTTACTTTTGTTAGTATGAGGTGAACTGGACTAATTTGTAAAAACCTTTCAGAGACCTTTCTAACGTGTAAATCAATAATTGTCTTTCTTAGATCTTCATTAAATTCCTCCATTTGTTGTTCTAGTGGTTAATACAATGAGTGCAATGAAAGTCCTGAAATAAATCCAAACTTGTGCACCCAATTCTTTTTCAAAGTGCATACAGATATATAGACAGTATGCTCTACAATAGTCCCACTTTGGACTTTCAATGATTTCTTGAAACAGTTCCTTTTCCAAAGTTACTATGACATTCATGCCCATGTATGTAAGCTTCACAACTGTATACACAATGGATCACACAAAAACTTTTTAAATGAATTATTAACTATATTAATTGAGAAATGTTGTTGCATAGCTGCTTCCCTAAACAGACTCAGCTCCCTTACCGTTTGCCACGACCCCCGTAAGTCCAATATGCCTTCATGTGTCTACCTGCACTGACATGCAAACACCACACAGATGTTGGAGTAAGAGGAAGCCCATCTTTTGGTGCTTCCTCTTCTGAGGAGCTCCGAGGAATTGATGGGGGAAAACCATTTTATGGGCTGGACACAAACCCTGACATCGAGTCAGTCAAGTGTTTTAAATCATGTGAAGTTGTTGATTTTTTTTATGTTTGTTTTTTGGTAGATTCTGTTTTTTAATTACGATTCAAGATCTCTAAATAGACTAGCCTGTGCCATCAGTTACCACAGGCCAGTCTATGATGAACCTGGCTATTAAGGGCAGTTCACTTGAAGCACCTAACACCTAGCCCATGATTAACCTGTGTTGGGTTCATAATGTGCAACATGAGCAATAGCAAGTCCTCAAAAATACCATGCATCTGTTGCTCTGTGTCATTGTTGTAGGTACATCTGATAGAAGCATGAGAAATCATTTAAAATTAATCTATTTCAAAAAGATCAGAGTCCAGTCACCGAACACATTGGTGAGGCAAGAAAAAATAACCGTTGTTCATCTTATAATGGGTCTTGTTGGAGACTTTCAGTTTATCCAATACAGAGTCTTCAGATTTTTGACTCCTCTTGCCTTCCTCTTAAATTTAATTTCTTACAACTTGCTACCTTTCATTAAAAGAAGGTATGAACAGCAGGTGGATGGGGTGCTTTGATTCAGTTCAGTTACATTCAGTTCTATTTATATAACGGCAATTCACAACAACAGCTGCCTTGAGGTTTTTTAATTGGGTAAGGTAAAGACCTTACAACAATGAGTATGACGGCTGAGAAAGTGCACGTTGGAAAAAGGTTTGAAAACATTGCAAACGTTTGCAATGAAAAATATTTTTTCCCTTTCGCTTCCAAATCCAGGCCTGATTTTAGGGAAATATTACATGCAATACTTAAAAAAAACCACATGAATATATGTGATGTAATACTTCAAAACAATGTTTAAAAAAATACAATAAAAACAGCGGTTCCACTGGCTCCTGGCATACTGATCTAACTAAGAACCCTTCATTGGGTTCTTTTGTTTCTTTGTAATGTACTGTTATGTTAAATCTTTTAAAATACAATTAAGCATCAGGAGCCATGTGCACACCTCGGTGTTCCTCCTCGTTAATGATTTATGGGCGATCGTGGCTCAAGAGTTGGGAGTTCGCCTTGTAATCGGAAGGTTGCCGGTTCGAGCCCCGGCTTGGACAGTCTCGGTCGTTGTGTCCTTGGGCAAGACACTTCACCCGTTGCCTACTGGTGGTGGTCAGAGGGCCAGGTGGCGCCAGTGTCCGGCAGCCTCGCCTCTGTCAGTGCGCCCCAGGGTGGCTGTGGCTGCAATGTAGCTGCCATCACCAGTGTGTGAATGTGTGGATGACTGGATATGTAAAGCGCTTTGGGGTCCTTAGGGACTAGAAAAGCGCTATACAAATACAGGCCATTTACCATTTATCAATTTCTTCTGCTGTCATTTGAACAAAAACATATACCTGCTCCCCTTGTGTTTTACTTAAGCTTATTAATCAGTAAAGGTAAACATATGGTATATTGTAAGAATGTGTCTTTATGGTTTCACCATAACAAACTATATTTGTTTCATATTTCTTCATTCTCATCTTCGCCTTTGCCTGCTTGATTTCAGAGATCTTCCTTCCTTCGTTTAGTCATCCGTGCACCGAGTTATTTGTCTCTTACTGAGACACGTCTTGCTCTATTCCATTAGCAACATTAATGAACTCAGTAAATCCACTGAAGGGACTCGTTGTGAATAACAAAACCTTTAACACACTCTGCATTTTGATGTGAATGAAGTTCTTCTTCAACCACATCAACATCAAACTGTGGGGACAATTACTTTTTACTACATCATGCTATGGGACAGTGCAAATTCTGTTTAGGGATGATTTGCCAGTTGTTTTTAATTCCACCTACAATAAAGGAGTATAGGTGTTCCACTAGCTGTTTACCTTATCATGCCAGTGATCGCTGATACTCCTGACAAAGGCTCTAACCATGACCCTAAACTAGATAAGTAGTTATGAAAGTGGGTTGGATGTTAGATTTAAATGCTTCTGTTCCACTGGAAAGATGAAATGATGTAGAAAATGTAACAATGTCCATGTCGATACATGAAACTACTATTTCCAACCTACTTATTTTCAGGGTTTCACTTGTGCTCATTTTGTGTGTGTGCGTGTATTTTGTGTGTGTTGTGTTGTGCTGTGCTGTATGTAGTGCCGACGCGTGACAGTTTCTAATTTCATTGTACTATGACTGTGCAATGACAGTAAAGAGCTATAACAGACAGAGCAATGTTTCGTACGGAGCAACCGATTGAGACAGTGGTCATAAAAAGACAAGGAGCTCAACATAATCAGAACGGTCCTCTGCATGAATGTTGACGTCCCCAACAGTGATGATCTTGCCCAACTTGTCTTCTCCTCCAGAAATCTGAGGTGTTGAGAGAAAAGAACAGTCTGCAAAATCCAGCTTCTCTGTACAGAACAAGTCATTTCAAATATATAAGACTTGTTTGCAATTGAGTGAGCATTAATTATCACCATTTTAACGTTGAGACCCACTGGGAAAGGTGTCTCAATGTGAAGGGCCTGGAACAGAACCCAGACTGAGGAGCAGGTTGCACAGCAAATCAGAGTTCCTGCTGGGATGAGCACTGGCTTTACAGACTTTCAGATGACAGGTAAACACAAGCGGACATGGAGATCAGTCTCAGGCGAATCTACCCGCCAGCAGCCCAGGAATGAAGCTCCTGCAGATCTGTTTCTCTCTGAAGCCAATAAAGCAGTTCAAGAAAACCAGCTCTCCTCCCCTGATTCCTCCGATGAGTGTTTTTTGTTTTTGTGTTGAATTAAAATTAAAAGTTTGATTAAAAAATTAAATAAAAGCAAGAATGCCTGCTTTTGTAACAGAACAAATACACAGGCAGTTATAAGGCTTCTCATAAAAAGGGTTTATCAACACACACAGCATTCATATTTGCCAAGTAAAGCTAAAATATGAGACGATAAATGATAATAAATTAAGAGCCATTTGGGAGTCAAAAGAGCAAGCTCTTCTTTGGGAGCCGTGGCACTAGCTCCCAAAGTGCCAAGAGCTAAACTTCCCATCACTAGTGCCGGGAGGCCCCTGTTTTCACTCTAGCGAGCCTTTACCTCCCGGTCTGCTATCGAGCTGGTGGGGCAGCCGACGTCTCTGAAAACGTCAGAGCACTTTTGCACATGTGATGGCATTCACCAAGGAGCAAATACAGAATTTGGTGCTACTGCTCATTAAGTGTGGCCCACTTATTAACCATTTAAAATGGCAGAAAGTTGTGTCCCAGGTGCAGGGAGCTTCAATGTAGAAATGGTTATTTATTTACTTATTTTTTTATCTTGAATGGCTAGATGATGATGTCATATGACATGAAAGTCCTCTTTTCTAAGTCTTGCTATCTCTGACCCTCCCCAAATGGAAATAAACAACGTTTGACACACAACAGAAGCCACATATATGTCTCTCCTGCCAGCTGCAGCATCTATATTTAAAACTTGTATTCACCCCAGTCTCCACCTCCCTCTGGGGTGTTGTGTGGGTGATCAGTCTGACAGACGGTGGCTAATTCACCAGGTGATAAGACATGTCATTGGGTTTTTGTGCTCCATGGCCGTTGCTACCGTGCATAATCTGACCTCCTGCATGTTGCCATGAGTGCTGCTGGTCAATATTAGCTCTGCAGTCGCTGACTCACAAGGACATGTTTGTTCACCCTACACCCCCCTCCCCACCCCCACCACCACAGAAAACAAATACACATGGTGGTGAGGGTTCTGATAGTAGCGTTGAAACAGTCACTCACAACACCTGTGGAAGCAATAAAACACAGTAGCAGCAGATGTTTGACAAAAGAAAAGTAGTGTTGGAGTCAACTGTCTCTCTCTCTGTCATACATGTGTGTTTGTTGTTATAATGTGTGCATTAAGAAAACAAATTTCATATGAGAATTTAGGAAGCTGGAAGGGGTGGGCTGGGTGAGTGTTTCAGCTCATATCCTGTTTGTGCAGTTCTACAAGGGCAGCAAAGTAGCAGCTCGCTGGCTTTAGATTGTTTGTCATTTGACATCTCAAGTGGAACTAACAAGCCCATAAAACGGTAACAAGAGGAAGATGGAAAGGGGTGGGGGGGGGCAACCTGGGAATCAGAGGGAGACACTGGTGGAGCTGACACTGGTGGATGGCTGGGTAGAACCAAAAAATATGAGAGAAAATTAGATGTGTAGGTGTGAGATATAAGACGTGGCTGAGTGGGAGTGGGAGGGAGGGAGGGAGGAGGAGAAATCTGTTAAATTGTTTTCTGAGATTTAGTAGCAATATCGGCATGAAACAACCAGATATTATTCTGATCATTTTGTCCCTTTCTCTTACCACAGCAGCAATAGAAAACAGATAGAGCAGGTGTGTTGAAATGAACACTGACCACTTAGTGTTTGCTTCAGTAGGGGAGACGGGGGTAGTTGTAACATTTTTGACATTTCTGTCTGTAAATTGGAGCTCTTTTAAGGTAGTGGATTCAAAATGTAATCCAAAGTATTTACATGTCTCTGCTATTAAATAGTGCAGCTATTTTCTCTGCAGCACAATTACCCATTGCATGGTATGGCCTCAAACACAAAGAGTGAAATGTTACAATTAACCCCATAGTCTGGGTTAGTTGTAACATATCCTGGGGTGAAATGTAACACAATGAAATAAGGGTACTAACGAAACATTAACATGTAATCTTTGTTTATTCAACACATGAATGCACTTACATCCATTTATGTAGCTGTGTGTGTGTGTGTGTGTGTGTGTGTGTGTGTGTGTGTGTGTGTGTGTGTGTGTGTGTGAGACAGAATGCAGAAATCTAGCTTTTGAACATATTCCAACCCCCCCAAAAAAGACAAATTATAAAATTTTCTGCAACTGAATATTTCCTTAATTTTGGTTGGTCTTCCTTGAGTTTGGCCTCATTGGCTCAGTGGGCATTATAACCTACAACTCTTGCACCGATTTTAAACATAACAATGAAGCTGAAAAAATGTAGCTGTTCACCAGCATCGCAATTCCATTACTTTTTATCCTGGCTTACCTTGGTGTGGTTTGCAGAGTGCTTCAGAAAGATGAGGAAATCTGTTTCTTGCACCCATCCTGATTTATTTCCACTACCAGTACTTCCTACTGGTCCATCTCTGACACAGTGGTCAGCATAATGTATGTGTGGGAACACAAACAGTGGAGGAATTGTGTTGCCAATGGCATTAACCGCATATACAAATGCGACCAGTGAACCTCTCTCTGCTGATGTCGTTGCCCCAACTTGTTTAATATAAGTTAAAGTAATAGTGTGGTAAGTTGTAACATCTGCATTATTGTTACAACTAACCCAGACTGTTGCTGTTACAACTGACCCAGACTCCTATAGCCATGAACTAGCTAACATTACAGCCAACGGCTAAACATTAGCACTAAAGACCTACACAGAATATATCCCCATAGACATACAAATAACATAATTTAAGTTTGATGAGTTTAAGTGCAAAGCAGATAATGCTATTAGAAATTGAAATAAAGTAGAAAAACTTACTTTTTTTCGTGTTAAATTGTCTGTGTTTGACAAAATGTGCTGATTTTTCACATGTGATAGCAGAACTGAGTTGGGCATGCACAGGATGAGTCACATCATTTGAAACTTAGCCCTGATTGGAGAAATTGGAAGTGTTACAACTGACCCACGTTACAACTATCCCCGGTCTCCCCTACATCAGCTGTAGTTTTTATGTAGTTCCACAACTTCCATGAAGCCCTGAGACCCTGTGTGGATCACAACTTTACCACGTTCTACCAAAGTGGACATAATAGTGTGAAACACTATTACTAATGCTCTATTAAAAATATTTAAGCAGTAGTTTGATATTAAGAGCATTACATCAGATCCATGCATTTTAAATGGTGGATCCAGGTGTGTGGTTTTGTGCAGGTTTATGCCTCTTGGCACATTGTTTGGATTGCAGTGTATGACTGCATTGAGTCCTGTCTCCCTACAATCGGTGAGATTTCTCTCTAACTCTGAAGGTATGAAGTCTCCAGTGAGCTTAGCTTAACAGTGGTCAAGACTAAACACATATCACTGATCTCTCTCTTTTTTGTAAATGTGTAAGCTTTCTTTTTCAATGTCAAGTTTATATTATTGTATGCTTAAATACTGGACTTCACAGTTTTGGATGTGTCTGTCCCAAATTACACATCTCGATTAATTTTCACAAGAAAGAAAGTCTGGTGAAAATTCCAAGCAAATATTATCTTTAACAGTTTTTGTGATAGTCATGTTCAAACAGTGTGTAAGGAAGAATGGCATGAAAGTGGATGAACTGTGTAGAAAAAACTGAATATCTAAAACCACGTTTGATATATGAAACTTAAATTAACAGTAATTATCATATATTCTATGTTCAAAATTTGGACCACAAAATATTAATGAGCAGAAAAATGTTTTCTTATGATTTTCTGATTTAAGGTGGATAGACTCAGTTGTTGGAAGTTTCCAAGTTATAATTGAAGAACCATCTGGAAACTCCAGAATTTTGTTTTATGTGGGTATGTACTGATATTTCTGTTTTTATGGTTTATGCTTGTCATGTTTACTCAATCCAGCATGTGGCTCCATCGGGCCCCTTCGGGGGGGTGCCCTCAACCTCTGGGCCTGGGGTTCGGTCCACTCTGGCACATCTGGCTACCGGCGGAGCTCACGGGCACGTTACTGCAACCTCCTCTGGCTTCTGCTCCGTGGCTGCTTGGTGACCCTCATCTGGGGCTCTCCTCAGCTCTTTCCGGGAGGGTGGCACAGCTGCCCCTCCGCTGGTCTTCCTTGGACTCTTGTGCTCTGGGGGTCTCTGGATGTCTGGAGCCTAATCTCCTTCTTAGCTGCTTCATGGACAGGCTATGGCTCGCACACCCTCTAGCAGATCATTACATGAAGGAACCTTTTTTAAATACAAGCGTGCTCATGCTCACAGGTGTACACACGGGTGCTCACACACACAAACCCTCTAGCAGATCTTCTACCGTGTTACTTATAACAGAGATGCATCTCTGCTTGTGGTGCAGCGGGTTGGGTTACGGTCTGATATTCTTTGGTTTTTCTATAGTCTCAGGTGGAATGGTTGGCTGGCTTCCCTTACTGGGCTCGCCTCAGGTGGTGTCCCCCATGATTTCATCCTTTCTAAACCTGCTTTTTACAGTTGAGTGCTGGGCTGCAGTGGTTCTTTGTCAGATCATTGTTGGCAATGAAATCATGGCAATTGGAAAATCCCTCATCAGGAGCATCTGGCAACTCCCAACCAAGGCTGCTTCTTTCTTCATCCAGCTTGTCAAAGGAAGGATTTCCCCTCCTCACCAGCCTGCACACTCTCTTCTTGGAACTCTCATGGATTTTTAGTGCGCCACCAGCCAGCCACACACTCCCTCCACCCCTTCTGTTGCATGCAAATCAAGTACGACTGACTTTGTAAATTCCATCTCTCTTTGCCAGCACAGTATCTCTACTGGACATCTGTTAATTCTGTTTCTTCTTTGGCAGCGCTCCTATGTCTGCATAACCTCGCCTTTGCTTACCCACTAGTCACTTTCCATTCCCTCATTGTAAATAAACAATGACAGGGGACTTGATCCTTGAGCTGTACCAGTTTTTGGCACAGCGTGTTTTGGGGTTTGAAAGTCACAGAGACACCATGTTTAGTGTTTCCTCATGTGTCAGGAGTATCGGAAGAGCTGAGACTGATTTTCTCTCAAGGTTTTCACTTGGGCAGCAGTTGTCCTTCTCTCCTGGATCGTGCAGAGCTTTTTTTAGGAGCCTTCCCAGCTTTGACAAATGTTCAGCTGGGATCACCACATTTACTCAGGGGTTTCTTGATATGAGCTTCTGTCAAGAAGCCAATATGATAACCTTATGTGGAGGTCCAGCTTTTCAGATCCAATCCAAATCAAATCACTCAAAGAGATCCTGGAAAAGAGTAGGATTCTTAAAACAGAGTTTATTATACAGTGTCATACAGGGCCTTGCAGAGACGTTTAAACGGGCGGGTGCTCAAGCTCCTCTGCAGGTGCCTGGTGTCATATGAACAGCAAAAACAGTACAAACACAGTGAGACAACACATAGCAAGCAAGCATAGCAAAGTGAACCCCGGGGTGTAGAGCCTTTAAGCACAAACAGCAGAGACACACAAAATGACAGACAGGAAAGTGCCGGTCGGGGCATATCTGACCCTCCTCCTGCTGCTGGGTAACTTTCCATTCCTTGCTTTTTACTTGGACGGTATTAATTTTAAACTAATAAGTATTTTCTCAACTCTACAAATGTCAATATTATCTCAATTATCCATGCAATATGTTTGTCAATACTTTCCCCAATCAGTTATCAATCCTGCTTGCGCTTTGATCCTTTCTTAATCTCCAACACTTGTGCTACTACTCCATAACTTTCCAGGCGCTATTCCCAGCATCCATCATTTTAATTGGGTCCCTTTCACAGTTTTATGGTCAGAGCAACTCCAAGAGTCCGCAAAACTACAGACATCAAACCGACTGCAGAGCAAAAACATTTAATCCCCCTGCCAACTTTGTCAGGTTTGCTCTCAGCGGTCGGCTACTGTATCCGTCAAGGAAGGGTTTTTCACAACTTTGGGCAACGGAGAGCGCCAGGTGCAACCTTCTGGCAGCAAAGACGGGCGGAGAGGCTCCCAGGTGCATCTTAGCAGGGCCACGTTTATTTAACCCTGTGTTTGGACTTGTCACCATTGGCCATAACACAATCAAAGGTTACTTATTATTATCTTACTATTCATCTCTGATTGAAGAAAACAAGAACAACTCTCTTCAGCACTGTAGACAGCTTAAGAAAAGGTCAGAGCTCCGTTGAGCCAAACATTCCTTTAACCTTGAGTAGTAATCTCTTCACAGTGCTTCTGTATCACTATATACATATGAACAAACAGAAAAAATATATGTATCATATGTGTATGAGTTCAGGGTGGTCATGGCTTTTGGGAAGAAAGTGTTCTTGATTCTGCTGTGCCTCCTGAAGTCAACAATCACCTCTTCGGTTTTGTTAGTGTTCAGCACCAGGTTGTTCTCTGAACACCAGGCTGCCAACTTCAGGACCTCCTCTCTGTAGTCTTCCTCGTCTCCCTTTGAGATGAGTCCGAGTACCGTGGTATCATGAGTAAACTTGATGATGAGATTATTGTTGTGGGTCGAACTGCAGTCGTGGGTGTAGAGAGGATACAGGAGGGGGCTCAGCACACAGCTGTGTGGGGAGCCGTGCACAGTGTGCAAGTGGAGGAGAGATGAGGGCCGAGTCTTACAGTCTGGGGCTGGTTTGTGAGAAAGTCCTTTATCCAGGCACATGTGAGAGGGGGGAGGCCAAAAGTGACCAGTTTGGTGATGAGGATGCCCGGAATGATTGTGCTGATGGCTGAGCTGTAGTCCACAAAGAGCATTCGGACGTAGCTTTGCCACTATTCCAGGTGGCTCAGCACAGAGTGGAGGGCTATGGCGATGGCGTCTTGTGTGGATCTGTTCATGCGATATACAAACTGGTGGGGGTCAAGGTCTCGGGGGAGGTAGTCCTTGATGTGCTGGAGGAATAGTCTCTCGAAGCATTTCATGATTACTGGTGTGAGGGCCACAGGGCGGTAATCATTCAGGCTACTGATGGGAGACGTCTTCGGCACTGGGATGATTGTGGCTGATTTTAGACAGGATGGGATGGCTGCCTGATCCAGTGAGAGGTTGAAGATGAGGGTGAGCTGGTGTGTGCATGCTCTTAGTAGCTTGCTAGGTACTCCGTCTGGACTGGAAGCCTTCCTGGGGTATCACACACTGACATCGTGTTCTGTTACAGCCATGTACCACAGGCCTTCAAGCTGGCATTAATTAAACCATCACTTAAATAATCAGAATCAGATACTTTATTGATCCCCAGGGGAAATTATGTTGGTTACAGTGCTCCAATACAAACAGTAAGAAAATCAGACAATACAAGAAGTATGAAATAGAACAATATATACATATAAGTCACTTACTAATAAATGTCTGAATATGAAAGAATTACAGTTTACAGTGTGTTAGGTGGATGAGTTGTACAGGGAGATGGCCGTACAGTACAGTGGTGCTTTTTGGTCATCTCCATGGCTAGCCAGCACGTGATGGAGTGGGTGGGAGGTATTATCCAACACTGTCTTTATCCTGGACAACATTCGCCTCTCTGACACCACCCTAAGAGAGTCCAGCTCCGTGATCAAATGATCTTCTAATGTCCTCTGGTCGTGGACTCATCTCTGTGCTTGTCCAGCGTTCGATACTGTTGACTGTTGAAATGGTAAATAAACTGGTTCTTATATAGAGCTTTTCTACTCTATCGGAGAACTCAAAGCTGTTTAATGCAATTTGCCTCATTCACCCTGTTGTGATATTTTGATATCATGGTAGCATTTACAGGATATTGTTTTATAGTGATATTATACAGGAAAACTGTTACTCAATAAGGCCCATTTACTAGTTGTTTTTCTCTTTCTCTGTGATCCAAGAATTAATGTGTAAGAATCACAGGCTGGTACCAAGGTCGAAAATACCACAGAGACCACTTCCTTATTCCCATCCTCCCTTCTTTATCTCTTAGAAAAAGGCTTGTTAAAGGCCAGGTGGTTTGTTTCAGAATTCACTAATGAAAGAACTCTGTATTCTATGTCTAGGAGTGTATTTTGCTGGGATAATCATAAATTGTAGCTGAACTGATAAACTATACAAAGGATACTTCTTTGCTCAGAGGGCAGGAAGACGCTTCCTTATTTGGTCTGTACCGGTTTGAACTGAGAATCTGCTGACACACGAACCTTTTTCCTCTATATAAGCTGTTGTCTGATGAATAAACCTTTGAGTTGATTTTGGGAAAGCAACCTGAAGCAGTCTGTGTTTCCTTGTTCTCCCAAGCTACTCCCGACGCTGTAACTAACCTGCTGAACGGCATACTTGAGTGTTACTTTGAATAATTTTGAATCTTATAGGGTAAAGACTGTTAGGATGCCTGGGTCGTCGACCCAGGGTTTTTGAGTTTATGATATTATTTAAACTGTCTAGTTTTTGGTTTCTTTGAGTTCTGTCTTATGGCTTAGGTCTCTGTCTTCTTTAGTTGCTCTGTCTCCCCTATCACCTGCATCCCCTTGTCTAGTTCGCGTCTATGTGTATCTTAAGTTCCTATATCCCCGTGTTCAGTCAGTGTTTGTGTCTGCCCTGATCCCACGTCTCTGTTCCCTCTGTAGTGCCTGCATGTGAGTCTGTGTCTTTGTTCAGTCTGTGTTATGTGTTTCCTGTTTTACTTTGAAGGTCTCCGTCTTTTCTCAGTGTGTTCAGTTTACGCTTCTTTGGTCTCGTCAGTTCTGATTTGCCCCAGCTGTGCTTCCCTCCTGTTACTCATTTCCTGATTGCTCCCTCTGTGTATTTAAGCCCTGTGTTTCTTAGTGTCTGTGTCGTGATCTACCGTTTATTTTGCTGTGTGTTTTGTCAATCCGCCGGTGTTAGTTTATTTTGGACCTTTTTTCCCCAGTTATGTTATGTTTGAGTTCAGCATTAAAGCTGTTTTGGTTTAAGTTCTGTCTCCGGAGTCTGCACCTTGGGTCCTATTCCTGTCTGCACACAGCCACACCTAACAGAAGATCGCGACCAGAACATGGACCCAGCAGACTCCGTGTGGTATCAGCGACCCGCAGTTTCTGCCTTCCTCAAGGAGATCGTGAGGGAGGAAGCTGAGCATGCCCAGGAGCTCCAGTCACCCTTCTATGGGTCACGTTTGGCTTTGGGAGGGCCCCGCAGCCTCCAAACTGCCATGGCTACGGCCGAGCCAGCGTCTATGCCTCGGGCGATCAGGTTGAGCACGTGCTCCTTCTCTCCAGTCGCTACACCTCCGCCTTCACCCCTGGATTACCAGTCCGACAAGAGAGTTAAGCGGCGGAGGAAGAGAGATTATGTGACACCGGACGTTAGACTCACTCCGCTGCAGTCCTTCGCTCTGTTTTTGGGTCTGCCGCGTTCTGAGCTTCACAAACTCTCTGCTTCCTCATCGCAGCCCGGTCCTTTGGAGGATTTGCAGCCCAGTTCGCCACCTCCCACTTCCCGGAGGAGGCGACGCTCACACCGTCACCACTCTTTTTCTGCGGAGCAACGCCCGGTGGTGAGTTGTGATTGCTGTCGTTCCTCGGAGCCGGAAAAAAAACAATCATATGAACACTGCTAAGACTGAGACTATTAAGACTGTTAGACGTGGTGGTGGTAGGAAGTTAAAAAACGTTTTAGAAGAGTCTGTGTTTGCTGAGCCTGCTCCTTCGCACCATTGTGTTCCTGCTCCCAGGGCAGCTCAGGCCCAGCATTCCCCTGCACCTGTTTCAGTGCTTCAGGTGAGGGAGGCTGAGGTCCAGCTGGTCCCTGCTCAGGTGTCTAGGCTGGCTGAGCCTCTGCCTGTCGCTGCACCCGTACCAGCTCCTCGGGTGGGGACTGCAGCTGCCCAGCCGTTGACTGTGCCTGTCCCGGCTCCCAGGGTGAGGATGACCGGGAACCAGTTAGCTCCTGCACCCGTACCTTCTCCTCGGGTGGGAGTGGCTGGTGTCCGGCAGGTACTTGCACCTGTTTCTGTCCTCGCTGGAGGCTCGGGTGAGCCGAGGAGCCCGTTCAGCCTCACGCCTCGTCAGCTGGAGGGCCCGAGGAGCCCGTTCAGCCACCACCGGCTCCACCGCCTGGTCCGGCCTCCGAGTCTGCAGCTCCGCCTGGTCCGGCCTCAGCCTCTGCAGCTCCGCCTGGTCCGGCCTCCGAGTGTTCAGCTTCGTCTGCTCCTGAGGTCTCCATGCTGTCTGTTCCTGCACGTCCTGTCCGGCCTGCACGTCCTGTCCGGCCTGCACGTCCTGTCCGGCCTGCACGTCCTGCACATCTTGCCCGGCCTGCACGTCCTGCTCGTCCCGTCCGGTCTGCTCGTCCTGCACGTCCTGCTCGTCCTGCACGGCCTGCTCGTCCCGCACGTCCTGCTCGTCCCGTCCGGCCTGCTCGTCCTGCACGTCCTGTCCGGCCGATGACTGGACGTCATTGCTGTCATGGACGGCCCCCTGAACTACGTCGCCGTCGGTGCCTCCCACCCGGCCGGCCTCCTGACCTGTTTTCTGGGCTCTTGGACCATCAGCCTCCGGGCTGCCCCCCTGACCTGCCCGGGTTTGGACTGTTGTGCCGTTAGCCTCCGGGCCGGCCCCCCTGAACTTTTTTGAGACTATTGCCTGGGCCTCTGCGCTTTTCGTGAGCTCTTTTGTTTGTTTGCTTTTGGACTATGCCTGGGCCTTGGTGCTGTTGTTTTGGACTTTGTTCCTGTGTTTTCTTCTGTTGCTTTCCAGGCTCCGTTGTTTGTTCTTTCTTTTTTTGTTTTGGCTCCTTGTTTTGTTTCCACGCCTCGGAGGAAACCCGATCCACGGAGAAACCCGGGACGGAGATTTCTTTCACACCCTTTCACACCCATTTGGACAAGCACTTCTTTCTATGCTCTTTCTATGTAAGTGCTTTCTATCTAAGCGGTATTCATACTCCTATGGTTAGATATGAGAGCCACCTTAGCATCTTGCCCAAGCAGTAGTAAGCGACCTGCTCTACCACCTGAGCTACATCAACCCGTATTGAAGTATTGAAGGTACTGCACTGCAGTGGTTTGAAATGTATCTATCTAAATAGACTCCAGTTAGTGTGTTAGGAGGTGTCTCCATTTACGTTAGTGTCATGGTCCTGTGGCCATGACTGAGTGACTTTATGTTTATGTTCTTTATTGTTATTACTTTCATTATTATTCGTGGCTGTTTTGGGATGGTTTGTGTTTTGGGATTTTAGATACTGGGTTCTGGGTTTGTGCTCCCTCTATTGGTCCCTGGTGTTAGTGTTCCCCTGTCTCGTCAGGTTAATCAGGTCCAGCTGTTTCCCCCACCTGTGTGTGATTTCCCAGTGTCTCTCTGTGTACTTATAGTGTGTGATTTCCTCTGCTCCTCGTCGCGTCGTCTGTGTTCATACCCTGTGAAATCCCCTGCGTGCTCTCTCTGCTGTTCTCCCTTCATGTTCAGGTTTGCCACTCCTTTGTGTAGTTTATCCCAGTTTAGTTCGTCCTTAGTTCTGTTTGCCATCTCCACTTTATGTTCAGTATTGTCAATAAATCACCTTCACATCTAAGGAAGCGCTGCGTTTGAGTCCTCCTTTCCACTCTTCACACGGCCGCTGCCCTGAGCCGTGACAGTTAGCGTCATTTATGGAGATCCACAGGTTTCCACACTAGGACCAATTCTCTTTATATTATACATGCAGGGTATGTATAATATAAACAGGGTATGCATTGATTATGCAGTGTGGGTAGACATAGCATACATTTTCACTGATATGCCCTGTCTACCCAACTTTATCTGTCCATGAAGCCAGGTAACACACACCAGTTAGTTAAACTGCAGACCCGTCTTTGCTGCCAGAAGGTTGCACCTGGCACTCTCCGACCAGGACTTAAAGACCTGGACGACCTCTAATTTTCTACTTCTAAATTCAGATAAGTTACTGTACTCATACCTAAAAATCGTAGAAATATGGTTTTTATCCAAAAGCTTACTCTGGATGAAATCACCTTGTCCTGCAGTAAAATTCTGAGAAAGCTTCAAGTCATTTTTGACCAGGATATGTCCTTCAGTGCATATATTAAACAATTTGTATTACAGCTTTCTTTCATTTGCATAATATCTCCAAAATTAGAAAACATCCCAACATCAAAAACAACAGAGCGATGCTGCAAAAGTACTGACAGGGACTAGAAAGAGAGAGCAGATTTCTCCCAGAATGGTTTCCCGTAATTTGGTTAAATCCAGAATCAAATTTAAAATCCTGCTCCTCACATGCAAGGTCTTGAATGATCAGCCCCCATCTTGTCTTAATGACCTTATAGCACCATATCACCCCATTAGAGCACTTCGCTCTCAGACTGTGGGCTTACTTGTTCTTCCTAGAGTATTTAAAAGTAGAATGGGAGGCAGAGCCTTCAGCTTTCAGGCTTGTCTTCTACAACAGTGTTTCCCAACCACTGTGCCTCGGTGTGCCATGAGATATGATCAGGTGTGCTGTGAGAAATCGAATTGAGCCAATTCCACTATACCTGGTGTGTGGGGAAAATGATCAATATTCTTTTTGTAACATTTTTGTTTGGTTGTGTGCCGTGTAATTTTTCTAATGTTAAATATATGATGTGGCTCCAAAAGGTTGGGAAACACTGGTCTCCATAACCAGCTGCCAGTTTGGATTTAGGAGACAGACACCCTCTCTACGTTTGAGATTAGGCTTAAAATGTTCCTTTTCCCTAAAGCATACAGTTAGGGCTGGACCAGATGGACCTGAACCAGGGTTTGCTGGAGATTTCTTCCTGTTAAAAGGGAGTTTTTCCTTCCCACTGTCACCAGAGCACTTGCTCAAAAGGGGTCATATGATTGTTGGGGGATTGATGGGGTTTGCTCTGTTTGCCTTGTATTATTGTAGGGTTTTTACCTACCAATATAAAGTACCTTGAAGCAACTGTGGTTGTGATTTGGCAATATATAAATACAACTGAACTGAATTAAACCTATCTGAATTAAACTGAAACCAAAAACCATAGAGAAGGTCAGAGTTTCACTGTGTTTGTAGATCTAGAGAAAGCATGTGATAGGGTGCCAAGAGAGGAAATCTGGGTATTGTTCATTAGTGGAGCTGAGTGTCACGGGTGATTTGTGACAGAAGAATAGAAACAAGAGTGAATGAGTAGGCTTTGTAAGATGGTTGTGAGATGTGCTGTAGATGGTGAAACTGACAAGAAGACAGGAAGCGGAGCATGTTCACTTTGTGCAGAGGTGAAGATGAAGATGAAGATTTTCATTGGAATGGAGAAAATAATTTTTCTGCTGCCAACCCTTCCAAAAAAGCCAGACCTGTTCAGCATCTTTCTAACTGCACTGTGTTTTTGCAAATCCTTTGAGCACTCCACAGTGTGACCTGGGGGGAAGTTGCTAAGACGTCCACTCCTGGGAAGATTGTAGCACACAGCTGAATGCTGCAGACCAGGACACAGGCAGAACTTATTGGAAGCAATAAGGATATACTTAGTTTTTTTATATATATATATTATAAATACTACAGTGACTGATGCTTAATTGCCATTATAAATTATTATGTAAGTGTTTAGAGTTTAGCAGTATCAGTACTTTAGTGTTTAGTGATAAACCACTTTAAATGAACATTAACAAGTAGGCCAAAGTGGTTTTGTTATCCCTCGTACCACAGTCAAGTTGATACAGATGAAGTTACAGTAAGATTGTTCTTATCTTAAAAAATAATCCACTATCCAACTAATAATCCACTTCGTGAAACACAGACTCCTCAGAGATTAGTAACACCTGGACTATGGAGTCTTAAACTAAAGCATTTAGGATTAACTTAAAACCACTAGTGCTAGTGTGGTTTAACCAAACTGTGGAATCAAAATAGCTTACATTTCTATGAAACTGGAGAAGAAAATCCAACTGTACCAATGGCAGCAGAAAAGAGACAGCGGTCAAACAACCTCACTGAGGATGAGAAAACTCTTTTGAAGACAAAAGTCTCCAGATTTTGTAGAACAATGTAAAAAATGTGTAAAAAAAGATTGTTGCAGAAGCCAGAAGGAGGGGTTGACAACTGGTGAAGGACCTGCAAACAAGGACTCGGAGCAGTTGGATGAATTTCTGACAGGAATAATGGAGAACCAACCACCAACAACCTTTAGAGAACATATCAGACGATGACCATCTAGACAGTTCAGGCGAGGGATCACGCACACCTGAAGTGAGCATATTAAGCCCTGATTTAGCCTTTCTCTCATTTCAGACTACTGTTTGTCACCAACAGCTCTCCCATGTGTTCATTTGATCATATGAACTGTTCTTGTCTGTAGATGGAATTCAAATGGACAGAACGGCAGAGTTAGAAGACAGTTTACCCTCCACACCCTCAGAAGCTATGATGTCTGCCAGCACTGCTCACAGGAACAGAAGACTCACAATGAAAAGCTGGCAACTGAATTTCATGAAGCTGAAGTATCTAAAGGACGAGCATGAAATGAAAATTAAGATGCTCAAAGTAGAAAGTAGCAATCTAGATGAAGTAGAGCAAGATGCAACGGTCTCATTATAACAGCAATGAATAAATTCTTTTCAGTACATCATATTGTGTGACTCATTAATATACCAGACACAAATACACTTTAGAATAATTTGATCATGACTTGTGAAACTGTATATTCCAGTGGAACAATGAAAATGTAAAATGAAAAAATTACACAATGCAAAAGTTTCTCTGTAAGTAAGTCTTCTCTGCGGTTTACATGAGGGAACATCTGGATTGTCATCTTCTAGTATTGGAGGGTCTGGGCATTCATGCTGTTTGAGGTAGTTATGAAGAACAGCTGTTGCATTAATGACAATGCAGCAGCTTCTTGGCGTGAATCGAAGTGTACTCTGAAAAAGTCTCTTCCAAACACCAAACATGTGCTCCACTAGACTCCTAGTGTGCATATGAGCTTGGTTGTAGCACCTTTGCTCAGGTGTAATTGGGTGCAAGTGTGGTGTAAACAAAAAAGCAAACCCACTGTCACCGAGCAATAATCCAGTATGATCTCCTCACACGAGTCACATGAACTGAGCATACAGTGATGAGTTAAGTAAAACCTGTGTGTCAACTTTCAGCATTTACTTTATGCACTCCAGAACCGATGTGGGCAAGACTGTAGCACTTCTGTTTGTGAGTGTGTGTAAAACGGTATTCCTGATTGCGGGTTGTAAGTGAAGCTGTTAAAGCTGTTGATATCTGAAGAGGAGCAGCGTTCTGTCATTGTCTTCTTGGCCTCAACATTCAGTTCAATTGAATTCAATTCAGCTTCATTTACACAGCACCAAATCACAAAAAGATTTGCCTCAAGGTGCTTCATATTGGTATGTAAAGACCCCGTACAATAATACAAAGAAGATAGAGAAACCCCTCTAAGCAAGCGCTTTGTCAAAAGCTTTTGAATGAACACTTTGCAGAAGCTTTTCCCTGAAATCAGGGTGCCTCATCAGTTTCTTTCATAAAATCAATTATGGGAATTGCATGTGAAGATATGTAAGCACACATGGTGGCAGACCATCTGCATGCATGTGTACATGAAAATGTCTCCTTTACTTCCCACTACTGAATTAGGAACATAGAACTGTGGTAAGGACCAGAACAGTCACAGCACTCGTCTCTGCACCAGGTAGTCATTTACATTTAGTGCTGAAACTACAAAAAAACAATATATGTAATAGACAAGCACTAGTCCAGTGCTCAGCTCAGAAATGAACACTTCTCCAAACCCATCGATGTGTTAAACAATTTTTACCATTTATATTATTAACACTTTTCTTCCACTTTTAAACATTTTTTTCCTGCTGTTAAAAAATTTACATGCTTCCTGATTTTTTAGTTTTTGTGCATATTTGTCACACTTCCATATTACAGATGATTAAACAAATTTTAATATCAGACCGAGATATAGAGTCAAAATGTTTGGAGCCAGAACAGCAACATCTGGTTTTGAAACAAAGAAAAATGGCAATGACAACCAACCATAGATATAAAAAAAATGTGGTCATTGAAAAATTAAATAAGCTGGCCTCTAACTCCGAAGAAAAGTCAGCTAGCTAACACAAGTTATCAAACACGAGTGCAACTAATAAGGTACGAGTGAACTGCTTTAAACCTATATGAATCCTCGTGCTGACGAGCAAGACCAAAGAAAAATCCTTACATGATTTTAAGGACCTCAACCTGAACCTGACATGCACTCCACCAGGTCCTGTGCCCGGTAACGTCCAGATGAGAAAACAGTAGAAAGTCTTCCAGCTCCTTTGAGACTATAATCCAATATATGGCATGATGTGTTTCTTTCTGAGATCTTTTATCCTCGTTCACACTCTCAGACAGGTTCTGACTGGTGACTTCGTGATTCAACAGATTGAGTGTGGGCTAGCGACATTGAAATCAGCTTTCCACAGGGGGAGAGGTTATTCCCCCCTAATAATTAAATAATCATGTAACAACAGAGTTTTATATTTACTCAGTTGTGTTTGTGTCTCATTAGAATTTATTTGAAGATCTGAACAGATATGCATATATACGACATGTATACAAAAATTAAATCAGCAACGGAACAAATTTATAATTAATTTATTATATTAATATTAATTTACAGCAGTGTACTTCACAGAACCCTGGACTGAAAGTACATTGCTGGTCAATAAATAAGCCCATAGCTGGTAAGCTCATAATTGAAATCAATTACTTTACAAATTGTAAAACGCATTTTCTAAAATAAAAAAACACGTCATCAGCATTGCCCTTAGATATAATAATTTTGACTGATATTCTGATATCAGAGTACTATTGTAATTTGTAGTTTGACCTGATGATAGCAGTGTTGTCTCATTTAAATTTCCTAAATTCAGATGGACACAATACAGAAACGTATCTATTTTCTTACTGAAAGTGTAATGTGATAATGCTGTATTTAAGTGCAATTTTATTTGGGAACCCAATTTTCCTCTAATTTTCCCATTTGACTCCAATGAGGACCATAATGTAAAAATCCTCATCAGGCCACATATAAGAGGACTTAAAATTAGCAACTGAGATCATAATCTTATCAGGAAAGCATTACTGAGGCACAAGGAAGCAACAATAGAAGTGTGTGTGTGTGTTTATAATAGGGCTGCAACTAAAGATTATTTTGGTTGTCGACTAATCTGCCAGTTTTTCTTTCATTAGTTGATTAGTCTTGTGCCACAGCAAATTAAAATAATGACCCAATAAATAATCAAATGTATTTCAATATTACTCAATAGGACTATCAGAATAAAAATGAAATAAATACAAACATTAAGTAATACCAATTAAAATGCTGGTAGTATTTAAACAAAAAACAATAATGTGAAAATATCAAACTTAAAATGGCTTCTGTCCTTAAATTCAAAATAAATCAAAAAGATTTTATTTTACAATCCAAAATAACAAGTTTCCAAAGTTTACACATGATTCAGTCCATAAATTCACAATTGCAATGGCCATCATTAGCAGCCTTTAGCAGATGATAGAGGTGATATTGTCCCTATAGCGTCCTGTAGTGCATTGCAGTTACAAAAACACATTTACGTGGTATATAACGGGTCGACAATAATGCTCTGCACTGAATTTTTATAGTTGACATCATTGAAAAACAAGCTACAAAGCTACACAGAATAAAAATAGCTTGATCCTACAGAAGGAAGTGCTTGCAACTGAAAACTGCAGTCAGTTATATTGGTTAAGAACGGAGCCATATACTATGAAGGGAATTCAGCATACTTATGGTAGTTTTGAGTTATCTGGATTCACTTATCCAAACACTGGCGATCAGGATAAGCAGTCACATGAAGCTGGTTATCAACTCACCAAGTGAAGCAGGGTTTCTCCTGCACCTTCACACGATAGGGGTGGTGTTGGCAGCATCTGATTAGCCGCAAATAGACATTTCACAGATCATACGACTTTTCTTACACAGAAAATGATTGCTATACTCCAGAGATGCAATCAAATGGTGACAAAAATTGCTGCAGGACCAGCACCTCAGTACAGGAAGTCTGGGTTCGGCTCTCTGTTTAAAAAGTCCTAATCTCTGATACTATGAGTGTTACCCAGCAGACAATGCAGAGTTCAGATGGAGGACTCACCCAGTTCTAATTGCCTCAAGATCCAGGTGTCTTCCCTGATCCCTCTGATAAGAAAAAAGACTGAATGCCTTAGGTCCAATCTCTCATTTCACAGGACAAAACAGAAGAATCCTGCATCACTTCTTCACTTAACTTTTATACCTGCTCAGCCTTTCTTCCCTCTCCATCACTGGAGGTCACATCTTCTGAGATGACATCTGGCCTCACGCGTTGTGACATCCAATCATGTTAACACATTTCTGTGTTGTTCATAACAACAGTCACAGCTGGAGAACTTGGTTTAAATAAGAGATCATTTGTAAGTGATTTGTTGAGCTATGGAATCATTCTTTTATTTGTTTTATTTTATTGTTACAATAAGTGATCGCGTGAAACAACTGGTTTTGGTTACTCCACTTCCTGCTGTGCCTAGCAGGAGGTTTTATTATGAAGATCTACAGGAAGTTGTTCATTAACATTTGTTGTTAGGAGTAACTAAAAACAAAAAACCTCCAAAAACCAAAAATAAGCCTTTTGCTTGATTAGTCTCTGTTACTGAAGCAAAGCTTAATAAAAGTTGTTTAAAACAAACAAACAAACAAACAAACAAACAAACAAACAAACAAACAAACAAACAAACAAACAAACAAACAAACAAACACAATTCCAGACATTATCAGGTGAAGTCACAACAGTGAGATGAATGTTAGGCAGAGCTGCCAAAATCCGGCTAAATTAAAGTTGTTCCACGCGTCTCCACTGCAAACTTACCCTCTGTGTAAAATGTTTGCAGCGAGAGTGATTACTTATTGTACTCATGTTCATTTTCTTCATGGGTTATAGATGTTTACTTTTGAGGATGCTAATCACAGTATTTGATGCATAAAATATTGTTTTATTAATTGCTTGCTCATCACGCTAAGTCACAATTTTGTCATGATTTATGTTCAGTGGGTGAGAGTTAGTGTTATGAGAACACAAACATAATTTACTGAAGAGTACTGCACATTATCAGGATGTTTAATAATTCCAAATTGTAGTTGTTGTTTAATTGTTGAATTTTATGATTCACTTGAATGCTTGAAAGGGAATCTAAAATAAAACCTAGAAATGTGTGAGAGTACGGTAATAGTTCAGATACTTCTGAGTTTTAGAATCATTATCTTTTATATTTTCTTTTTTGTTATGTTGGTTAAACTTAGACATACTTATATTTATATACTTGATTATATTTTGATCAGCATTAAGCATAACTGACTGTCAGGAAAATATGAATTATTGTTTTGTGTTCAACACTTGAATGCTTAATATCATTACTCTTATTCAAAATCATGTATAATGATGGGTTGGCGACACATCTTCTCCATCCCTGCACTTTATTTCTTATTTAACATATTAATCAGACTTATATTTTGATTACATGTTTGATTAAGAATAAACACAATTTACTATCAGCAAACAGAAAGAGAAAATTCTTCAGTAAATCTGGTCATTCAGCACACACAATAAACATTTAAACTCCAGTTAAAAGTTTTTGCCCTGAGCAGATTTTGCTGTTTATTTCTAAGGTAATGGCTGCACATTAGAGCTCTGAAACTTTAAACGGGATCTAGTTAAACATTAAAGCTTATTGTCCCATAGGCTAATAAAGGAGACATGGACATTCCTTCAATATTGTTATAAATAAGAGTGAAATTCATTGCATTGATTGAACTGGTATTCCTGGGGTTTGTTCTGTGTTTCTAGCAGAGTAAAAGAGACTTTACAGCAGATTGGTTTTTTGTTTATTTATTTTTTATCTGAAAGTTAATTCAGATCCTCAAAGACTGGTAGCTTTAGTGGGTTAGTTGGTTAGTGCAAAATCTGTTATGGGTCTTGGCCTAGTTATGGCAGCAATACTTGACTCTACAATCATGTACATGCATAAATATATATTTGAATCATACATAATTTATAGGAGCAAATGGTTTGACTTTTATCTTAGGGTGCCTCATTTACCACTGGGTAAATTTATCTATAATAACACAATATTATATGTGATGAACTCCATCCATCCATCCACCCATCCATCCATCCATCCATCCATCCATCCATCTGTCCACCCATCCATACATACATCCATACATCCCCTTATTCAATTCAGGGTTGGGTTTGAAGCAGCAACTTCTGGTCCAGGTTGTTCTTCCCCAAGACACGTGGGAAGGGTCTTCTTTACCTGGGCGTGGCATTGTGGGTCTAGGTGAGATCGGTGGTGATATGGCTGCCTGGAAACCTGAAGGTGTTGATGGATTTCATCCATTCTCCATTTATAATGAGAGAAGAGTGAACCTGTCTGCACCTCCTTATGTCACGGCCCAGCGGCACGAGGGAACAAAGATGGACACAGGTGCAGAAACCAACCCGGAAGCGAGACGGTAGGGAACAAATGATTTATTTCCGCCCACAGGCAAACAAAAGCAAAAGCAAAGCGGCGCCACCACACTCGTGGCGCGTAGGATTATCTACGATAATGAGGGCGACCTAGACACCTCTAGGAGACGGCTGAACAGCAGAGGCAGCGGGGAGGTAGAAACAGGACTAGGTAGGGGCCGGGGCACTGGAATAAGAGGAGATCACGGTCAGTGGGATCCAGCAGACAATCAACTATCCTCCACAGTTGAATTGAGTTGCCTTACTTGGTTTCAGGTGGAGGTGACAGGTGGGGCGGAAGCCCGGAAGCGGTCGAAGCGTGGGGAGGCAGGCAAGTGAGTGGTGGGCCGGCAGGCCACGTCGTGTTAGCAGCAGGCGGCCCAGGTCCAGGAAGGCGGGAGTGAGGGAGACAAGATCTCCACTCCAGGTGCTACCTCTGAGGACAAGAAAAACAAGTAAGACATCACACAGCGTCTGACAGAGTTATGATGCTCCACTCGACTGACATGGGGATAGCAGATACTCAGGCGATGAATGGTTGAGAGCGCAGGTCTGATATACTGCTGGCATGATTGCTCACAGGTGGTCAGCCAGGGAGGAGCAACCGAACTCCGCCCAAAGGAGGAGGGGCCGCTGTCGGAGACCTGCAGGTGCCCACCCAGACCATGACACCTTAAGTCCATGGTGAGTTCTTTTGTTTTGAGGGCATTCAGTTTCAGGTTATTTTCTGAGTGCGACAGTGGGACAGATTCTCTACCTCTGCCCTGTAAGCTGTCTTGTCTCCATCAGAGATGAGACCAGTCAAAGTGGTATCACTGGCATACTTACCGATGATTGATTGATTGATTGATTGGTAATTTTATTTCAACATGTGAACAATATACAAGTACATTTAGATGATGATGGTTGAGTGGGATGGTGTACAGTATGAGAGTGGAGCTGAGAGATGGGTGCCGAGCTTAATGGATTGAGGCCGGTTTGTGAAGAAATCTTTGATCCTTTGAGGCGGTTGCGAGGGGATCTGAAGGTGATCTACAGGGTGGGCCATTTATATGGATACACCGTAATAAAGTCCTGTTTGTGGCACATTAGTATATGTGAGGGGGCAAACTCCTCAAGATGGGCGGTGACCATGGTGGCCATTTAGAAGTCGGCCATCTTGGATACAACTTTTGTTTTTTCAATAGGAAGAGGGTCATGTGACACATCAGACTTATTGGTAATGTCACAAGAACAACAATGGTGTGCTTGGTTTCAACGTAACTTTATTCTTTCATGAGTTATTTGCAAGTTTCTGACCACTCATAAAATGTGTTCAATGTGCTGCCCATTGTGTTGGATTGTCAATGCAACCCTCTTCTCCCACTCTTCACACACTGATAGCAACACCGCAGGAGAAATGCCAGCACAGGCATCCAGTATCCGTAGTTTCAGGTGCTTCACACCATAGACAATTGCCTTCAGATGACCGGTGCAGGCGAAGCTCTGCAGTTAATGGCCCGGAAAATGGCCAGTGATTGTGTGGTGTGGTAGAAAAGTGTGAAGATGCAGACTGTGCAGGCGCGCTGGCCTCTGACCTCTGCCAGAGGTGCGCTGGCGGAAATTGCTGTTAATAAATTTACTAACAGCAATTAGTAAATTTAATAAGTTTTGGTGTGTTGTTTGCCAGTCGTTTGTTTAGTTGTATTGTATCTGCGACGCTCTCTCCAGTTAGCATAGGGGAGTGCCTAGCTGAGCGTAAGCTCCTCCTTCAGGCATTCATTTTTTATTTAACAGAATTGGTAAAAGTACTCACCTGTCCTGGTTGCTTCTTGCAGAATGTGGAGCTAAAGAGTAAGAGCAGCTCAATCACCTGCTTGTGAGCTCCTGGAGCAGACCAGTGTGCCCAGGTTAGGGGAGTATGGTTAAGAAGGGTTTTAATTTACATAGAAATGGCTGAAGCTTATGTTATTGATTTGTTTATAGTATGTGTTGGAAATATGTATATGTTTGTTATGTGCTCTAATGTTGTTGTATGTTTGTTTGTGTGGAGAGTTGTGTTTTCGCTTTCATTAGTTAGTCTGGATGCTCACCTGAATAGGTAGAGTATAAAGCTTTTTTTTGCTTTTAGCTGGTGTTGGTGTTTGGGCTGTGTTAACATATATCTTCTTTAATAATGTTTTCTAGTCCATGGATACATTTTATTCCAGTTTTGCGTCATATTATTGGAAGGGACCTATGACCGCTGGCCAAAACTGACACCTGACATTAGACTGACATCTGGGGCTGAAACCAGCATAGGACCACCAGTGTTTCTGCAACTGGCCTTGTGCTGGCCCATGTGTGGGCCACCTCTGGCAAACCAGATCTGGGCCACCAAAGGGCCGTCATTCTTTGCGGTATGTGGGCCATGTGTAAGCACATTGTGTGGGCCAGATCTAGGCCATACCAATTTTGCTATGTGGGAAGTAGAAGCTAAGAACTAAAACACTAGAAATGGACAATAACTTGAACCTGGTATTCAATATCATGACACAATCCACTTCGTATTGGCTCTGTCCTGTTTTTGTTTATCGTACATTTAGTATTGTATAGTTATCATTATAGTATTGTATAGTTAGTCATTAGTACCTTTGTGTCTGTTAATTTTACTGAAATTTGGCATGTTATTTATTTGTAATTTCTAGTTTTATATCTCTTGGAGATATATATTTTATATACTTATAAATGCACCATGGGGAGCTTAGGGTGAAACAGAATTCCGGCACATTGTATACTGTGTATACTGCTGTATACATGTATGTATGTAACAGAAACACTAGGAAAGAAGGCGCACAGAACTAGGAATGATGGAAATCAAAAACAGAAAACTTCATGGTGTGTGAATTAAGAATCTAAGTGTAAGTGTAAGAATTGAACCGAAACAATAATAATCGAAACAGCACAAATAGTGAAAAAGAACATAAACATAATACAGAATAATACCAAAAAAACTCAACATCCTGGGGCAAAAAGGGCCAGAACTGGGACAAATAAAGGCTAAGAGAAACCCTGAGGGAGGAGGAACTAATATCGCTGAGAACTTAAGAAACAAAGATAACCAGAACCAGAAATAACAAAAGTCAAAAATATGAATTAACCAACAAATGCAAAACACTGGGTCACAGATCCAGTACCATGGCAGGTGTGGATCAAGAACAGCTGGTGGGTGAAGAAGGTTTTTTTATTGCTTGTTTGTTTTGTTTTGTTTACATTTAAATTCTTTTCTTTTAACATTTTCTTTAAAACTGTAAGACCCAGCACTGGCTTTGGCGATTAATTTTCTCTCTCTAGTCTATAGATTGTTGCTACCACGGCACTGAGGCTGTTAGTGTTGTGATGATGTCCTTGTAGTCATTACAGGATGCAAAACCGTTTCCGTGATCTAATTCTACAGAACTAATTCTGATGGTCGAAAGTTGCATCAATTGTCTTTTTTTTTGTTTTTTTGGTGTGTAGATATTCTAGCATCCAAATTATTAAACGGTCGAATATTTGACTACTTCAGTGATGTTAGTGTAAATGCGCATGTTTGTGATTTTATAATTAGAACTGAGAATAAATGTCGCTGGGCCAAAGTGAGTTGAGGCTGTGCGCAGTGTTTGGTGGTTACAGAAATAGGAAAAGCAGTTTACAGCGTGACTACCCTCTTTACAATGACCTAAGTAAAGGACTGTTTTCATCCGCCAGTTCCTAAAGGTGGTGGTGGTGATGATGATGATGATGATCTCAGGGGGTGTAGGAGGAGGGATATCACCAGTTTATAACCCCAACATCCGCCGTTTGTCAGCATTGTGATCGCAGAATGCACCGGGACCAAACGAAGCCGCGTTATGACTGTCTGTGTGCACAGCTGTAGCCCAGTCACATTTGCTCCATCCAGTTGAATTCTCCGAGCAGAGCTGCGTGAAAGCGAACCTTTGGCACAACAGCAGTCACAATCTCCCTCTCGGAGCGTTCTCGCTGGCGCGTACTTTGCACCGAGACCTTCCTCCGAGGCTTCTCCTTTCTTTTCTCTGGAGACTGAAACTTAAAGGACTTTCTCGTCGCAGGGCAGAGAACAGGGGACGCACGGATAGTGTCAGTGCGGTAAATGTAGCAGCGGGCTGTGTGTCTTACTGAGCGGTGCTGTTGGACTAGCCGAGAACGCACCACGGACTAGCCGAGAACGCACCGCGTCCCGTCCCACATCCTCCTTTTTAATTCCCCCCTCCCCGTCCGCCAATGGGTGGCCCGAACAAGACCACCATGATTCTGAACGGATTTGCGCTCGTTCTTTACCTCTCAGGTAGGTCCAGTGGTTTAATTATTGTCACAAGAGAGAGAACTCTTCAGGGAAACACCTGAAGAAAAACACAACAGTCTTTGTCTAGATGCTCTTTGTCACCAAAGTGAAATGGAGAAGAGAATGGAGAGTGAAAAGTCATTTCATAGCCTCACATTTTGGTTCGGCGAGCCTCTGTTGTTTTGTTTTAATGATTATTATGCATTTGCATAACTTCGATGCGAAGATTTGGGTTCGCTTGGTCAGGTTCATTGTTTTGAACATCAGCGATGGAAAGACTGTCTGAATATGGATGCGGATGCTGCCCACTACTTAATCCTCAATACTAGTTCGCTTTTATTTTTCTTAAAAAACTCAGTTTTTGGCTTTGTTTCTGTTCTCTTAGCTCAAGCAAGAAATTGAAGTTTCATAGAGGCGTTTTGAAAGGCAAAAAATACCTGATAGTCACAGTATTGACCCGTAAACCCACAGACTGATATACATCAGACTCCTATAAGGATCAAATTAGAATGAAATTTATTTATATTATAAGAGATATAGAGGTTCAAATTATAGTGTCATATTAAATCTTATATATGTAAGATTTTAAAGTTGGTCTTTAGTTTTTAGCTTTGGATATTGTGATATACTTTTATCAAAATGAAAAAAGCCATAGATAGCACATAATGAATAATTTAACTACATTTTACACAAATGCATCCAGCAGAAACTATGCGTGTAGGTAAAGTTAAAATCACATGTAGCTAAACAGTAGTTTAGTTTAGGGAAAGCGGAGAAGCCTGCATAGAACAAAGGTGTAAATACACTGCCTGTCTTCACTGGGTAACAGTGCAGAAGAGCTTTCTAAACACGTTCTATATCATGCTTTTTGTATAGAACTTGGTTGTTGTTTCATCAGATTGTGAAAATGTGAACTTCTGTGAGCACCTCCGTGTGAATGAGCCCATATTTGGCTGTTAGCGGGACAAGATTTGAACAGTTAATTGCTGTAAGATAACACTAAAGGTGGGAAATTCCTGACATCATCTAGAAGGTAACAGGATGACGAATCAGTTTCAGTTAGACGTTAGAGTTCAGTTGAATTTCACCTCACAGTGTAAAATG
This sequence comes from Copadichromis virginalis, assembly GCF_057382275.1. Lineage (NCBI taxonomy): Eukaryota > Metazoa > Chordata > Actinopteri > Cichliformes > Cichlidae > Copadichromis > Copadichromis virginalis. The sequence continues at coordinate 2,477,177 of NC_140619.1, forward strand.
CTTTAATTGGCTCTATAAATAAAAACTGCTTAAACTGAACTGAGCATTCTGCTGAACTGCTTCAATGAATGAAGGTCCAATATGCACAAATAATTTGAAGCTTTAGTTTGTGTATCTTTCCAGTCACATTTTAAAATTTCTTAACATTTTTTGCAGGATAGTTGCATTTCTGGCTATATGAGTGGTTTCTATTCATATTTTTGTCATAGTAATCCATAGTTTTAAATAGTTGTTGTTTACATAGTTGTTATATATAGTCAATATATATGTCAGAAATGCGCATATGTGTGTGTGCACCCAGATATGTGTGTTTGTGTGCATTTTATTTTTTTTAATAGTAGGAGGGTGTATGACAGGGCCCACATACACTGCTGGTATGTTTTTTCTTGAAGGCATAAACTGATACGGATACTTTTTTTAAATGAAGCTCTCATCAGGAAATACTTGGAGAATTTTTAACCCCTCGATACTGCAGAACAACAGGGCTTTGTGCTGCTTTAGAATATCTTACATTTGTAGGCGGTGCTAGATTACTGCTGTATCAAACGGAAATACTGAATGTTTATAACCTTTTGCACATGGTGTGGACATATAATGATTTTAGTCAACCTCTGTAATGTTATAATCTTTTGTTTTCACAAAGTTTTCACAAAATTCATCAGAATATCTTTGTGGAATATTATCCCTGTAAGACTCAACCCATCAAAAAATAGCCTGAAAATTCAGATTTTTTGGAACTGAGATGTTTATTAACCTTTAATAACAAAATCCACATTTTTTGTTGCTATATTATGTTGTGTATGATATATTTTTATTATATATTTATTATATAATTTGTGTATCGCATTTGATACATTTTGTATTTTTGGCAACTTTTATTTAACAACAATGTTAATTTTAGACAAAAAAAAAAAAGAGTTTAGTCCATAAAATTTTGAAATGATGGAAAGTATTGATCATGCTGATGAAACAGGTCTCAGAAACTCGTGTATCAAATATGATACTGAGGGTATTATAGGGTTAGAAACACATTTGAAGAGGGTGTCCTTTCAGATATGAGAAATGTCAAGTTATTTTATTTATATCAATTATAAATAAAATTACTTGTTATTATGTCGAGTTATGTTTTTTTTAAATCAGTTTAGTGCAGGAAAGATGAGCGAGCGATGGAGTTATGTAGAGAAAATATATCTCAGTTGTTTTAGGATGAAGTGATTGGTAGTGTACACGTATATACACTAAATGTTTGAACACACCTTCTCATTTAATGGTTTTTCTTTACTTTCATGGCATCATTATAGATTCTCACTGAAGGCATCAAAACTATGAATGGACAAATATGGAATTATGCAGCAAACATAAAAGTGTGAAATAACTTTTATATTTTAGATTCTTCGTAGCAGCCCCCTTTGCTTTGATTGCTGCTTTGCACACTCTTGGCATTTTCTCCATGAGCTTCATGAGGTCGTCACCTGAAATGGCTTTCCAGCAGTCTCGATGGAGTTCCCAGAGATGCTGAGCACTGGTTGGTACTTTTGCCTTCACTCTGTGGTCCATCTCATCCCAAAACTATCTCAGTTGGATTTAAGTCAGGTGACTTTGGAGGTCTGGCCATCTGGTGCAGCACTCCATCACTCTCCTTCTTGATCAAATAGCCCTTACACAGCCTGGAGGTATGTTTGTGACTCTTGGACTTCCTTTCCGGGGGCGGTCCTCATGTGAGCCAGTTTCATTATATCACTTGATGGTGTTTGCGGCTGCACATTCAAAGTTTCAGCAATTTTCCAGACTGACTGACCTTCAGTTCCTAAAGTAATGATGGAGTGTTGTTGTCTTCTTAATAGGGTTGATGCTCCCAATCTCATTAGGAAGGCAAGAAATTCCACAAATGAACCCTGACACCTTCACACCTGTGAAGTGAAACCATTTCAGGTGACTACATCATCAAGCTCATTGAGAGAAGGCCGAGGGTCACTAACAGCACTGTCAACCAAGCAAAGTGTGGCTACTTTCACGAATCTAAAATATAAGACCTACTTACAACTATTTATCATTTTTCTCTGCTACATAATTCCATATTTTTGTAGTATTTTCAGTGTTGTAAGGAACAATACATTATTATTGTTATTTTATTTTTAAAAAATTAAGGATTTCATTAATTTGCATAGGTTATATTTAAAAATCACGAGCTGTAGCACAATCAACATATCACAGATGTTACAGGCCATGGAGAAGAAGGGTTTTAAGAAGAGGTTTAAAAACCGACAAGACTTGTAAAAAGCTCGATTTAATCAGGGCCATGATCTGACTCTCAAACTGAAGTTCAGCGTCCACTTTAACCCCATGGTTTGTGACAGTTGGCTTCATGTACTGAGACCCCAGATCAACAAATGGGGTCTGACTGTTATCACCACACACCATCACCTTTTCTCATCAACATTTAAAACTTAAAAAAACATGGTTTAAATAATAATACTTTCACTGGGTAAACTATTTTCAGTCAGTTATGTGTGAGTTTGATCCACACAATTTGTTAACTCCAGTAGATGACAGTAGGCACTTTCCCAAGCAGAGAGCAGAGAGCAGTGGCAGCTGGCGCAAAACCTAAAGCAATGTACTTCTGTGGCGCCCCGAAGTAACCTAAAAGAGTCATCATGACTTGAGCACTGTATATAAGACATTTTCACTTCTTGATCTGCTTCTTTTTAACAAGGAAGTGAAGCTGCTACAGTTCACCAGACTTAATTGACAAAAACACCAACTTTACGTTGCAAAACAGGGGAGTTGTTTCTTTACTGTTGCCTCGTTGGGTTGCTTAGTTTGTGTTATTGGACTGTACAAAAACAAAACAAAACAAACATTCATTAGTTTCTTTCCCTCCTTTAGCTGTCACATCACATAGCACCACTATGGAGGGGCAGGCACACAGCCCCCCCCCCCACTAGCAGTTAAAGATTTGACCAGTAGTTGATGTTCAGAACACTTAGCAAGACTTTACTGAACTGTCAAAACACCTCATAAAGGCTCATTCCATCTCAGATCACCAGGAGCTTTACGCTCCACCGTCCCCAAGGTTTGTGACAGTCGACTCTACGTACTGAACAAAGGAACCCAGGTTGAGTGTTATCACCAAACACCATCACTTCTGACTTTTTCTCATTAAAATTTTAAAAGTTGAGAGCCATCCAGGCCTTTATGTTTTCAAGACACTTGAGCAGCAATCTAGCAGAATATGCTTCTTTCTTTTTAAGAAGGACAAAAATCTGGGTTCATGAAAATAATCAAACTGAGCCCTGAAAAGGAGTGGAGGAGTATTTGTAGTCACCAAGGCGACCACAGAAAGTTCAATCTGCTAAGTCGGATCTAAATAACTCCAGGGCTATGCCCTTGATGTTCATGCACTGGTTCAATTCAATTCAATTTTATTTATACAGCCCAACAAAAACCCAACAATCATATGACCCCCTATGAGCAGCACTTTGGTGACAGTGGGAAGGAAAAACTCCCTTTTAACAGGAAGAAACCTCCAGCAGAACCAGGCTCAGGGAGGGGCGGGGCCATCTGCTGTGATTGGTTGGGGTGAGAGAAGGAAGACAGGATAAAAGACATGCTGTGGAAGAGAGACAGAGGTTAATAACAGATATGATTCAATGCAGAGAGGTCTGTTAATACATAGTGAGTGAAGAAGAAACAGCCAGTGCATCATGGGAATCCCCCGGCAGCCTACACCTATTGCAGCATAACTAAGGGAGGATTCAGGGTCACCTGGTCCAGCCCTAACTATATGCTTTAGCAAAAAGGAAAGTTTGAAGCCTAATCTTGAAAGTAGAGATAGTGTCTGTCTCCTGAATCCAAACTGGAAGCTGGTTCCACAGAAGAGGGGCCTGAAAACTGAAGGCTCTGCCTCCCATTCTACTTTTAAATACTCTAGGAACAACAAGTAGGCCTGCAGAGCGAGAGCGAAGTGCTCTAATAGGGTGATATGGTACTACAAGGTCATTAAGATAAGATGGGGCCTGATTATTTAAGACCTTGTATGTGAGGAGCAGGATTTTGAATTCTGGATTTAACAGGAAGCCAAAACAGGAGAAATCTGCTCTCGCTTTCTAGTCCCTGTCAGGACTCTTGCTGCAGCATTTTGGATTAGCTGAAGGCTTTTCAGGGAGTTTTTAGGACTTCCTGATAATAATGATCTGGTCCCAACAAGAGAGTAAAATTTCAAGATCCACTGTGTCAAATGCAACAGTTAAATTTAAAAGGTTAAGAACAACACAATCGCCAGAGTCAGTAGCAGTTGTTAAAACTCGTAAAAGAGCGGTTTCAGTGCTGTATTAAGTTCTGAAACCAGAGTGGAAAACCTCTAGAATGTTATTCCAAAAAGGCAGACTGCTATTGACCACTGCTAGAACAGACGGCCCTACAGTGGGAAACACCTCTTTAAATAGATAAGAAGGTACAGCATCATTTAATGAACCGAATGGTTTCAAGTGATCATCAATCTCCTGTAAAGAGAACGAAGTCACAGGCTTAAACTTGTTGATAACAACAGGACAGGGGACAGACACTGAGGGGTCATCAGCAGATGATCTGAGTCTTTGTGGAAATGACTTCACCAATAAAAAAAGAGAAGCTTTCACAAACAGCAGGAGAGGATTCAATGCAAACTCTCCGTGAGGCATTCGTCTTAAATAAAACGTGAGGTTTGTCACAGTTTGACAGAATAATAGCAGATAACTATTTTCTTTTGCCATCTTTCACTGGTTGCTGATAATGATTTCAGCAATCCCTTTGAAGTGACACCTGCAGATTGTCCTTTTTGTACTTGCACTCAGCTCTGCGGCACTCGTGTCTGACAGCCAGGGTTCAGATTTAGTTTCAGGCCTCCTGGTTTTCAGCGGAGCCACAGTGTGGCAGTTGGAGTGAAAACATGAGCTAAGCTCCTCAGTGAGATTGCACATAGACAGAGGAATGACACAGTTCTGACTGAAAATGGCAGAAAACTGAGCGGGTTAATAGGGCATTTCTGATTGTTGGCTAACTTCCCCCCATGCTGTTTTGCTCTTGGCCTCTAGTCTTCTTCTCCATGGAGGGTCCTGCTCTTTGTGGCTGTTCATCCTGTAGCCAACCATGTCAACGACTACTCTTGCCGTGGTGTAGATCAGCTGGTTGGTTGGTTTGATTTTTGCAGTACAGACTGTCTGTAATGCTGCATTCACTAGTAGATTTTCAGCAGTTACTTCACGTAGTATGGTAGTCGTGTATCCAGACTTTGAACACTAATTTTTTATGCCAAATGGAGGTTTAACAAAAAATCTTCTAAAAATTTGATTTGATGATTTGAGATATCCTAGTGCTTGAAAGCGAAAAATCTGCACATATTTAATAACAATTATTTTCTATTTTCTAATTAGAGTGCCATGTAGAAAGTCCAGAATTTAGTTTTATTTGGATTTGACAATCTATTAATATTTTTCTTGTTATGCAATTTATCCTATATCCTTAATCCAGCATTGAAGTTGAATGAAAATAGCTTTTTCTTTATTTATGTTACTAAGAAATTAATGTTGAAAAGTATTCTACATGCTTTATTTTGCATCATTGTGAAATATAACTACATACAATTCAGAAATTGCCAGTAGCTGTCTTTTCCAATGTGAAATGCGTATTGTTTTTTTTGTAGGAGGGCTTGAAGGATTTCCCCTCATATTTTAACTAGCAAATATGAGGAAAAATAATTCGTATTTGTTTGTTGCACCTGTACCAAATCAATTCGTTAACAATTTCAGGGTTTTAACTAATATTTTGATATACAAAAGAATGATTTGAAAGTGAGTCAACGGACCATTTTTTCAAAAGGAAAAAAAAAATCTCTATATATATACAGCACTGTGCAAAATTTTTAGGCAGGTGTGAAAAAATGCTGTAAACAAAGAAAGCTTTCACAAATATAAATGATTGTTTATTGGGCCCAAATGTACGACCCCAAACACACAGCCAAAGTCATTAAGAACTATCTTCAGCATAAAGAAGTACTGGAAGTGATGGTTTGGCTCCCACACAGCCCTGATTTCAACATCATTGAGTGTGTCTGGGATTAAGTGAAGAGACCGAAGGATGTGAGGAAGCCTACATCCACATTCAGGAAAAGGACTAGATGTTGTAGTCCCTGACAATGCTTTGCTTTACATGGTGAGAATCTTGAGGGATGGTTGTTATGAGGAAAGGCAGCCCGGAAACTTTACCAGCAGCGCACATCATGGTGTGCCTCAACGTTGGGTCTTTTACCCAAGCTCATCTGCCATTTTTTGGGGGGATTAGAGATCTGATCTAGGTTATCATATTAACATTTGGGACACATCATCAGTAGTGGACCTTGGATTCATCGGGTGTTTTGGCCATTATCACCAGACACCCTCATCCAAGGAGGCTCTGCCAGGGTTGATCAGGCCCTGGAGTGTGTCACTGGTTTATCTTAGATTGTTATTTCTCTTATTCTTTCTAATCTATTCACTGCAACTGAGAAATAATACTCACCCCTTTAGCATTTATGGAGCCTCACTTCCTCAAAGGGACAGAAAAGGTGACAGAGAGAAGTAAGACAAGAGGGACAAGATAGAAGAGCGCAGAGCCGGAAGGGGGGCGCCCGATCCGGCTTCCCACACCTCCCCCACTGCCTCCCAGAAAAGGGAAGAAGAGCAGAGCAGAGAAGAGCAGAATATTTTCTTTTTTCTCGCGGTTAGCTGACTGCCGTAGCTGCCCAAGTGATGTCAGCCATTTTTAACCATAGCCAGTGACTGGTCCTCTCAGCAGTGTTAGCTAGTTCTCTTATAGCCTGCCGTTGCGCCTGTCCTCTGATCCCATTCTCTCTAAGCAGTTCTGCTGTTGTACTGGCAACAAAGCCCCTGCACCCCACTTCCACCGGGCCCACCCTCTGCCAGCCAATTTGAGGCAGAAATTGTTTCCTCCTATGGTACCACCAGCTCAACGACACAGAGGATCTGTGGATAGGACACTTCCACTTTTGAAAGCGTTCTTTGTTTACAGCAGTTTTTCCCCTCACCTGCCTAAAACTTTTGCACACATTTGTTATGTGAAGCGAATATTTTACAGTGCTATTTCACAGCGCTCATATGTACGCTTTTTATGTAGGTCCGAGCAGAAAATGTGCTAAAGATGTTACAAATGGTCTAATTTCAGATGAAACCCCTATTTCAATAGCATTGAAGTTTTAAACAACTATCATAAATGTTAACCTGCCTGTTGAACACGTAACTTTAACCAGTTAGCATTTATCAACTAAAACGTGCAATTTGTGGAGGAATTGCAGCAGGATTTTTCTACCGACTCGCTGTTGGTGGCAGTAAAAAGTTGCAGGTAAACAGGTTGTTGCTGTAGAGTGAAAACAGGTGTACCTAATAAAGTGTTGACCATTGATGTCTTTATGTTACTCATAATGTTAGTTCATATTGAGAAGAATGTCATGGTACACAAACTGGCGACCTTCAGCAGACAACAGTAACAGATGGTCAGAGTAACTGTGTCACTGAGCCAGTAAATGACACGAAGTAATTGCTTCTAAACCCCCTTAAAAACAATAGAGCCATCACAGAGCATAAACTTTAGACATGTCAAAATTATCCTAAGTTCAGCAATTTCTTCACATGCAACTAAAAAGTGTACTTAATACAATGGCAGAGACTGTGAATGTTACCCATACTGTATGATCATACTGAGAAACAGAGAAAGACAGTAAAAATTATGTGAACATAAGAGTTGAAGCATGTAAGAAACCTAAACCGGCAGCCTGCAGTCTGATTAGGTTCAGCAAAAAGTTTGTTACTGTAGAATGAATACAGCTGTACCTAATGAAGTGGCAGTGCACTGTCACTGTAAGTAACATTACTGTAGTATCATTTCATACAGCACATATCCCAAAAGGTTGATTCTGTTCATCTGGACGTTTTCAGTGGGAGAAACATTTCATCATCATCCAGGTGACGTCTTCAGTCTCAGCTGACTGCAGGTTTCCAACCTTATAAACAGGACATTTGCACAATACCTAAACCTCACCCACCGAATGGACAATGGTCTGGGAGGTCAGTTCCTTGATCATTAATGTGCTGTGTCACTGTAGCAGCAAAAAAAGTGGAAGATTTCAGAAACTGTACAAAATTTAAAAAATCAGAATCGAAGCACAATCAAGATGGTTGTTTTGCCTCGCAGCTGTGGTTCAGAATACCACACTAATATTAATGGAGTAGGTAGGCAGTAAATATTATCATTCCTGCCTGTCTGTAATATTAATAGACAGGGTTAAGAGGATAATACAGTTTTTGTGTATTTTTAAGAGCCCCAGATTGAAGCTGAGTAAGGTCTGCCAGGAAGTAGACAGGAACAGTGAAAGTCAATCTAACACTCTTTTCAGCATGGTCCAAACTCACCAGAAGCTCGGCACTACCTGTTGTTTTAATTTTTGTTGTGCACTACCTTTTTTTGTCCTATGTATACTTTGCAGTTTCTATATTTTTTGCACTGCATCAGACGAGTTAAAATTGTGTTGTGATGTTTAGAAACTGTTGGTGTTAAAGAGAGAGCAACTCCTTTCTTAGTGTCATTTGCACAAATTGTCAGACTTGGTCGTCTGTTGCTGTGCACGCAATTTTAACGTAAAATGAATGTTAAACCTTTAATTATTGTTTATTGTAGAAGCAGCACTGGGTGCTGCACAAGTGAGATATTTCAAATGCTGGTATTGCTGTGCTGTAGACTTCTATAATTTGCACATGTGCACGCACACACTTAGTGTCAGGTGTTTTTCACCTATCGTTGATGATTTCCCAGCACTGCAGGGGTGTGTTCTTTGAGCAACAGGAGTCCTTCCAGTAGGCACAGAGCAAGAGAGAGACACGGAGAGAATTTCTTATCAGTATTGATCTCTAGTGACAGATGATGACGTCTATGAAGAGCAATGAGGCCAGTGAAATGTGCATCGTAAACCTGCTTTGATGATAAGTGTGAAAAAAAAGCAGCTCAGAGCAGGAAGGAAAGGAGATCATCCCAGGTCAGAGGAGGGAGAGAGATGAAGAGGATTAGAAATGTGTGAGGTGAATGAACTTTGTGAAAGAAGTAAGAAAACCCATCTCACTTCTTCTGTCACATTTAATGAAAAATGAGCAACTTACCTGGACTCCATCCGCCTGGTTCCATCTGATCTGGATGCAGAGGTGTGTGTGCAGTGTGCGCATATGTGACTGTGTGTGAGAGTTCTTCTTCTGGTCTATCCAAGGGAATAGTTTGGAGGTCTTCTGTGTGTTTTGTTGATAACTGGGATTTGGAACTCAAACACAGGGGCGGCAGATGGTGTGTTGGCTTCTGCTTGGTTGTGTGTGTGTGTGTGTGTCTGTGCATGAAGTGTGTAAACAGCAGTAGCTTCAGTGCTGTGAATTTGTGTGTGTGTGTGTGTGTGTGTGTGGGGGGGTCCTTACCCAAACTCAATGTCGAACGTGAGTTAGTGCTCCCTGAAGGGATTGCTGCTCTCTGTGGTTGGAGAGCTGGGCTGATCCCAGGTCAGCTACGGTCTGACCTCCAGCCCATCTGCTATCACAATAACAGATGCGTTAGAGCCTGGCTTAAGACCTGTGGATGGACCCACAATCTCTAGTTAGTCTCAGTTAAACACAGTTAGTTTGGTGGAAACACAACTTTTTATCATCTCCACCTTTTTCCTAGCCGCATGAAGCACAAAACCCTAAGACATCAATAGCCCTAAGGCAACTCACAGAATAAACACAGGAAGAATGGGAATAATTCTGCAGTTTACTGTTAATTGGATGAGGCCTTGCAAAGCCAGCCTGCACATACAAGTTTTGCATATGTTAATTCTAAAAGGATATATGTGGAACTGACATTAAATTAAAATTCATTCAGCTAAAATCTGTTTGTGTAAATGTCTGTTTATTATTTGCATCACTGAAACTCACCTACCAGCCTGAGCTTAGCAGCATAACTAAGGGATGGTTCAGGCTCACTGGATCCAATCCTAAGTATATGCTTTATCAAAAAGGAATCTTTCGAGACACACTTGAAAATCAAGTTGCTAAGTTGGTGCAGGCAAAGTTAGCTCAGCCACTGTAAGCTCTCCCTGAGCAAATTGTCCGAGTGCAGATGGTGACTGCAAGGAGGAAGGGGAGCCCTACACAAAAGCCTTTAGAAACATGGTATCTAACCAGATGCTTCCTCTGGCATTACATTGTCATCCAGTAACACTTTGAGGAATCTTGGAATCATTTTTGACCAAGATATGTCCTTCGACATGCAAACTAAACAAATATGTAGGACTGCTTTCTTTCATTTGTACAATACCTCTAAAATTAGAAACATCCTGTCTCAGATTGATGCTGAAAAATTAGTTCCATGAATGTATTACTTTTATGAAGGACTATTGTATTTTATTTTTTATTTTTTTGGCCTGTCCCGTTTGGCTCTTTTGCCATCAGAATTATTGTCTAAAGGCAAAGAAAGATGCCCAACGGATTTACTTTACCAAATTGATTCACCTTTTATTGTTTATTTTATTTTATTTTCACTTGTTAGATACGGGACAGACTTGACTGGGGAAAAGAAAGGGGAGAAAGAAAGAGGGAAAGAAAAACAGCGGGGAAGAGGGACGGGGATAAAGGACAAAAAACAAACAAAATAAGCAGACAAAAAAATCCATCTATCAATCACCTGGATCACCTGTTGAGAAAGAAAAAAAAGAAAACAAGCAGAAGAAAAAAAAGAGCAACATAATAAACAACATCACGATCTATGGGAATATGACAGTAAATACTAAATATTATTGTGCAGCACGTAAGATCGACAGCGCACAGTGTGCTTTGAGGTAGGAGCCAAAAAGGGTGTAGTTTGTGTGTGTGAGCACCCGTGTGTACACCTGTGAGCATGGACGCGCTTGTTTTTAAAACGTTCCTTCATGTAATGATCTGCTAGAGGGTGTGGGGGGGCCACAGCCCCGTCCTCCAGGGCATGAAGCAGGTGTGGAGGAGATCAAAACTCCAGACATCCAGAGGCCCCCAGAACACAAGAGACCAAGGAAGACCAACAGAGGGGCAGCTGCGCCACTGTTCCAGAAAGAGCTGAGGAGAGTCCCAGATGTGGGGTCGCACACCCCCGAAGTAGCCCGAGCGACCCCCAGGCCAGGGGTGAGGTTGTACCCCCTGATGGTCTTTTGGATTCCGTGTAGCGTGCCCACCCCCAAGATCCTATATGTATGTGTAATGAGAGTGTGAGTAATGTGAATGTCTAAGTTGTGGGATAAAATTGAGGCACAGGCAGCCAGAAGGGGACAGAGGGGGGGATGCCTCCCCTGCACCCTAGTGACCCCAAGGCCCTGCATGTGTGGGTGATTGTGGTGGAGCGGGAAGAGGGAGGCAGCTGGAGATGGGGAGGGAAGGAAGGGAGGGGCAAGTGACCCCTCCCTGGGGCCAGCTCCCCCGCTGACCCCAGTAGGCACCCCCACACTGCCAGGGAAAGGGGGCCCAGGCCCATCCAGACCGGGGCCCATCATAGCAGCGCCGCCTGGCCCCACAGAGCCCGGGACAGCCCACCCGACCCCACCACAGAGAAAACTGCACCCACCCCACCATCCACTCATCTTCCAGACTACACAAGACAATAGACGCCCAGGCTGAGATCTTCCTCCACCTCTCCTGTATCTCCCCCACCTGCAGAGTGAGTTCCTGAAGAGAGGAAAGCTCCTGCAAGATGTAACAGCCTCCCCCACCAGTTGAAGAGCCCCCCAGGTGGCTCGATGCACTGGCAGCACCCTGCACCAGGGCTGGGCCCCCATACACCCACCCGCCCACAACCTCGGCAACACACCAACCAGGACCCAAGCCCCCGAGGCCCAGCCAGGGCCCCAGCCCAGAGACGGAGCACCCCCAGAACCTCACGCCCGTCCCGGACCCACCCAGGGGCAGCCAGGCTACCAGGTCAGTAACCCACGCAGCCACGAGGAAACAGTCACCTAAGAGCCAACAGAGCCCTTAATAGGCCATGACTGCTACCCCGGGTTGAGCCCTCCAAGGAAGATGCTCCTCGGGAGTATTGTATTTCTTTATTAGGATGCGGTGAAAAACTCCCTGAAAAGCCTTCAGTTGATCCAGAATGTTGCAGTGAGAGCACTGACAGGGACTAGAAGAGAGTCCCCCATGTTGGCTTCTCTTCATTGGCTCCCTGTTAAACCCAGAGTCCAGACAGACTGCCACTTTAATTTTAAGATTGAGCTTAAAACGTTCCTTTTTGATACAGCTTGTTAGGGCTGGACCAGGTGACTCTGAACCCTTCCCTTGGTTAAACTGCAATAAACTACTTCTGAGGTCAACTCAATGCAATGAGGCATTCTTCTTCGCACACCTGTTTTCACTCTCTCTATTTTCATACACCACTCTGCATTTAATCATCATTATTGCTTTCTGGCTCTCTTCCACATTGTTTCTTTTATTCTCTCTTCCTGCTGTCATGAACCAATAGAATGATGGACTCACTTGCAGGACAGTGAGAGACAGTTAGTACACGTCCATTTAAATGGTAAATGGACTGGTTCTTATTTAGCGGTTTTCTACTCTATTTGAGCATATTAAATGGCGCAACTACAGGAATTACAGGAACAGAAACTCCACCCTATGTAGTGACATCTTCACAGACTCCCCAACGCACAAACTCAACAGAATTATCTGATCTGCTGTCTGCCATCATGCTGAGCGAGAGGATGGTGTGTGTAGTGGGCTTCAAAGCCAAGGCTAGGAGAGGGGCGGGGGATGGAGGGGCTTGTGTGGAACATATGTGCACATGTACAGACACATACACTAGGATGGTTTGGCTGAAGGTGAAAACAAACACTGAAAGTTCTTACATTTTAGTCCTTGTCTGATTTCCCAGCTTGAGTATTATAAATCACTCTCAGGCAACTGCTCAGTTTTCAAACATGGAAACATAGATAGACATAGATAGAAGGCAAGAGCATAAACCAGCCCTGCTCCACTGAGCTATCCAAGCTGTGCTCTCAGTGGCAGGGGAACAATATGAGAACAGCACCACCAAGGCTTGAAATGGAGCAATACTGGAAGAGCATATGTGAGAAGGACCCAACCTATAACGACAATGCTCAGTGGTTAGTGGATCTAAGAGTAGACCACACCAACCTCCCTGAACAGGATCCAGTGAACATCACAGTGGCAAAGATCCGAGAAAGGGTCTCCAGCAGTGAAGAGTTGGACAGCATCAGGCTCTGACATGATTCACACCAACTGGCTGAAGAAGCTGACTGCACTCTGTGAGTGTCTGGCAGCACAAATGAACCAGCTGGTAATGGATGAGACACACCTGGAATGGATAACTGAAGGCTGGACAGTCCTGAGTCCCAAGGATCCCCAAAAGGTATAACCTGCCTCAGTACCACATGGAAGCTCTTGTCAGGCATCGTAGCAGCTAAGAAGAACAGGCACATGACTCAATACATGAGCGTGGTACAGAAAGGAATTGCCAGGAATACCAGAGGAGTTTAACACCAGCAGCTGGCAGACAGAGCAGTCGCCCGAGACTGCAAGACCAATCTGTGGATTGACTACAGGAAGGCCTATGACTCAATGCCCCACACCTGGATCCTGGAATGCCTAGAAGTGTACAAGATCAACAGGACCCTAAGAGCCTTCATCAGGAATTAAATGAAGATGTGGTGAACAATACTAGAGGCCAACTTCAAGCCAGTAGCACAAGTCACCATCAAGTGTGGGATCTACCAAGGAGATGTTCTGTCCTCAAATTCAAATTCAAATTTTATTTGTCACGTACACAGTCATACACAGTACGATATGTAGTGAAATGCTTGGACAACTGCTCGTGACCTAAAGAAAACAAAAAAGGAAAAGGCTATGAATAAGAAAGGAAATAAATATGAAAAATTAAAAAGGGTAAATTTAACTAGGAAGGAATAGAATATAAATTAAGGTTAAAAATGAAATAACTGTACAACACAAATTAGAATGAAGGGTAAATTTAACTGGGAAGAATAAGATAAAGATAAATATATAAATTAAAGTTGAAAATAAAATAACTGTACAACAAAATACACAATATAGAACTATATAAGAATGTATGAAGAAATCTAAATAAATATATACACAATAACAGCAGCTGTACAAGTATTAACCGGAAATGAAGAATATAGTGACCAGTGTTGTGCAAAACCAAAGTCCAGAAAGTCCAGTGTGTGTGTAAGAACCATATGTGTGGGTCAGTACTGTGTGGTGGTGTGATTGAGAGACCGTATCGCCTGCAGGAAGAAGCTCCTCCTCAGTCTCTCTGTGTTGGTCTTCAGGGAGCGGAATCGCTTTCCTGACCTCAGCAGAGAGAACAGTCTGTTGTTGGGATGGCTGAGGTCCTTCACGATCTTCCTGGCCTTGGTCCAGCACCGCCTGCTGTAGATTGAGTGCAGGTCAGGGAGCTCGGAGCGGATGGTGCGCTCAGCTGACCGCACAACCCTCTGTAGAGCTCGTCTGTCCTGCATGGTGCTGTTCCCGAACCAGGTTAAGATGTTTCCCGTCAGGATGTTCTCTATGGTGCACGAGTAAAAGTTCCTGAGCACCTTGGAGGGCAGTTGGAAGTCTCTCAAGCATCTGAGGTGGTAGAGACGCTGTCGGGCCTTTTTCACCACGGTGTTGATGTGACAGGACCATGACAGGTCCTGCGTGATGTGAACTCCGAGGTATTTGAAGCTGTCCACTCTCTCCACTGGGCACTCGTTGATGACGGGGGTCTGGTAGTTCCTCTCACTGATGTTCAGCATATCCCTGAACACCCTCAGTGACATTACTGACAGGATTAGCTATGTATACTGACTACGAATGGCGCAATTGACATTGGAATGTCATTCGGACTGGAGAAATGTAGTCGGATGCTAGCAAAGGAAGGGAAGGTAGTCAGAACTGAGGTGCTCACAATACCAGAAGGCAACATTGCAGATATTGAGGACAGCTACAAGTTTTGCCTGTGGGATTCCCACAGGCAAAACTTGTAGCTGTAACTTGTAACTGTAAGACCCCAGGTGCAGGCTGTGTAAAGATGCCCCCTGACACTCCAGCACATAAAAGCAGGGTGCAAGATGCTACCAGGCAGGGCATACATGGAACGCCATAACCAATTCCAGCATAATATACAGGAATATCTGTGCCGAGTATGGCCTAGATGTCCAATGTAAAAATGGGAAAATCCCCCTAGGGTGGCTAAGTATGATGGAGCTAAGATCCTGTGGCACTTCTAAGTACAGACAGATAAACTGATGATGGCTAACCAACCGGACATAGTAGTGGTCGACAAGCAGAGGAAGATGGCTGTAGTGATAGATGTAGATGTAGCAACATCAGGAAAAACTAACAGGAGAAGCTGGAGAAGTACCAAGGGTTGAGAGAAGAGCTCGAGAAGATGTGGAGGGTGAAGGTAACAGTGGTCCTAGTGCTAATTGGAACACTTGGTGCAGTGAGCTCCAAGCAAGTCGAGTGGGAGGACCCAGACCTCTGGTAGAGGACCTGGGCTTGAAGAGTAGACCGCCTGCAGGGGCGAGAGGGGAATTTTAAGTACCTGTGTGTGTGTAAGTCATACAAAACACACAAAGGCTCTGTTTACGAAATCCTCTTGCATTGTGTTGTCTAAAAGTTACCAACCAACGGGCCAAAATGACCCATTTGTAATGTTTACGCACCTGTAACACAATACAAAAGCAACAGTAATGTTGCAACAGCAATGTTTAATTCATATCCACAAAATGTGAATTATACACAGAATCTTTTGAAGTCATAATGTAACGTATCAATTACTTTATAAAATACTAAGTTACATGGTCAATACACAAGACATTACCACTGGTTTTCTAAATGGTTTCATCGTCCACTTCACAAGGTGATATTATCACTATCACGCATCAGCCAAGAATCCGTCACACATCCACCATGGTCCTGTCAGCGAAGAGGCAGCTATTTTAAATGGCTGTATCTGTACAGAGGAGAATAGTGGATGTATAGGGCAAGGTAGGTGGAGCAGCCGGGCAGAAGGAAAATAGGAAGTGTAGTGAAGGAGAGTGTCGGTGTAATAATGATAGTGTGAGATGGACTAAGATGATATGTTGTGGTGATCTCATCAAGGGAGCAGTTAAAATAGGAAAAAGAAGGTTATAATACAAGACTTAAAACTGTCAAATTACAAAATAATAATAATAACTAGAAAGCGAAAATTTCTGAAGAAATTTTAAGTGTGCCTATGCCGCCGCTAATCAGTATAGTTTGCCATTCAAACGGCTACAGAGAGCAAAACTCAGCAGAGCAGCCATTCTCCACCATGAACTATGGTAAAACCAAACACCGCTCGCGCCTCACAGATGACAGCTTACAGTTTTGTGTAAAGATGAGGTGACTTCGTACAGCCCCAATTTGTAGACGCTGTGCGCAGAGGTTCATAAGCAGACCCGACAATGTTTGCATGAACACACTTTGAAGCATTACGTTATGGACCACTTTTCACACATAGTTGCTGTACCCACACAGCCGGCTGTAGCTTTTCATCTCACAGCCCGACACATACAAAAAAAAAAAAAAAAAAAAAAAAAAAAGCAGAGAGAGCACAGACTTTACACCTGAGAGGCGTGATTGCAGATATCACTGAGGTGGGTCCACCTCCCCTGCAGCGGCACTGCAGACCACGCCCTGCCACACACATCAAACACGTAAAATAAATATTTATGCACTTTTCATTCACTTTTTGTGTTTTTTTTTTTTTTCCACAGTTTTCTGAATGATTAACAATGGTCTACAGCCAATCTTGTGTATTATTATACAAACTTTGGTTGTAAGATTCAGATAACTATTTAATAAAAGCTAAATATTTTATATGAGAGTAAGAAAGAAAAGTATATCTTTGTCTCATACTCTCATCAGACAATACAT
The DNA here is from genome assembly GCF_057382275.1 of Copadichromis virginalis. Taxonomy (NCBI): domain Eukaryota; kingdom Metazoa; phylum Chordata; class Actinopteri; order Cichliformes; family Cichlidae; genus Copadichromis; species Copadichromis virginalis. The sequence continues at coordinate 2,494,171 of NC_140619.1, forward strand.
GAACCTCTCAATAAACAAAATATATGCTCGGCTTAAATGACAAACCGCTATTTTACACAGTGGAACACTTATTTTTAAACAAAACCAATGCAGTTCGCCACTGACAGTGCTTACCTTTGCGCATCACAGTAAACACTGAACCAAGATGGCGCCCACGCGAACGAGAAATCTGAACTACGGTGTCCTGCAGAGGACAAATGGTCAAAATTGCTAAAATTTACAACATATATGCAGCTCAACAGCGACACCTTGTGACTTATTCCAGTCACTACCTTAAATATACATAACGTCTTACCTGACATTCAGTTCACCGGACACTCATACCGAATCACCAGCCCATATAAATGAAAAATAAGTCCAGCAGTCAACCAAGAGTCATCACGAAAGACTAGGGGTGACACGAGAGCGTGAGCGGGCCTGGGTGTCAGCCAGCCCAGCCTGGGTGTCAGCCAGCCCGACCTGGGTGGCAGCCAAGCCGCGCTAGCCAGCTAGCTGCCATGCGGCGGTGAAACGAGAGCGTGAGCCGGCCTGGGTATCAGTCAGCCCGGCCTGGGTGGCAGCCAAGCCGCCCTAGCCAGCTAGCCGACTAGCTGCCATGCGGCGCTAGCAGTAACATCGTGAGAGATATGGGACTTCTTGATAAAATATGGGACTTCTTGATAAAACGAGCAGATATTTTAAGTTTACACCCCTACATTATCGCCTGAAAATAGGGGAGGCTGTCATAAAGTTCAACATCAGTAACTTAGCGCGCACAGCTGTATAGAAACTCCGTGGTGCTAGCTAGCACGCAGTACAGTTATTGTAACTGTCAGCACAACGAAAATAAACTACACCTAAACTCGGTTTATATCTGACCCAAATAGAGTGCAGTTAATAACGTCTTACCTGAAATTACCTGCTTCTCCTGCATTGGGTTCCCCTTATCCACGATTGAGCTCCGCGTTAGCCACCACCGGTCGATCGGTGGCCGCCTCGCATGTTTCTTTCCCCGCATACGAGGGGAAGAGACATATACCGGTGGCTAACGCGGAGCTAGCTAGCCACCGGTATATGAACAACTCAGTTATTTTTTCCACATCGACCAGCATCATCGGCCCATATAAACGAAAAATAAGTCCAGCTAATACAAAGACTGTTTGCGGAGCGATCGGGGGTGAAAGGAGTTAGAGACGCCTCACTGAAAGCCAAGCCTGGGTGCTTTTGAGCGAAGCGGCGCTAGCTAGCCGAGCTAGCTAGCCGGCTAGCAGCAACATCGTGAGAAATCTGTTGCTAATATGGGATGTTTTGACAAAACGAGCAGATATTTGACGTTTACACACCTACATTCTCACCTGAAAACCGGTCGATCGGCGGCCGCCTCGCATGTTTCTTTCCCCACATATGAGGGGAAAGAGACACATACCGGTGGCTAGCTAGCTCCGCGTTAGCCACCACCAAACAACTCAGTTAGTTTTTCCTCATCGACCAGCATCATCGGCCCATATAAACGAAAAATAAGTCCAGCTAAGACAAAGACTGTTTGCGGAGCTATCGGGGATGAAAGGAGTTAGAGACGCCTCACTGAAAGCCAAGCCTGGGTGCTTTTGAGTGAAGCGGCGCAACATCGTGAAAAATCTGTTGCCAATATGGGATGTTTTGACAAAACGAGCAGATATTTGACGTTTACACACCCACATTCTCACCTGAAAATATCTCAAAAGTTTACTTTGTGACCTAGAAACACAAATAAGAGGAATATATTAAACCAAGTGGCAGCCGCCATTGTTTGACTGGTAGAGGCGTGCTTTGAATTGTGGGATATGCAGTTTTCCACCAAGCATACACCCTTGCCGTTACCGTAACTATTCAATGCTTCGTGCAACCTTAAGAATTCCAATGGTTCCTGAAAGCACCGACGCTGTGCGCGCCGTTGATATTGTCGTCATTATGGTAATCCAAATACGGGGACATACCACTAGAGTGAGCCAACACACCACAAATTAAGTGAGTGAGCAAACACACCACAAAGTAAGTTAAGTTTCACTTTCGTTCGTTCCCATTCATTCCAATGGGCAAAAACTTGCATTAAAATATTCATATTTAAAAAACTATAGAAGTAATAAACACCAAAAGGCATAGCAACTCATTCCTGATCCAGCCGCACAAAATGATATAACATATATGAAGCTTGTGTCAAAACTGTGGGATGAGTTACGGTCCAAAATTTCAGGCGGAAAAAGAATAATAATAATAATAAATCCGAGCAATAGTAATAAGTGTGCCTTCGCATAGGCACACTTAATAATGGATTGGATTTATATAGCGCTTTTCAAGGCACCCAAAGCGCTTTACAATGCCACTATTCATTCACTCTCACATTCACACACTGGTGGAGGCAGCTACAGTTATGTGCTTTATGTAAAATAGTTTACATAAAGCCTGTCATCATATTACTTTTGTTATGTAAAAATAATAATCCGTCTCTCATTGACAGCTGTAATTTTTTGACTGCCAATATTACTCCTTGCCTCATCTCTGTAAATAACAATTTTAAGATAACTGGCACTGAGTATGTCATAGGATTGGTAATAAGCTAAATAATTATGCAAATATTTGCAGTACTGCGCTGACGGACAGTATGGAGTGGAGAGAGAGTGGACCCAAATGCAGATGCTAGAGACCGAACTTTAACTGAAAGCGAGCCTTTATTTATGGCTGTATGAAACACAAACCAAAAGCAAATGGGAGACAAAGACTAAACTATCAAAACCTAAACTGGGAAAAACAACTAAGCACTAAGTACATGGAGCGTAAAGATCTAAAACCTGAGACATGAGATCTAAAACATAGGTTTTTAATGTTCCAGGTTTCATGTTCTGAGACTTAGAAACAGAAGGGAAGATGAGCAATCTGACAACAGGCAGCGGAAGACAGAGGACTAAATACATAGAGGATAAAGAGGGGGTGGGAAACAGCTGGGAAACACAGCTGGACTAATCAGACAAGCAAAACTGAATACACTGAACACTGGACAAGGGACTATCAAAATAAAACAGGATAGACATGACAGACCAAATGCAGGGAACACAGGAAGGAGCGACATCTAAAGGACAAATGCAAACGGAACTAAATGATCTAATCAGAACTAACAAGCACAAGAAAAACTCAGAGAATTTAACTAAATTTAGAATATAAGTTCAACCAGATTCAAAATGTCCAAATGCAGAAACACTGGGTCACAGACCCAGCACCACAACGCTCGCCGTGGTGAGTGATGCCACAAATCTCTTGGGCAGCTGTTTCAGGAAAGGCGTCTGGAATAAAAATCTGCCAAACATCACACAAACATGCTCAGCCAACTGCTGCAGCACCTCATACATAAAACAAACATACATAAAAGTCCAATTTCGAGGAAAAACAAATCAGTGTTAAGTAGAAAGTATACAATTGATCCTGGATCTGCCAATACAAGAAATCTCAAACACCCTTCGGACAGACACAAAGGGTTTGTTTTCTGGCAAATACAGTACCTACACATTCCAATAAACTCGGTTTAACATGTAACTCAAAACTGAGTGCATTGATATGTAAATCTCATAAACCCATATTTTAGTCACAGTAGGACCTGGAAAACACATCACATGTTTAAAGTGAGAAAAATGTTTCAGAATTGTAAGAAAAGTTTAGAAAAAATATTAACTGGTTTTGCATTTGATGGCACCAAAATGTCTCAGAAAAGTTAGGAAAGGGCCCATCTTTCCACTGTAGCATCCCCATCTAACAATTCTCCTTAAACATCTACAAACTGAGGAGACCAGTTGCTGGACTTTTGGAAGAGGAATGTCTCCCATTCTAGTCTCATATAGTCATACTTCCTTTATTGTCCTTCATCCAGGTGAAAAGTTTCATTGAGATTTAAATGTCATTAACAAGAGAGACCTGGCCAGGATTCATTTTCAGTTGATTTGTTTTAATGACAGAATAATAGCCCTTGTCCACTACTACCTACCAGGCTTGATTTTCTTTTCCAACTATTTATTTATGAGTGACTTATGTATGTATGTATGTATATATATGTATATATTGTACTATTCTTAGTTAGCGTATTGTCTGTCTTGTCTTAATGTTGGTTTAAAATGGAGCACTGTAACAAAAAATAATTTCCCCCAGGGATCAATAAAGTATTCTGATTCTGATTCTGATTCTGATGCAATGCAACCTGGCTTAACTCAACACGACTCAACGTTTTCTATTTCAGTTTTCATTACAATATTATTTTAAGTAGTATTGTTATTATATTATTATTATATTATCATTATAGCATTGTGGTCTAAAGTCCCACGACGTCCTTTGTATGTGAGCCGAGCTGACCCTGTAAGCATGAGTGAAAAAGAGCTATAAATTGAATCAGTTGGTTAAAGATGAATCTATTCTATTCTACTGGATGCAGTATGCAGTTTAGTGTTTTTTTTACTTTGACTGGTCAGTTTTGAAAAACTCTATGTTAGTTGATTTAACTGATACTATTACTACTAAAAAGAATATTCTTATTAATTAGTAAACTCCCATTGGATAATAATCAGTCACTGCTGTCTTCATTGTGAATAAAGCTTTGGTTGATTTCAAATTTGATCTGTGACAGCGCATTCATATTTCAGCAGTTTATTAAATTATGATTGTACAAAATTAACGGCAACAGAAACGAGCTTGTATTTCATTTTTAAGCACATTTACATAGTTGAGGAACAACTGGTGTTTTTTTCACAGGAATTCAAGAGTTTTTCCCTATTTTTCATCTGTTATTTTACTCTCGACTTTCTTTTCGTCTCTTGCTGCCTCTTGATTCTCTAAGGAATGGTGATCGTTGTCAGCATGAGTTTTTAGTTTCAATTCAGTGTGACTGACATCCTGTCGCTCATTCACAGTATAGGTTTAATATAGGTTTAGCGGAGTATTACTCACTTAAAGCTTGCTATCACAACCTCCCCAGCAGTCGTTTCATTGGCCGCGAGTGACTCACCCCTTTCCAGCTTTTTTTCTTGTGAAAACCACAGTCCATCAACATTCATGCTTTTATGAAACACAAACTGGGATCAGTAGCGACACAGTGGGACTTCCTTTGCAGAATGGAAAGAAAAAGGCATTCATCACTGTCTGCGAACTTTGCAACCATTCACACATTATCCATTATTTTGTGCTCAGATCATAATTACACTAATTACAGCTCCCCTGTTAAGTTATTCATAAACAAGGAGTGAAGGGAAATGAGAATGTATAGGGTTGGTTATTCAGTCTCTCCAAGTCTCTTTAAAATGTGATCTTTCAGGTGACATATTGAGTTCTGTAAGACTAATTCTGGTTCATGTAAAATGAGGATAGAGTTGGGATGGTGAGAGGAACCAAAGGAGAACTAGAGCTCAGCTCATTTTGTTGATTTTCTGCAAACTACTCTTTCTCCCACAGATACGATAGATATGTTGACCCACTCTCGTGCTGCAGAACTAATTTTACAAATATGGTAAAGTTTTTGCTTTCTTAAACGGTCAGACTACAGTTATTGGTCTTCAGCTTAAGCTGTTACTAAGGAAGCACAGAACAGGGAGCCAAAGTCCACGCAGCGATTCTTAGATGTTCTCTTATCACAAGCTGAAAACAGTCTTTCTTTGCTCCTTTCCATCTTCCATCAGCTATGACTGGGCCTTTTCGTTATGCATGAGGGAGAACTGATTATTGTTTGAAAGGCTAATAGAGAGTTTTGATTGGTATCATTTTGCCAAAGTCATGGGATGCATCGATATAAGGATATATTTTTAGGTCTTTATTGGTTGCAGTATTTTATTAAAGTGGACCATAATGGAAGATTATGCCAACTTTCATCCATCCATCGTCTTCCATTCATCCGGGGCCTGGTCACGGGGGCAGCAGCCTAAGCAGAGAAGCCCGGACCTCCCTCTCCCCGGTCACCTCCTCCAGCCTTTCCAGGAGGAACACCAAGGCGTTCCCAGGACAGCTGAGAGAGATCATTTCTCCAGCATGTCCTGGGTTTGCCTCAGGGCCTCCTCCTGGTCAAAACACCATATTTTCATTTTTTTTCAGCAGACCTGATTGAAACAAGAGAAAAATAATTTAACTGAAATAGCATATTCCCAACTTTGGGGACAATGCTTCACTTGGTTTTTTGGAAGCTCTAGAAAAGCTGGAAACCTTGAAAGTTGAATTAACACTTTAAGGATGACTAGAAAAAGAACTGTGATATATCACAAGGTTGGAATTTAATTTGAAAAAGTCAAAATGGTTAAGCAAATCAAATTTGGAGAGAACTAAAACTTATTAAAACTTATATACTGAAACCTGCTGCAGAGTTCCTGCTAATAAATTATAAGGCAAGCAGCTGCAATTCTTCGTTAGGACTCTGAGTGGTACCAAAGGAATATATTGCTGTGCAAAAGTCTGAGCCTCTTATAATTTTTTAATATTTTGTTAGGAATATAGTCAATGGGGCAGCCATTTATTAAATTAAATTAGATACAATTCTAACAAACTTAAAAGTCAATATTAGACACGAGAAACTTTATTGTTTAGCACAACCTAAACTCTCTAATGCAAGCTTTCTTTTAATTCCTTTAAGAATGCTTCAGGAATAGTTCTCTCGTCTTCTTCGAGAACACGCCACAGCTCTTCTTTGGATGTTGGCTGCCTTTTGTTCTATTGTCTGTCAGGATAATTCCATTCTGGTTCAATAATGTGTCGACCGCAGCTCAGGGAGACCAGTCGATCACTGGTAATACCCCACTATGTTTTTTTTCTGCAGGTATTTTATTTGACCTGCATTGGCAGTGGGTTTTGGATCATTGTCATGCTGAAAAATTAAGACAATCAGATGCTTTCCAAATTATTTTCTTCTTTCCCATCCTCCATTCATATCATAATTGTTTTACTTGCTGATAGTCTATCAAAATAGCATGTAAATGTAATGAGTACCACAGGCCTCAGCTGTATCTAAAGATGCTTCTAAAGATAAAGGTCACTCTTTCGAGGATACTAATGTTTACATTTTGGACAGATGATACAGTGAGGCAAGGTCTCGCAATCGTTTTACCTGAAAACAGTGCAGATAAGGACTCACGTCCTTTTTCACATCTTGGCTCGTGTGATGAAGCACATGATCAATAGTGGGTCAATGACTCTCTCTAAAATTTCTGCTTGTGCTTGTTTGTGTTGAGTTAAGAATTATAAATGGCTTCAAGCGCGCATATTCAAGCCTGTGAAATGCATTTAGACACTGAGCCATGGCTCTGTGCTACATACAGACATTTCTGCATCTCTGCCAATCAAAGACACTTTGTATGTACAGTGGTCCCTCATTTATCGCGGGAGTTACGTTCTAAAATTAATCGGCGAAGTAGCCAACTTTATTTTTTACAGTCATTATAGATGTTTTAAGGCTGTAAAACCCCATCACTACACACTTTACACACTTTTGTCAGACAGGCATGAACATTTTCACACTTTTCTCTCTTGTTTAAACACCCTCAAACTTCAAACCTTCGTAGAAGTCCAGTATTATAGAATGAAACCAACGGTCAAACCCTGTTTTCGGGTCCAGAATCAATGGTACAGAAGTAAAAGAAGCAAGAAGAATGAGTTGAGTAAAGTTTGACTTATCTGACTGTTTTGTTTCACTTAATGCGCCTTATAATCTGAAAAATACGCTAACTTCTACCTTACTTTAGCCTGTCCAGAAGTCCAACTTTTTGTGCGGTGGTTATCATCTTCCTCTGCCTTTTGGGTGCAACCACAGGTGCCTTTGACAGTGCAAAAGGTTTCGTCGACATTGTTGTGTTTGTTGGAGGAATCTTACAAACATACAGTGCAGCACTTCAGAGTCACACTGCTAGCGATTGAAGATTTATGTAAATTTGACAAGATGAACGCATTCGGTACTAAACAGGAAACACGGCACGAGATTGATTGACAATGGTCTACAGCCAATCAGGATGCAGAACACAATGGGCTATAAACAAACAAAAAAAAGCATGCAAAAAAGAAAAGTGAAGAAAAGTGAAGCGTGTTATAGCGAGGGCCCCACAAAGACTTTAGAAGACCACCGACTCCCCGCCTCTCTGCACACCTGACCTGCACCACTACATTTGCTGTCTTTGGAACATCTGTCCCCTTCATTCTTTCACATAACAGTGTGAGCCCAGTCTGTATTTTAATGTGATTGACCACATAGTGGGCCCATCAAAACATAGTCCCACCTCTGCCTGCATGAATTCTCAGCAGGGCTAAAGATTGATGTCCCACATACTGGAGGGGCCATTAATAACTGACGCATGAAATTATCTCACAGGCTGGATATAATTGCATCTGGTCTACATGATACAGAGAAAGCTGCTGCTAAGAGAGAAATTTGTCAGCACGACTCTTTGGACTCTTTGGAATTGTAAGAAAAGTGTCCTGCTTGACCTCGTCTATACCATGTTGCCAAAAGTAATTATTCACATTCACTTACATTATTGAATCTAGGTGTTCAAATCATATCCATGAACACAGGTGTATAAAATCAACAACCTAGGCATGCAGACTGCTCTTACAAACATTTGTGAAAGAATGGGTTTCACAGATGGTGCAAAATGCAGCTACTTGCATTTTAACAAGAACTAGAAAATTTGAGCACAATACCCATGCACTGAGATCTCTTCATTGGCTACCTTGTCAGGTTCAAGCAGATTTTAAGGTCCTGCTGCTCACCTACAAGGCTTTAAACGGCACCTTCATACCTCTCCAACCTTTTACACCTTTATGTTCCATCCCGTGCTCTACGATCTCAGGACTCTGGCCTTCTAAAGGTTCCTAGGTCAGAAAAAAAGACAAATGGAGAGCGTGCTTTTTCTTTTTGTGTCTGTGGAACAACCTCCCTCAAGATATTAGGCAGGCATGCTCTGCGGAGGTTTTTAAAACTAAGTTGAAGACACAGTTGTTCACCCCATCCTACATGTCTTAATTCTATGGCTCTTAGTTTTTAAATTTTTACCATTTTTAAATTGTATTGTGTTTTTTACTTGTATTGCTATGTATCACTTTTATTTTATTTATCTCTTTAGGTTCAAATAGTTGTACAGCACTTTGTTTGAAGGCGCTTTATAAATAAAGTTATTATTATTATTAGTAGTAGTTTTATTATTATTAAGGAGCTCAGTGAATTTCAGCATGGTGCCGATAGGATACCATCTGTGCAACAATGCCTTTCCTCACTACTAAATATTCCCCAATCAATTGTTAGTGGTATTATAACAATGTGGATCAAGTGGGAATGACAATTAGTCAGCACAAAGCGGTAGCTAACCTAATATTACAGAAAAGGATCAGCAGATGCTGAGGTACGTAGTGCACAGAGGCACCAACTTTCAGTCAATATTTACATGCCTAAAAACTGCATGTGGCCTAAGTGTTATTAACTCAATAACACTGATAGAGAACTTCATGGGATTTAGTTTCATTCACTTCCTGTTTTGGCCAGGAAAATAACGGCTATGCGATAGTTCGCGCTGACGTCTATTCCAACGTAGGATGTGTTTTGAACAGCTGATCGGATCGGCAAAGCGTGTTTCTGGAATATTATGTTTTTGTTGCTGCAAGCGCGATATTTTTGCAAAGTTTTATGTGGAAGGAAACTGTGACCTAGGGCAAGCTGATGGCACAAGATGTAAGTACGACTCCTCCGGTTTCATATGCAAAAAAAAATTATTGCTTAAGTGGTTCCGGTTCTACGGGGACTTAAAAATAGTTACGCAAAACGGAGCGTGCCCGCTCCGACTGGCTTTAAAGAGTTAAATAATTCATTTAATGTTTCATTAATTAATTAAAATTGGAATTAATTAAAGAAATATATCAATATTTAAATGCCCACTCATTTTATTTAAAACATTTATAAAATTATTTATTTCCTGTTTTATTTAAATAATGACACATTTAATAAATTAATTATTTATTTAATAAATTACTTATTGACACATTTAGCTAGTTATTTAATGACCTTTTATTTAATTCATTTTGGCACTCCTGGCCTCGGGGCTGTGTTCATGAATTAATTTTATTTGTCAGTCTCAGTCATCAAAGCCAGGGAGCAGGGCTAGCGATGATCGAGTCAAAACCATTGCTTTGGCCTGATGGCCATTCTTTCATTGGGTATTTCTCAGCACCAACAATAGAAATGTTGAAACTAACTAAGCTGTAGTTCGAAATATACCCTGTTTGTGTGTCACTAAATGCACTTAATGGAGTGGTTGAATCTTCAAATATGTGTTTGGTTTTTAAAATAAAGCCTATTTGCAAAAGTGCTTTGATGATTTTGGAGATGTCTTTTTTTTTTTCTTTTTTTTTTTTTGCCTGTCCCGTTTGGCTCTTTTGCCATCAGAATTGTTGTCTAAAGGCAAAGAAAGATGCCCAACGGATTTACTTTACCAAACTGACCATCCCAGCCTTGCCGTAATGGTCCATTTGATTCACCTTTTATTGTTTATTTTATTTTCACTTACTGAATACGGGACAGACTTGACTGGGGGAAAGAAGGGGAGAAAGAAAGAGGGAAAGAGAAACAGCTGAGAAGAGGGACGGGGGAGAAGGGCAAAAGACAAAAACCAACAGAATGAGCAGAAAAAAAATGCATATATCAATCACCTGGATCACCTGCTGAGAAAGAAAAAAGAAAACAAGCAGAAGAGAACAAGAGTAATAGAATAAACAACATCACAATGATATATGGGAATATGACAGTAAATACTAAATGTTAAACATTATTGTGCAGCACATAAGATCAACAGAACACAGTGTGCTTTGAGGTAGGAGCCAAAAAGGGTGTAGTTTGTGGGTGTGAGCACCCGTGTGTACACCTGTGAGCATGGACGCGCTTGTTTTTTGTTTTTTAAAAGGTTCCTTCATGTAATGATCTGCTAGAGGGTGTGGGGGGGCCACAGCCCCGTCCTCCAGGGCATGAAGCAGGTATGGAGGAGATCAAAACTCCAGACATCCAGAGGCCCCCAGAACACAAGAGACCAAGGAAGACCAACAGAGGGGCAGCTGCGCCACTGTCCCGGAAAGAGCTGAGGAGAGTCCCAGATGAGGGCTCACTCAGCAGCCGCGGAGCAGAAGCCAGGGGAGTTGCAGTGACGCGCCCGTGATCTCCGCCGGCAGCCAGCCGTGCCTGAGTGACCAAGCCCCAGGCCGAGAGGCTGGGGGCACCCCACCTCCGAAGTGGCCCGAGCGAGCCCCAGGCTCCAGGCCCCGATAAGCGGCCGCCAAGGAGTGAGCCGGTGTGTACCTGGACGCCCATCCCCGGACACAAAGAACCACCAACGCACCGATGTCTGAGGGAGTCCGCCACTGGCAGGGGAAGTGGTGGTAGGGGGAGATAGGCCTCCAAACCTTGGAGGGCCTGAGATGTCCCCAGAGAGGTGGCGCCTGACACCCAACCTGACATATAGACACAGACATACAGGCACACACATATACAAACATCCATTCCCACCCTCATGCTCTCATATGCACTTACTCTACACTCAACCAACGTGGAGACAGACATAAAGAGACGTTGTACACACGATCACACTCCCCAAGCGTACTCTACAAACCGGGTCTAGGTACCCCCGCCCCTGGAGGGGGGGAACTGCACCCAGACCCAGGTGGTGTTACCCTTTTCCCTGCGGTGGGGAGAGGCAGACCGCCCCGACTCCGCAGCAGCAGGGACGCCCCACACTCCGGACCGCAGTCGGACGGCCAACTCCTCCTCCTAGCCCCCCCGCTCCAGCAGGTCGCAGAGAATGGGGGTGAGAGAAGACTCCAAACCTCCCTCCACCCGCTCATTGTAGTGTTGATGCATGTGTGTTCTAAGGTGCATTTAAAACCCAGGAGGGCTTGGAGCTACCTGCCAGAGAGCAGCAGGTAAGCGCATAGCCCCTCCTGCTAGCCCTCAATGTCTACGTGTATTTAACATTGAGAGGTGGGCAACGACGCTGGGGGTGAGGTGTACACCCTGATGGTAATTTGGATTCCGTGCATCGTGCCCACCCCCAAGATCCTATATGTATGTGTAATGAGAGTGTGAGTGATGTGAATGTCTAAGTTGTGGGATAAAATTGAGGCACAGGCAGCCAGAAGGGGACGGGGGGGGGGGGGGTAGCCTCCTCTTCACCCTGGTGACATAACCCTACTCCAAGGTCCTGCATGTGTGGGTGGTTGTGGTGGAGCGGGAAGAGGGAGGCAACTGGAGATGGGGAGGGAAGGAAGGGAGGGGCAAGTGACCCCTCCCTGGGGCCAGCTCCCCCGCTGACCCCAGTAGGCACCCCCATACTCCGCGACCCAGGCCCATCCAGCCCATCCAGATTTTGGAGATGTCTGCCCAGCCCAGTATCATAGCAAGCAAGCAGTCGGGCTCAGGTGCAGCCGATAAAGCGTGGGTGCCACCATAACTTGCATAACCTCCGCTGACTTTCACCTCTCAGAGGGCGAACACCAACTTCATTTACCCTCCACCCAGGTGTCATTATGGATGATAACATCGTCCAAGTAGGGGGCAGCAATGCATTGTGTGGCTGCAGCACTCGGCTGGGGCTCTGAACGAGCTGAACGCAAGTGTGACAGATTGGTACAAACCGTGGAGAAGGCTGTTTTTTCCTTGGGTTCTGCAGATAAGGGACTCTGCCAGTAGCCCTTGGTTAAATCCAGCGTTGTGAAAAACTGGGCCATGCCCAACCGGTCCAGGAGTTCTTCGACCCGGGGCATGGGGTAAGCAACAAAATGTGACACTTTATTTATTTTGCGATAGTCCACACAGAACCGTATAGACCCATCTTTCTTCACCACAAGAACTATGGGGCTACCTATCTTCTGCATTTCAGCCAATTCCCTCTGAACAATTTGCCTTTTATGTTCAGGAAGCCTGTCGGGTCATGAACGCACCGTCACTCCAAGCTGCGTTTCAAAATGGTGCTCGATGAGAGTCGTACAGCCAAGCAGGAGGGGGGAACGTCTGGAAAGCGCTGTTGCAATGCAGCAACATCCGCTCTCTGTGCCTGTGTGAGATGGTCATCACAATGGAGGGAGGCGGGAATGCCCCAACTAATGTCTTTCCTTCACCAGGCTCACCAGAGAAGTGGTTTCAGCCTCTCTCCACGCTCGAGGAGGTTGAGGTTATAAACCTGTGTGGCCCCTACCCTGTCTGACCCTGCAACCTTACGCTGGCGTAAGAGACTCAGCAGCCGATTAGAATCAACCAGAACAACATTTACTGTATATATTTAATAAATAACCAAATTAATGCACGCATCTTCCTGTGACAATGTGACCGTTTGCTCTTCAGTACAAAGGGCTTCACATGCAGCTCATATAAAAGATTCCCCCATCATATAATCTCTTAACACATGCTTTAAATAAAAGAGTGAGTGAAAATGTGGAGTTTCCAGCCGATTTTTAATCAAAATGATCAAACCTGCTCCGACAGTTTTTTATTCTCTCCGCTGCAGTTTAAAGGTTTGAGAGTAAAGATCAGGTATACAAACAAACTTCAAGCATAGACTCAGCAATTAAAGTGTCTGCGTCCTGTTATAAGAGCATATATGTAAAACAGTTTTCAGCCAACATGAAAAAGGAATAAAGTTGTGTCTGTGATTAATTACTGATGCTCATTAGGGAAACACAAAGACTTGAGGCAGACCTGCTATTTCCATCATCAACATGTTTCCATGTGTTTTGCAGTTTTTCAGCAGGACCCTGCTGTAAGACTAGCTGCACAGCTGATGAACGAAGAAACAAAGCAAAATATAAGAATAGGAATTCAAGAATTATAAGAATAAATATATGTACAGATATAATATAAATAAAATATAATAGAAAGATAATATAATAGGGTGGCACGGTGGTTAGCACTGTTGCCGCACAGCAAGAAGGTCCTGAGTTCAATTCCACCATCAGGCCGGGGCCTTTCTGTGTGGAGTTTGCATGTTCTCCCCGTGTTCGTGTGGGTTCCCTCCGGGTACTCCGGCTTCCTCCCACCGTCCAAAGACATGCACTTAGTGGGGATAGGTTAATTGGATAATCCAAATTGTCACTAGGTGTGAATGTGCGAGTGAATGTGAGTGTGAATGGTTGTCTGTCCCTGTGTGTTGGCCCTGCGACAGACTGGCGACCTGTCCAGGGTGTACCCCGCCTCTCGCCCCATGACAGCTGAGATAGGCTCCAGCGCCCCCCGCGACCCTGAAAAGGATAAGCGGACGCGAATGAATGGATAATATAATATAAATCTCGGGGTGCTATCAACATTGCTATTAACATGTTCATAAATAAAGGCCGACTTTCTGCCTTTAGTCTTATTCATGAGAATTATTAGTTGTCTTCTAACATCCAGAAGTCTGCACGATGTGTTTCATAGTTTCTAACAAGCCTTGTTAAATAATTGGCCTCCAGCTCGCTCTGGAACGGTTCGCAGCCAAGTGGGAAGCGGTAGTATGAGAATCAGCCCCTTCCAATCTGAGGCCATGGTCCTTAGCTGGAAAAGGGTGGAGTACCTACTCTGGGCCAGGGACGAGTTCTTGCCCCAAGTGGAATAATTTAAGTATCTCTTGTTGACGAGTGATGGGAGTAGGGAGCGGGGGGGAGTGAGAAGTTTAGCCATGGGCTCAGGGTAGAGCCGCTGCTCCTCCACATCGAAAGGAGCCAGTTGATGTGGTCCTGGGCGTGTAAGGTGTGTCCCACCGGGAGGAGGCCTCGGGGCAGACCCAGGACACGTTGGAGAGATTATATTTCTCGGCGTGTCTGGGAACGCCTCGGTGTTCCTCTGGACAAGCTGGAGGAGATGGCTGGGGAGAGGGAGGTCTGGGCTTCTCTGCTTAGGCTGCTGCCCCCGTGACCATGCCCCGGATGAGCGGAAGAAGATGGATGGTTGTTTTTTATTTTTATTTTTGTGAACTCTGAAAATTCTAACAGTCAGCTTGTGCTTAGAATACAGTTGAATAAATATTAAGAACCAGATGATGTAATCATTTCTGGACAGGCTGGAGCATGCTGGTTCAGACGCTGCTCCTCCCAGTGGAAACGCACCTTCTGTAGGGCTTTTTATGAGAGAGAAGGCAAATATGCTCCAGTTATAAGTTTTCACAATTTATTATCCAAACAGTTGGAATTTCAAATTAGTTTTACATGGCACCATGGACCTTCTCTCTCTGGCTCAGAGACAAAAGGCTGCCGCACCCAGGAAGTAAACACTCTTTTATTGCATGTCACAAAAACGTGGTATTAATATGATTGGTCAGAACAGTTTAGAGTGGCCTTAGGTGTGATGTCGGCTCAGGTTTCCTCTTCTGCAGCTTTCTAAGCGTCTCCATTACCATGGCAACCATCTCTTGTCGTCCAGTGTAAAGACGGAGCTTGCATTCTGTAAGAGAAGCTTTATGATCGAGGCTCCGTTCCTGTGAGGGGTCTGGTGTCTGTTACTATTAGGGTAGCAGTCTACTTCCAAACTCTCTACAATTCACTGTGTGCAGTAAAAAATAAAACACAAATATGTTATTCTATTTATGAGACATTAGTTTTATAGATAAACATAAATCCCAACACTTCTCTTTCCTCCTTGTATAAAAAAGATTGTTAATGCTAGTTTTGATTCAAAATTCAATTCCGTTAAAAAAAAATCCAACACATATGAACACCAAATAATAAAGAACAGCAAATGGTTCAGTTTAAACGTCTAACAGCAGTTATGAGACTTAACTTTAATCTGAGCCAAACTGATTTTCTAAGTTGTAAATACAGTAAACGCCCCCCGTCAGACAGTGTTTAACCTCCACTGAGTCAGCAGGTCTTAAAAGTTGTCAGTGTTGAGCAAGTAATTAGTTATAGTTACTAGCTACTTCTTCAAGTAATTGAGTTAGTAACTAAGTTACAATATTATACAAGTTACTAATTACTACGAAAAGTAACTATTGCGTTACTTTAAAAAATGTTTATCCGTTTACACTGCTGTCTGCTTATGGTGGCTTTTTGGCAGCGATTGCAGCAGTTACCTCATTGTTCTGACACACAACACAAAACTATCCACAACACTACACACTAACTACACAAGACAAAACATTAACTACACACTCCAAACACGCTAAACGTCACAAATCTCTCACATCTCAAAACTCCCTCCCTCTCTCGCTCTGTCTCTTGCTGCCACCCTTCCTAAAACTTCCCTCAACAAAAGAATAAAAAAAAAAATCTTCCTGAACAACCAATGCCATGTTGCCATGTCGTTTTTTTTTTGATTGGTCAACACGGTACATTTTTCCACCAATAGGAAAGGGTTTATTGGCTTTTGTTTTTGCTTTTGAGGGCTTTCTTTAGACAACGCAGTTTCTTCCCGTAGTCATTTTTGCTATGTCACTTTAAATTGGTCATGTGATTGGTTTGCCATGATTACTTATTTCTTCCTCAGCCAATCAGCAGCACTTGTGCAATTGTTTTGCCCTCTGGCTCCCAGTAAGCTGAAGACAGCTTCAATCGTATGTGTGTTGAAAAATAGTAACGCATCTGCATCGCATTTTCTTGTTAGTAACGGTAACGGCATTGTAACGATAGAAAGTAATTAGAATTAGATAGTAATGTGTTAGATTACTAATTACTGAAAAAAGTACTGTGTATGTGATAAGTCTCTCATTACGGCTGTTTATGCTGTCCCAACCACAATATTCTTACTCAAAGGTATGTGTGCATGAGTGTGTGTGTTGTAAACCCTCCCCTGTGGTTATACAATATTGTGTTCTCCCATGCATGCGCGTGTGCCTGTGGTGCTGCTGATTGTGCTTCATGCTGTGCACGTGTCCAACCCATCAAGGTTCACACTGGTATGCTCGCTCACAATCTTCTACATCCTTTGCTCTCTGCACTGCCATCTCTCCCTTTTTCTATCTCTGCATTCCCCCGTCCACCTCCCCATATGACATTTCTGCCATCATTATAGGATGGCAGAGGGTCGCACTTCCCGTGTGTCAGTTATTGGATTTTAGCAGTGGATCATCAAGGTTTTTGTTTTTGTTTATTTTATTTTTTTTGCTATTGCAAATTGAAGCAATCTTACTTCAGAAGGCAACAATTTCTTTCTGGAAAAACTTTGGATTCAACAGAATTTAAGAGCAATTTGAAAATAATACATAAAGGAAAGACTGACTTTGGAGAGCATCCATTCCTACCTACATTTATTGTACACTTCTTCAAGTAGGTAAGAAAACAAAAGAGGGGGTGGAATGTTGCAATGACAGAAAAATCTATTCTTTAGTTATTAAAAGTCAGATGAGTGAAATTGTCACTGTGTGCTTAGTCCATGACAACTGGCATCATGCCTATTACACAAATGCAGACCAAACAACCACACAGAGAATTCTTCTCAGCACGCTTTCAGTTTGACTGTGGTGTGGTTTGTCTTAGATGTTAAAGCACAGCAGACAGAATTTGTGCTAGTTCACTTTTAGACTGCATTCCAAAGCCAAAATTATTATGCAGAATATTCTTTACCCACGTGGAGCACCCAGAAAAGCAGTCAACTCAGAAATAAAAGCCTCAAACGTTGCAACAACATTAATATAAAAAACAAACCAAAAACTAGAAACTAAACTGGGCACTGGAACCTGGAGACTAAGAAACTTGAGGAAGGAAACCAACCAGGACCAGGAGCTAGAATATTTTCAGGAACATGAGAGGAGAAAACATAGCACGATGCAACAAGCAGGGGAAGACTGAGGACTAAAATACACAGGTAGGATCACGGGAGCATGGGGAACAGCAGGAAACACAGCTGGGACAAATCAAACATAATGAGATGAGGGAAGGCAAAACTAGATACACTGACCAAGCGCACAAGACTGTCAAAGTGAAACAGGAAATACGACATGTACGCACAGACACAGACTCAGAGACATCAGAAACACTATGACATAGCTGACATGGTGACAGAGGGAACATACACCAAGTTCCAAATTATTATGTAAGTGATATTTTCCTCTGATTTTCCTAAATAGTCGATTCAAATGACAGTCAGCATAATTTTTGAGTCATCAACCATTAGAGTATAATTCAAATGTTACTGAACAAACCTCCCAATGATAACAGTGTTTTTCACAAATAAAAATCGTAAAACGCACTGTTCCAAATTATTACGCACAACAGAGTTTCAAAACATTTTATAGGTTGTAGAGAATTGAAAATGGTCATTTGTTGAATTTGCAGCATCAGAAGATCATATTTACTGAAATCAAAAGCTATTTCAATCAAAAACATCTTAACAGGTCAAGTTACATATTAATATAGAACTGCTTATTTGATAGCAGTTTCACAATTCTTCCACAATGCTTCCCCGTGTTTTTAACACTGCAGGCGTAATTGCGGATGCCATGCAGGTGCGTCCACACGGCACTGCCGACCACGCCTCACCACATCTGTCTTCCTCCAACAGTCCAACGAAATGCATGTGGTCAGGTTAATTGGTCATTTTAAATTGCTGGCAAGTGTGAGTCTTAGCCCAGACTGGCAACCGGTCCTAAATTTGTAAAAGTTTTATCACTACCAATACTAGTGCAGAATTAATGTACAACATATATGTTAAAGGGTTAACTAGGCAACTGGAACCCGGAATTTCCACAACTGACCAACTATCAGCTTAAAATAACCAAATTGCTTCCAGTTTTTGCGGTGTATAGGTTTTATACTTATTTTTGTATAGTAATTCATATTTTCTTTGTTTCCTGGGTTCTAAAACTTTGGAGGAGAGTGGCATAAAAATGGCTAGGGTCAGCCTTTTCAATATTGAAATAATCAAAACTGAAATATTCCTACCTGGCAGCATGGTGCAAACAGTAAGAAGGTTCTGAGTTCGACCCTGCCATCTTGCTGTGGCTATCTGCATCTCTGGTATTCTGGCTTCCTCCCACAGTCCAAAGACATGCAGTTACTAGGGTTACAATTGCATTTGTCCCTAACCATCGGGAACCCCCACGTTAACTTTTATCAAGTGGAAAAAAGCTGGCGTTCATCCTCCAGCTTCACTGTGTTGATGTTATGCTAACATAGCTGCATTGCTAGTGATCACGTCGACATCATTTTATACCAGCTAGCCCAACTTCAGTAACCCTACAAACGTCATGCTGTTTAGTTTTCTGTCGTCATTTATGTTGGAAGTGATAACAGAGCTGTACGTTTGAATTTTTCGGAAAACTCTCAGTCAGAACATGCTATATCATGTTTAGGTGGAAGCTAGCGAGCTAACTTCTTGCTAACTCCTAACTCCGTTAAATTTAATAAATTCTGTCTTCATGGTTGCCTGGATGTTAAACTTAATTGTTACAACTGGTAAAGCAGGAACGCTGATCATTTTATTAAAGATGAAAGAATTTAGACAGTTTTTAACTCTCAGTGATGCTGCAGTGTTCGTTTGATGTTGAGACCTGAGGTGAACGGAGTTTAGGACCCAGATTACTCAGCAAGACCCATGACTACAGTAGCTGTAATGCTCCAGCAATCCATGAAGCGATGCGGCTTTGTAGCTTACCAAAGTCGTACTAAAACATTTTTGACAGATTTTTGAGCACCGTGTACCACATAAAATTGGTTCAAGGTCAGTAAGCCAGTGTTGCCAACTTAGCGACTTTGTCGCTATATTTAGCGAGTTTTCAGACCCCCTTAGCGACTTTTTTTCTAAAAAGCGACTAGCGACAAATCTGGCGACTTTTTCTGGTGTTATTGGAGACTTATTTATGACGACTTTTGACGTGAAAGCGGGTATCGCTCTTACTCTCAACAAGCAGCGGGTGCTGCCGTGGGTACCTCGCCCGTTCCAAAGTGCTCACGGGCGGAGGATAGTCCACCCCCAGCTGCTGTCAGGGCAGAAGATGTTCACACCTATGCGTCCGAACTGCAAATGAATCGCACATGAGCGAAGCCGCTGCTCCCGCACTGACTGTAACGCAGTCAGTTCTTCTTTTACTCTTGTGCTGTTTTGTGGATCACGAGGTTTAAAACTACTTATAAACACACACACACAAAGTAACTCCACCAGAGCGCCAATTTCGGGTTACTTTTACCGGTCCATGCCCAGATAAGGAGCAGGGTTGGAATTGTGACATTAAAAAACAATAATTGCTAAAAGAAATTTAATTTGTAGTTCTAAATAAATTCTAAATGCATTTAGGACGTTTTTTACTCACTTTATGTCTCTTCCACGATGTTATTTCTCTCTCCAACAACACAGGTTACAATTAGATTAGCATGACCAATTATGCAAATGACGTCATTTAGCGACTTCTAGCGACTTTTAGGACAGCCAATAGCGATTTTCCTTACTGAGGAGTTGGCAACACTGCAGTAAGCACAACCAGAATTCATACACAAGGCGCACTGGATTATAAGGCGCACTGATGCACTAATATGAAAGTGAAAGCATACGCCTTATAGTGCGGAAAATACAGTTCTAACTTGAGAGTATGAACCTATGAGGGTGCAGAAAGCCAGTGACTGAGTCCAGAAGAAGGTGCTGTTGCTTATTAGCTGTGGTGCGCCACTCAACATTTTATTCTCTATCAGAAAAAATTGTGCTCCACAAAAGAGTAAACATACACTCAACAAAAATATAAACGCAACACCTTTGTTACTGCTCCCATTCCCCATGGGATGGACGTAGAGACCTAAAATTCATTCCAGATACACAATATAACCATCCCTCCCAAACAGTGGTCACAAATCAGTCCAAATGTGTGGTAGTGGGCACATCTGCTATATTGAGATAATCCATCCCACCTCACAGGTGTGCCACATCAGGATGCTGATCTGACATCATGAGTAGTGCACAGGTGTACCTCAGACTGCCCACAACAAAAGGCCACCCTGGAATGTGCAGTTTTGTCTCACAGCAAAATGCCACAGATGCCACAAGCAATGAGGGAGCGTGCAATTGGCATGCTGACAGCAGGAATGTCAACCAGATCTGTCGCCCGTGCATTGAATGTTCATTTCTCAACCATAAGCCGTCTCCACAGGCGTTTCAGAGAATATGGCAGCACATCCAACCGGCCTCACAACCGCAGACCTCGTGTAACCACACCAGCCCAGGACCTCCACATCCAGCAGGTTCACCTCCAAGATCGTCTGAGACCAGCCACCCAGACAGCTGCTGGAACAATTGGTTTGCACAACCAAACAATTTCTGCAAAAACTGTCAGAAACCGTCTCAGGGACGCTCAACTGCATGCCCGTCGTCCTCATCGGGGTCTTGACCTGACTCCAGCTCGTCGCCGTAACAGACTTGTGTGGGCAAATGCTCACATTCGATGGCGTCTGGCACGTTGGAGAGGTGTGCGCTTCACGGATGAATCATGGTTCACATTGTTCAGGGCAGATGGCAGCTGAGAATGTCCCAGTTCTTGCATGGCCAGCATACTCACCGGACATGTCACCCATTGAGCATGTTCGGGATGTGCTTGACCGGCGTATACGACAGCGTGTACCAGTTCCCACGAATATCCAACAACCTCGCACAGCCATTGAAGTGGAGTGGACCAACATTCCACAGGCCACAATTGACAATCTGATAGACTCCATGCGACGATGTGTTGCACTGCATGAGGCAAATGGTGGTCACACCAGATACTGACCGGTTCTGGGTCCCCAGACCCCCAATAGCGCAAAAAACTGCACATTCCAGGGTGGCCTTTTGTTGTGGGCAGTCTGAGGTACACCTGTGCACTACTCATGATGTCAGATCAGCATCCTGATGTGGCACACCTGTGAGGTGGGATGGATTATCTCAATATAGCAGATGTGCCCACTACCACACATTTGGACTGATTTGTGACCACTGTTTGGGAGGGATGGTTATATTGTGTATCTGGAATGAATTTTAGGTCTCTACGTCCATCCCATGGGGAATGGGAGCAGTAACAAAGGTGTTGCGTTTATATTTTTGTTGAGTGTATAACAGTGCAAACAGTAAAGCTAACATTTAGCTTATCTTATCTTAGCTGCAATAGTTTGCTGGCTATTCAAGTCACTATATGTATACGCTGTAAGTATTTTCTCTAAGACCTTGTCACGGCATAGTAATGCAGTGTATCTGATGTTAACTTTTTTGCTTTCCTAGGTGTGTTGCCATCCTCAGCATCCATCTTTAACTTCCCTGCCCCCACCATCGACTGTGTTGAAGCTCATCGTGTGTGCTCCGTTGAACCCACGTGCGAGGCATTGTATCGAGGCTTGGAGCTATGTGCAGAAGATGCAGCGGTGTCCCCGCAGGCAGAACAGTTGGCATCTGAGTGCGTGGAGAGGCGGGATGCCCTGCTAGCCAAACACCCCTCTCTACTGACCTGCAAATGTCAGCGTGGTTTCCGTAAGGAGGAGCTGTGCCTGCGCATATACTGGAGGGTTCGTCTGCTGCCAGGTCAGTGTGGTTGGATCGTGTTGGAGGTGTATATCTAAAGCTCAACTAAACTCTTTGGATAGCATAAGGTTTAAAATTAGGGGTGTGGTCATTTCAGTTTAACAGTATGCTGACTAATCCAGCTGAAGCTGATAGTGTTGAGTGACACTACGTATTTTGGTATCAATAGCAAGTAAATACAGGACCAGTACTGCAGATACCAACAGCGATACTTATAGTTCTAACTGTTTAGAGGAGAAGATTTATGAGATGAATCATTACCACTTAATTTAAAATTTAATGACCTGAATGTATTTTAAATAATTTAAAAAATACCTTTTAGATTTTCAAATATTTTGGGTTTTTCTGAGACCTGGAACTTAAAATTACTTGGTATTATACCAGTTTAAATGTATTTTATAAATAAGATAAACAGTCAACATAAAGGGTTAATATATTCAGACATGATTCATGGTTCATATTTGAGGTATATATTTTCAAATCCAATAAATTAATTTTATTAGATTTAATAAAAAATATAAGGAGCAGGCTGAGGTGGTTCGGGTATCTCACAAGGATACCTCCTGGGCTCCTCTTGGGTGAGGTTTTCCGGGCATGTCCCACTGGGAGGAGGCCCTAGGGCAGACCCAAGACACGCTGGAATAAAGTAACTTATTTAACACAATTCAGTGGGCTGAATATATAATTTAAATGTCTCAATATAGGGCACCATGGTGGTGTAGTGTTTAGCACTGTTGCTCACAGCAATGGTCCTGAGTTTGACTCCAGGCCTTTTTACATGTCCTCCCTGTGTTTATGTGGGTTCTCTCCTGGTACTCTGCCTTCCTCCTACAATCCAAAGACATGCAGTTAATGGGGTTAGGCTATTTGGTGATTCTATATTATCCGCTGGGGTAGGCTTCAGCCCCCCCATGACCCTGATAAGGACAAGTGGAAACGAATAGATGGATGGGTCTGTGAATATAGTCTAAATCAGTTATCAGTTTGTTAAAGTAACAGCTGTGATGATCAGTGACACTAAGTAATGTTGAAAGAACAACCTGAATCATGACTAATGTCCCAGCAGTGCCCTCAGATGAGTTAATGGGATGGCTGTAGCTCAGGAGGTAGAGCAGGTCATCTACTGATTGGAAGGTTGGTGGTTTGATCCCTGACTCCCCCAGTCTGCATGGGGGAGCCAGGGATCCTTGGAGAGGGCATTAACCCCAAGTTGCTCTTTGATGCATCCATCGGAATGCTTCAGAAATGAATGTGTGTGAATGTTAGCTAGTAAGCCCTTAAAGCATAGAAGAAAGCGCTTGTGTGAGTGTGGCATGTCGTATAAAGCGTGACAAGTGCTCTGGGAGAGTAGAAAAGTGCTATAAAAGCATCAGTTCATTTACTAAGAGATTACTTTGACCACTATATGAGCTACCTGGATATTCTTTGCATTTCTGGAAGGACTGGAACAGTGGCATCTGTCTCTACGCTGGCGGTCGGGGTCTGTCTGTGGAATTTCTTGTTATTGTTTCTTTTCCTGCTGTTTCCAAGAAAAAGCTTTTTTTTTTTTTTCTGGCCTTTCATGTATTTATATAGGTTTGTTTTGTTGCCACAGTAGAGAATTGCCTCTGCATGCACATTACTGTTTGCAACGTTTCCATTCACATTCATAAAATATAATATGTACTGTTTTGAAGGCTATCTTTATACTTCAAAAGTCTCAAGTACATTTAAAGCTTGTGCTTTATTATTTTTGTATGACATATATATTAGGTATAGTGGAGGCATGCCAGTGTGGAAGGTAAATGTGATATAGAAGCTACTATTATATCACATTCGCTACACATTTTGTATGTAATGATTGAATCTACATTGTAGGTATAATTGTCAGATATTACAGTGTTTTCAATATATCTGTGTGTGAGTCTACTCATCAACATCATGCCTCAAGATTTTATGCTCACTAACCAAATAACAGCACCTACATCCTTGTTTCTGACAGGTTACATAGAAGATCATTAGCAGCAGTATTTTGACACACTGTTGATACTTTTTTTTTCTTTTTTTACTCAGGCAACCATATGCATCGATGTACTTTCTTATGTTATAAAAAGACTTTCTAGCGACTACTCTATATTCAGTCATTGCTAATTTTAGCCCTTTTATTCAAGACAGAATCTCTTTTTTAACCAACAAACTTGTCATAATCCCAAACCAGTCTTGTGTACAAATGAAGCCCTGCTAAAGACTCCTCAGTCTGAACACACAGACTCACAGGAGTCTATCTTCTATGCTGGTGGGATTTGTGCATCAGTAAGTGAGCTAACACAAGCCTACGGACTCCACCTCCCCTGTGGCCTATTAGTCAGTGGAGCATTAGTGTAATTACACACTCTTCAGTTCCCTATGCTACTAGGCTGCTCTAGCATGTCATTACCATAAATATATAGCCTGGAAAAGGATTTACATACATAAACACTTTACATGCCATTACATTTTTGATTGAACTTGTACTTTGGAATGCGCTTAAATAATTTGCAGGAACAAGCGCCTGGTCCACTAGTCAATTACAGCTCTGCTAATGGCTTTTACAAGTGGACAGAAGTAGCTTTTAATAACATGGGCTCATGATCACTTTGGATGTGGTATCCTGTCGGTCATATCTTGTCATTTATTTTGTCCATATTGATGAGATTTTATATGACAGAGGGATGTGTTATTGGCTGATTTCAATAAAAGGTTAAGTGTACAATATGATTTGCAATTCAGTACAAGAAACATCAAGAAGACCTAAAGAGCAGTAATATGATGAAGGGAAATGACTTTCATGGTTGTGCTTCTATAGTCGTTAAAATAATGGATGCATAGACCACACATGTTGAGTGATGTGTTGTATGTGGGGTAAGATGAGAACACCAATTAGTATATGTGTCAACCCTAAAGGGACATCTGAGGTGTCATCACTAAATTTGCTGGTGACTCTGACTGCTCAGCAGGGCACACAGTCTCCTTGGGCTTGCACAGTTCCTGTAGAGGAACCATTCAAAGTCTCTGAGCTTCCATAGCAAAGTAGGTAGAGGGTCAGCAGATGTGACCACTCAAAACAAACACACAAACAAAAAAACCCAACTAAGAATTTTACCTCAGTTACCTTCAATGTTAATGTCAAATCATTTCAAGTTTCCACAATATTCAAATTTCTCATTGAACAAACTATGTCTTCATAAAATATTATAATTAATTTGAAATTATATACATCACATTGCATTATATTATATAATCTTTCACCACCTGTTGTGTTTGTGGCCACAGGAATTATTCCATTTTAGTTTTATTTATACAGCGCCAAATCACAACAACAGTCGCCTCAAGGTGCTTTATATTGTAAGGTAGAGCCTACATACAGAGAAAAGCCCAACAACTATAGCACTAGCCCTAGCACTTTGGCGACAGTGGGAAGGAAAAACTCCCTTTTAACAGGAAGAAACCTCCGGCAGAACCAGGCTCAGGGAGGGGCGGGGCCATCTGCTGTGATTGGTTGGGGTGAGAGAAGGAAGACAGATGGAACCAGTCTTTATATTAACAGGCTGAAAATTCACTTTTTATATCTGCTGCTCGGGAAAGTAAATGGACTGGTTCTTATTTAGCGCTTTTCTACTCTGACCACTCAAAGCACTTTACTTGTACATTCACCCATGGATGACTGAAGTATGTCCAAAGTACGCTGTTTCTAAGTGGTTCCTATCTAAGATTCACATGCATTCATACTCTGATGGATGCATTGGAGAGTAGCATGGTTAGTATTTTACCCAAGGACACTTGGCATGTAGACTGGAGCATACTGGGATCGAACCACCAAGCTTACTGAAGACTCATAAACAGAAAACTCAGCATCATTAGCACCTTGATGTCCTCAGACTTAGGTGAAGAGGCAGGTTCTGACCAGGGTGAGAAGCAGAGAGACAGTAGCCCTCTTCCGCCTGAAAAGGCGAAATAGCAAAGGATTGGCGATGTCCCGTCTGCATCAGGATGCAGATGATTGGCTGGGTAGCAAAGTGTCTGTGAGCCCCAGAGCCAGGTCCAAAATGTGGTGAGAAGCATACTGTGGTGATAGGGCTTAGAAGCAGGTCTGCTGATACAGCAACAGGAACATTAGAGGCATGTCTTTGAGTGTGAACTGTGACCAATGAGGAAATTCAGATTTCAATTTCTTTAGCTGCATTTCCATGACAGTTTTTCAGTGACATATGTCCAAAATTGTTGGGGACAAGCATTTCTAGAATTTTGCCTTCTGGTATGTTTCTCAGAGACGTTTCACCTTCATCCTAGAAGGCTCTTAAGTTTTAAAACCAATCGATCATACATGTGAAGCACATAGTCAATCACAATACACAAAAATGAATAATAAACAGAACTATCATCTATCATGTATCATATAGTCTGAATGCTGTCAGGACGCGATAGCACTGTGGCTCTAACAGTCTCGTGCCAGGAGTTAGAGGTGTTGTCCATAATGCACGTTAGCTCGGCTAACATCCTCCTCCACACATCTGCTATTTAGAGTTTTGGGAGCTGGCCAGACAGAGCTGCCCTTCTGCACCAATCTTCTTCTCTCAGTCAGGAGCCGCACAAGCCTTTTCCTTTACCCCTTTGTGCTGCCACTTGCCCAGCAGGCAACCATCAAAGTCTCTTGGGGTGTGCAAGACATTACTGAAGACTTGTTACGACACAGTGAACTGCCCATGGGTGTCATGTGACCAGTGCCGTTCACTGTTAAGGTGAACACCCAGGAATTCATACCTGTTCATGACCTTGATGTCCAAACCAGGGATGTTAACCAGTGCGATAGGTGTTGGTTTTCTCTGGAGGTTAACCACTTCTCTGAATCAAATCATTGTTGTCCTGGGCACCTGTCCCTAATTCCCTCTCCAGACATCCCTGCTTTTGTTCTGAGATTGAGTCTAATTCACTGTCAGATGATCTCTATAGACTCTAGAGTGTTTCTTTAGGCTCTTCTTGTTTGTGTTCTTCTTTTTCTTCAACCAAAATAAAAAACATCATTTTGGTAAAATTTGGTAAAATTAAACCATGTGGATTGGTCTCCACATGTCCTCTGCCAGAATGTCTGAACAATTACAGTATTTTGATAAACGTTCTTAGAATAAAATAATAAAGTTTCTGTCTTCAATAACATATCCTAGATTTTTTTATCCTCTTTGTTTGTTTTATGATACAAATGTCAGATGTTTGTCTGTCTTACTACACTGTATTGCCAAAAGTATTCGCTCGTCTACCTTTACATGCATATGAACTCAAGTTAACCTATTCTTGGAAAAATGGAAATGGAAAAGTCTCTTTTTTAAACTTGTTTTATTAGGTTTAATCTTTTAACTTTTTGCATCAAGCAAATATTAAATTATATGCAATATTCTCTGACTGGAAGAAATTAGTTTAACATTTAAACCTATTTTCTGCACATTCCAGCACATAAAATAAAATATTTTTTGTGTTTACACTCAGTCTTTCAAATAGATGCAAGTAAAACACAGCAGAAAATAAATAAAGTCACAGACTCAGCGGTCCTGTTGCTCTATTTTCACCTGTAAAGCAGGAGTGGGGCAGGCGGAGGGTTACCCTGGTGCAGGTGATCCGCAGCAGTCAGTGGAAGAATCCGCGAGTTTCTCTGTGAGTTTCCCATTACGTCGTAGCTACTCGGTGCTTGTTGGAAGTTTAGGGTTTTTTTCGCTGTAAAAAGAAG
Source organism: Copadichromis virginalis (assembly GCF_057382275.1). Lineage (NCBI taxonomy): Eukaryota > Metazoa > Chordata > Actinopteri > Cichliformes > Cichlidae > Copadichromis > Copadichromis virginalis. The sequence continues at coordinate 2,522,346 of NC_140619.1, forward strand.
TTTTCTTCCCACGCACAGCGGACACTAATGTTTTTGTCACTTTTTATGGAATCAAACTCAAAGTAAGGTCAGTGCTTCCACGCTTTAAACGCTGCACGCTCATACTCTCTCTGCACTCATATATGATCCACTGTTGATCTGCACACAGCTGTTGTCACTAACGTCGCACTCGCTTACGTCACTGTCGTGAGACATTCTCGCAAAAAAATCACAGTTTTAGTAACGCAGTAATGTAGCGTTCTTACGGGAAAGTAACAGTAATCTAATTACCTTTTTTGCAATAGTAATCCCTTACTTTACTCGATACTTGAATAAAGTTATCAGATTACAGTAACGCGTTACTGCCCATCTCTGGTTGTGATACCCGTTATTTTCAGCTGGGGTATTAGCTTTTATCAGGCAGGACTCGCATGTCTTGCCTCCTCGTGATGATAGCGTGTACTTCTATGCTTGCAACTCTGTAACAGTCCACCAAAAGTTCTTTATAGTTGAGCCCATGGAGCAGACAAGCAATCTGTGCTAGCTGCTTAGGTCTCACCTGGAAACAGTTCTCCACTGCAGTACGGTTCTCTGAAGTGGGACTTAACCAGTGTTGGGAAGGTTACTTTTAAAATGTATTCCATTACAGAATACAGATTACATGCCCCAAAATGTATTCTGTAACGTATTCCGTTACGTTACTCAATGACAGTAACGTATTCTGAATACTTTGGATTACTTAATATATTATCATGCTTTTTACAACAACGTGAATGTACTATTGCTGTGTGATTTATTACTATTACTGAAGGTCCGCGACTCCGAACTGTAGTAAAGGGACCTCTGACTAATACGGCGGGGTCCCTGTCGGCTCGTAGCTGAAAAATAGCTTTACTTTGTTGTGTGGGTCAACTTTTTTTTTTTTGTGATCAACATTTTATTGATTTAAAACGGGGTTGGGGGGGGGGGGGGGTACAGACATATACAGCACAACTGTAAACTGCAGTAGCAAAGCAAACATTAGCAAACAAGGCATAGGGACAGCAAAGAAAAGACACAAAAACACAAAGTTAAAACCAATTATTGCCTCTTCCAGGAGATAACTCTGGATGAGAAGATTTTCCAAGCGTCAACAGTTGTGGGTCGAGCTTTATTTAATTTTGCTGTGGTATGTTCAAAACCAATAACACGGATAAGACATCGTCTCCAGAATGATTCCATACAAATGTCAGGACAGAACCATTGCTTTGTAATAGTCTTCTTTGCGGATGTAAATCCAGCGAACAACATTTTGCATTGCATTTGTTTTAAGGAGATTTGTGTGGGTCAACTTTTCTTGCGAAAGAGAGAGAGAGGCGTTGAAAGACTGCTCCAACGGAACTTATTGTTTTCGGAGGAAAACAGGAACACGGTGTACAGTCGAGTCTTAATAGCTTACTTACAACTGGGCTCGTCAGGCACTCTTCTTGGCTGCAGTGGTTATTATTATATTTACATGCTTCCAGCTCCCGTTTCTCCTCGATGACAACTCGTACCTTTCCACTCCCCTTTTTCTCCCTCCTCGCTCACAGACCCATAACGTGTATGGCAGTCCATTCTCCCTGCAACACGGACTACACTGCCCATGATGCTACATTCTTTAGAGCTATGCTTGTAGCATTCTGCCTGTTAGCTTAGCACAACAACAACAACAACGAAAAGGCGCTCTCTCACCCAGGAAACACACAGTCGCAGAGAGAGAGAGAGAGCGTCGCCCTGTAACCATGGCAACCGTAACGCTGCCGCCTGGAACAACAGAACGTAGCTGTCAAACAAAACCCAAACAGTCCTGACCCGCGACAATATGAAACAGGAAAGTACCGCAGTGTAATCCATTTATTTCAACAAAGTAACTGTATTCTGAATACCACCTTTTTAAACGGTAACTGTAACGGAATACAGTTACTCATATTTTGTATTCTAAATACGTAACGGCGGTACATGTATTCCGTTACTCCCCAACACTGGACTTAACAAACATTCACACACATTGATAATTGTTATAAGTTACCCCTCTTAAACCAAGCGAATTGTGTCAACATCTTCAGAAGCTGTTGTGTTCTTCTTCCCTTCCTTCCTATTCATTTCCCCCCTCACATCCCAGCCAATTGCAACAGGGAGACCAACAGTCTAAAAAAAGCCCTTCAGTGTTACTTAATATGAAACCGTCATTTTGTATTTCTTAAGTGAACCATCTACATCCTCATGAAACATTATAATGCATATTATATGTACATTACATTACACCACATTATGTCATATTGCCTTTCATTGCCTTGTGTTACCATTCTGTTTGTGTCAAATATGTTTATTTCATCCCCATATTATCATCAGGCCTACAATTGTTAATATCAACCAGCTGCCTGATACAGAGTAAACTGGCTTCCATCCTGGAACCAGGCCTGGTGAGGGAGTACGTGGGAAAGCGCCCAATGGCTCGTTCTTTTGGCCGAGCCTGAAAAGGAAAAATGGGCCTGCCCTCCTGCAGGCTCACAGTAGGTGCCACAGGGGTTGGCTGTGATGTGCGTTAGACAGCAGTCAAAGGTGGAGGCCCTGGTGGCCCACACCCTGGCTTTTCAGACTTTGCCATTAGGAGTCCATGTGTAGACTCATGACAAACCGGTCAGATCTCTCAGCTGGCATGAGAATAATGAATTGGATGGATGAGCGTGAGCTGGAGAAGGTGGCTGGAAAGGGCGAGTCTAGGTTTTTCTGCTTCTGTGACCTGGCCCTGGATAAACATCATGGTTATTGGTGTTCCCAGTTCAGTGGGTCTCTTTTTGACTTAGGACTTTTTCTAAGTGAATTAGAAGTAAAGGTGTAGGACTGTGGCACTTCAGTTAAACTGAACAACCTCAGAGTTAACCTAAAACCAATCAGTAAGCATGAGCCAATTTCTTTCCTCGGGAATCTGTAATTAATTAAAACCTTTAATAATGAAAACAGATGTATGAATATAAGTGGGGAATTCCGATATCATTTCCATGCATTACCTAAGTTTTTCTTTTAACCTCCTAAGACCCCAACTCTTCCACAGCAGCATTTTTAATTTCTCTCTGATATTTGGGCTGATTGGGGCCCGATGAATGTAAAAACAAAGAATTACCAGATTTTTACCCAATTTTTGTTTCTAAGAAAAATGAGAGCCACAAATGAGGATATTCGTTTAAAATTTTGATAGAACAGTGGTAGTATAATGTCCTCGTAAGTGGACATCAGGCCCTTGTAGAGCAAAATTGAGTATTTGGGTCTAAATAAACAAAAATGTGATGTCCACATATGTGGACGCCAGGTCCTAGGAGGTTAAATATGTTTGCCTTATCATAAACAGACAGATAGGTTTGCTAATGTTTGTGTGTTCCTTTGTCTCCAGGGGAGGAGGAGCTGGAAACATCTCCATATGACGACATGCTTGTGGATACACACATGGCTTCGTTAGTGGCAGGTAAAACACACACTGATAAGCACATGGTCACTTGTGCAGTCTTTTTTTCACGATTAACCACATTGAGTTTGTGGACTTGCACATTGAGTTTTTAATGACATAGATGTCTATAGCAGTGAAGCAGATCAATGGCTCACTAAGCCTCAGAGATGTTGTTAAGTATATATCAATCAATATCATGTAGTGACACTGATCTTTTACTGTTTTTTTCTAATCTCTGCTTTTCTAAGTCCATTTACATCAACAATATTTTCACCATCAGGGTTTTCAGTGTGCACTCACATTAGTGGTGTTAGGTCGGTTTCCTTTGTTCAGCTGCATATTTTCTTTTATCCAGAAATGTCCCAGCATCTACTTATCTGAATGGAACAGACATGCAACAGGCATTTATTGTTATGAAAAACATATCCTAAAAAAACTGGTGATTACTTTTGGACATATCCAAAAGAGCATAAACTGTCAAATGTCTCAAGCTAATAGGTAGCTATAACACTGATAAGAAACATACTCAAGGTTCCCAGGGGAGGAATCCCAGCCTACTCCGGGTAAAATAAGTATTGAACATGTTCCAAGTAAATATATTTCTAAAGGTGCTATGAAATCTGATGTTGGTAACAGCCCATCCAATCCACACATTCAAAGAAATCAAACCATAGAGGTCCATAAATTAAATGAAGTGCTATAGTGAGAAATGAACATGCTTACGGAGAGTTGTTTAATACTCCGTACAAAAGCCTTTATTGGTAATCAATTCAAGACGCCTTTTATATGGGGAAACTAGGTGCAAACATTGCTCAGGTCTGAGTTTGGCCCATTCTTCCACCTTAACAGTCTCCAAAGCCTGAAAGTTCGGTGGGTCCCTTCTATGACCTCAGTTCTTCAGTTCTTTCCATAGATTTTGAATTGGATTCAGGTCATATGTTTGGCTGGGCCATTCTAGGAGCTTTATCTTCTTTCTCTGAAACCAATTGAAACCACATTTTTCATCTTCATGGTAGATGGCATCAGATTTTTTATCAAGAATGTCTTGGTACATTTTTACATTCATCTTTCCTTCACTTATATGAAGTGTCAGGTGGTGGAAAACAGCCCCACACTTTGATGTACCTACTTCCAAACATCACTGTTCATATGGTGTTATAAAGTGCCTTTTGACCAGCAAGTGCCTCAGATATGGTGTATTTTATGGCATTCAAAGAGTTAAATTTAAAACTTAAAAAAAGGTTCAATATGTTTTTTTCAGAAAGTGAATCTTGTGTGGTGACACCCTGGAGGTTTACCTGTTTTCTTTGAGATTATTGGACCTGCCGATTCCAAGTCTTTCTGTAGCTTTCTACAAGTGGTCCTTGGATCTTGGACAACTCTTCTGATAATTCTTTTCTCTCTGTCTGAAATCTTGCTAGGAGCGCCAGGTTGTGGTTGGTTTTTGGTGAAATTATGTTCTTTCCACATCTGGATTATGGCCCCAAGAATGCTTACTGGAAGCTTCATTAGTTTAGAAATTATTTTATAACCAATGCCATCAGTATATTTTAGAACGATAAGGTTGCGAAGGTCTTGAAATCAATCAGTCTTGAAATTTTTCTGTTTTTTCTGTTTTCTTTGTGTTAGTGTAGGTCTTTATTTACTTTGTTATCGACATCTGATGAGAATTTCATGTCAGTAGTATCGTTAGAAATATATTATTAACTATATTATGTTATTTATCTACTTATTTTACCTGCTGTAGATTCAGAGGGTAATTTTTTTAAAGAGTACTAGTACTCGGTGAGAAGAATTACTGTGATTAATTTTACACCTTTAAAAAAAAAAAACTGTATCCCATAATTTACAGCATAGGACAATCTTATATACATGACAAATGAGTAATACTTACCCCACATTTGGGAAATTCTTTTGCTACAGTAGTTGTAACCACACCAACTTACACAGAACACATTACACATCGTTTAGCTGCACACACTGAAGCACCTGCTTATCCCCTTTTGTGTACAGCCTCTCTGTTGTTCTTCCAGTTCAGCCTGTGGATACAAGCTGTTTGTTTGTGACAGAGCTTAAGATAAACTTTATTGTTCAACTTGCCATGTAGATCAGTAAGAGACCAAACCGCTACTCCTGAATGATTGATGTCGTTCACATTCTCACTTCACAAAATCTTTCCCCAGATTTCCCCCAAATATATTTATTTCTCATCTGAACTAGCTAAATTAAATTTCCCTCATCACAAAAATGAACTTTGGGCCAGTTTTCCTCCATAAAAACAACATACTACTTAGAAATTTCTGCAGCGACCGAGCATCGCAAAAGAGAAACAACAGGTTAGACTGAAATGTTGTAAATGTTCCCAAGCAGCATTACGCTGCATGCTGATATCGACCCATTCAAAAGTCCATATCCTGTATCCAAACCAAAAATGTTACCAGAAAATTGAAGAACTTTGGATCACAGGCAAGATTCGTGCCAATAACAGATGTTATAGTGTTCTCTAGCTGTAAATGTAATTTTATTTTTATTTATTAATTTTAGATACCACTTCATTCATTTGAATCAAATTAGAAAAACTTTAATGTAGGAAAGTAATAAGTATTATTTATATGGTATGAGTATATATATATAGGGTATTATCATTTATTTTGTGTATATGCAGGAGTTAAAATAACCCAGAATGATCTAGATTGGGATTCAGGCACCTTCATTTAATGAGCAATTAAATCTGACTGGCAGTTTAATACAAAATATTGTCAAGCAATTTTAATTTTTATGAGCTCCATTCTCATTTTCTTTGTCTCTGATACCACAGAGACAGTTAAGCCACCACACGATCCTGCCTGCAATTGTGTTTTCATCACATATGATATGTTCAGATATGAAGTTGTGCTTAAGGTATTTCAGCATCTAGATAGTTTTACAGAAGTGGAGCATATTCACAGTAACCTTTAAACAAATTAATGTGTGCATTCTTTGAAGATTATTTTCTAAGTTAAAGACTGCTCAGCAAGTTTGATAAGCTAAACATTTGAAGCTTATATATAATGTTCTAATCTATCCAAGGTTTTAAATCGGATATTGGATATGTACATGAGATGTTGCTGAATTTATCTGGATGTTTCTTATTCTAAAATGTCTTCAAAAGCACATTAGATGAGAATAATTTAAGGTTTATATTAGACAACAGTTATATTACAAACTGGGTAGTTTGCTGTACTGAAATTGTAGTATGTTTAACTGGTGAAGAGCAGAATGTGGTACCCTTGGTCGCTTCTAGCTTAGCTCCTGACAAACTTGCTGCAGATGGGTTCCCCCATCTGCTAAATCTCAGAATTCAAGACATGGTGAAGACACATTGAAACACCACGACTCGGATGAACTCGGATCAACTGGTTTTCCATTACAACCCAGAGTGAATGCTTGTTGTCATAGCCTGGGTGCCTCGTGATTTAATTAATATGCAACACGAACGGTACAACAAAGGTGGCACGAATGAGGCAAGAATGTGCCTGCTGCTTGTTCTGTGGCTTTTCCTCCAATTCCTCAGGTAATCACTGCGATTTTTCTGTAGCCATTTCCCTCGTTCCCAGGTTTCAAAAATGGCGTTTTTAATTATTGTGAACGAGATGCTCTCATGACTCATCGAGTGACCAGGAAATCGTTGGCATGTCACATTTTAGTTCCTGGTTGGATTGCTTGGAACCCCGGCCGAGCAGGTACTAAAAATGTACCTGGTACCAGGTAATATGACATAAAGGAAAACCCTGGCGAGTCAATCTGAGTAGTTACGAATGGAAAAGGGGCTTAACTGCAAGTTTTTGGACTGTGGGTGGAAGCCGGAGTACCCGGAGAGAACCCACGCAATCACAGGGAGACCATGCAAACTCCACACAGAAAGGCGAACACTGAATATAGGACCTTCTTACTGTGAGGCAACAGTGTGCCACAGTGCTTTCTATTATTATTATTATTATTATTATTATTATTATTATTATTAAAGTCTTGAACACATGAAGAAAGGGAGGTATAAAAAGGCATGGAAAGTCATGACACAGCTGAAATCTGTCAGCAAACAGAGAACAAAACAATGGCTCTCTCAAGGCCTACAGAAGGACTTCTAAACTCCTGAAGGTTCCAGCGAGCAGTCTTGGACCATATCCCAGACGTGGAAAGAACATAATTTCACCATAAACTGGTCACAACCAGTAGCCAAGGTTTTAGACAGAAGAGTGAAAAGAATTATCAAAAGAATTGTTCACGAGCCAAGGACCACTTGTGGAGAGGTACAGAAAAATCTGGAATCACCAGTTACAATTGTTTTAAAGAAAACAATAAGTAATGTATTCAACTGCCATGGCCTGGATGCACACTTACCATGCAAAATTCCATTCATTCATTCATTCATTCATTTCATTTCATTTCATTTCATTCCTGAGCAATGAAAACACTTTCACTTTGAAAATTGATAACATGTTCAATATGCATTTTACCCACTGTATTATTTCATTTTGTAATGTCAATCTAAAACTGCTATTTTTTTCCTTTCCCCACTTTACTTTTAAGTGTTTTACCATCACATATGATTAAGCAAAAGCAACATGCATGCACCAGTTGCTGCTATTAACAAGCCTGGCCAATGCAGACATGCTGACTGTTTCAATGGGGAACCGCCTATAAAATTCAGCTCAGTAGCACACAAAACTTTGAGAATGTCTGAGAATGGCCTAAATGTGTGATCACTAATGGCCGGGCTTGGATTATAGTTTCAGGTAATGGTTTTGCTTCTGTACTGAATCAAGCTTGTTAAAACTGTGCAGGACTCTGATATTTGTTCTCTAATAGAAATGATATAGCCTTCATGTTTTTGCAAAAAGTGCTTGGAAGCCAGATCCAATTACATGCTGATTTAAAATCCCAGGTATGAACTGATGTGTTGAGGAATGTAGTCAAAGAGTATGCTAATCCTAGGAATGAATATCTTCTCTTGGTCTATTCTTCTGACACCCCCCCAGCCTCATCTTTCATGCAACTGGGTGGTGAGAACCAGTGCTTGAAGGCAGCACAAGACTGTGGCTTGTACGAAAAGTGTGGTAACCTACGATCAGAATACGTGCTAGCCTGCACAAAGCCGATGCCTGGTACCAACAGATGTAACCAACACAAATGCCACCGATCATTACGTCGCTTTCTGGAGCGGGTGCCAGAAGAGTACAGCCTGGGTGTCCTGTTCTGCCGCTGCACTGATACCTTGTGTGGTGAGAGGAGAAGGAAAACCATTGTACCCTCCTGCTCCTACCACGACAAAGAAGGTCTGCAACTGAACTGCCTCCACCAGCAAAGCTTCTGTCGCCGAGACGACCTTTGCAGGTTAGACATAAAGTGTAGAGGCAGATGAACAGTACTGTGAGCCATCCCTACTTTCTTTATATTTTGCTTTCAGTGAGCCAGAATATTTTGTAATTTTTAAAGTGATCTTGAGCAATATTTCCCCAGGCTTTCTGAAGCTTTTCTTTGGACATCCATTGATGTATTTGCATATTTCTGTCCAGTACTTGAACCTGACCATTTTCAGAGGAAAGTATTTTTCAGTTTTTGCCACTTAATGCTAACCTCTGTATTTTTCAAACAAAAACAGTCACCAAAGAAAAGGAACGAGCCAGTGATGTCTATACATAACAAATGATTACCAAAGAAACATTTTAGTTAGTGTCTTTGAGCACTTCAATACATTTCTTCACCAACTAAATGATTCCCAAAGCGCTATTAGCCCAAAACTCAGTGTATCTTAGCACAGTGTGCAGATTGACCTTAATAAAATCTGAGGAACCTTGACAAGTAGAGGACAAAAACAGCAGCAGATGTAAAACAACCTATCTAGAGTAGATAGGCAGTATATGAAATGTCCTTAGGAAAAAAAAAAAGGGGGGGGGGGGGGAATCCTGCAAAGATCTGACATAGGACCTGAGAGATGCATCTGGGTCTTAAGTTGATCTGTCTACTCTCGGATCCAACCTCGTCAGTAATGCTCTCAGTGGAAGAGTTGCAGTTAATAAGCCATTCTTAAGGAAAGAAACCCAAAAGAAATACCAAATTACATACGATTTCAACGTAAAGAGTTAAACCAAAAAACAAAAACTTGGGATTGAAGACCTGTTGCCAATTTTATCAGTATATCAGTATGAAGTATATGAAGTAGGTCAGGAGAGGTTTAACAGTGAGCGCTTACAGTTATCTGTAAAACTTGATGGAGGCTTTGTTTGGGGCTATATTTCAGCCAATGAAATATTTTGCTTCCAGTGCCAAACACTTTATTCAGCAATTGACTCTTGTTTCATTTTGTTTAATGGTTTGGATAATTTAAATCTGAAGGAGCAAGACATACTAGCAGTTTAACAAATTATGATCCCTGTGTCCTCCTTCTATAAATTGACTCCTTATTGCAATAGAGTGGTTGGTGTGTCCCATTGATCCCAGGAGTTATGTTGTCAGGGCCCCTGGTAGGGTCTCCGTGGCAGATCCTGGGTGAGCAGTGATTCATACAATCTCTATGCAGCATAACAATTCAAGGGTTCTGCAAACTTTGTCCAGAATGGGGTGGCAGTCATAGGTGGTGATGTTGGTGCTTCAATCCCCAGCTTCCAAAACTGACTTGTGTTACACGGAATGCCATCTCGCTGGTGGGGAAGGAGGCTGAGCGAGGTTCGGAGAAACCAATTAGATATAGTCTGGCTTACCTGATCTGGAACCAGTTTTCTAGAGAGGGGTTGGACTCTGTTCCACTCTGGAGTTACCCTTAGCGAGAGGTGGCAGGCAGCAGTGGGTATACTTGTATGTATAAAGACAAGTGGGTTGCTTTGGGTCTGGGAACAGGTCTTGTCTGTCATCTTCATCCAGTCACTGAAGTTAGGGTTCTAGTAGAGCAGAACAGCTGCTGATTTTGTAATCGTATCATCAGATCTGCCGCCGCATGTTTTGGATACTTGGGTGAAGAGAGGTGCTGAGCTGTCAACTGATCACTACCTGATAGTGAGTTGGATCAGGTGGTGGGAGGAAATGTTGGACAGACCTGGTGTACCAGTGCACTGGGAATGTCTGCCACAGTCATCAAGATCTTCTGTTTTCATCTCTGGCTTCAATTGCATTTCAAGGGAGGCCGGCAACATTAAGTCTGAGTGGACCATGTTCTGCACCTCCACTGCTAAGGCTGCTGCAAACAGCTGCAACTGAAAGATTGTTGGTTGTTAGTGTCCGTGACAGCAATCCCAGAACCAGATGGTCGATATCAGAGGTGAAGGGAGCCATCAGGTTGAAGGAATTTTATTGGGCTTAAAGACTGTGACTGTGTTAGACTGTGGGACTCCAGTGGTAGCTGACAGGTACTGGCAGGCCAACGGAGTGCGGCACTGATGCAGAGGAGGAGGGGGACAACTCGCTAATCACTGGGGTGAAGTCACTCACGTAGTTAAACAACTGCATAGTGGCAGGCCCCCTGGAGTGGATGAAAGTTCTTGAAGAGTGTTGATGTAGGGCTGTCCTAGCTGACACATCTTTGCATTGTCATGTGGAGGTCTCAAATGGTTCCTCTGAATATGCAGGCTCAGGTGGTGGCTCCTATCTTTAAGAAGGGGGGCTGGAGGGTGTGCTCCAACTACAGTGGGATTCTTTGGCCTTCTTGAGAAGGTTTATGCAAGAGTAATGAAAAGGCAAGTCCATCTGTTAGTTGAGCCTTGGATTCAGAGGGAACAATGCTGTTTTCATCCTGGTCGTGGAACACAGGACCAACTCTTTATCCTCTTAAGGATATTAGAAGGGTTTATGTTTGCCCAAGTGGTCTATATGCATTTTGTGGACTTAGAAAAGGCATTTGCCCAGGTCCCTTGTGGGGGGTGCTTTGGGAGTATGGGGTGTAAGTAGGACTCATTTCCGGTGGTTGCTGGACTCCCCCTGAGCTGCCCTTTGTCACTGATTTTGTTCAAAGTTTTTATGGATAGAACAGCATGTAAAGGGCAGCCAAGTAGTGGAGTTTCTCCACTTTGGTGGCCTGAGAATTTAGAATTAGCACCCCCAAGTCTGATCTGGAAAAAGTTGGCATACACACTCTGGATCAGGGACAACTTACTGGCCTAAGTGGAGGGGTTCGAGTATCTCGGGGTCTTGTTCATGAGTTAGAGTGGAACATAAGGCAGATGGATCGGGGAGGTGTCTGCACTGATGCAGGTGCTGTACTAATCTGTTGTGGTGAAGTGAAAGCTGAGTGTTAAAGCATAGCTATTCATTCACCAGATAATCTAGGCTCCTACCCTCACCTATGGTCATGAGCTCTGATTAGTGACTGAAAGAATGAGGTTGTGAATACAAGTGTAGAAAGAGAGCCCAGCCACAGCCCAGCCAAAGGGTGAGGAGCTCAGTCATTCAAGAGGGACTGAGTAGCTGCTGCTCGTCTACGCAGTTGAGGTGATTCAGGAATCTAACTAAAATGTCTTCTGTACACCTTCTAGGTGAGGTGTTCTGGGCATGTTGCACCAGGAGGGGGGCCCAGGACAGACCCAAGACTTCCTGGAGAGATATTATCTCTCAGCTGTCTTGAGAATGTCCGTATTACCTGAAAAGGGTGGCTGGGTGAGGGATGTCATGGCTTCTGTGCTGAGACTGCTGCCTGAACTCAGATAAGCATCAGGAAATGGATGGCTGATGGATGGAACAAACAGGGGCCTCAGTAGCATGTGAAAAAACCATAGACAATGACAACAGCCTGGCACTTCTAATGCTCAACTCCTCCTGGTCCCCAACTTGGTTACACATGGTTCTGTTTGAAGACATGTGAAGCTAGAGAGACCAACACCCATAGTGAATTGTCTTCCAGGGGCCAGAGCAGGGGACATTAAGGGAAATTTAAAACTGCTGGCTGAGGGTAAAATTAAATTCCAGAAAATTATAATTCATGTCAGCAGTAATGACACCTGGTCATGTCAATCAAAGTTGACTGAAATTAATCTTGGATCGTGTGTAACTTTAGCAAAACAATTTCAGACACTGTAGTTTTCTTATGCGTACCTTATGCTGTCCGATAATGACTGACACATTTAGCTGCATGTTCTCCTTATATTGCTGGATGTCTGAGTGGTGTTCAAAAAAGGATGTGGGCATTATAGCTAATTGGTAAACTTTCTGGGGGAAATCTGGTCTGTTTAGGAGAGATGGCATCCATCCACTTTGGAGCAACTTGCATTTCTAGGAAGATTAAATGTAATTGTCACAGGACGGGGGTGCAGAAGTTTTGCACTCCAGCTTGTTAATCAAGCAAAGACCCAGACAGTTTACATTCATTCATTTATTCCTAATGTTTAGCCTTGTCCACCCTAGCTGGAAAACTTAAAAAGCAATTTCATTTGTTGTCACCACCTGAGCCTTATTCAGAGTTTTTGTCTGAATTCAAACTTTTTATCTGATTTAATGCTCATTTCAGATAAAACAATTATTGTGGGTGGTTTCAACCTCCTTATAGAGACTAAAACTAGCAGCTGCGCAAAGAAGTCCTACTATTGATTAATGCTTCAGTCTTAAACATGATCAGCCTCTCTTTTAATCAGCTATGTACAACAGGCATAACAGCTTATAGCTAATTATAGGCCAATCTCCAACCTTCCTTTAATATCAAAAATCCTTGAAAGAGTAGTTGTCAAACAGCTAACAGATCATCTGCAGAGGAATGGCTTATTTGAAGAGTTTCAGTCAGGTTTCAGAGCTCATCACAGCACAGAAACAGCTTTAGTGAAGGTTACAAATGATCTTCTTCTGGCCTCTGACAGTGGACTCATCTCTGTGCTTGTCCTGCTAGACCTCAGTGCAGCGTTCGATACTGTCGACCATAATATCCTATTAGAGCGATTAGAACATGCTGTAGGTATTACAGGTACTGTGCTGCAGTGGTTTGTATCATATCTATCTAATAGACTCCAATTTGTGCATGTAAATGGAGAGTCCTCTTCACACACTGAGGTTCCACAGGGTTCAGTGCTAGGACCAATTCTGTTTAGATTATACATGCTTCCCTTAGGGACTATCATCAGAAGGCATAGCATACATTTTCACTGCTATGCATCCAATGATTGAAACCCTTGTTTTTCTTTAGTGAGGGAGATGCACTATTACACTGCCTGCACCAACAGTGGTTACCATATTGTTCCAGCAGTCAATATAGCATTCTCTGCATCGTCTCTGCCATTGGCAGAATCTGGACTCATCACGCCACATAAAATTTCTCCACATGTTCACTTTCCAGTGCGCACGTTGCCAACACCAGCACAAATTGTGTGTGTGTTAGTCCCCATAGGGAAATTGCTCCTCTGCATTTAACCCATTCACCCAGTGAAGCAGTGGGCAGCCACCAATGCAGCGCCCGGGGAGCAGTGTGTAGGGACGGTACCTTGCTCAGGGGTACCTCAGGGTAACCGTTCAGTGGAGTCGAACCCCCGACCTTCCGATCATGGGGCCACCACTCCACCTACTGAACTATCCCTGCCTTGTGAAGGTCAATCAGCAGGCCTCCTGGCACCCTTTTGAAATCACAGATTGGCTGTGTGCAATTAGAGAGAAATCAGTCATGTTGTCCTGCAAACCTTGACTGTAAATCTGTAGAAGGTCCTAGGTGGTGAGAGTTGACAATCTTGGCTTTGTCTTCTTGGGAGTGGCCCACTTTGCAGCGTGTCTCTGACATCCCCCATATATATGGACGTGAAACTTCTATTTGGAGATGGTATTAGGGCTCACTCCAAATAAAATTGAAGCTTGGTGTTGTGGAACACCTGCTTGAAATTGCCCTACGCATGGGCCCTGTCCACGTCTATCAAACATGGCATGTTTGAAGGAGACACCAACTGACTGCTGTAGCAGGGTCCACGTTCAGAGGTGCTATTACTGAGGTGCCAATCAAACACCTGATCATCAGCTGGTGTCTACAGTAACAGAGGATCAAAACAAGAGTCAATAACAGAATAAGCTGTTTAGTATTTGGCAGATAATATTTGGCAAACTTTTCATGGGTGCAACCCATATACTCAACTGCTCAAACCATAAATGCATTTTCTTTACAAATGTGACGCCATTTAATGGGAAATGAACAGGCTTCCTAAAGACAGATGATTTTTTGCTAAGAAGTATTGCTACAGCAAAGAAATAATCAGCCAAAGAAAAATTTTCTTATTTTTTGTGCTAAGTTTATTATACATAAGAAGGTGTTGTGTAAGTTAGTCTTGCCTGCTTTTAATGTTGATATTGACTGTTTGTTTGTGTTGTTGCCAGGTCCAGACTGGCTGATTTCCTCAATAACTGCCAGCCGTCTCATCTGACAGCCAGCGGCTGCCTGAAAGATTCAGCGGGCCTCTGTCTCCGAGCCTATGCCGGACTCATAGGTACTAAACACACGGGGAAGGAGGGAAAAAAGACGAAAAAGCCTACTGCCTTACCAAAAAATAGAAGGCTGCAAGTGTCGGATTTGGCTCGTTTGTCATTTTTATTACAGTTTCAGAGAAATTTAGAAAACATAGAGCCCTTAGTTACTTTTGAAGTGTAACAAACAAGAATCATGAAACACACAGTATGGACAAAACAATGAAAAAGAGGAAAAAGAAAAGGTAACGAGTCTGAGTGTGAGTGTTTTAACCTGTCCCATCCGACACTTTAAAAACATGTGCATTCTACAGTCCCTCTCTTGATGTTGTAATCTATCTCATCAATAGTGATTGAAACATTAAAATTTACAGACATTTATTTACTTGCTTATCCATGCCGGATCACAGGGCAGCAGCTGCACAGAAGCTTAGACCTCCCTCTCCACAGCCACCTTCTTCAGCTTATCCGGGGGAAGCATCAAGGCCGTCCCATCCCAGCTGAGACATGTAATCTCTCCAGCATGTTCTAGGTCTTCCCATGGGCCTCCTTCCAGTGGGACATGCCCAGAACACCACATCCAGGAGGCACCTTGTAGGCATCTTTGTCAGATGCCCAAACCACATCAACTGGCTCCTTTCGATACGGAGGAATAGCAGCTCTACCCTGAGCCCCTCTCAAATGTCTCAACTCCTCACTCTAACCAGCCACCCTTAGAAACCTCATCTGCTGCAATCTCATTCTTTCAGTCACTACCATAAGCTTGTGACCATAGGTGAGGTTGATGGCGTAGATTGATCGGTAAATCGAGATCTTCGCTTTTACAGTAAGCTCTCTCTTCACCACAACAGAGTAGTACAGTGTCCCCATCACTTCTCAACCCGTCTGTCAATCTGTTGCCACCATATTCCGTCACATGTGACCCCGAGATACCTAAGCTCCTCCAACTGGGGCGCCAACCTGTCCCCAATCCAAAGTGGGATCTTCATCCTTTTCTAGCTGAGGACCATGGCTTCAGATTTGGAGGTCCTGATTCACATTCCCGCTGCTTCAAACTTGGCTGCAAACTGCTCCAGTGTGAGCTGGAGGTCACCCCCAGATAAAGACAACATAACCACATCATCTGCAAAAAGCAGAGATGAAAATCTGGGACCATTAAAGTTGAAGCATTTTACATATTTAAATTGGACACTGGCGCAGGCTGTCATGCATGTTTCTCACGTAGTACAATGGTGTTGTCAGCTTCCTCGTCGTTGCTATTGGTTGCAACCAATCTGCTTCTCCTGGGCTTTGTTATGATGTTTGTGTTCTGGTGATTTGGGCGAGCTTGAGGGGGGCAGAGATGTTCTTACAGCACAAATTATCACACAACCTGGTGTTATCTACGCTAGTGTACTCACCGTTGCTTGAAAGTTCGGTTTCCGGGTCTCATCATCACTTTTAGGGGTTTGGTTATTATGCTGATTAGTAGCACAACGTCACAAATGTGCATGTTGTTAAATACCCCAACTCTTTCATCTTTGGACTGAAGGAAGAACAACACTCGGCATTTAATGCTCAATCAACAATCTCTTTAATCAATATTCCATACAATACAGTGTCTGACTGTTTCTCACATTCTTATAGCTTCGGCCTCCCTCCAAACTAAGCATTCACATTCTTTCTCTCTCAGTAAGCCTAAGTTATGACCTTGGCTTCCTGTTCAGTAGGTTTTGTTCTTTCTAATCAGAGAAATAAGGCCATGATTCTACATAAACAGCAGTCCCAGGCACAAACACATACAAAGAGCTCACTCTTTAATCCTTTTCTGACACATCAGTACTATGGCCATGCTGGCTTGAACAGACACTAGTTTATGATCGTTCTCAAAGTCTCATGGCACAAACCGAGCTAGCCTGCCAGCGGTACAAACCCACACTTACAGATTGGTTTCCTTTAAAAAGAAGATATACATCGAAAGAGCAGTATCAAATAAGTTACATTTGTTATTAATCTTACAGTATTGTGCCAGTTTTAACATGATCCCAGAAAACTACATCTGAATCGTAGACACGTGTTACAATATTTGTTCACGTGTCTGTAGTGAAGACCTTATTGTATTCTAAACTGAGGGATGGATACTAGCTTCTGTTATTTCTATCCATGTTCTATTCCAAAGTAGTTTATATTTGCCTGTTAAGTAACTTACACGAGGCCTCCAAAAATGTTGATATTAAATGTATTAAGATATCTATCAGAACAAATGGAAAGTAATGTATCACATGTTGAAATGTTCTTTGTGTGTGTGTTTTGCACTGAGTTGTGTTTTTTACTGCCTGTTAAAGTGCTAGCTAACTTCCAAAATGCAAAATTGTGGCTTAAAAATTGACAAGGTAGTGCCAGAAAACTCTAGGATCTGCAGAACTTCAATATCCCTTGGTCCTTTAAATGAAGGTCATTAAGTGGTTGTTATGTTGTTCTGCAGAAGACAAAACCAGTTTCAATTTCGTGCTCAATCGTTCTAAGTAAAACTTTATGTAGAAGCCAATAAATGCATAAAGTATCTTAGAACATAGTCTCAAAGATTGATAATCATTAAAATGTAAAATCCAGAACCTTTGATCTGCCCACAGCGAAGTTTCTGTGACAACACCTTGACCTTTTAAAACCACAGGTACCATCATGACGCCCAACTACATCAGTAACAGCTCTGCAGATGTGTCGCTGTGGTGCAACTGTGAAGGCAGTGGCAACCAGTGGCAGGAATGTCTGAAACTGCAGCGCATCTTCACCCACAACAGCTGCCTGCGTGAGTCTACAGTACATACGTTTCATATACAGCAGTCATTTTTCATTCCAAATAGCAGGATGTAACAAGTTTGACTAACTTGTTTGTTACCCCTCGTCTAAACTGTTTACAATATAATTCTTTAATTTTTGTTTTTAAAATGTTTGACAGCCATGATACATAAATTAAATATTTTACATGAAATAAAATGAAAATGCAACAGCAAAAAATGCTGTTTATCAAATAAATGAATGAAAACTAGGCCAGTCCAATGCATACCTACTTGTCAGAAAGAAAACGACTGCTTTGATGAATCTTACTTTAAAAACATTTCCTCATGAGGTAGCATAAGCTACACTTTGCAGCCAATTTTTCTAATGTAGCCTAAAAATATATAAAAAGTAACAGCTTATGGTTTAATGGTGTCCCATGATGCTCTGCATGCAAATGCAGATGTCTTTTACACTAAATCATGCAAGTGTTTATATTTCTGGGATGGTTTGAAAATAGACACACTTTAAAGACTTGACACACAATTTATTTTGATAATGTCTGCTTTAAATAATGCATCTGAGGAATTGTGAAAACAGCATTAATGTGTGTTACTATCAAAGATATATCAAGATTCAGATCAAAGGAAATAAAGGGAAAAATGACTGTGACACTGTCTGCTGGATCAGTCTGGGTGGTTGTCTCCAGCAGTGGCTTACTCAGCATGAACTGAGCTCTACCTTTTTTAAAAAGGCAGCTACATGCTGCAACCTTAGCAGTCAGGAGAGTTTTACAGATTGTCTCTGCAGGTTTGTAGGGTGTGAAAAGCCCCGTCAGCTGTCATTCAATCACAAGAACTCTCAATAATGGTGTCCATACACAATGGCCATAAACATCTAAACACTAAAGCCTGGATCTATAAATCAATGTATTGTCCTTAAATCATTGTAATTTATCTATCTGCCAACTGCTCTAACAATAAAGCTGCCAAATAGATGTTTTTTCATGCCTACACAGATGGAGTGTTGCAGACCTGTGCACGCGCACACACACACAAACAGAGGGAGTGATGTGCTTGTTTCTCCAAGCAGGTAATTCCATCAGCTGGATGGGGAGCCTCGGCTTGCTGCCTGCAGACATCACCCAACCTCCTGCGCCTAGACCCTCCCCGCTGGTTCAGAAGGATGAGCTGCTGAAGAATAACCACCTGCCTGAGCACAACAACATTGTGAGTACGCTAAAGCTCATCACCGCTCATCACTGCTGCCACATTTTAAATTACCTTTCAGACTTATCCTAAAGCCTTCTTGCTATCTTTGGTCTAAGCCCATCAAATCACTGTCACGCTTTTATTTATTATGTGGTTATCTCTGTTGCTGGGCTTTTATACCTCAGTTATTGTGTTAGTCCTCCATTTTTACTGGTTTAAAACTATTGGCCTGTAAAAATCAAGCTAATATCCTTTCAGTATTTATTAAATCTTTCAATTTAGCACAAGAAAAACCATCATGGGGGTCCTCAAAATGGGTGAGCTACACTGTTGTGCCACTTGTATCTCAAATAATACTCTCACACGTATCTATATATAAATATATTTAGATATCTATAGAAATCTTGGCTCATGAGGTCAAATGTGTCTTTGAGATATTGGAAGCTTATGAGTAATTGTGCTGTAATCCCCTTTAGTGCCAACCATTTAAGCTGGAGTCTAATTTTCCTGGTATGAATGTGTTGTCGTATAATATCCATTTTAATAGTAATAAATCCATTTCCAGCTTTAGAAGTTTTACTACCGTGTACCATTTTTCTAGAGTAAATCTGACTATAGGATTAGAATTTTCTTCTATTGAAACTTTGATCTTACTCTCCCCAATACTTCTTTGGATTGGAAAATTGAATATGGAGGTCTCTATTTCTATTTGGTGTATTCTGTATTACATTAATATACCAGAATGTGTAACTGAGCTGCATCAAAATAGTTTTTTAAATAGGGAAGAGCCATCCCTCCTTCAGTCTTAGTTAGCAGTGATGTTGTAATGAATCCTGGGTTTCCTTCCTTCCCAAATAAATCTAGAAATTTATCCCATCTATGAAAATGTGCTTGTGGTGCTTGGCATGGTTAAACATAAATATAATAATTGTGCTGCTAGATTCACAGGATATGTATTCCACCTATCAAGATCTTTTTGTATGTCTGAGTCAATTGGAACGTAGTTGGTATAAGGACGCTAAGTTTTCAGTTATGTTTATAACTAAAAACTTAGATATTGTTTGTTTGCATTCCAGTTTATTTTCAATTCTTGGAGCTTTTGGTCTTGGATACAATTGAATAATAGAAGTTGAATCTTTTTAATATTTATCTTGTAACCTGAGTATTTTCCTAATGTGTTTAATGCTTGCCTTAATTTAAAAAAGGAATTAACTGGGTCTGTTAAACATATCATGATATTGTCTGTGAATAAACTAATAGTACTTGGTTATTGATTTTGATCCCTGAGTTATCTTGCCTAATCATCTGAGCCAGTGGTTTAATATATAGGGATGGAAACTGATAAGACTTTAGTAATTCCAATTCCATTATCGATATCAATTATTGATTTGATTCCTTATCGATTCTCATTGACTCCACTTTGAGAGTCACCACCATCCCTAAGCAGCATATCAAAGACATTACATTCATGCAAATTAATTACATGCTGTGTGGTCAAATGTTTGTGCACGTTGGAGGTGTTTCCCCTCTTTGTTATGGTCAGTGTGGTCATTACTCAAGAAAGTAATTGCACATATTACACATATTACACAGAATACATGTCTTAAAACTTTTCACTTTTCTTGCAGTACGTTACTTAATTACACCCCGAAAAAAGACATTCGTTATACTACTCGTTATGTTACTCTCATGTTACTCTGTGAAATTATCTGAAACACACTATTGAGGACACGCAGGATTTTTCACTTAGTATTTAGATATGAACACAAAGCCGACAGCACACAGGAAAGATGGAAACCAGCACAAAGACACTTTAGAGTGATAGTCACGGTGATTCTGCTTTAGAAACATGAACAGGCAGGAGGCTGCGGCCTGACTCCTCATCAGCATGTTACCTGTTGAAGTTCAGCACTTTGTCACGATGCTGGGTTTGGGGTCTGCGTTTACTCTGCATTCTTGGCTAGCTTAGCGTTAGCATGCTGTCTGTGCCAGTGTTTGCGAAGAGCTTGTGAAGTTGCATTAATAGCATAATGCAGTTGTTCCTGACCTGGAGCAGTCTCCACTTTACCAGCGCACTTTCATTCTTTTGTGCAATAAAAATAAAAGTAATGTCCATATCCTCGCTGGATAGTGCTCCACTATTTTCCTCCTCCAGCACACAAACTGAAATCAGCTGTTTGTAGCGAGCGTGCGAGAACTGATAAGTGGGACTGATACCCAGGCAGACTAACAATGCCGGAGAATTGGGCTGCTGGAACCGGTTCTCGACTCCCTTCCCTATTACAGGTGAAACTTGAAAAATTGAGAATATCATGCAAAAGTCCATTTATTTCAACTTAAAAGGTGAAACTAATATATGATATAGACTCATTACATGCAACACTAGATATTTCAACCCTTTATTTGTTATAATTTTGTTCATCATGGCTTACAGCTTTTGTAAACCTCAACTTCAAAAGCTCAGAAAATTACAATATTACATGAAATCAATAAAACAACGATGTTAAATGTCGGACCTCTGAAAAGTGCAATCATGCATATGTACTCAGTACTTGGTTTGGGCCCCTTTTGCATGAATTACTGCCTCAATGCAGCGTGGCATGGATGCTATCAGCCTGTGGCACTGCTGAGGTGTTATGGAAGACCAGGATACTTCGATAGCGGCCTTCAGCACTTCTGTTCGGTCTCATGTCTCGCCTCTTCCTCTTGGCAATGCCCCATAGATTCTTTATGGGGCTCAGGTCAGGAGAGTTTGCTGGCCAATCAAGCACAGTAATCCCGTGGTCACTGAACCAGGTTTTGGTACTTTTGGCGGTGTGGGCAGGTGCCAAGTCCTGCTATAAAAGTCTGCATCTCCATAAAGCTTGTCTACAGAAGGAAACATGAAGTGCTCCAAAATGTGCTGGTAGACGGCTGTGTTGACTCTGGACTTAATAAAGCACAGTCGACCAACACCAGCAGATGACATGACTCCCCAAATCAGCACAGACTGTGGAAACTGGACTTCAAGTGTCTTGGATTATGCGCCTCTCCATTCTTCCTCCAGACTCTGAGACCTTGGTTTACAAATGAGATGCAAAATTTGCTCTCATTGGAAAAGAGGACATTGAGTCAGTGAGCAACAGTCCAGTTATTTTTTTCTTCTTTAGATTTGTGTCGAAGTTGATAATGTGGTGTTGTTAATGTTGTTAATTGCCAGTAGTTTTGTGGCTTTTGGTCCTAATTTATCATCATCATCATTTTCTTCTACATATTGTTTTATCTCCCCCTTGATTTCTTTAAATATCTCTGGATTGTTCAATATTCTGACATCAACCCTCCAAATTGTATTTCTGTTTGCACTTTTCAACCTAAGCTTTAAGCACATGGTACTATGATTTGAATCATCCGATACCCCGATGACGCACTCTCGAATTTTATCCCTATTCTGTCTTTGTGTAAAAAAGTAGTCTATTCTAGAATTAACAGAAGGGGTTACTAAGTAGTGGGTGTAATTCTTTTGGAGAGGGTGGCAATTTCTCCACCCATCGATAAATCATTTCTTCCTGTCATGCTGACTGAACGCACTCCAGTGTAGACGGAAAGATTCAACTTAACAGTCTCTTGTTTTTAAGCAGCACGGTGGCACGGTGGTTGGCACTGTTGCTGCACAACAATTCCTGAGTTCAATTCCACCATCTGTTCTGTGTGGAGTTTGCATGTTCTCCCCGTGTTTGCGTGGGTTCTCGCCGGGTACTCCGGCTTCCTCTCACAGTCCAAAGTCATGCAGTTAGTGGGGACAGGTTAACTGGAAACTCTAAATTGCCCATTGGTTTGATTGTGAATGTTTGTCTGTCTCTCTGTGTTAGCCCTGCCACAGACTGGCGACATGTCCAGGCTGTACCCTGCCTCTTGCCATATGACAGCTCGCGACGCTGAAAAGGATAAGCAGAAGCAGATGGATGGAGTGTTTTATTTACAAACACCAAATGAACTATATACAAAGTGTTGGGAGTGAATTGGGACTCCGGGGATCCGAGGGTAGGGAGGAAAGGGGGCTCTGCACTCTTGCTCTGCTCACGTACTCCAACACGCTCCATGCAACACTCGCCACACTGCCAGGGAAATACTCCAGGGAATAAAGGAAATGCCCAAGAGACAGGTCTAGGGAAATCTGTTTACAGACAGACGAAGTAGAATCAACACTAAATAACGCTTGGAAAACACAAGAGAAACTCAAATCAAATCAAATCAAAATTTATTTATATAGCACATATTAAAACAACAGTGTTGACCATAGTGCTTCACAGTCAATAAAAACATGAGACAGTTAAAACAAACAATAAAAGAGGACAACAAACAATAGGTAACAACACAACAAGCTAAAACAGCCAACTAGACAGAATCAAAAACCAAAGTAAAAAAATAAGTTCTAAGACGTGATTTAAAAGACTGGATCGACTCGGCAGTGCGAATATGAACGGGGAGGTTATTCCAGAGTCTGGGTGCCACGGATGCAAAGGCCCGGTCGCCTCTCGACTTCATTCGAGTCCTAGGTTGTGCTAGGAGCCTGTGATTGGACGATCTAAGTGCTCTGTTGGGATTGTATGAATGGAGTAAATCAGAAAGATAACTGGGCGCTAAATTATTCAAAATATTAAAAGTGAACAAAAGCATTTTAAAATCTATACGATATTTAACAGGGAGCCAATGTAATTTGGCTAAAATTGGAGTTATGTGTTCATGAATTCTCGTACCTGTTAAAAGACGCGCAGCTGCATTTTGAATTAACTGGAGCCGGCAAAGAGAGGAGTGTTGGAGGCCCGAGTAGAGGGAGTTACAGTAGTCCAATCTGGATGTAATAAATGCGTGGATAAGCTTTTCAAGGTCCTTTAAAGGAAGGAACGGCTTTGCTTTGGAAATCTGACGCAACTGGTAAAAGCTGTTTTTTACCACAGTGGAGACGTGTTTCTCGAGTTTAAAAGAGCCCCCCAGGAACACTCCGAGGTTTCTTACAGTGGACGAAAGATGGCTAGCGAGAGGGCCTAGGGCATCAGCTAACTGGTCTAGCGGAGTGTGACTACCAAAGA
The DNA here is from genome assembly GCF_057382275.1 of Copadichromis virginalis. Classification (NCBI taxonomy): domain Eukaryota; kingdom Metazoa; phylum Chordata; class Actinopteri; order Cichliformes; family Cichlidae; genus Copadichromis; species Copadichromis virginalis. The sequence goes on from NC_140619.1 coordinate 2,546,222, forward strand.
CTATGATTTCAGTCTTATTCTCGTTCAATGTAAGAAAATTATGTGATAACCAAATTTTAACTTCATGCAAACAGTTGAACAGAGGTTGCAAAGAAGCAGTCACATCGGATTTCAGAGGTGAATAAATCTGGATATCATCGGCATAACAGTGAAAGGAGATGTTGTATTTACTAAAAATGAATCCCAAGGGCAACATGTACAAAGAGAAAAGAGCAGGACCGAGCACGGACCCTTGAGGCACACCACAATAAATAGGGGTGGAAGCCGAGGAGTGTTGCCCCATAGCAACAGAGAACGACCTCTCTGAGAGGTAGGATTTAAACCAAGATAAAACCGTACCTTTGAGACCAACAACATGTTCCTGTCTTGATAGAAGAATGTTGTGGTTAACCGTGTCAAAAGCAGCAGACAAGTCAAGTAAAACTAAGACCACAGAATATCCAGAGTCAACAGTTAAAAGAAGATCATTAAAAACTCTAAGTAAGGCTGTCTCTGTGCTGGGGCGAGGTTTCAAACCAGACTGAAACTTGTCATTAATACCATTTGCATCTAAAAAGGCCTGAAGTTGTTTTAGAACTACCTTTTCCAATATTTTGGAAATAAAAGGGAGTTTGGAGATCGGCCTGTAGTTAGTGAGACCATTAGGGTCAAGATTTTTCTTTTTCATAATAGGTTGCACAACAGCATGCTTAAAGACAGACGGTACACAACCTGATGACAATGATGCATTCAGCAGAGATAAGATACAAGGACCAATAACATGTAAAGCTTCCTTAAAGAAACGAGAAGGAAGAATATCGTGCGGGGAACCAGAGATTTTGAGATGATCAATTATATCTTTTAAAGCAGAATAAGACACTGGCTCAAACTGTTGAAAGACAGTCAAGCATTCAGAGGCTGGAACTGGGTCTAAAACTGATGATGGGTGAGATGGATGAGAAGCCCTTAGTAGTGTTCATGCTAGAAATGTGTTTTGGAGTTTGTACGTGTTTTGTCTCTAGGGGCCACCGCATATATTTATATATAAACATATATAAATAAAACCACTTGTTTTTATGTTAGTAATTCCTTTTGTGCATAATTTTATATTATTGTTAATAATAAATAAATTAAAGCAACAAAACAACCTGAAGAGCCGGTTCGGGGCCGAAAGAGCCGGCTCTTTTTAGTGAGCCGAACCGAAAGAGCCGGATCTCTAAAAAGAGCCGGAAATCCCATCACTAGCCCTTAGAGCTGAGATTTTATCAGAGAAATACTTTAAGAATTTATCACAAAGAGCAGGGGAAGCATCCCTATAAGTGGTAGTGCAAGGGTTTACCACAGAGTTAAAAGTATTAAAAAGTGCTCGGGGGTTGTGGCTATTAGTCATAATAATGCTAGACAAAAAGGCAGATTTGGCAGCTTTAACAGACTTTTGATACTTAGATAGACAATTATGGAGGATGTCCAGAGAGACGTGGAGTTTGTCTTTCCTCCATTTTCTTTCAGCACGACGACATTCACGCCTGAGGGCGCGAGTAGTATCATTTAGCCAGGGTTGTGAGGATTTGGCACGTTTAATCCTCAGAGGTGCCACAGAGTTAAGGATGTCAGCGCATGTAGTATAAAAGAGGTTAGCAAGCTCATCCGCTGATAAAACCCAGGGTTACACTAACGTGAGTCTTTACAACAGTCCAGCGACGAGAAACTCTGAGCCACCACCTTAAGTAGTGGCCAGGAAACTGCTGGATAATGAGCCTCAGGTGTGTAATTGCCTGCAGGTGCGTGGGCCAAAGGCGAGAGCCCGTGGTGAGCTCTGCCCAGGCAGAGGTAGAGAGAGCGTGAGCAAAAACGAAAGCGAAAACACATGAAGCCTTGCAGAGTGAGCCGGACAGCCACAGGGACCACGACCATCACCACACATTTCTAATTAATTTAGCAACAGGTTCCTGTAGCTAGTTGTGTCCATATTACTATTCATTATTACGTTCAGATCCCCCACATATACAGATTCCTTCATTTTCCACTGATACAGCGTCAAACAGAGATTTAAAAGATTCTGTCCACTTTCAGGTGGTGCATACACGTTCACCAGTGTAACAATGTTTGGTCCATCAGTCCTTTAACTATGAAGTATCTGCCTTCATCGTGTTTAATTTCCTTTCCACACACAAAATGAATAGTATTAGAGATTAATATTGCTTCTCCTCTTTTACGTGAATTTCTATGTGAACAATAAAAAGTATTATTGAAGACAGATCTTTTGGGTTTTTCATCTTCCACAATCAACAGATGGGTTTCTCCATCTGTGCCTTTTCCTTTTTACATTTGGTAATTATTCTAGATCTTTTCACTGGAATTCCCAGAACATTTACATTAAGGAACATAATTCTAACATTTCCTTTGTTTTATGTTCACAATGGTTAAATGCCACGGTTGGCAGAAGAGCTTTAGTGAGACATATTTAAATAACAAAGAAGTGTATTTAGAACTGCTGCCTTCCACCCAGACAGGTCAGCTACACACCTGTCAAGTGCTGGCCCCTTCATGCTTTGAGCTGGGACACCTCTCGTAAAGAGGGGACGCCACTCTGGTGTTGATTCCCAACCCTTTGTGGGTTAATTCATCATTACCTTCCCCCATCAACATGTATAGGTATTTTTGTCACCAGCTAAAACTCATGACTCCCTTAAGATATCTCTCTTTCTGTCGTGTTTTGCAGCTTACTTAGTTTGACTCAAGTGTGGGACTTCGGCAAGACAGCGAGATGCAGAATAAACTTTGTGATACTTTTTTCACTTTAACACAAAACTGAGGAAAATAATGATTGCTTAAATATGTGCAAAAGGAAACTAAGGGTAACTCAGAACATAGACGTTGGTGGACCGAGAGAACTGGTACTTCTCCAAGGCTGGGATCAGGGGTGGTTCATAGCCAAAAGCAACCTCAACAGGGGAAATACCAGTGGCTGAGGAGGTTAGTGTATTCTTATGGTCAGTCAGTACAACAAATGGATGTTTGGCTCCCTCATTAGCAAACACCAAGAATCACTGAAGCTGCTTTCAGGTGGTGTGAGTGGGCCAATCCGCCATGGTTTTTACTCTTTCCAGATAAGTCTTCATCCTGAAACACGAAGCCAAGGAAAGATACTGTAGTTACATGAAACTCACATTTTTCTGCTTTCACATACAATCTGTTCTCAAGGAGCCGATGCAAAACTTGATGCACATGGACCTGGTGCTCCCCCATACTCTTAGAAAAAATAAGAATTTCTTCTAAATAAACAAACAAGTTTAAGAAATCCCGGAGTACATCATTGATAAGTGCCTGGAAGACAGCTGGGGCATTAGTAAGGCCGGACGGCATCACTAAAGACTTGAAGTGACCGAGGCGTGTATTAAATGCCATTTTCCATTCATCTCCCTCACGAATTCGAACCACATGGTAAGGATTTCGTAGGTTCAGTTTAGTGAAGACGGAGGCCCCCTGGAGGAGTTTGAAGACAGAATTACTGGGGTGAAGAGGATATTTAATTTTCACTGTGATCTGATTAAGTCCACGGTACTCAGTGAGGGTCTTATCTTTCTCGGCCACAAAAAACAACCCAGCCCTTATGTGGGAGGCAGATGGTCAAATTATCCCAGCGGTGAGGGAATCCATAATGTATTTCTCCATAGACTCCCTCTCAGGGCGGGAGAGATTGTATAATTTGCTGGTAGGTAATGGAGCTCAGGACAAGGCCTGTGCAGCTGTCTTATAGCCTGTAGGGAGGTAGTGAAGGAGCCATCTCCTTGCTGAAGACTGTCGTGATAGACCCTAGGAAGTTGAGTCAAATCGGGAGAACACGGGGTGACAACTCGGGGAGTCATGTTTACCGTTTACCATTCTAAAATAATATCCCGGAGTCTGGATGGCCGCACTGGTCTGGATGGCTGCACTGGTCCTTAAGTATTACAGTTGATTAAAGATGAGCAGCAGGTGAACAGATTAGGAGAGAAGGATGCTTTGCCCAGGTAAGGCAGGGAGGACGACTGCCTTTTACCCACAGATCAAGGCTTCCTATAACACTTTCCCTGGTTTAAGAGTACCAACATTTATTTACAATAATTAAGCCTAGCAATTACATGAAAAATATAATAGTACTGTGTGCATATACATATATACTCACACCCACTTACACACTCAGGTGCATCTCTACTCAAATCAAACATTTCAAACAGTTTGGTAAACTGGAACATATTAAACTAAACTCTTTCAGGGAAAACATTAAAGCTGTTCATCATCTAGGCTTTTTCTGTCAAGTGCCATTTGTAGTTCAAGTAAATAATAATAATAATGGATTGGATTTATATAGCGCTTTTCAAGGCACCCAAAGCGCTTTACAATGCCACTATTCATTCACTCTCACATTCACACACTGGTGGAGGCAGCTACGGTTGTAGCCACAGCTGCCCTGGGGCAGACTGACAGAAGCCAGGCTGCCATATCGCGCCATCGGCCCCTCTGGCCATCACCAGTAGGCGGTAGGTGAAGTGTCTTGCCCAAGGACACAACGACCAGGACAGAGAGCCCGGGGATCAAACCGGCAACTTTCCGGTTACAGATACGCTTCCCAACCCCCTGAGCCACGGTCAGGGGGTTACACAATTACACAAACCAAAAAGTAATTTGGTTTGTGTTCACCCATTGATGTTAGCCTGCTGTTGGAACTCCAGCAGTCGTCCTCGGGCTCATGCAAGTTGCCCCAATCCTGTTATTTCTGCCTGCTTCCCAATTCACAGTTCTGGTGTTCTTCTGCAGCTTCTTGATGAGGGCTTGATGAGCACTTAAAGTACTTTCTACAACTACTAAGCCTTTTCACCCAATGTTTCTTTTATGCTGTGGCAGGCAAGATGTAGGACCCAAATGCAGGACTTGAAACACAAGAGGGGTGAACTGAGAGAGGCAGCTTGTGGCAACAACTCAGACATCTCAAACATGGAAAAACAAAACCTAAACTGGAAACTAGGAAGCTAGGGACACAGAATTAATAAAATAGAAAATGGGAAAAAAAGAAGCTAGGAGTTACAAGGAGACTTGAGGAGAACAGAGATAACACACAGGACATAGAGGTAGTTAACGACACAACAATGGACAAACGAAATTACAGGGCTTAAATACACAAGGGAGTAATGGAGGGCGACATATATGAACCTAATCTGACATGATGAAACAAAGGGGAAGCAAAAGTGAAAACACTGAACGAAGGACATGAGACTATCAAAGTAAAACAGGAAACACAAGACAGGCACGGTGACGTAGACTTGACAAGGAGATACGGCTGAAACAGAGACAAGACTATCAAACAACGACACGGAGACATAACTGACTGGGGAGACACAGGAGATACACAAATATAGAGACCGGGAAAGAACAGACAACAAAACAGAACTGATTTGACGTGACACACAGAACAAAACCTGAGATCTAAAAATCACTGAAATATAACCAGAAACTAACTGAAACAACGAATATTAATAATCAAAACACTGAGTCACCAGGCTCAGGAACATGACACTTTATCCAGCATTCATACCACGTTGGGGGCAACTCAAACTTTGTACACTACCCTAAACCCAATACAGTTAATCTGGATTGGCTCTCTATTTAAAGAGTCTATTCTCTGATCCAATGAGTATGGCCCAGTCAGCAGTGCAGAGCTAGAATGTAAGCGAGGAACAGGGGACTGAGGGAACCGCCGCTATTCTCCGGATGTCTACCCTGCCTATACTGATGAAAAACTGGTGGCCCCGAGTAGCCCTGCAGGCGTCATCTACCACACCAGTTCCAGCAGGTCCGTTCTAGATTTAGTTTAGTGGCCTGAACAGTGAGCCCCGGAGGTATGTTACTGTTAAAAGGCTGGAGTGATCTGTAAGAGCTATTTATGAGATGTAACGCACCTATTTCTTCTGTGTAGGTATAACTCAATAGGAGAGGAGCCAAGTCCAATAGGAAACAATGAAAATCTTCTAACACAGGAAAAAACGAGCAGAGAAAAGTCAGATATAACAAATCCCATTTCTGGGTCCAGAAGTGATACATGAAGTCAGACATCTAAACATTTGCTTTCTTTCTAACCAAGCACTAAAGGCCTCAGACAAGACCTGGGCTGTGCGCCATGTTTGCATTCTCCACTGCTACAAATAATCCGCACAGAAGCACACACACTCCAACACACACACACACACACAGTTGGCCAAGGTGTTGACCAAGAGGACAATAATCTACAGTGCGGACCACTGACGTTTATTTACTCGCTAATGCTTTGTTTCCACACAAAGTACTTATTGTAACTGACCTCAGAGCCAGCACACGCTGCTCGCCCATCATTTTTCTATCCACAGTGCTCATGTGCAAACCGTGAGAAAAAAAGTGCCGCCCCGTCAGAATATATGCTTGTAAAATGGGTTTCATCTGTTTGAGACGAAATTACACAGATTGCATTACCTACTTACTGCTTCATTTTAATTTATGTCTATTTTTAGATTTGACCAAACACTGTTTACCTTCCTTGTCCTGACAGATTGTTACTGACACACTATTTCTGTCACTAAACACACACACACACACACACACACGCACACGCACACACCCTCCCCTCCCCCACCCCACACATACACATGCACATGCACACACACACACACACACACACACACACACACACACACACACACCCTCCCCTCCCCCACCCCACACATACACATGCACATGCACATGCACACACACACACACGCACACGCACACGCACACACCCTCCCCTCCCCCACCCCACACATACACATGCACATGCACACACACACGCACACACCCTCCCCCACCCACCCCACACATACACATGCACATGCACACACACACACACACACACACACCCTCCCCTCCCCCACCCCACACATACACATGCACATGCACACACACACACACACACACACACACACGCACACGCACACACCCTCCCCTCCCCCACCCCACACATACACATGCACATGCACACACACACGCACACACCCTCCCCCACCCACCCCACACACACACACACACACACACACACACGCACACGCACACACCCTCCCCTCCCCCACCCCACACATACACATGCACATGCACACACACACACACACACCCTCCCCCACCCACCCCACACATACACATGCACACACATAAACACACTCTCTGAAATGTGGTGAGAACACATCTTTTGAGAACCATGGTTCCTGGCTGCTCTTGTCCGTCACTGACCAATAAATGTGGTCCAAGCCAATTGTGGCCCTGCCTAATGTAACCTTGGAAAGGCCACAATCTGCCACGGCTGTGGCTCTCTAGCTTCCAGCATGCATCTACTGCCAGAGATAATCTGGGCCAGTGGACAAGAGGGGATTCCAACTCTCTCTCTCTCTGTCTTGGTTGTCCTCCTCTGCTCGCTCGCTCTCTGTGTTTGCCTGTCTCTCTTCCAGTGAACAGATTAGTTGAGGTGTTGGTTGGAAGCAGTGCATCGCTTAGGCTTTATTAGCATGAATTTATTCATGCTCTGTGTCTTCCCCTTCCTACTTCTTCCCCCAAATCCTCTTCCTTTCCTCCTCCTTTTTTCTTTGTGTCCTTTCATCATTTCCTCTACTCACTAATATGTTATTTGTCTTATTTCATCACATCATGTCGCTCCTCGGCTCATTCCGTCTTGCATCCTCAAAGCATTACAGCACCCACCTTAACTAGAGCTGTTCGATATAACGATATATATCGGATGACGATATAAAAACATCTATCGTTTCCTATCATGCTATCATTTGTTTCGTGGTGTCGTGAAATTGAAACTGTTTACAGCAATATTTTTTCATGGTTTTGATGTCACTGTAGTGGCTATATTCATTTCTTAAAGTTCTCTCTTTCTCTTATGTTTAATATCACCACACTACTGATGGACAAGTGTCTGTTTTTATGTGTTGTCATTAGCAACAATGATGGTAAAACCATTGCGTGGCTCGTTTCACAATAAAGCTCAAGATCCTGTTGAGGCTTTTCAAAATAAACTGAATCACGTGAAAAAGTATGCGGAGAGTTTAGGGATGAGAAGCAAAAAGAGCCGTCAGGTGCTAAAAAAATAAACCTTAGACTCAAACGTTAGAACAGGCTTTTCCCCGCAGCACGCTGTGTAATAAATACTCACAAAGAAAACGGCAGCCGTTACAACTTATGTCTTAAAATGTATTGTTTCATTCATCGGTTAAAACACTCGACTACAGCACGCCCAGCTCAATACATGTCAGGAAAGTCGAGCTGCCCGAGATTCACAGAATTTACAGAAAATGTTACATTTTTGTGATTTATATCGTTGTCAGGACGATAAATGTCTTATATCAGGATATGAGATTTTGGTCATATCGCACAGCCCTAACCTTAACTCACTTCATTTCTCTCAGTTTATACCTGCTGCACATCTCAGCCCTATTTGGAGCTTCTGATTTTCACACTAGATAATCAAATGTTAAAAAAGACTCAAACAATCCCAGTCAGATATATATAAATACATACAACAGGCCAGGATCAGTAGCAGTTTCATCTGAAGGCTCGTGGCATATTATGAGTAAAGCAACTTTACATAGGTCTTAGATTTAACCAGCAGCACTAGCACCCATATCACTGCAATGACTCAGGGCGCTGCTCAAAAGACGTTTTTGGTTGCACATGGCAAAAAACAAACAAACAAAACAGAACAACACACAATGTAATTAGGCATGTGCTAATAGCTTAAATAGTTAATATAGATTCAGTTCTTGAGTTTCAAATTCTATTTTCGTACCTCAAGAGAACACATAAAAGCTTTGACACGTTCCCCTCCTCACCAGGACCCAGAGAGTGGCACTGTTTTCAACACTGTGAAATGTGAAAATGTCCAAGCAGAAAAAATGCAACAATAACTTTCACTCACACTTTGTTCCCCGACAGGTGTTGGACAGTAAGGAAGAGGAGGAATTGACACAAACAGAAGATGAGCAGGAGGGTGCAGATGGTGGCCAGTTTGATGTCATCCCGCTCTACTCAGAGAGGGCTACTGTCTCCAACCTAGGCTCTTCTGGGACTGGGGGGTCCACATCTCTGACCACTGGCCCATCTAAAGCCATGCTACTCCTGCTTCTTCTCCTGTCATTTTCCCTCAGCTGGCTGTAAAACAGAGGATGGAAAGAAATTACATACACACAACTATTTTAGATTCATTGCTGTAAAATTATAATTCCAAAATTGAAAAAGTTGACTTTGCCATTTGTCTGTAGAACCCCTCGATCCCCACGCTCTGCCCTCTAACCTAAACATGCCTCTTTTTTCTTTCTGAATGTGACTGAAGGTAAAAGGTCTGACGAGCACAGAAATCCCAGTTGTGGTAGGGTGTTCATATAATGCATTTATTAATACGCATAATAAAGCTGTTCATATCACCGGTCTAGAGAAAAATTGAAAGTGGCTTGTTGTAGTCTCAGCAAATACTTTCTGGCAGCGGTTTTTCGTCCTTTTGTACACACCCAATTGTAAAGTTTAGACAATATTTTGAACTGGTATATAAAAGGCATACTTAGTACATACCAAAATGCCTGAAACAAAATTCTTAGCCCACAATCACCACTCCACCCCCACCTCATAAAATGTAACATTTTGTCCAAATTTTCCCAAGTGCTTTTTTAACAGAGCAATGGAATTTCAACATAGCATTCCTTACTAGTTTTCTTTAGAAAGCATAAAGTATTTCTTTTTGCATATAATAACATAATTACTACCGGAAAAAATCAAGTTAATATTGAGGATTATCTGCAAATGTATATGTTGTACTTTAACAAGAGTTGTCACTTGAGAAATTATGATACCAAAACCAAAAAACAATTCACTTTAGACTGTTGATGCCCATAAAGCATGAGATGGATATGCAGAGTTTTGAGTGCTTGACAGTGTTGAGAACTGTACTGAAAAGTGTAATGAAGAAATTTAAAGAGAGCCACACGGTACAGAATAAGCCTGTCAATTAAGCAAAAGATTTCAAAGACTCTAGAAAGAAAACTAGTGAGAGATGCGTCTAAAACAACTTATTGTAGTCTCAAAGTAGACAATCACTAGAACACTGCAGAAGAATGGAGCGCAAGGTTAGAGGCCAAGAAAAACTTCACTACTACAGAACACACAGTTACAAGCAAGACTGACCTATGCTAAAGATCATGCATGCTGGAATTGTGCCCAGAGAGACGCTGCTTATGTTTGGAAAAAGAAGGGAGTGGCTTACAACCCAAAGAACAGTCTCTGCAGTATGTTGCTGTGGGAATGCTTCAGTGCTTCTGGATCTGGGGAATTTTGTGACAGTGGAAATAATTATGAAGAAAGAAGGATTTATGAAGATTCTGAAAACTTCAAGCTGTCAGCAGTAAAACGGGAACTGGTTCATACATCATCTCATTCTTCCAACAAAACAAAGACCCAAAACTGGCCTGTGCAAAGCCCTGACCTGAATCCCATTGATACTCCTATAGGGTGGACCTAAGGCCCAGGTCCATACCAGAAGAACATCAAATCTGGAGGACCCCAAGCGATCTGCCAAAGGAGAATGGGTTGGGATTGCTCATAGATGTTTGTGAGATCAGTTCAAAACTACTACTAAGGAATGGTTGCAGGCTCTTATCCAGCAAAAAGGACACACAACTGACTATTAGCATCAGAAGGGTTAATAATTTTGTCCCTGGTAAAAAACAAAGAAACCAAAAAATGTTGAAAAATGATTTTGTAAAATACTTTTGTTTCTGTGTCCAAAGTAAAATAATGTAAGCATCCAAAATAAACGAGGATGTTTTGAACAGCTGTGTTAAAAATTCCTTGCTTGGTTTAACAGTGCTTGGGAAATACTCTTCACAGGGGCTCTAATAGTTCTCCCCTTATGTAAGAAAACTGTTAAAAATATTAATTTAATATGCTACACAAATATTACTAAAATATTTACTTCTAAATTACAGCAGGTCATAAATCAATTAATTATATTTTTATCATGATAACATCTGTTTTGTTGTTGTCACTTGTTTAGTTTTTTAACTTTATGAATAATGATTAGTGTCACTGGTTGTGGCTTACCTGTCTAAGGGTCATCCTGACAATGACTGAAGGGAAAAGAGGTCTTCATATACAACTCACAAGTCAAACTTTATCACAGTGATGAATGGAGCCTTCCCAGTAGCTCTGCCACTGTCTCTGCTTTCCAGCCATAGTGAATGATAAATTACACGCTTGTCTCTCAGTTCAAGTGCCAAGTATGTGTGTGTTTGTGCATACAAGTGCAGGGATCAAGCAAGGACTGCATTTTGTCAAAAATTGTCATTATACTTTGACAATTGCACTGTAATGTTGCCACCCTCATCAGCACAGCCTTGGATGCTTGGACAGACGTCCCCCCCCAATTTGCACACATGCTGCCTGCCATATATCAAGACCACGCAGCTCTCTCTTTCTTTATCGCTCCATCCCCTTTGCCCTGCCACAGGCAGTAATATGAATAAAGCAGTGCTAATAAAAACAACACACCAGAAACAATATGATCTCTAAAACAGCAGAACAAATCAAAAAGCTCCCTGGCAGGTTCATGAACACGGACAAACATGAAGAGAGTGGGAAAGAGAGAAATGTATGTTAGAGAAATAAGGCCGAGTCCCCGTGTGGTCTTTGTGTTTGATGTTTGTCTTGTTTTTAGTTGCTGATGATCAGTTTGCAACAACATCTTTTTATCATCTGACCTCCTGGGGAGGAGCTGTGTGTGTGTGTGTGTGTGTGTGTGTGTGTGTGTGTGTGTGTGTGTGTGTGTGTGTGTGTGTGTGTGTGTGTCCTATCACTGCTACCAGGCAGTGATAGCTAAATCACTGGCCCTGGAGCACAAACATGGTAGAGAATTGCCAGCTCTCGATTTTCTGTGTCTTATAAATCTCTTGCTGGCATGACTTTTTTCCTCTCTCATTTCCTATTTTTGTGGAACATGTAAAATTAGCTTCCATCTGCAGGGGCGCCACTGATGGGGCAGAGCTAAGAAAGGAGACAGGAGAGGGGGAAAGATGGTTGGGAAGATGGAGACAAGATGAGAGAAAGAAAACAGAAGGAAGAAGTAATGAAAGAAACAGTAAGTTTGAAGAAAAGAAAAAACAAGGAAGAAGAATAGACGTCAAAGAAGTAAAGGCGATAAAAAGGAAACAGCAAAAGGGAAGACAAGAGGAGTGGAAGGAAGAGGAAACAAAAGAGATAAAGACAGTCTAAAGGAAGGAAGGAAAAAAGGGAGAGGGAAGGATTAAAAACAGAAAAGGACACTAAAAGAGAATCACAGAGAAGGAAGAGCAAAGAATAAAGTCCATGAAAGATGCAAGATGGAATTGAAAAGAGAGACGTGGAATGGGGAAGAGGGGAAGGAAAAAAATGAAGTAGGGTAAAAAAGCCAAAAGTAGGGAGATAAAAATCAGAAGGATAAACTAGGAGAATAAAGGAAAATTGAGGACAGACAAAAGAATAAGACTCAACAGGAAATGAAGGGAAAGAGAAATAAGAAAAGAAAGAAAAGAGCAACTGGAATAAAGCGGGAAAAGAATAAGACAGGAATCAAGAATTCTATATAATAAAGTAAACAGGAGAAGGGTAATGCAAGAGCAGAAAACAAGAGCTTTTCTTGTTTTCTTCTTCTGCAGAATGTTAAAGGAAACACAGAGAAGAGGAGGAGGAAGAGGTTTGTTTTGTAAAGTCGCCAAGGAAACAGACTACAAAGAGAATGAAGGGTTTAGGGCAGACATAGTGAGAGGTGACAGGTCTGCGGGGTACTGTAACCTCTCCGTTTCCTCAGGCACTGCTGTTAGATGCAACTGTTAGGAATCATACACACAATCTCAAAGGCCTAATGAAGGTCTTAGACAAAGCATGTGTCAATCAGTGAAATATGATAAGAGACTGAGTAAAGCTCTTATCTTTAAATACTGAGGAGGTCTGCACAGCAACTACTGATGTTCTGTGAGAAGGCAATAAAAACAGCAATACAGGAGAGGATGCCATACACATATACAAGCTTGACAAAGACAATGTGCCACTCATTTTGGACATTTTTGAAGCGTTATTGTTAATGATGTTGGGTTCACGTTTTCAGGCCTGCAGTTTGGTGGATACTAAAAGTAATAAAACATTTATCCTCCCAGTCACTGTCTCAGTTATGCATTTTCATGAAGCTTTAACACAGGTTTGCTGTGTCACTGCAGAGTATAAAGACAACTTGGCACGTTGTACCACTGAAATGTTCACAAGGTGTCCTTTTATAGAGTAAAACATCTCTGTCATCTAGTAATCAAAATGTTCTGTATGAATATTAGATAGAAAACACAGGTGCTTATATGCATGTCGGTGAAGGAGGCATGCTGTACGGCGTGCTTGAATAGAAAAGTGCAATGTAAGAAACAGTCCATCATAAAGTATGTTAGAGTTAAATTAATAAGGAAAAGTGATGGGATTATTGTTAATTAACTTCTCAAACACTCACAGCCTGGTCAGTCTTTCTCATGAAGCTGCTGTGTCAGCTGTACAGGGAGTGCAGAATTATTAGGCAAGTTGTATTTTTGAGGACTAATTTTATTATTGAACAACAACCATGTTCTCAATGAACCCAAAAAACTCATTAATATCAAAGCTGAATGTTTGTGGAAGTAGTTTTTAGTTTTAGTTACATTTCTGACATTCAAAAACAAAAGAAAAACAAATCAGCGACCAATATAGCCACCTTTCTTTGCAAGGACACTCAAAAGCCTGCCATCCATGGATTCTGTCAGTGTTTTGATCTGTTCACCATCAACATTGCGTGCAGCAGCAACCACAGCCTCCCAGACACTGTTCAGAGAGGTGTACTGTTTTCCCTCCTTGTAAATCTCACATTTGATGATGGACCACAGGTTCTCAATGGGGTTCAGATCAGGTGAACAAGGAGGCCATGTCATTAGTTTTTCTTCTTTTATACCCTTTCTTGCAGCCACGCTGTGGAGTACTTGGACGCGTGTGATGGAGCATTGTCCTGCATGAAAATCATGTTTTTCTTGAAGGATGCAGACTTCTTCCTGTACCACTGCTTGAAGAAGGTGTCTTCCAGAAACTGGCAGTAGGACTGGGAGTTGAGTTAGTTCATGGGCAGTTATTTTGCGCCTTGGTTTTTCCACACGCTTCTTGCGACCCTGTTGACTATTTTGAATGAAACGCTTGATTGTTCGACGATCACGCCTCAGAAGCTTTGCAATTTTGAGACTGCTGCATCCCTCTGCAAGATATCTCACTATTTTTGACTTTCCTGAGCCTGTCAAGTCCTTCTTTTGACCCATTTTGCCAAAGGAAAGGACGTTGCCTAATAATTATGCACACCTGATATAGGGTGTTGATGTCATTAGACCACACCCCTTCTCATTACAGAGATGCACATCACCTAATATGCTCAATTGGTAGTAGGCTTTCGAGCCTATACAGCTTGGAGTAAGACAACATGCATGAAGAGGATGATGTGGACAAAATACTCATTTGCCTAATAATTCTGCACTCCCTGTATATATACTGTTCTGACTCAAATATGGATTCATCCACACCCTAACAAATGCTAAAATTACCTAATTAAACATTAAAAGCTCCCCAGGTGATTAGACAAAAACATTCAATAAAAGTTTGACCATGTTAGATTTAAAATAAAGAAAAATGACAGTGTAAATTTGAGGCTGGAATTTCAGAATTTATATGCTCAGTAAGAGTTTATTCTCCAAGATGAGTAACAGGCCAGCATCAGCTTTCTGCTTAAACTGAATCTGCTGTGATATAAATGAACAATTCACAGCACATTTTCCTTTTTTCATGTGTAGTCTCAGCAAGTTCTTAAGTTGAAATCACTATAGAAGACGCAGAATTTGTTACCTGTATGTGATGATTTTTAGCAAACATTGTTTCGAATTTACAGCTTAAGCACTGAGAATATAACAAATCTGCAACCTTTGTAAGTTGTCAATGCTACCTTGGTCAAAAGGTTTAATGTAGAAGGGGTGTTTTTACAGTTAACTCTGATGGGGTCCTTCCTTGTCTTCGGCCTCCAGGCTGTTCAACACTTTAAACGTTTCCCTTAAACAACTGGCTTATTTGAAGTGTAATTGTTCAGGTGAGGGAACTGATAGAAACCTTTGTGGGGGTCAAAAACAGACCAGCCCATTAATTTTGTTTGATGTGGGTTCAGATGTGTGAGTCAAAATGTAGACTCAAAAAATTAAAATTTCTTCATGTGAGACATCAGATCTAACATATAATGTAATATAGAAGCTGGCTAATATAAAATCAGTGTCTTGAGATCAAATACTGGGAATGGACTGAAGCAAATCATTTTTATGTAAAGATGACATTTAAACCAACACATGGAGAGAATGACAAGCAACAAAAAACAGAAAAAAAATCCATCTGACCTGACAACTTAGCAAGGTTAATTTCTTTCTAAGTTAGCTTAAATAGTCATTTGGCTACTATATAGTTCAGTAACACATTACTTAAGCAACGTCCACACTGGCAAGGAGACCTGTGAGCTACTACCGGTGAAATAATCACTGACAGTGCAAAGTGGATGGGCCCCAAGAAAAACTTTGCTGAACTTTGAGGTAAATGCCTGAAATGAGAGTGGAGGATATCAGTGACTGACATATAGCTTAGGGGTAAATACATTAGGTAACTCAGGTAACAGGAACCTAAAATTTCTGGTATTATCAGCTGTCATCTTTAAGATGATGTGTGACGACCGCAGCCTTTTTATCTCACTGAGTTTTTTTAATCTTACTCAGTTATATCTTAGCTCCTCATCTGTGCTTTCCATTAACAGAACAGTCTGATAAATATTTGAATCCTAGATCAACTGTTTGATTTCCCAAAAAAGGCGAATGCAATATTGCTCAAACCCTCTGTTCTTAGCTAACTTGCTCACATCAGCCACCGGTGGCAGCTAGTTTTCTTTGGCGTTAAACCTGTAAAGCTAAGTAAGCAGTAAACGTTACATTACTTGTTCAGAAATAAGTAACAAGCAGTTGTTTCCAGGGTGGACTTGGTAAAATGATAAAAGAAAAAAAAAGTCTCATAGCAAAATTTGTAATGATCACACAAAGCATTTATTCACTCATCAAAAAACTGTTGTTTGACCCTATTTTTAATTGCAGTCAACACAACTTTAAATTTAACCATTTAAACATGATTTGTTTCATGTGTGCAGACTTAACATGTATTTTGTACGCCTTTACAGAAGCACACGTTACCCTAGTAACCAATTCAAGTATAATTTACATGTAATTCACAATAACAGCTAATTCAATGTGTTTAATATTTTAAGGTAAAGACCCTACAATATTATTAAGAAACCCCAATAATAACATGATGAGCAATCACAAAAAAATTAAGATTTGAAAAATGTGCCAATTGTTGTGATTTAATACAAACAATCCTCTTGTTTAAGCCTTTTTATTGCCTAAATGTCACAGGGTAGTTTTTTCTAGTCCTAACCAAGAAGTTGTCCAGAAGCACCGATGAATAGATACAATTCTGTTACAGTTTCATAAATTGTTGTGAGACTATGTTCTTACTTTGGAGTGGTAAAAGAGCCCTAATGGCAAATACTCTCTTGTCCTGAACGCCTCCACAACCAAAGGTCTGCTGCTCTACTATTGTGATTCTACAGAAAATCATCGATATGGCAGTGCAGTTGAGCTGTCAGTGTTCTGTTCACTCCATGTATCTGCCACCTGAAAACACTGCTGCTCCTATTTCCATGGGTGGATGTCTCATTTCCCACTCCCTGCTGCGCTGAGCTTGATGTTTCTTTCTTGGGGCTGGGTAGCAAAAATAACTTCTCCAAACACCAAATTTCTTCCACATGGGTTTAAAAATACTAGAAGAGGATATTGTTGCCTTGGTCAAAGACAACATCAGTCTTTGATTACACTTACCAGATGTTCCTTTTCAAATTGACAACACTGAGCATGTGGTTTAAAGCAAATTACTTCAAAAGTCAATGAACTGTCTCCTTTGACCTCACAGCCACTCCACTCCATTTTCCTCTGCATTACCTGATAGCAGGGGTTAATTGAGATCAGCTTGGGGGGGAGCAGGTGTCTGAATTATGTGGCTAGCAGAGGCTGGAGCAGTATCCTTTTACTGGAACCCATTGTTCATTTTAATTGTTGTTCCGGCTGTTTGTTGTGAAGATAGATACCTGATGATGGAATGACAAGAGGGAGAAAGAGAGGCAGAGGATGGACTGGACACTGGTGATTTACAATAATATGTACTAAACAAGCAGAGAAGTCATGCGTTAAATCACCTTTGAGAGGAAGAGAGAGAGCAATACGACACAAGCCTCCAGGGTGAGAGAGGACTAGAGGAGGATGTGTTCATGGAAAGGAGCGCTTTTTTTTATTGTTCTATTACCAAGCAGTAGATTTGCATGGACAAATGTGTGTGCACACACAGACACACACCATGTCAGATTTGAGTTTCTAGTGTGCCTGCTTTCTCTCTTCAGTATTTTAGTATTCTAATCCATCATTGGCCTGACATGGGGATGCTGTCTCTCTCTCTCTCTTTCTCTCTCTTCATTTATGCCTCTCTCTCTCTCTCTCTCTTTCTCTGCTTCTGCAAATACACAGCATTCAAATGAAAGATAAAGGCAGAGCAGAGAGCAAAACAAACTCCAGAGCAGAGAAAGCTTTATCCAGTGAGATAAAGCGGTGGCATAAAGTGGGTGAAAAAGAGATACAGTGGAAGTGCAAAAGACGAAAGGAACGAAGGTAAGGGGAAGAAGGAGCAGAAAAACGATGAGGAGGAGTGGAATATGATGAAGGCAGACAGGGAGAAAAACGTGAGTGAGAGATGGGACTGGCAAGGTGTGCCTGTGCGTGACTGTCAAGCCTGAACCCTCCTGTTTCACTTAACACACACATGCATCAGAGCACTCAAACACACACACACACACACACACACACACGCTTCTTGCATTTCTCAGTCACACACACACACATAAACAAAGATGCATCAACACAGTAACACCCTAACTGAGATTCCTTTTGCCCACAGTTCTTCCTCTTTTTAATATCTGTTACACTGACTTCAGGAGTGCCCTGAAAAACAGAAGTCACTTTGGAGATTTCACATAGAGCATCTTTCCAGAGGTGATATTTTTCAACAGCTAGCTGTGGTTAGGGTTTGGGATTCTTGTCTCTTGAAGATCTCATGTTAAAACCAGTTATGCTGCAATGAAAACAGAATGTTGATTCTTAGACACTGGAAAACTTGAAAATGAAAATGGTAAACCCACACACACAAAAGATTCATTAAGTTGTTTTTTTTTTAATTTAGGCCACCTTAGTCAAAATGTGTTGAAGTGAGAAACATTTTAGCTTAATCTAGCAAAACCTGAAAGACCATCAGCAAAAAGCTGTGTTATTCAATCTATAAATGTAATGTAAATACATGTAAAACTCATTGTGCTCTTTGGAGCAGTGAGCAATAATATGTGGCAATAGTAAGTTCAACTTCTCAGCCATATGTTCTGCGTAACTAGATTACCAGATTGCTTGAATCGACGTAAATGCTCAGACATGTTTAGTGAATGTCATTAAATCCAGTTCTCTATAGTGTACCCAATGAGAAAAAATATTATTATCACATTTACATACAAAGTCCTCCCATAGGAGTAAATTTAATCAAATTAACCAAATCATGCAGTGGAAGTCTCAGATTCTTATGCAAACTATGGAAACATACACAGATGCCACTGACAATCACAAACAGCTAAAGTTTCTTTGTTTTTACTGCTAAGCTGTATTCACCGCCTGGTTCAAAAAGTTAAACATTAAATAATCACAAACTCTTGAATTCTTACCATCCACCAGTTCACCAGTGATGTCAGGGGTAGCGTTAGGTTTGCCACTATGGTGTTTTTTAGCCCTTGGTATTTCTCGAGCTTCTCGTGTTCCTTCTTCCTGATGTTGCTGTCATTCGGTATCACTACATCGATCACTACGGCCATCTACTTCTGCTTGTCTACCACCACCATGTTCGGTTGGTTAGCCACCACCATTTTGTCCGTCTGTATCTGGAAGTCCCACAGGATCTTAGCTCGGTCATTCTCCACCATCTTTGGGGGCGTCTCCCATTTTGACCTCGGGACTTCCAGGTTATACTCGGCACAGATGTTTCTGTACACTATGCCGGCCACTTGGTTATGGCGTTCCACGCATGCCCTGCTGCTAGCATCTTACACCCTGCTGTTATGTGCTGGATTGTCTCATCTTTACACAGCCTGCACCTGGGGTCTAGCCTGGTGTGATAGAACCCAGCCTCTATCAATGTCATGCTTAGAGCTTGTTCCTGTGCTGCCATGATTAGTGCCTCTGTGCTGTCTTTCAGTCCAGCTTTGTTCAGCCACTGGTAAGATTTCTGGATATCAGCGACCTCCTCTATCTGCCGGTGGTACATACCATGCAGGGGCCTATCCTGCCATGATGATTCCTTCTCTTTTCTTGGTTTCTGCTGCCTGAGGTATTCACTGAGCATGCGGTCGGTTGAGGCCATCTTCCTAATGTACTCGTGGATGTTCGTTGCCTCTTCCTGGACTATGGTGCTGACACTCACCAGTCCCCGGCCTCCTTCCTTCCGCTTAGCGTACAGCATCAGGGTGCTGGACTTGGGGTGAAACCCTCCATGCATGGTCAGGAGCTTCCTTGTCTTGATGTCAGTGGCTTCTATCTCCTCCTTTGGCCATCTTATTATCCCAGCAGGATACCTGATCACGGGCAGGGCGTACGTGTTGATGGCCAGAATCTTGTTCTTAGCGTTCAGCTGACTCCTCAGGACTTGCCTGACCCTCTGCAGGTACTTGGTGGTTGCAGCCTTTCTAGCGGCCTCTTCATGGTTTCCATTTGCCTGCGGGATCCCCAAGTACTTGTAACTGTCCTCTATGTCTGCAATGTTGCCTTCTGGTAGTTTGATCCCCTCAGTTCAGACTACCTTCCCTCTCTTTGTTATCATCCGACTACATTTCTCCAGTCCGAATGACATTCCGATGTCATTGCTGTATAGCCTGGTAGTGTGGATCAGTGAATCGATGTCTCGTTCACTCTTGGCATACAGCTTGATGTCATCCATGTACAGGAGGTGGCTGACAACTGCTCCGTTCCGTAGTCGGTATCCGTAGCCAGTCTTGTCAATGATCTCACTGAGGGGTTCAGGCCTATGCAGAACAGCAGTGGGGACAGAGCATCTGCTTGGTAGATCCCGCACTTGATGGTGACTTGTGCTATGGGCTTGGAGTTGGCCTCTAGTGTTGTATGCCACATCCCCATTGAGTACCTGATGAAGGCTCTTAGGGTCCTGTTGATCTTGTACAATTCTAGGCATTCCAGTATCCAGCTGTGGGGCATTGAGTCATAGGCCTTTTTGTAATCAATCCAGGCAGTGCACAGGTTGGTCACTCTGGTCTTGCAGTCTCAGCTGACTGCTCAGTCTGCCAGTAGGTGGTGTTTTGCCCCTCTGGTATTCTTGCCAGTTGCTTTCAGGGCCCCACTCATGTATTGAGTGAAGATGAACAAGGCCACCCATGTGCCTGTTCATCTTAGCCTCTATGATGCCTGACAGGAGCGTCCATTTGGTACTGAGGCAGGTTATTGGCCCATAGTTGGATAGGACCAATCCCTTCTGGGTGTCCTCGGGGACCAGGACTGTCTGGCCTTCAGTTAGCCATTCTGGGTGTCTCTCATCGACTAGTAGCTGGTTCATTTGTGCTGCTAGTAGGAACCATGTCAGCACTCTTCATACTGGAGACCCTTTCTTGGGTGTCTGCCACTGTGATGGTTACTGGACCCTGTTCAGGGAGGTTGCTGTGGTCTGCTCTTACATCCACTAGCCACTGAGCATTGCCATTATGGTTTGTGTCCTTCTCCTGTATTGCTCTGTCTCCAGCCTTGGTGGTGCTGTTCTCATATTGTTCCCCTGCCACTGAGAGTACACCTTGGCTGGTTCTGTGCAGAACAGATGGTTTATTGTCCTGCCTTCTATCTCTGTGGTGTACCTCTTCAAGCGGCTGGTCAAGGCTGTGAGTCTTTGCTTGGCATTTTCCAAGGCCTCAGGTATGGACAGCTTGCTGTACTTTTTAGGCACCTTCTGCATTGCACCTTTCTGCAGCTTCGATATTTGGCTAACCTCCCTCTGTGCTACCTTGATTTTGGCCTCTAGTCTCCTTCTCCGTGGAGGGTACTACTCCTTGTGGCTGTTCAACTTGTAGCTAAGCATCTCAGTGATCACTGCTGCCGTGGTGTAGATCAGCTTGTTAGTCTCAGTAATGGTGGCGGTAGGTGGCCTGGAAATAAGTCAGTTGGATATTCAAGAGTTAAAATGTGTTGAGTGTTGGCATGTTCCCAGCAACACATCCACTTTTGTGTAAAGGTTGGAGGTTTATATGGTCTTATTTCCATCATCTCAACTATGATTATTTCCTAAACCAAGCCAAATAGTTGAAATGCTTTAACCTTTAAATGCAAATTAAAGTACAAATTACTTGCCTAAACCTTACCAAATCAAGACTGATCACTCATGGATCACTCAGATCCTCAATAAAAGACATACTAGTTAGTATCCTTGAAGTAAGAGTAGGTTACTTATTTCTTAATAATATGTACCAATGTTAAAAAGCTAAAAATGAACTCTGCTAAAGTAGCCGTATCCACTCATACTGCATAATATGGTTTCAGCAAAACCACTAAGCATTTAGGGTATGTTCTATTGCAGCGGTCCCCAACCCCCGGGCCTCGGACCTGTACCGGTCCGTGAGTCGTTTGGTACCGGGCCGTGAGAGTTGAGGGTCAGGTATGAAATGTATGGTTTTCAGGGTTTTTCTCGGTTTTCAGCGTTATTTTGTTATCGTTTTTATCGTTAACTCGGTTTTCCTGGGTCTTTTCACGTGTGTTATGAATAAATCTTCTTTTTTTCGGTACCGGTACTAGTTTTATTTTGTTGTATTTATCCGCGACACCTAAAAGGCCGGTCCGTGAAAATATTGTCGGGCATAAACCGGTCCATGGCACAAAAAAGTTTGGGGACTGCTGTTCTATTGTCTTGTGTAACCCAACTTACGAATTATTATTAAGAATGACCGAACTCCCACTAGACAATATCAGATAATCTAGGATCGACAGGAGCCCAAGGTATAAACACCAATAAAGAGAGACCACACCACAGTAGACTGTTCACAAATTTGTTATATTTGACACACAGCAGCTGCAACAAATGTAATGAAAGCAATGAAATATAATACAAAATATTTCCCCCCAAAATAACAAACTAAATAAAAGTGCGCGCATACAGCTTTCTCTGAGTCAAATGTATGAGTGAATAATGTCTGGTAACTGATGGATCGTTGGGGCCCGTTCAGTTTGTTTAATGTTTGTCCTACCACACTCCGATGAAGGAAGAAAGTTCGTAGTCCTGCAGGTATCTGAAGCTTCAATGGGAACGAAACTTTGGCTTGAAATAAAACCTCAGCAAATCCTGTTCACTTTTGGGTTGGCTCGCCATCCAATTAACTGGAACTGTGGAATCGCTGCTCCTCAATGAGGGCTTGCTTCAGACTGGTTCCGTCTGTCGAGTCATCCTTTTACCAGATAACAAAAAAACCTGTCCTATAAACAGGTCACAGGTCCATATAGGCACATACACCGTTGTGAAACTTCCCTGCATCACAGATAAATTGATGTTTGTGATGTTTTCTGTAGTGGTATTGTCTCTTAAGCATGATGTTTATTTTCCCATTCAACACAGCTGCACAATCTGGTCACTGTCTGCAATGTGTTGCCATGGCTACTGCAGTTTCTGCACCCTGGGTGACTTCAAGGGGTAAATTTAGCTGAATGAATTTTTGGAAGTTTGATCCTTTTCAGTATACCAACACCTGGTGAGGGTGGGGTGGCCATTTTGATGCTTTTTTTCCCTGGTTGACTGACTGAACTCCTCCACACTCACCTCTTATCCTGGCAGGTGCCTAGCTGAATAGGATATCATTGTCATGGAGATTGAGGCGATGATGCTCACATGCACGCACACACACACACACACGCACGCACGCACACACACACGCACGCACGCACGCACGCACACGCACGCGCACAGTGACAACCCTAAGTTGTCACTCCGAGAAGAGGCAGCAGCATGAAGGCAATCAGAATCAGAATCAGAATCAGAATACTTTATTGATCCCTGGGGGAAATTATTTTTTGTTACAGTGCTCCATTTTAAACCAAATTAGATGGATCGGTCTTTCTCTCTCATTTTGTCAAATGTAAACCTTTTCTGTGGATAATTCCAAACTAAAGCTTGGACCCTGGAGATGAGCAGGTAGTGATAAACATACTTTATTTAAAGAACATCGATGAGGGCTAAGAACACTCCACACAAACTGACATTTCCTCCCTACCTAAAGTAAAGTGCCAGAATAAAGGAGGTGCATTACCACAGGGCTTTCCCAACTCTCAAGCATTTTAGTGTTGATCGTCCTGATACTTCCTGTGCTTTTCAAATGTTTGGACTGTTACTGACCGTTTCATAGGCACATGAATTCCAAGCAGGCTTTCCTGCATACAGATAAGAAAAAGGCAAATAAACAGAAGTAAACACCAGTTTATAGAGATCTATAGACTGATAGTGACAGAAGTTTCAAACTGTGTTGGTGAAAAAGTGTTTCTGACCTGGGGCATTTATGTGTCCCTGCATGAAGGATTTCTATTTCTGATTAGTCACTGACATTTTGCCTTGCTGAATGTGCCGAATGTGTGGTATGAACTCCTCCACGCCTCTGCTGTGTTCACCTGTGAATAATAAATAAACAACATGACATTTCCTTATCTTGACTGCCAATGTGTCCGGTCTTTCATAATGACTTCTAATAGAATTCTGGTTCAATTCAATTTTACTTATGTAGCACCAAATCACAACAACAGTTGCCTCAATGTGTTTTATATTGCAAGGCAAAGATCCTACAATGATACAAAAAACCCCAGAGAAAATCCCAATAATTAAATTATCCCCTCTGAGCAAGTGCTTTGGTGACAGCGGGAAAAACTTCCTTTTAATAGAGATTGAAAATGTGACGTCACTCAGGGGTAAAACCGCAAAGAATTCTGGGAACTCGTGGCAAGAGGTACTAGCGCACGTAGGCTTTCAATTGAAATCAGTTATACAGCAATAAAAAGAAACACAAAAATGACAAGAAGCTGTTGTATTGTTGTAACTGTGGAAGCCGACGGGTAAAGAGATCGGTTGTTATCGGATTACGTCGTTGAAGAGAAATTGTTCGAGCCATGTTTCCGAAGTAACAAAGACGGCCTGGATCCATCCTCAACCCGAAAAGGCCCCACAAGCTCATCTTTGATGATACCAGCCCAAACCAGTACTCCACCTCCACCTTGCTGGCGTCTGAGTGGGACTGGAGCTCTCTGCCCTTTACCAATCCAGCCACAGGCCCATCCATCTGGCCCATCAAGACTCACTCTCATTTCATCAGTCCATAAAACCTTAGAAAAACCAGTCTTGAGATATTTCTTGGCCCAGTCTTGACGTTTCAGCTTGTGTGTCTTGTTCAGTGGTGGTCGTCTTTCAGCCTTTCTTACCTTGGCCATGTCTCTGAGTATTGCACACCTTGTGCTTTTGGGCACTCCAGTGATGTTGCAGCTCTGAAATATGGCCAAACTGGTGGCAAGTGGCATCTTGGCAGCTGCACGCTTGACTTTTCTCAGTTCATGGGCAGTTATTTTGCGCCTTGGTTTTTCCACACGCTTCTTGCGACCCTGTTGACTATTTTGAATGAAACGCTTGATTGTTCGATGATCACGCTTCAGAAGCTTTGCAATTTTGAGACTGCTGCATCCCTCTGCAAGATATCTCACTATTTTTGACTTTTCTGAGCCTGTCAAGTCCTTCTTTTGACCCATTTTGCCAACGGAAAGGAAGTTGCCTAATAATTATGCACACCTGATATAGGGTGTTGATGTCATTAGACCACACCCCTTCTCATTACAGAGATGCACATCACCTAATATGCTTAATTGGTAGTAGGCTTTCAAGCCTAAACAGCTTGGAGTAAGACAACATGCATGAAGAGGATGATGTGGACAAAATACTCATTTGCCTAATAATTCTGCACTCCCTGTAGTTATGCAAGGTGGCACGGTGGTTAGCACTGTTGCCGCACAGCAAGAAGGTCCTGAGTTCAATTCCACCATCAGGCCGGGGTCTTTCTGTGTGGAGTTTGCATGTTCTCCCCATGTTTGCGTGGGTTCTCTCCGGGTACTCCGGCTTCCTCCCACCGTCCAAAGACATGCACCTTGTGGGGATAGGTTAAGTGGATAATCCAAATTGTCAATAGGTATGAATGTGAGTGCGAATGGTTGTCTGTCCCTGTATGTTAGCCCTGCGACAGACTGGCGACCTGTCCAGGGTGTACCCCGCCTCTCGCCCTATGACAGCTAGGCTCCAGCGACCCTGAAAAGGATAAGCGGGTGGATGGATAATAATAATAATACATTTTATTTAAAAGCGCCTTTCAGGACACTCAAGGACACTGTACAGAGCAAAGTAGTAAAAATAGGCATAAGAGCAGGGATTATACACAATAATGAGAAACATAATAGAAGGAACAGGGTTTTTTCAATTTTTGTTTTTGTTTTTTAGGTTTTGTTTTGTTTTTTATTTACTTTTTTTTTTTTACTTACATGAACCGTTGCTATCAGAACTGTTCACTGGTGACAGAATAATTGTTGATCTATCACTTGAGTCTGGATCATAATTTCCTCCTTGGTTAATTGGTGAGAACCTGATGTGTGGTCTTTTGTTTGAACAGCCCCGCCCTGATGTGGGCCCCTGCCTCTTTCATGGGGACTTAACATTCAGCATCCTCTGATAACTGCACGCACTTATCTACAGTGTATAAAAAAACAAACAGCAACTGAAAGAAGCCGGACTAAGGGCCTGGCAGAGCCTTAAAAAGGTGGAAACCCAGCATTTGGTGATGTCCATGAGTTCAAGATTTCAGGTTGTCATTGCCAGCAAATGGCTTTCAGCCAAATATTAGGAATGAACATTTTCTTTTGAGTTATTTAATTTGTCCAATTACTTTTAGCCCCTGAAATGGAGGAGGGATTGAGTTAAAAATGTTTTAGTTCCATGCACTTTTGGGGCCTGATTATTTAAGATCTGCTACTGTATGTGAGGAGCATAATTTAACTCAGGATTTAACAGGGAGCCAGTAAAGAGAAGCCAGTATAGGAGAAACATGCTCCCCCTTTCTAGTCCCCATAAGTACTCTTGAAAAAAACATTGCTTTTATGATTTTTTTTCCATGCGTTTTTACCACGTTACAGTACAACTCAAAGAAGATTTGGATCTTCATTGTTTCCTACCAGAGTTGACTCCTTTCCGATTGGGTTGTACCTAAACCAGCAGATGTGCATCTTCAGGCCTGGATGTGCCCGTTCTCCTCTCCAATCTCTGTAACACTGTAACAATCCAAAGACTACAACCAATATTTGGTTCTCACTCTGAGCAAATGCTAAGTAAAATTTAGGTGACTTGATTATTATGATGCGATTATTAATATTTGATTATGCTTTTTCTTTGCTCCTGTTAAACTGCTTTAATAACATATCCTGCATTAAAGAAGTTTAAATTCAGGATATTCCTTTTTTGCCCTTTACGAAAAGTTAAAAACCTTTTAAAAGTGTTAATCCATTTTAGTGTGAATAGCTCTTGCTTCGGGAGAATAAAAAACATTATATAAGAATGAGTCCTACTTACTGGGTAAGACTCAGGATCAGAGGTTAGGACTTTTTAAACAGAGAGCTGATTTAGACTTCCTGTACTAGGGTCCTGACCAGAAAATCTGGTAGAATTTTGTGTGTCCTCTCAGGTGCAGTGGTTTGCCTCAGCCTGAGTGTCAGTTTGAGGTAACAAACCCAGGAGGTGAAGCTTCCTCTCCCACTAAACTGTGAGGAGCAAAAACAGAAGCCAGCACACCCTGATGGAGAACTCAGTTGCCTAACTAACTGATCACTCTTCCCTTACACAGAAGGTGCCACAAGAGGGTCTGAGAAGTCCACGACTCAAGCTGACAAAAACTGTGGCAAGAAGTGACAGTGAAGGCTTCTGTTGAAGAGGGAACCCTCTCAAAAGACAGGAGATAAGTTCCGTTTGAGGATCAGAATAAAGAAACATGGCAACCTCCACAGAATCAAAACGGACGAGCAGGACCCATCAATCGAGGGTCACTTTTCTACTCTATCTGAGCTCTCAAAGCACTTTGCACAACTTCCCTGATTCACCTACTCACACCTATTCAGAAAAGTGCTTTTTTCTATGCTCCTCTAAGTAAGTGCTTTCTATCTAACATGCACACGCATTCATACTCCAATGCATTGGAGAGGAACTTGGGGTTAGTATCTTGCCCAAGGATATTTGGCTTGCAAAGACTGGAGAGATTGAATCACCAACCTTCTGATTAGCAGAGAGCAACTTGAGTTAGTATCCTGGATATTTGACATGGATCAAACCACCAACCTTCTGATTAGTAAATGATCTGCTCTAGCTCCTGAGCTACAGCTACAGCAGTGATGTGGGTGTTGTAGCTGCTCCAATTGCTCCATAGCCTTGTTTCGTTCCTGGGAGCTTAAATTGAGCTTTCCAGCTCTGGATGTGGGAATCACGTAGAATCATTGCTAACTGCTGTTTTTACATCACTTTGAGTCAATAAATCGATAATCAGTCTTAGGTAGGAGCTTATTAGTTTAGTTAGGGCAGGGTAAATTAGACATTTAGAGAGAGAACAATGTTTATTTATTATTATTGAATTGAATTAAATGTTTCCTTATTATTTCTTCATTGCCTTACAACTAACTAAGGCAAGAAACTTCGCGATCGTGGCTCAAGAGTTGGCAGTTTGTCTTATAATTGGAAGGTTCCCGGTTTGAGCCCCGGCTCCGACAGTCTCGGTTGTTGTGTCGTCGGGCAAGACACTTCACCCTCTGCCTACTGGTGGTCAGAGGGCCCGGTGGCGTCAGTGTCCAGCACCCTCGCCTCTGTCAGTGCGCCCCAGGGCAGCTGTGGCTACAATGTAGCTGCCATCACCAGTGCGTGAATGTGTGTGTGACTGAATCTAGTGTTCCTTAGGGAACCCCAAAGCGCTTTACAAATACAGGCCATTTTAAACTCCCATAAGTTGATTCTGTTCATCTGTGGGAGAAACGTTTCATCACTCATCCAAGTGACTTCTTCTTCTTGGATGAGTGACAAAATGTTTCTACTACTCAAAATGCTGTAGAGAGTTCTGGGATTTTCTTAGCTGGAGGGCTGAGCATGCCTCAAGATATCTGTAATGCTGTGATTCTGTGTGTGATAGCTACACTGCCAGGTAATGTTATTATGCTGCAGATGTTTTAAAAACTCTTCTTCAGCTACACTGTAAACCCGAACAAGTTGACTGAACTTAAAACTTTTGTGGAAACTGATTACCTCAAAAGATTTAAGTACAAAAACTCATATCTTCTAAGTATGGGGTACTCAAAATTTGTATTTATTGTTAACCTAAAAATTTTAAATTATATTTTATATTTTATTAATTGAGCTTTACTCAAAGACTGTATACTTTAATTTCAATATTTTTGTGTTTCTTGTAGTTTATTATTTTGATGCAACACAATGCAATTATATTACAACCTAAACTCAAATTATCTGATTATTAATTAAAAGATATTTATGTTGTGAGTGTAGACTACTAAAAAAAAAAAAGTACGGAAATTCAGTTACTTTACATTTTGTTTATTTAACATTTTTTCATGAAAATTTAAAAACATCACAAATGTTTTTATAAAACAACTAACATGGACATCGGCACCATAAAGTGAGCATTATAAATTCTGTGTAGAACATTTATCTTTTTATAAACTCACAAAGGACGACATCAGTCCTAATTGCATCTTTCTCAAAATACACAAAAATGCAAAACAAAAAGTCAAATACTAATCACTTTTTTTTAAATAGAAATGAAAAACAATTTTTTAAAATGGGTACAAAGACGATCAGCTTCCAAATAACCAGATAAGGCAGTCAAGTATAGGAAAATTAGGTAAACTGATGGAGTTAAATCCACCCAAAGCCTGTAGTAAACTTAAAGTGCTTAAAGTGCTTCAAACAAAGTGCTCAGTAACAGAGTGCATGTCCTAACAAACATTGCCTTATATTCCTTAAGAGCATGTAGGCAGGGGTTTCAGGGGTTTGCCGTCATCAAGGGGTTTGCCGTCATCAAGCCCCATGAAGATATTTTGGACTAAGGCAAATGTGTGAACCAGCTTCCTGGGGTAGTCTAAATGCAGAGCATAGATCAAGCCAAACAATAAAGCAAATGCATTTGCAAATCTAACTCTCTCTTATTCAACGCCTACAATTAGTCCAGAATGCCGCAGCACGCCTTTTAAGCGGCGCTAGAAGACAGGATCATATTACTCCCATTCTAGCTGACCTCCACTGGCTTCCTGTCAAATACCGTATTGTTTTTAAAATTCTTTTATATACTTTTAAAATCTTAAATAACTTGGCACCCAGTTATTTGATTGACCTTCTTAATCTATATATCCCTACAAGGGCACTCAGATCCTCTAATCAGGGGCTTCTAATGCAACCAATGTCTCGATTAAAGACGAAGGGGGATCGGGCCTTTGCTTTCGCTGCACCAAAACTCTGGAACAGCCTACCGGTTGATGTCCGTGTGTCGGAAACTATCCAATCTTTTAAATCTCGGTTAAAAACCCATCTATTTAAGCTCGCTTTTCAAACTACTTAGCTTAATTTTCCCTGATTCATGCCTGTTCTTATATTATTATTTTATAATTTTATTCTTTGTTAACTGTTTTCTCCTGTTGTAAATTGCAAGTATGGTTCGTTTGTGAAGCACTTTGTTGTACTTGTGACTTTTAAATGTGCTATAGAAATAAAATTGAAATTGAAATTGAAAATCTGGGAATATCACGCATCACCTAGTCGCCTTTCACCAAAACAGCCATGCTTGAGGAAGTAAAATGGACTGGACTGGGAAGCGCCGTCGGTAACCACTGTGAGAAGGGCAACTGGAGTGTCAATGAGGGTCGACTCATCCAATGCGTCCGCCTGGAATAGACACAGTATCAATGGTAAATGGCCTGTATTTGTATAGCGCTTTACACATTCAGTCATCCACCCATTCACACACACATCCACACACTGGTGATGGCAGCTACATTGTAGCCACAGCCACCCTGGGGCGCACTGACAGAGGCGAGGCTGCCGGACACTGGCACCAGCGGGCCCTCTGACCACCACCAGTAGGCAACGGGTGAAGTGTCTTGCCCAAGGACACAACGACTGAGACTGTCGGAGCCA
This sequence comes from Copadichromis virginalis, assembly GCF_057382275.1. Lineage (NCBI taxonomy): Eukaryota > Metazoa > Chordata > Actinopteri > Cichliformes > Cichlidae > Copadichromis > Copadichromis virginalis. Next base: position 2,576,726 of record NC_140619.1, read on the forward strand.
GGGCTCGAACCGGCAACCTTCTGATTACAAGGCGAACTCCCAACTCTTGAGCCACGATCGCCCCAATTAAATAAGTAAGGTTGGTTTGAGAGAATGTGACAAGCATGACCTGTAATCTAGCAAAACATTCAGCAGTGTAGTGGGTTACTTTGTAACGAGTTAGGGTACTCTACTTTTTTTGAAAAATGTACATTAACGTGTTAGCTTCTTGCATTACATAATTTGTATTTTTATTATTTTTCTAAAAAAAAAAGTAATTTTTTATTTCATGACTTTATCTCAAAAAGAAACTAAATCTTGACTTCAGCCTGGTTTTTGGGCCACCTGCAGCATAGCCATAGTGCTGTGATACGCCTGTGCCCTGCTCCTGACCTGTGTGTGTGTGGGTTTTCTACAGAGAGGGTATTTTGTTTGTACAATTTGGTAGCTGCTAGGGTATTAAATTGTATTTAAAAAAATCCATAGCATTTTATCTTACTGGCAGAATTTAAGTAATGCAAAAATACTGTACTGCAGTGCGTTTCACGTTGATATCAGGCGCCTCCTAAAAAGGGAAAAGAAAAGTTAATTTAACGCAAAGTTTTCAGGTGTCATTCTTTGGGGAGAATACATGTTTATGAAACTGCATGACATCAGACTCTACTAAATTTTGGAGACTTTTCTTTTAAGACACAACCTTTCTGTCTCTTGTGACAGAGAGTATGTTTCTTAATCATTTGACAAAAACCCTACACAGTATTTTAAAATAGTGTTCTCCAGATCAGAGCTGTGATCTATATAGAACATGGGGTTCAAAGCAAGGAAACATTGTGTGTTTATCAGTGAAACTTTTAATTTGTGTTAATTTTATCATTATCAATATATGAAATCTTCACCTTAAGGGACTTAATGAATGGTTTCTTCAATAGATCTTTCAACTCACCTATGTTTACTGTCTCCACCTGAAATTAATTGCAGTCTGAATTTTTTTTTCTTCTGTCTTTTTGTCTTTGGCCTTCAGCCTTGGAAGAAAAAATAAAAATATTGAAAACCTTATCAGCACACTAAATATACAACACCTTGCTATATTTCAATTGTTTTAGATAGAAGTTGCCACTGCTAGCTAAGTCACTTTTGAATGATGCTAATGAGAAGAAGAAAAAAAAAAACCTGCCGAACAATGAGGCTGCTGTTGTAAAAACGCCAACTTTCTTGCGTTGGCAAGGGGTCGTTAAAATATCACTAAGACCCTTTCTTTATGTGTGATTCTTCGTAAAACTGTGTTTTAATCGGTTAAAACTGTAAAACTGACGACATAATCTATGTTTGAAAAAGAGCGCGAACAACCGCGAACAACTATTCACCACCTGGGTCTGTGCTTTTTAACACAACAGCGCATTCGAAAACAAGTTATTGGCTGCAACATATTAATATACTTGCTTTTTTACGGAAAAAATAAACATAACGAAGGTTCCGTTTTACTTACAAGTTTCTCCAAATGTGTTCTCCAGTCGCTCGAGAAGGGCAGCCATATTGAACAGAATTTTCTGTCAACGTCGTTCAGGTTAGAGAGAAGACGTCATGACGTCATGACGTCCACATGCGGAGCTCGGAAAAAAACATTTACTCAAAAATCATAATTAAGAAAGCAGTATTTACTCTTAACTTCTAAGCCATGTACAATTATAACTGTTTGAATCGTTAACCGAACAGAAAAGTTTTAAGTTGTTTCAACTTTGTGAGGAATTTTAATTGTTATATCCACAAACTTTATAAGTCAGGTAGACTGTTGGGGTTTACAGTGTATAATTAACTAACAATTATGCTAGACATAGATTATTCTGTAAGAACCGTCGACAGTCAGGCCTGTGTTTGCACCTGAAATGCGCCACACAGATTTTTTGTCATTCATCCTTGCTGTTTTCTCATAAAGGAGGGGCTGTGGGTACAGCTTGTTTGGTGTTAGAGTAGGTTTGGCAGTGTGGGAGCATTAAAATGAAAGTGAATGTATGTGTCACACTTTATCAGGTTAAACTTAAACTCCCAGAGAGCAGCCATTTGGCAACATTGATTTATGTTTAAAGTGTCTAGCATCACGTAAAATGAGCTCACAGTGTTGTTAGTTGTTTTTTGCCATAATTTGCAGCTGAGTTATGTCAAAGAACATCGCAGCACTGAAATATGTCATTCAGCATGGATGACATGAGGTGCTTTATCTCAGCATTAACAGCTGAAGAGTGTTTGACAATAGAAGTACGAGCTTTGGAAATGAAACAAACTGCATGTGATTTCAGTGTTTTCAGGTTCAGAAATCGTACAGTGTAAATATATTACGTCTGAAAATGCTTAATGATGTGGCGACATGAGGATTTCAGTGAACATGGGCAATACATAACCCCTGGGGGATAAAAAGATTGACAACCACACTAACTTGCAAAATGTGAGGCTACACGCAGAGCATACAGATGGATGATGATGAAATAACATTTTTATGCATCTGAAAAAATGCGCATTGATCAAAACTCCAAACAAAGAGTGATACAAAGTTGCTAGTTGGCACATTTGCTCAGCCATATGGCCACAGTAATAAGAATGCACATACATTATGATGCACAAGCGCAGCATGCGGGGATTGCTGTTATTTCAATCGACTTTAGATGCATCTAGATTTTCCTTCAGGCTATAGTTTTAAGTACAGGACAGATTGCAGCCACCACAAATGGCCTGATACAGCAAGCTCCAAACCTCAGTTACAATACCTTTATTAGGGCATTCAACTAACTGAAATATTGTCTTCACCAACAATGAGAGACACTGCTGAGCTCAACCCAAAGCTGTGAATGATTTGTACTGAAGCTGCTATTTACAAGCTAAGATTTTACATGTTTATATGGCTTTGATGCAGCAAGTAACTACATTTTTTTTCTTCAGTAGGAAAAAAGACATTAAAATGTTTAAATTAAGTTGTGTCTGCATTCCATCTCTTCATCCTGCATGCCACGGAAATTACTCCTGTCAAACTGTGATCAGAATGAATCCAAGGGTGTTTTTAATAGAAGCTGTCAGTGTGGGACTGATGAAAACACTCGTCTGTCTAAAAACTCATTTGATCTCGGCATAAATGAAAACAAGCACATATGCAAACACTGAAAGTAATATAGTAGTATTGTTATACTCGCACCGACTTTCCAAGGATCACATGAAGTCTCTTATTCTTTAACTATGCCTTCAAAACAATAGTCTGTGTAAAACTGGGCGTAGCCACCATGACATAATTTTATTTTTCTTCCTCCTTTTTAAATCCCGTCTTGTCTGACAGCTTTTGAAAAACACTTTTTGCTTTTTTCAGATGAGCTCTATAAATTCTCTGTAGACTCCCCTTGACTCTTGTGTCTTTATTTTATTAATTTCTATTAGTGTTATTTCAGTTATTACAGTATATCTGTAGTGTGACAATACTAAGCTGATGGGCAGGGGGAAAAAGTTAGGGGGAGGAAAAAGGATGATGTATCGCCAACTGCTGCACAAAGAAAAAAAAACAGTACTGGGAACAGAAAAATATGAAAATGCAGAGATGGATAAATCAATCTTCATCTGCTCTGTGTGTGTGTGTGTGTGTGTGTGTGTGTGTGTGTGTGTGTGTGTGTGTGTGTGTGTGTGTGTGTGTGTGTGTGTAAGTGTCTGTTTATGTGTCTTTCTCACAAAATATACTTGATAATGAAAGTGAGAAGCTGTATTGATGCCCCCTCAGGGATAGACCCAGGAGATCCGGGCCATCCAATCCACAACAGCATTGAAGATGTGAGACCACACATCATGGTGACAACTGTGTGTCCATCCCAGCAGGAAAAAGGAGAAAGGCCCCAGATGGGGTGCCCACGGCCAAAGGACGAGAGTCCTAGGAAAGCAGAGGCGACGGGCATCTGGCCCCGCCAGAGGCCGGTCACCCTGGGACGAGCTGAGAACAGGGACCTAGGCACCCAAGAACCGCCTGGCACCCAGCAGAGCCAGGAAACGCTGGAGCGTTTACATGGGAGCCTGGAGTGACTATTTGTTCAAAACCATCGTGTATAATATACCTTGATTTTTTTTAGAAGAAATAAATGATACTTTCTTTCAGAGCAATAACTCCATAAGAAGGAAGATCAAAAATTATTGCATATAATACATAGCAGATGTCAGTCAAGCTTGGAGCCGGGCAAAAATCTGCTCTCACAGACATAGTTGAGGAGGAGGGCAACAGCAGCCCCCAACTCAACAAACCACAGCCACCTCACTCCTGTAAGATTTCAGTGAGGCTAAATCTGTCTCATTAAAAATAATCATTCTGATATGAATAAAAAGAAAGAAAGAAAGAACTTTTAAGACGTGATAGTGACATCACTCATATATTCAGGAAGCCACATACCTATATGTATATGGTGTAAATTACTTTCATCCACAATACACTCTCATTAAATGTACAGAGTCAAATATAATTCATTCACCTCCTACATCGTTCCCTCGCTCACCTGGAGACCGCTGGAAGCACTGTGAGAATCATGTTCTTTGATTTCTCCAGTGCCTTCAACACCATTCTTCCCTCGGTTCTAAAGGACAAGCTGGTGAACTCTGGAGTGGACCATCACCTCACTACCTGGATCCTGGACTACCTCACCGACCGACCACAGTATGTGAGGACTCAGGGCTGTGTGTCGGACAGGGTCGTCTGCAGTACGGGGGCCCCACAGGGAACGGTTCTGGCTCCGTTCCTCTTCACCATCTACACTGCAGACTTCTCCCACAATTCCACCCAGTGCTTTCTGCAGAAGTTCTCTGATGACTCTGCAATAGTCGGCCTCATCACTGATGGGGACGACAAGGAGTACAGAGGTCTGACCCAAGACTTTGTGGACTGGTGCCAGCTGAACTACCTCCAGATCAACGCCAGTAAAACCAAGGAGCTGGTGGTAGACTTCCGCAGGCACAAGCATTCTCCACTGCAACCACTGAACATCCAGGGTATGGACATTGAGGCTGTGGACAGCTACAGGTACCTTGGTGTTCATCTGAACAACAGACTGGACTGGACTCATAACTCAGACGCCCTCTACAGGAAAGGGCAGAGCAGGCTGTACCTGCTGCGGAGACTCAGGTCGTTTGGAGTGGAGGGCCCACTCCTGAAGAAATTCTATGACTCTGTTGTGGCTTCTGCTATCTTTTATGGTGTGGTCTGCTGGGGCGGCAGCATCTCTGCTGGGGACAGGAAGAGACTGAACAGGGTGATCCGAAGGGCCAGCTCTGTTCTAGGATGCCCTCTGGACCCAGTGGAGGTGGTGAGTGACAGGAGAACGGCGGCTAAGCTGTCATCCCTGTTGGACAACATCTCCCACCCCATGCAGCAGACTGTGACAGCACTGAGCAGCTCCTTCAGTGGGAGACTGCGGCACCCACGGTGTGGGACGTAGAGATTTCGCAGGTCTTTCCTCCCCACTGCTGTCAGACTCCACAATAAAGACTTTAACTGATCAAGCACACACATCCATACATGTGCAATAACACTAAGTGCAATAATCCTTTCTGTCATCGTTGTATTTTTACTCAGTTGTATATAGTATTTGTATTTGTATTCTATTTTTATCTTATTGTATATTTATTTTATTTTATTCTACTGTATATAGTATTTTATTCTATTCTGTACAGTTGTGTACTGTATTTATTCTTATTGTATTCTAATTTTTGCCTCATAACTTTTGCACTGTCCACTTCCTGCTGTGACAAAACAAATTTCCCACGTGTGGGACTAATAAAGGTTATCTTATCTTATCTTATCTTATCTTATAAAAGATAATTAAATGTCTTTAATGCACTCGGACGATGTCAGGTAGCTTCATTTTATAAGTTGTGTGGTGATGACCAGTCGTATCATCACTTTCTCCCGCCTATAAAAGCAAAACCCATCAATGCATTATCACTGCATCTCATGCTGTTTGCAACACTGTGCACCTCAGGTCATAAAAATGACCACAAATCACTTGCCATGCCCTGTGCGTCTGTGCCATGCGCCATTGATTCACAACGATAGAACCCCAGATGTTTGGAAGAGGAAATATAAAAGCTTTCATAAAGTGGGTTTCAGCTGAATAAATACTGTCTTGTAGTCATTTGTGATACAAAGTAGAAAAGTGAGCATTTATTTGTGTCATGGGTGGTTAACTTAACTTTCAGCCCTAAACACCCAAACAAGCTTTTGAACATCAAACTAATAAGTTGCCGTTTGTCTGGGTCAGAAACATAAGCAGTCCTTACACCAATACAACTACCAGAACAAACACACAAAGCTCCGTGTCCATTGTTAGGCTTATTAAATAATCAGGTGGGTTTCTTTGCTGAGGAGCAGCCAGTCGGTTCTGATTTTTGCTAGTGACAAGCTGCTGACAGAAAGACTGGACTCTGAACACAGGCAAGATTCTTTATATGTTAGTGAGTAGGAGACTCAAATACAGACCTCTAATCTTGTTTGTCTGCATGTGCATGCATGCGTGTATGTCATGTCTGCTCCAAAGTTGTCATTCTGAGCAGCAGCTCTAGAATTAGTGCTGCTGCAGCTACACTTTGAAATGGTTTTGCGTTCCAGTAAAATTTCCAGAGTGGAGATCTTTACACTAAGGTCACCATTAAATGTTTGATCCTTGGACACTGGAATAACTTCTGTGTACATGTAATAAACATTACAGAAAAAAGGCTGATTCGAATGGCAAAAAGAAATGTAAAAGGAGTGTCATTTAAACTGTGCATTTTTAGTCTTATTAACCTTTCAAACAATGTGTGTAAAGAGGAGTTTAACTGTCAGCTGATTATCACCTTTTGTGGTGGTAATCCTAAAACCAAATGATGGACACTAGGCAGGCCACATGGAGCATGACTTTTGCCTTCCTGTATACAGTCAGGATATATATCTGCAACTGAGAATATAATAAGGTTGAGTACTTCAAAGACTCCAGTCCCACTGACATGCCCTCTGTAGGACGAGGATCTGGGAACAAGTGATATCACAGTTTTTGTCCAGGTTGTGAAACACTGATGCCTTTTTTATCCTCTCTAGGATATTTGAACCGAGTGCTGGACTCCACCAGTGCTGCCTTTTGTCTGTTCATAATTTTTTATGAATAAAATATTTAGGCTAGCCCCAGGTACAAAGTGTACTGGATTTGATCATTTTAGGGTCATGCCTTTTGCAGATGATGTGACTCCTCTGATAAGTTCAAACGGCGACTTCCAGCTTTCATTGTGGCTGTTTGCAGCACCGTGTGAAGTGGCTGGGATGAAAATTATTACTTGAAAGCCTGAGGCCATAGACTGCCCACTCTAAATGGGGAAAAAATTGCTGGCCCAAGTAAAATAGTTTAATTATGATATATTCTTAGTTACAAGTAAGGGAAGAAAGGAGCAGTAGACTGAAAGATGCAGCATCTGCAGTTGCAGCTGATGTTCCAGGTTTGTTAGAGAGAGCTAAGTGTTATAGCAAAGCTTGGTGGTTGATTTACATTCCAGCCCTTGCCTACGGCAACAATAAAAAATAAAATAAAAGTGCACATGCAAACGGTAGAAATGAGTTTGCTCCCAAAGGTGTCTGATACTGGATGTGGAGCTCAGTCAGTTGGACCAGGATGCCGACTTCAACTGAATTCAGTTCAATTCAGTTCAAATAGCACAAATAATAATAATAATAATGGATTGCATTTATACAGCGCTTTTCAAGACCATCAAAGCGCTTTACAATGCCACTATTCATTCACTCTCACATTCACACACTGGTGGAGGCAGCTACAGTTGTAGCCACAGCTGCCCTGGGGCAGACTGACACAACAAATCACAACAATAGTTGCCTCAAGGCACTTTAAAAAGACCCTGAAATAATATCTCCTGGATGACACCAGGATGAGGTCTTTCAGGAATGTCTACCTGGGAAACGACTCAAGGCAGACTCAGGACCCACTGGAGAGATGATGTCTCAGCAGGCTTGGGAACACCTCAGTGTTATCCCAGCAGAGCTAGACGAGGTGGCTGAGCCGACGGAAGTCTTGGCATCTCAGCTTAGACTGCTGCTCCTAACACAGATAAGCAGGAGAAAATGTATAGACAACAATTTCCAAGCACAGCAGTCATAATGCATTGTGCCTGTAATATTATTTGGCATGCTCCTTCCATAATTCCTCTTCTACACCACTGCAATCGGGAAATATAAAATATTTAGGTATTAATGTTTCTCCCAAGCTTGCAGATCTAACTAAATTAAACCATATCCCACTTTTAAAGAAGGTAGAAGATGATCTGGCTAGATGGAAATGTCTACCCATATCACTCATGGGAAGGGTTGCCGCTATAAAAATGATGGTCTTACCAAAAATAAATTATTTATTCTCAATGATCCCAACTAAACCGCCACAAGATTGGTTCAGATCTCTAGATTCATGTATGTCCAAATTCCTTTGGAAAAATAAACCCCCACGTATAAGCTTAAAAACACTACAAAAGACCAAGGATAAAGGAGGACTAGAACTGCCTAACTTTCAGCACTACTTCTTAGCCAACAGGCTTCAGTTTATCTCAGGATGGCTAAAACATACCCTCTTAGATGAACCTTGGCTAGATGTAGAACAAGCACTCTGCAATAATCTAGAGATCTCAGACCTACCATTTATCAGCTCAAACATCCAACGACCCTGGGTGGGTCCGGGATGGGCGTGAGGTTCTGGGGGCGCTCCGTCTCTGGGCTGGGACCCGGACCGGGCCTCGGGGGCTTGGGTTCTGGTTGGTGTGTTGCCGGGGTTGTGGGCGGGTGGGTGCATGGGGGCCCAGCCCTGGAGCAGGGTGCCGCCGGTGCGTCGAGCCACCTGGGGGGCTCTTCAACTGGTGGGGGAGATTGTCACATCTTGCAGGAGCTTTCCTCTCCTCAGGAGCTCCCTCTGCAGGAGGGGGAGATACAGGAGAGGTGGAGGAAGATCTCAGCCTGGGTGTTTATTGTCTTATGTAGTCTGGAAGATGAGTGGATGGTGGGGTGGGTGCAGTTTTCTCTGTGGTGGGGTTGGGTGGACTGTCCCGGGCTCTGTGGGGCCGGGCGGCGCTGCTGCACTGGGCCCGGTCTGGATGGGCCTGGGCCCCCTTTCCCTGGCGGGTCGCGGAGTATGGGGGTGCCTACTGGGGTCAGCGGGGGAGCTGGCCCCAGGGAGGGGTCACTTGCCCCTCCCTTCCTTCCCTCCCCATCTCCAGCTGCCTCCCTCTTCCCGCTCCACCACAACCACCCACACATGCAGGGCCTTGGAGTAGGGGTATGTCACCAGGGTGCAGAGGAGGCTACCCCCCCCCCCCCCCCCTCTGTGCCCTTCTGGCTGCCTCTGCCTCAATTTTATCCCACAACTTAGACATTCACATTACTCACACTCTCATTACACATACATATAGGATCTTGGGGGTGGGCACGATACACGGAGTCCAAAGTACCATCAGGGTGTACACCCCACCCCTGGCATCGTTGCCCACCTCTCAATTTTAAATACACGTAGACATTGAGGGCTAGCAGGAGGGACTATGCGCTTACCTGCTGCTCTCTGGCAGGTAGCTCCATGCCCTCCTGGGTTTTAAATGCACCTTAGAACACACATGCATCAACATTACAATGAGCGGGTGGAGGGAGGTTCGGAGTCTTCTCTCACCCCCGTTCTCTGCGACCTGCTGGAGCGGGGGGGCTAGGACTAGGAGGAGGAGTTGGCCGTCCGACTGCGGTCTGGAGTGTGGAGCCTTCCTGCTGCTGCGGAGTCGGGGCGGTCTGCCTCCCCCCACCGCAGGGAAAAGGGTAACACCACCTGGGTCTGGGTGCAGTTCCCCCCTCCAGGGGCGGGGGCACCTAGACCCGGTTTGTAGAGTACGCTTGGGGAGTGTGATCGTGTGTACAATGTCTCTTTATGTCTGTCTCCACGTTGGTTGAGTGTGGAGTAAGTGCATATGAGAGCATGAGGGTGGGAATGGATGTTTGTATCTGTGTGTGCCTGTATGTCTGTGTCTATATGTCAGGTTGGGTGTCAGGCGCCACCTCTCTGGGGACATCTCAGGCCCTCCAAGGTTTGGAGGCCTATCTCCCCCTACCACCACTTCCCCTGCCAGTGGCGGACCCCCTCAGACATCGGTGCGTTGGTGGTTCTTTGTGTCCGGGGATGGGCGTCCAGGTACACACCGGCTCACTCCTTGCCGGCCGCTTATCGGGGCCTGGAGCCTGGGGCTCGCTCGGGCCACTTCGGAGGTGGGGTGCCCCCAGCCTCTCGGCCTGGGGCTCGGTCACTCAGGCGCAGCTGGCTGCCGGCGGAGATCACGGGCGCGTCACTGCAACCCCCCCTGGCTTCTGCTCCGCGGCTGCTGAGTGAGCCCTCATCTGGGACTCTCCTCAGCTCTTTCCGGGACAGTGGTGCAGCTGCCCCTCTGTTGGTCTTCCTTGGTCTCTTGTGTTCTGGAGGCCTCTGGATGTCTGGAGTTTTGATCTCCTCCATACCTGCTTAACGCCCTGGAGGACGGGGCTGTGGCCCCCCCCACACCCTCTAGCAGATCATTACATGAAGGAACCTTTTAAAAAACAAATAACAAGCGCGTCCATGCTCACAGGTGTACACACGGGTGATCACACCCACAAACTACACCCTTTTTGGCTCCTACTTTCCTCTCCTCTTTCCCTCTTTCTTTCTCCCCTTCTTTCCCCCAGTCAAGTCTGTCCCGTATTCAGTAAGTGAAAATAAAATAAACAATAAAAGGTGAATCAAATGGACCATTACGGCAAGGCTGGGACGGTCAGTTTGGTAAAGTAAATCCGTTGGGCATCTTTCTTTGCCTTTAGACAACAATTCTGATGGCAAAAGAGCCAAACGGGACAGGCAAGAAAAAAAAAAAAAAAAAAAAAAAAAAAAAAAAAAATATATATATATATATATATATATATATATATATATTATTTGGCATGATAGATCCACTCATAATAAAATGATTTTATCTCATTTGAAATGCTAATCACATTTTACTGAATCTTTTATACACTTATCTTCCTCTTTTTTCCTCCATACCTTTCTACTTGGCTTCGTCACTGCCATTATCTCCACATCACTTAGACATCACCTACAAAAATAAATCTCCAGAATTCAGATGGCAAAGGAAGAGAGAGGGATGATGATGATGATGATGAGTAAAGATGAGTAGCAGGCAGAAGAAACAAAGTAAAGCTTTTAATCTCTAAAGGGAAGAGAGAAACGGTCGTGTAAGCATTAAGATATCCCCTCTGTCCAGCTGGTCTGTTTGTGTCTCCTTAATGCTCTTTAAACATTTATGAAGGATGATAACAAAGAAAGACTGTAGCTGCACAGAGTAATCAAATCAATGTTGTTACACGACTCTACTGAGAAAAGGGAGGAGGAGCGAGAAAGAGAATGGAGAAGGGGCGGGTGGGGGTTGAAGTTGAAAGAAGCGAAGACAAAGAAAAATATGTTAGTCCTCAAACCAGACTGCTGGCAGTGTGCAAATAAACTGCAGCATGTTGCTGTCAAATTGAATATTCCACAACGTTTATTACATTTTCCCTAAACACATCTCTCTGTTTGTGAAGGGTTCTTTCTCACGACAGATCAGGTTGACATTCCTGCTGTCAGCATGCCAATTGCACGCTCCCTCATTGCTTGTGGCATCTGTGGCATTTTGCTGTGAGACAAAACTGCACATTCCAGGGTGGCCTTTTGTTGTGGGCAGTCTGAGGTACACCTGTGCACTACTCATGATGTCAGATCAGCATCCTGATGTGGCACACCTGTGAGGTGGGATGGATTATCTCAATATAGCAGATGTGCCCACTACCACACATTTGGACTGATTTGTGACCACTGTTTGGGAGGGATGGTTATATTGTGTATCTGGAATGAATTTTAGGTCTCTACGTCCATCCCATGGGGAATGGGAGCAGTAACAAAGGTGTTGCGTTTATATTTTTGTTGAGTGTAGGTGACCATGATGAGACAGACAGAGTCTGGCTCAGATGCTGGCAGTTCTCGCTGCAGTCTACCGGTAGCGTCTCCTTTCAGGCCAGGACAGACGAATGTCACCCAGCAGTGACTCAGTTTGTGGTAAAAGGCTTGCACCTATTTGCCACAGCAGATGATTTTCAGCAAGTGAATGTGTTTAATTGTAGGCAGGGACATTACTGGATATTCTTGTGTAATTGCTACAGAATAATTTATGTTATACTTTGTTATTGCTACAGAAGAATATTTATTTTATTATTTTACATTTACAATTTTTTTTCCTGGGGACCCAGTGACACCCCATTGAAGAGCCGTAGGCTGGATTGTCACGGTTCTGGGTCCGTTGGACCCAGTATTTTGAGTTTATTATATTTCGGTTTAATTCTGCTTCATGGATTGTTTTCTTATTCTCGTAGTAATGATGATGATTATTATTAGTTTCTTGTTTCTGTTTAAGGATTTGTTCTCGGTTATATCTCACGTTTAGTTTAGTTCACGTTCCATGTGTCATTCTGTCTGTCTGTCTCTCAGTGTCAAGTCTGCGTGCTTGTTTAGTAATTCATATTTCCTGTTTTATTGTGAAAGTCTTTGTCTTATGTTAGTGTGTGCAGCTTGGTTCCCCCCGTCTCGTTAACCCTGATCTCTCCCAGCTGTGTCTCCCTCCTGTTGCCCATTCGCTGATTACCACCCTGTGTATATTAGCCCTGTGTTTTCCTGTGCTCAGTGTCGTGTCGTACCCTCAGATTATGCCTGTGTGTTTCTTTGGTTTCTGTATGCACGTCACTTCACGTTTGGTTTTCATGTCAGCAATAAAAGCTGAGGTTCTGATTTATAATTCTGTGTTCGAGTCCTGCGCTTGGATCCTCCTCTCCGCCTGCCCGCACACAGAGCCCTGACATGGATCTCTTAAGATCTCACTGCTGGGTTTGTAAGGCCATGTTACTCCTAAATTTCTATCTTGTTCAAAGAGAAGATGTAAAACATAGTTCTAAGCTAATCGACCTTAGTGTTCTCCTTTTTAAAAAAGAATCGATATCGAATCGTTAAACAGAATCGAAAATGGAATCGGAATCGTGAAAATCTTATCAATACCCATCCCTAAGTAGCATCGAGTATCCTTACCAATAACTCTAGTATCAAGATGGATGTAAAAAACAAAAGAACTCACCTCCTAGGGCAGTTATTATGGCCCCATCCACCAGTTGTCAATATGCAGCTAGTCATGGATGTTCCATTGAAATCTGTCTAAAACCATAATTGTTTCTATGGCAAGCAGAGCTGAATTTAAATGTTATCATGATACCATTATGTTTTCTGCCCTCTGGCTGTGAGCATATTTTTGATAGATTTTAAAATGGAATCCCTTTCTTTTTGGGACCATTTAAAATTTTGCTACGAATGATCAGTTCAGCATGACGAATGTTTAATCACCCACATTCCCTGGGATATTAAGCCACTATGAATATGATTGCTGACGGTACAGGGTACTCTACGTATAGGGGAAAAAAATCCACCTTATCAGATCATGATTTCTTGCTCATGGCACTATTGAATGGCTCTGCAGCATACCACACCTGTCTCTTTCCAGTATTTCACTTTTTTAGCCTAGGTGTTAAATGTTTATGATGCCATATGTGTTACTGAGATTCATATGGACAAATTTCCCCACTTGATAGATCTGTGTAATGTTACAAGTTGGAATCTTTTCTTAGCTTCTATTTCTGCTGCTCCTTTCCCTTTCTTCCTCTATGCTCCACTTATCCAACTCTCCCTCTGTGTGACCTATGATGGGTTCTGGTTTGTGCTGATTTGTAGCAGATGTGGCTGACACAGCATGGTCGGGTAACAGTGAATGGGTGAGGACAGATAAAAATGAATATCTGCTCAAAAGCAGGTTGAGATAACTGCAAAAGTATGCTTCCTAATATACAATCTGTTTAGCCTATAGGTTGGCAGCAGCTCAGACAGTGATCCACCTGGCTAGTGAAGAGGTGGGGAGGGGACGAGAGAGAAGGTTGCTTGGGGTTAAATGGAGCCAATCACAGACAGAAAAACAGCATTACACACCACATTAAGCATCATCTCACCCCTCTCTCCTCGTCTCTACCTTTTCTCTCTCACCCCTTCTCTTTCTGTGTCTCCAGGTGTGCAGCCGGCTGATAGTGTCAGCTTTATTTGCACATTCACTTGAAATTCTAGAGAACTAGAATAGATTCTACCAGATTCAACTAACTCAATACTGCTGATCTGCAGTGCATAATAGCCAACCAACCATCTATCCAATCATTTAAGCATCCAACCACATAAAGAACAGAACTGCAAATAGAATATGGACATATGCTCTGCAACTGGAATGCAGTCGATAAACTCAATGTTTTATTATTTTCTTACAATACTGAAGCAATGCTTAATAACATATTGTGGCTGGCTGGTTGTACAGAAAAGACACTCTTGTGTGTCAGATAGTGTCAGATAAACACAGAAGTTACCTGCTCTATGCAGAAGGAAAGAAAAAAATATTCAAGTGCCAAAGAAAACCTTGCAGATGCATGACTCACCACATAAACTTAGATGTGACAGCCCATGATCTTTTTAACTGAACTCAATGTGCACTTGTGAATATTTCTTGTAAATTTACTGATACCAAGAAAATTTAGTGTGAAATATTCACAAGTCTACAGCTGCAAATGTAAATTAAAACCTGGACCAACCTAAAGTGTGAATCTCAAGTAAAACATGCATAATGATAGCAGTCACAGGTTAATAAGATATTCATTTGGTTGTGGAAAAACTTAAACTTGCATGATGCCTTGTATGACTGGTTAAGGCTACTGAGAAAAAAGAAAACTATTCTGAAGGACCTTACTTTGTGGAAAACTCTTAGGATAACGCTATAGTCTTATAAACTTATTAGTGATAAAGTTCAAATCTTGGCCGGTCTCCATCTTCTGGTTTGTGTTGCAAGTTCAATACTTAATATAACAAACTGGACTTCCCCCAGTGTATTGAATTGGGACCACTTTGGACCTTTTTTTTTTATTTACCATCCACATCTGTGCCAGCTGTTTCTTCAACCCTTGATACTTCTGTTTTCTTATGCTTCTTTCTAATATTTCCTTTTACTGCCACATCTATGACAACTGCAGCTTCTGTTCTTTGTCGACTAACATTATGTGTGGTTTCAAAAGGTTTTTGAAATGCAGTTTATTAAATTGGAATTCAAAAATGAATTTACAAATGCAGAATTTATTCTACAATTCATTATTTAAGCACAAATCTTTATTCCGATGCGCGTTGCTCTTGTGGTCCTCCATAGTTAGCTGGCCAGTTCCTATTTGTCAGTGTGGAACTTGAAGTCCCACAGGACATTAGCCCTGTTGTTCTAACCACCTTTGATGGTGTCTCCCATTGGGACATGGTAAATTTTAATTAAACGGGTGGTTAGTTGTGTGCCACTTGGTTGTGTCTTTTAGTGTATGCTGTACTTACTTAGGGATGGGTACCAGTATCCGGTGCCATTATGGCATCTACTGCGGGTGGGTTGCCTATTAGCTGACCCGGAGTTAGCAACATCCCCCAAAAACACGAAGAGGAGAGTCCTGGCCCCTAGCCCTGCCAGTGTAGCAGAAATGATGAGGATGATGATGCAGCAGCAGCCGTTCTTCTCTGCGTGAGTAGCTTCATGTTGTTCGTGTGTAATTTACGTTGAGTAGGCTAACCACGTTATTACATTAATGCATGTAAGGTGAACTAGCAAACATCATCATAGCTACATGCTGCTGTCTTCTTGTTTGATGGCAGATACTCCCTTCACCCTGGCCAAAAAGGCTAAAATGACCAAAGAAAAAGTGGAAAACAGCTAAACATGAGAGGTTTTTGGACAAAGTTTGTGTTTTTTCCATAGATTAAGCACTGCTTCCAGCCAAGAGTGATGCCATATATGACCCATAGCTGCAGAAAAGGCTAACATTGTTATCTTTTTACAAAAAACCAGCTGAACATGAGAGGTTTTTGGACAAAGTTTGTGTTCTCTATTCTTCGAGCACCGTTCAAGCACCGGCACCGTTTCAAAAGTACCGGTTTGGCACCGGTATCGGATAAAACCTAAACGATACCCATCCCTAAACTTACTTACATATTACATCTTGCTATTATATACACCTTTCCACAGTCTACAAGTGGAGATCTACTGCTGTGGTAGACTACTGTCTTGGATCTTGTACTTAGTGATGTTCCTGTGATGCCATGATCAGAACCCCTGTTCTGTACCCTGTGCTAGCTGTTTTTATTCTAGCTACTCGTAGGATATCTAAATTTCAGCCACTTTTTACTGTCTGTCCGTAGTACATCCCAAAGGACTGCCATGATACTTCTACTTGTTCTTGTTCACCTCTGTCTTCAGCTCTTGAGTACATCTTCCTGGTGTATTCATAGATGCTTCCCATTCTGGAGTGTAGCTCTAACACTCACCCTCGCTCTTTGTGTTGAGCCTCAGGGTAATGAACTTAACAACAGTAACTATCATATGTGCACATTAAATTCAAACAGTATAGACAACAGTAGAGACTTTGGTTTCTCTACACAGCCACCGTGCTAGGACAAGTACATGCGCAGCACGTGATCTCCCCTGCCAACCCACTTTTCAGTCCTTCTCACAGCACGTGACCATTAAACATACACCCGTCGCACGTTCAGAACCCTTATGTGTAGCTTTTGCAAACCTCTAACTGTCCAATGCTTCCGCTCACAACGGGACGCAAGCTTAAGTGCATGCGTGCTCTGGTTTAGGGCAGCTCTAAATGGGACAGCAAACCCCCAAAATGCGAGGTCTAGTCATCACCATGACAACCCTACAAATACCTCTGGTAGACAGGCAAGCAGTTAAAAACACAGTCACCCCTTCTTGAATCTTTTTTATGCGTAGTACTAGTTCACCTGGCTACATATATTGTAAATACTATTATGGGTATTATGATAGTATTCCTAGTCATAAGTTAAAAATTCAGTATTCATGTTATGATGCAGGTTGATGATCCAAACATAGGCAGATGTAAAACAGAATGCCTTTATATTAACGGATAAAAGGTCGATAACTTTAACAGGAGGAAGGAACGCTGACTTTAAAAAGCCTGGGAACACGAACACACACACACACACACACACACACACACACACACACACACACACACAGGAACAGAAAAAAATACAAACAAAACAGTTGCCCTCTGTTGTAATAACACCTCACAAAGGAGAAAAGTAAGCTGAGGCTATATAGACACAAAAGGATAACCGATGTGGAATCAGAGTGGAGACACCTTGGAAAAATAAAACACAGGTGTAGACAATCAGGTAGAACAGAATATAACCCATGAGAAAACTGGTAACCACGGAAACAAGAAACTAATGCTCAACATGATAAGAGCACAGGGGAAACAGAAATAACAAAGTTATTTGCTGTTTCGCAGATGTTTTTTTTTTTGGTGCAATTTTGCATGTTTTTTTTTTTGTTTGTTTGTGGCTTTTTCTTTACAGCGCATTGTGATTGTGTTCTGCGTCCTGATTGACTGAAAATGGTCTACAGCCAATCTCGTGCTGTGTCTCCTGTACAGTACAGAATACGTCCAGCTTGTCAAATTTACATAAATCTTCGCTAGCAGAAGACAACAAACACAACAGTATCAACGGCAAAGCATTATAAGGCGCATTAAGTGAAACCAAACAGTCAGATAAGTCAAACTTTACTCAACTCATTCTTCTTGCTTCCTCTACTTCCGTACCATTGATTCATTAATGTTGAATTCTCTCGCAGCTGCTCTATTCCCATGTTCTGGACCTGAAAACAGGGTTTGATCTTTGGTATCATTCTATAATACTGGACTTATATTTCCACAAAGGTTTGAACTTTGAAGAGGTTTAAACAAGAGAGAAAAGTATTAAAATCTTCCTGTCATGTTTCGGCTGTGTGGCAGGCAGGAGAGGACCCAAACGCAAACTCACGGAGACAAAACGTAAACTCAAAAACACAGCTTTAATGCTGGCAAAAGGTGAAACACAAAAACAGTACTAAACTAAACTGGGAAAGCTAAACATAAAGTATACCAGGAACCACGGGGAGAATCACACACAGCATGAGGGAGACTACGACACTGACAAAGAGAAACACAGGGCTTAAATACACAGAGGGATAATGAGGGAATGAGACACAGAAGGAGAGCACAGCTGGGAGAAATCAGGACTGACGAGACAAGCAAAGCAGGACGCATTCACATAAGACACGGACCTTCAAAGTAAAACAGGAAGGATCACACAGAGATGCGAACTTGACACAGTGGAGACAGCAACTAAGAAACACAGAGACATAAACCATAAGGCAGAGGACTCTAAGAACCGAGAGACACAGAGGGGAACTCAAACCTGCAGACACAGACTTACACAGAACAGAGGGGACATAGAGAAACATGAAGGGCAAGGGATCGAAACTAGAAACCATAGAAACTCACACCAAGTACAATAATACAAACATCACAAGGAACTAAAAACGCTGGGTCAGGGGACCCAGGACCATGACAGTTCCTGCCTGTCTGAGAAAAGTGTATAAAGTGTGTAGTGAGGGGTTTTACAGCCTTAAAACATCTATAATAATTGTCAAAAATAAATTTCGCTACGTCGCGGATTCCACCTATCGCGGGTTATTTTTAGAACTTAACACCCGTGATAAACGAGGGAAAAAGCTTTAGTATTACCGAAACTAAAATTCACTGTATTCTAATAAAGGAAATAAATCTAGAAGCCAGAGAATACAACAAACAACGAAATCTTAGCGTTAAAAACAGGAACAAGTAAACAAACAAACCCAAAAAACTAAACATGATAACATTGAACAGAATATGCAGGCCCTGCCGGTTCAGAGACTTATTCCCGTGAACAAAGCAAGACAAACAGAGATCGATCGGTTTCAACTTGCAAGGGGAGCTGATCGGATCAGGCTTTTGGAGCTGGAAGCTCCTCACCCGATCCAAGACAATTCCCATTCCCAGTGTCCCCTTGCCACCTTTTATTCAGTGACAAACAGTTTCACAAACACCCATTGTAAAACCCCTGTGGTGCGTCATAAGGCACTGTATGTGTGTGTGTGGGGGGGGGCCTTCCTGCAGATCACAAAGGGTCATCTCCCCTCACCCCTCATATATGGCTTAGCTCCTTTAATGGTCCACCATATACAAACACAGGTGAGCCTATAAAGGGCAGGAAGTGAACATTCTTTACTAAATAAGAACCTTACATATAATGTGCCTGCGGTTAACACATTGCCTCTCCCACCCTCCAACAGGCAGAGGAGGAGAATAGAAACAAAAGAATGTAAATGGTCTGTATTTGTATAGCACTTTACTTGGTCCTAAGGACCCCAAAGCACTTTACACTATACACAATCATCCACACATTCACACACTGGTGATGGCAGCTACATTGTAGCCACAGCCACCCTGGGGCGCACTGACAGAGGTGAGGCTGCCGGACACTGGCGCCACCGGGCCCTCTGACCACCACCAGTAGGCAACGGGTGAAGTGTCTTGCCCAAGGACACAACGACCGAGACTGTCGGAGCCGGTGCTCGAACTGGCAACCTTCCGATTACAAGACGAATGCCCAACTCTAGAACCATGATCGCCACCGATCGTGACGAATGTCTTTGATCGTGCGATTTTAAAATCTTACTGCTGGCTTTTAAGGTTTTAAATGGCACTGCACCTTCTTACCTGTCAGAACTCCTTAGTACTTATCGCCCCAGGAGATCTTTGAGGTCAGCCGATCTGATGCTTTTAGATGTTCCCAGGTATAAATTAAAGACAAAGGGAGAGAGGGCGTTTGCTGTGGCTGCACCCAGACTGTGGAACAGTTTACCTCCTCACGTCAGATTCTCCAAAAGCCTAGAAACTTTTAAAACTGCTCTTAAAACTCACCTCTTTTCATTGGCTTTTAGAAAGGTTTAATTTATTTGTTTATTTATTTTTTATTTGATCAGCGAGGTGTTTTACGAAATTGTGTTCTATTGTATTTTTATCTGTATTTACTGTACAGCACTTTGGTCAGCCTTGGTTGTTTTTAAATGTGCTCTATAAATAAACTTGACTTGACTTGACAAGGTTCACAATTTTGAGTACAACAATGGCAACATTTAACAATTCACCCTAACAGTTAGTCTAAGCTATTTGGATTTCTAAGATGGAAAACTTCCCCACATGGATGAAATCAGTGCACATTACATTACACTCATATCATAACAGACTGCAATACAATTATTTCATATGTTTAGTGTGCTAGTAAAAATGCAGGTGAGGGCAAATAACAGATGTTATTTTTCTACAAATTGTCTGTGTTGCTTGATCACTGATTATGGTTTTAATCACGGTGTAACTTACTCTGCTGATTCTGCCCTGAATGGAAAAAATATGTAAAATGTAGAATTTTGCCTGAAATATATTATTTGATTAATCATTAATACAAGGAAACGACACCTGATCTGAGTGAATAAATACTTTTTAGTATCCTGCTATTCATTAACTTTCAGTCAGCTGTGACAAATGTTGGCAGCAATGAGACAAACAGGTTGTGGGGCATGTATCAAAATTGCTCAGTAGGTAGACATGCACTAATTGTACGTGTGTGCAGTGTACATGCCTGATGCGCTTTTGCTTAGCTATATTTATCAGCTAATGATGGTAAGATGGCTAAGATACAGATGCACTGCCGTGGTAACTACTGCAGCTACAAAAGAGAACATTGCCCTCACTTCTGTCCACGCCACGCATAAAACTAGTGAAGATAATGATGATCAGAGGGATTCTGGGCCATTCAGGAAGTGGTGGTTTGCAAGCTGTGATCATAATAGCCCAAAATCAACATGCCATCATTCTTCACAGAGAAAATCACAGACAGGGTCTTCTCACTTGATGAATTAATTAGTATTTATTAATAATATAGGAAATACACAAATGCATGGACCTGGAGATCAAGTCAGCACAGCATGGCAAAATCCCTTAGTTGTTACTGCCTGGTTTTGTTGGAACATTGCTGGATGCGAACGGCTGGAGTGAGAGAAGGAAGACAGGATAAAGACATGCTGTGGAAGAGAGACAGAGATTAATAACAGATATGATTCAATATTTTTATATTTAAAAAATATAAAAAGAGCAGTAAATTTAATTGAGTAAAAAGGCACTTGATTTAATATAAACCTATATAAACGTCACTGATACTGCTGCTGATGAGGTCCGCCCCGAGTTCCTGAAGGCTCTGGACGTTGTAGGGCTGTCCTGGTTGACACGCCTCTGCAATGTTGCGTGGAGATCAGGGGCAGTACCTGTGGACTGGCAGACCGGGGTGGTGGTCCCCATCTTCAAGAAAGGGGACCGGAGGGTGTGTTCCAACTACAGGGGGATCACACTCCTCAGCCTCCCTGGGAAAGTCTATGCCAGGGTGCTGGAAAGGAGAGTTCGTCCATTAGTCGAACCTCGGATACAGGAGGAACAATGCGGTTTTCGTCCTGGTCGCGGAACACTGGACCAGCTCTTTATCCTCTCGAGGATACTCGAGGGTGCATGGGAGTTTGCCCAACCAGTCTACATGTGTTTTGTGGACTTGGAGAAGGCATTCGACCGTGTCCCTCGGGGTGTCCTGTGGGAGGTGTTGCGGGAATATGGGGTGTCTGGCCCATTGCTACGGGCCATTCGATCCCTATACAACCGTTGCAAGAGCTTGGTTCGCATTGCCGGCAATAAGTCGGACTCGTTCCCGGTGGGTGATGGGCTTCGCCAGGGCTGCCCTTTGTTTCCGGTTCTGTTCATAATTTTTATGGACAGGATTTCTAGGCGCAGCCAAGTGGCGGAGGGCTTTCGCTTTGGTGGCCTCAGAATCTCATCTCTGATTTTTGCAGATGATGTGGTTCTATTGGCTTCATCAGGTGAGGGCCTCCAGCTCGCACTGGAACGGTTCGCAGCCGAGTGTGAAGCAGCGGGAATGAGGATCAGCACCTCCAAATCTGAGGCCATGGTTCTCAGCCGGAAAAGGGTGGAGTGCCCACTCCGGGTCGGGGATGAGTTCCTGCCCCAAGTGGAGGAGTTCAAGTATCTCAGGGTCTTGTTCGCGAGTGATGGGAGAAGGGAGCCGGAGATCGACAGACGGATTGGGGCTGCAGCTGCAGTAATGCAGACGTTGCACCGGTCCGCCGTGGTGAAGAGGGAGCTGAGTGTAAAAGCGAAGCTCTCAATTTACCGGTCGATCTACGTCCCTACTCTCACCTATGGCCACGAGCTGTGGGTAGTGACCGAAAGAACGAGATCGCGGATACAAGCGGCAGAAATGAGCTTCCTCCGAAGGGTGGCTGGCCTCTCCCTTAGAGATAGGGTGAGAAGTTTGGCCATCCGGGAGGGGCTCAGAGTAGAGCAGCTGCTGCTCCACATCGAAAGGAGCCAGCTGAGGTGGTTCGGGCATCTGACAAGGATGCCCCCTGGGCGCCTCCTGGGTGAGGTGTTCCAGGCATGTCCCACCGGGAGGAGGCCCCGGGGCAGACCCAGGACACGCTGGAGAGATTATATCTCTCGGCTGGCCTGGGAACGCCTTGGTGTTCCCCCGGATAAGCTGGAGGAGGTGGCTGGGGAGAGGGAGGTCTGGGCCTCTTTGCTTAGGCTGCTGCCCCCGCGACCCGGCCCCGGACAAAGCGGATGAAAATGGATGGATGGATGGATGGATGATTCAATGCAGAGAGGTCTGTTAACACATAGTGATGAAGAAAAACCCCCAGCAGCCTACACCTATTGCAGCATAACTAAGGGAGGATTCAGGGTCACCTGGTCCAGCCCTAACTATATGCTTTAGCAAAAAGGAAAGTTTGAAGCCTAATCTTGAAAGTAGAGATAGTGTCTGTCTCCTGAATCCAAACTGGAAGCTGGTTCCACAGAAGAGGGGCCTGAAAACTGAAGGCTCTGCCTCCCATTCTACTTTTAAATACTCTAGGAACAACAAGTAGGCCTGCAGAGCGAGAGCGAAGTGCTCTAATAGGGTGATATGGTACTACAAGGTCATTAAGATAAGATGGGGCCTGATTATTTAAGACCTTGTATGTGAGGAGCAGGATTTTGAATTCTGGATTTAACAGGAAGCCAAAACAGGAGAAATCTGCTCTCTCTTTCTAGTCCCTGTCAGGACTCTTGCTGCAGCATTTTGGATTAGCTGAAGGCTTTTCAGGGAGTTTTTAGGACTTCCTGATAATAATGAATTACAGTCGTCCAGCCTAAACAGTAATAAATTTAGAGATATTGTGCAAATGGAAGAAAGCAACACTACATATATTTTTAATATGTGCGTTGAAAGACATATTACATGCCTCTCTGCAGCTTCTCTCCTGCTGCCATCCCCCCAAAGTCCCATCCCCTTACAGACTGTATCTGTTCAACCAACAAAAACAAACCACAAACTGGCAAAAAATGATTTAAACACAAGAAATTACAAAGAACAATATATTATCCACAAGTGCACCAAAGAGTAAAACAGTGAAATGTATATTATTAAATATTATGTCTCTCTCTTTTAAGTCCAGTCTAGTACATAAATTAATAATTGATCAACAATTTGATTAACTCTGCCTTACTCTTTCTGTCTGATTTCTTAAACTTTTTATCTGATTTAGTGATAAAATAATTATTATGGGTTATTTTAACATCCACATAGAATGAAATACATTTCATCAATTATTTAATATTATATTAATATTATTAGACTCAATTGGCTTCTTTCAAAATGTAAAAGAACCTACCTACCCTTTAACCCTTGTGTGGTGTTCATATTTTTGTTACTCAGCCAGTGTTCATGGGTCTGGTGGACCCGCTAGAGTTTTGGCTTTCCAAATGAACACTATCAAACAATTTTGTGTTAAATTACTCAACAGATGTTTACTTCATCCCAATTACAAGCCACATGAACAGCAAACATGGTTAATTTTTTCCCTTTACCTTTGTTAGATCACATTTATGAATTGATGTGCTTCTCTTTTTTTTTTATAAAATATTATAAAAAAAAAAAAAGTTATAATCGAGTGGAGTGAGTGGAAAGACACAACACATTTACACGTGAAGCAATATGTTTCACAACTAAATGGGATCAGCTGCTCATCAATGGTGATATTAGGCCCAGGGTTGTAAAACAGGGGGAGGTGGTGCACATACTTATCCCACACTGTCCTGATGGCAGCTAGCTTGTCTCTCTGCCATCGAGCTGGTCTGTCGTCTCGGTTATCAAAACGGATAATCCTGGAAATTTTGTGGAAGTTTTCCAGAGACATTGATGCACGGAAAGGTTCTTGCCGGTTTCTGCATCCCACAGGGATTCTGTGGATTCCCCTTTGGACCTGAAAACTCCTGCAAGGATAAAAACCCCAAAGTAGGCCTTTGGGGTTCTTAGATGAATTTGGTCTCCTTCCACCTCTCTCCAAAAACACGCCTACCGGTACCTTCTAGATTACTGCAATCCAGAATAATTCTCTGGATGGAATCTGGGATGAAAAGCTCAAATGAAGACTTGATGTCCTGCACATGAGTAACTGTCAGCCGTGTTGGCCCTGGCTTATCACAGTAGCAGCTCTGCAGGGTGGCTCATTTCTTGGGCAAGAAGACCATTCAATTTCACCAGTTATTGACATCCATATTTCTTCACTTGCTGTCTGGTGGGCTTGTTCTGGTCCTGGAGCTGGCTGCAGATGGGGTACTCGTCTTCGTTTTGTTACTAAATGGTGCTCAACCTCATCCTCTTCTTCAAAGTCACTGTCAGACTCTGAATTTTCAGAAATGTGAAATATTCTGAAACCTCTTTGTCAACATCATCATCCGAAGCCCCTCTCTCTTCCAAAATCAATTGGATGGCCCTCGCAGCAGATAATCTTTTGCCATCTTGATCAGTTGTGATAAAGAACCACACTGGCAAAGTCTTATTTATAGTATTATGCCCCTAATTTGCAGGTGGGACAGGGTATGAGAAAATAAAATTTGGATCCCTCAAGAAAGAGGGTAAAATGTGTGGGAATGTAAGAGCAGACGGTGCTGATAGTTGAATTTTCAACAATGTTGCAACTTTGCGCGGAGCAGGAGGGGAAGAAAACACTATCAGCAGCACCAGAAAGGAGGAAGACAGAGTGTGGGAACACAGGACCTACACTTTCAACACTTTTATTAGACCTGGGTCCAGTGGACCCGAACACCTTGTATGTAATGTAAATGTGTGGGGGGAGGTACAGTATGAGGTCATTGAAAATTAGTTTGGATTTATGTTCTTCACAGAAAATAAGCCAAAGCCAATGAATTTCAGGTTGAAAAAATAATTAATTGTTTAATTTTTCTTTTGAGAAAAACTGAAAACGGGTCTCACAGACCCGAACACCATATGAGGGTTAATAACACCATAGATCTTGTTCTGATAAATGGCACAGAAACTGAACATTTTATAATAACGTTTAAATTTATGATATTGTAAATTTTGAATTGCGCAGCAGTGGGGAATAGATTTCATCACCAAAAATGTCTTTCTAAAAAGTTGAATTATAATTCATCCACTGTTATTGTGAACATTGCCTTGTGCAAACACAGTGCAGAGCAGCTACCTGAAAAAGATAACTGACCTCCCACAGAGGTTGATTAGCTTGTTAATACTTTTACATCTTCACTTCTGGATTCTGTAGCTCCTCTGGAAAGTAAGCCTCAGTGGACTCCCTGGTGTAACTCCCAAATGCAAACCTCAGAGTTTTCTCATACAAACTGCAGAAAATTCAAGGGCTACATCTCAGATTCTACAGGCCATTAAAGTTGTTAAAGTTCATGAAAATAAAGTTAGAAAAAGACTGGATGATGATGATGTTTGAAAGCGATGCCAGGAGAAAGGTTCTTCTCTGTGTAAAGAACAAGGCAATTCAATTCAATTTTATTTATATAGTATCAAATCACAGCAGTTGCCTCAGGCATTTTATATAGTAAAGAACCTACAATAAACTCTAACAGTTATATGACCACCTTTGAGCAAGGTGACAGTGGGAAGGAAAAATCCCCTTTGTAACACAAAGAAACCTTTGGAAGAACCAGGATCAGGGAGGATTAAGAATTTAGATGTCTGAACAGTGTTTAGTTAAAAGTCTGACTTTTGTTATTGAAGATGTGCTCCCAAGGCTGCCCCTGACAGAGTTATTATTAATAATAATTTAGATAAATTAAAACACAATTGTTGGAGTAGTGGAATTATGTTGCTGTGACACTATGCTATTTGTTGTATTGAGTAATGGAGTGAGAAGAAAGAAGGGAGGGAGGAGAGACAGAGAAAAGACATAAGGAAAGACAACTGGGTTGTGAACTGAGACAGCCAATGAAGAGGGGCAAGAAGAAAACTGCAACAGGGGAACACATCACATGAGCTCCCCTGTTGCTGTTCGAGACAATCAAATGAAAGTATGAATGAAAGAAGGAAAGTAACACACAATAAAAAAGTAAAAGATGAAGAGGGAGGCACAGGTGCAAAAGAGCAGAGAAGAGGGGGAAGAAGCGAGTGAAGACGGAGGTAATGAGGGGGACAGTGGAGAGAAGAACGACTGCAACGCTCATTAAAGAAAAGAAGAGCTCCATTAACCAGCAAACCGCCTGTGTGTGTTTATGTGTGGAAAAAAGAGTGTGTATACGTGTGCGCACATCTGATGTGTGTGTGTGTTTGTGTACTTCAGTGACTGCAGGGCTGTTGTCAGTGCCTCATAAGTATAATTATGGCACATAAAGGAACTTCATGGCATTACACACACACACACACACACACACACACACACACACACACACACACACACACACCTGGGCCAGACTACAGTGGCTCTTGGTTTCTAATTACATATTGATACAAACAAATCAACAAAAAAAGCTCGCCTCTGGAAGCTGATCATAAATGAAAAGAACTGAAGCACTACATTAAGAGACCAGTCAGTTTAACACACAGATGCACACACACAAACACACAGGAGACAACTATTATAATGCCCCAAAATTAATGAGCTGAACTGTAACTGTAATTTGGATATAGCTTAACATCCTGACGAGAATCCATAAAACAGATCCTTTATTATGGTTTTATGGAAAACTGACGCATTGCACAAAACTTAATAACACTGTTTGGCTGACTGACTGCCTACGT
Organism: Copadichromis virginalis; assembly: GCF_057382275.1. Taxonomy (NCBI): domain Eukaryota; kingdom Metazoa; phylum Chordata; class Actinopteri; order Cichliformes; family Cichlidae; genus Copadichromis; species Copadichromis virginalis. The sequence goes on from NC_140619.1 coordinate 2,603,947, forward strand.
GCCTGACATCTTCGCTGTGCAGCACAAAAGAAAAAAAAGTGACTGAACTATTTGTTTTCAAACGGAAATTCTTTCCTTACCGAGTGATGCAAGAAAAACCAAGTGAAAATACATATGTGGCACAACTTTAATTTCTGTAGCCTAATGCAAATGGAAGAAGACTTAAAACAGCCAAAAACATTCTTCTTTTTCTAAAAAACATTGTGGGTCATCAGTTGAAATAGAGTCAGTATTTATGGGCTGATGGATTTGTTTCCTGTTATTTTGCCTGGAGAACATCTTTAGGTTCTCTTGAACTTTAAAATATATGTTTTCATCTCAACTAACCTCAGAGATTTTTAATTAGGTTTCTTCTGGCTCCAGTGAGTTTTGTATCCATGTGTAGTGCTCATCACTGGGAGAACAATGATGTGTTCAAAAATAAGGACTCTCAAATGGACGGTCTTATCAGAGTTGAATGAAAGCCTATTGACTTTCGTACATTTTTCAAAGCAACAATTAACCCAGCTTACTGCAGTGACTGGAGTGGTAGGAGCACTGATCTTTGTTAAATGATAAATGGTGCTTAATATATTTCTATAATATATAGTGGTGTAATATATAATATACAGTGCTTTTGTTTTTTTCTAGTTTTACCAATCACTCAAAATTCTTTCAACACTAACTGAGACAGACATTTTTACTACTATGCACATTGTCTGTGTATGTTCTCCGTCATCCAAGTCGTGTAATTTAAGGAGCTTGGAAAGGAAAGCGTCTGGACTTCTTTAAGTTTCTTGAAGGTGTTTCACCTCTCATCTGAGCAGCTTCTTTAGTTCTAAGACCAAATTATAGAGAGTCCTAGTTATTTAAGCCGTAGTGGAAGTTGTCCCTTAAGAGGGTTGTTGACCTACCATTGATCACTGACTTACTATTGATCATGTGTGATGAGGCACATGATCAATAGTGGGTCAAAAACCCTCTTAAGGGACAAATTCCACTACAGCTTAAATAGCTAGGACTGAAAGAAGTCCAGTGGCTTTTCTTTCAAAGCTCCTAAGATTACTATGCACAACCTGGTCTACCCCCAAGCCAGGGCCTAACCTGGAATAACAACAAAGGAGGAACTGCTGTTATCTTTATGCTGGGTTGTCTTTTTATTTCAGATACAGCTGGGATCCCTACATCTGCAATGGCACTTAGATCTCCAGGTTTTACAATGTGTAAATTAGCACTGCTTTAACTGAAATGCATTGTGATGTATTAACAGTAGATTAGGACCGATTAGAAACAAGCTGACTTCTAGGGAGATATAAGAAAATTACATGAAAATTAGCAGCTATATTGTCAGGTATTATGATTATAAAAGTTATTACAACTCACATTTTGCTTATGATTTTCTTGTGACGGATTATAATGTACCACTTCTAAAGAAAATCACTATTTTAAAAAAGAAGAGAAAAAAAGGAAACAAAACTGATGGAGGCTGAAGGAACACTCTATTAAAGTCATTGTGACATCAACGGGTTTTGTATCTTCCTATAACATGACAGGTGGTCTGATTTAAATCAATTTAATTCATTTCAAAGTTTGTACGTACATAATTTTTCTCCTCATGAACTATGTTTTTCAACAACTTCCCATGCAGAAACAGAATCTTCATATGCATTACACAAGCCTCCTTTTTTCATAGAAGGGTTTTTTTCCCTTTTTTTGCATGCTTTTTGCTCTATTTGGTACGGTGGCCCTGAGAGGCCAACTTCAACTTCAGAAAACACTTGCAAAAAGAAAAACTTTTCAGATTGGAGTGATAAAGGAATCAAATATTTAGAACATATACTAGAAGGAACAGAATTTATTTCATTTGACGGACTAGTTACACAATATGGGATCAACAAGAAAAGATTTTTAGAATATCAACAAATTAAATCCATAGTAAAAAAGAAATTTAAACGGGTCAAGTTGAACTACAAACACCACCAAGTGTGGTTCAATTTCTTACTCTTAAACCCCCCAAATTACTATCCAAAATATACAGAATGCTTTCTAAAACAGATGAATCAATATCACTTCCTATTGCAAAATGGGAAGCAGATTTATCAGTTAACTTAGACCTAAACTTCTGGTCTCAGATTTGCTTAAAAACCTTTCATCTAATTAGAAATCCCAGTCTTCAATTAATTCAATACAAAATATTACATAGAGTGCACTATACAGGTCATCAGATGTTCAAGATGGGCTTTACGTCTACCAACAACTGCTCACACTGCCAAACCAATTCACCGGACAATTATATCCACGCTCTTTGGTTCTGTCCACCAGTTCAGAAGTTTTGGCGCGAGATATGTGAAGACTTATCGAAGTGTCTGAAATGTAACATTCCAACTTCCCCCTTAGTGTGTTTGTTGGGCAGCTTAGATAATGTCACTTCAGAAAAGAATATAGCCCATATGGTTTTCACTGCCCTATGCATAGCCAAGAAAACAGTCCTCATGAACTGGAAAAATAAAAATTATCTTAATTCTAACCAATATAGAAATTATCTATTAGATTACATTAGTCTTGATACAGCCTCTGCCACCACATCAGATCAATTGCTCTGGGCTCCTTTGATCAGCTCCATCACCTAGTGGGGGTGGGGGGTCATAGTTTGGTCCCGCCTTCACTGTTGTGATTGGTGTGGGGGTAGGGACAGGCTTAGGGCGTCGGGGGGTTCCCCGGAGGCATCTTCCTTGGGGGGCTCAACCCGGGGTAGCGGTCATGTCCGGTTGGGGGCTCTGTTGGCTCTCCGGTGACTGTTTCCTCGCGGCTGCGTGCAGCGGGGCTAGGGGAGGGTCTGTGCTGACGGACGTGGGTTACTGACCTGGTAGCCTGGGTGGGTCCGGGATGGGCGTGAGGTTCTGGGGGCGCTCCGTCTCTGGGCTGGGACCCGGACCGGGCCTCGGGGGCTTGGGTCCTGGTTGGTGTGTTGCCGGGGTTGTGGGCGGGTGGGTGCATGGGGGCCCAGCCCTGGAGCAGGGTGCCGCTGGTGCGTCGAGCCACCTGGGGGGCTCTTCAACTGGTGGGGGAGATTGTCACATCTTGCAGGAGCTTTCCTCTCCTCAGGAGCTCCCTCTGCAGGAGGGGGAGATACAGGAGAGGTGGAGGAAGATCTCAGCCTGGGTGTTTATTGTCTTATGTAGTCTGGAAGATGAGTGGATGGTGGGGTGGGTGCAGTTTTCTCTGTGGTGGGGTTGGGTGGACTGTCCCGGGCTCTGTGGGGCCGGGCGGCGCTGCTGCACTGGGCCCGGTCTGGATGGGCCTGGGCCCCCTTTCCCTGGCGGGTCGCGGAGTATGGGGGTGCCTACTGGGGTCAGCGGGGGAGCTGGCCCCAGGGAGGGGTCACTTGCCCCTCCCTTCCTTCCCTCCCCATCTCCAGTTGCCTCCCTCTTCCCGCTCCACCACAACCACCCACACATGCAGGGCCTTGGAGTAGGGGTATGTCACCAGGGTGCAGAGGAGGCTACCCCCCCCCCCCCCCCTCTGTCCCCTTCTGGCTGCCTCTGCCTCAATTTTATCCCACAACTTAGACATTCACATTACTCACACTCTCATTACACATACATATAGGATCTTGGGGGTGGGCACGATACACGGAGTCCAAAGTACCATCAGGGTGTACACCCCACCCCTGGCATCGTTGCCCACCTCTCAATTTTAAATACACGTAGACATTGAGGGCTAGCAGGAGGGACCATGCGCTTACCTGCTGCTCTCTGGCAGGTAGCTCCATGCCCTCCTGGGTTTTAAATGCACCTTAGAACACACATGCATCAACACTACAATGAGCGGGTGGAGGGAGGTTTGGAGTCTTCTCTCACGCCCGTTCTCTGCGACCTGCTGGAGCAGGGGGGCTAGGACTAGGAGGAGGAGTTGGCCGTCCGACTGCGGTCTGGAGTGTGGAGCCTTCCTGCTGCTGCGGAGTCGGGGCGGTCTGCCTCCCCCCACCGCAGGGAAAAGGGAAACACCACCTGGGTCTGGGTGCAGTTCCCCCCTCCAGGGGCAGGGGCACCTAGACCCGGTTTGTAGAGTACGCTTGGGGAGTGTGATCGTGTGTACAACGTCTCTTTATGTCTGTCTCCACGTTGGTTGAGTGTGGAGTAAGTGCATATGAGAGCATGAGGGTGGGAATGGATGTTTGTATCTGTGTGTGCCTGTATGTCTGTGTCTATATGTCAGGTTGGGTGTCAGGCGCCACCTCTCTGGGGACATCTCAGGCCCTCCAAGGTTTGGAGGCCTATCTCCCCCTACCACCACTTCCCTGCCAGTGGCGGACCCCCTCAGACATCGGTGCGTTGGTGGTTCTTTGTGTCCGGGGATGGGCGTCCAGGTACACACCGGCTCACTCCTTGGCGGCCGCTTATCGGGGCCTGGAGCCTGGGGCTCGCTCGGGCCACTTCGGAGGTGGGGTGCCCCCGGCCTCTCGGCCTGGGGCTCGGTCACTCAGGCGCAGCTGGCTGCCGGCGGAGCTCACGGGCGCGTCACTGCAACCCCCCCTGGCTTCTGCTCCGCGGCTGCTGAGTGAGCCCTCATCTGGGACTCTCCTCAGCTCTTTCCGGGACAGTGGCGCAGCTGCCCCTCTGTTGGTCTTCCTTGGTCTCTTGTGTTCTGGGGGCCTCTGGATGTCTGGAGTTTTGATCTCCTCCACACCTGCTTAATGCCCTGGAGGACGGGGCTGTGGCCCCCCCACACCCTCTAGCAGATCATTACATGAAGGAACCTTTTAAAAAAACAAAAAACAAGCACGTCCATGCTCACAGGTGTACACACGGGTGATCACACCCACAAACTACACCCTTTTTGGCTCCTACCTCAAAGCACACTGTGTTCTGTTGATCTTATGTGCTGCACAATAATGTTTAATATTTAGTATTTACTGTCATATTCCCATATATCATTGTGATGTTGTTTATTCTATTACTCTTGTTCTCTTCTGCTTGCTTTCTTTTTTCTTTCTCAGCAGGTGATCCAGGTGATTGATATATGCATTTTTTTTTCTCTGCCCGTTCTGTTGGTTTTTGTCTTTTGCCCTTCTCCCCCGTACCTCTTCTCAGCTGTTTCTCTTTCCCTCTTTCTTTCTCCCCTTCTTTCCCCCAGTCAAGTCTGTCCCGTATTCAAGAGTGAAAATAAAATAAACAATAAAAGGTGAATCAAATAGACCATTACGGCAAGGCTGGGATGGTCAGTTTGGTAAAGTAAATCCGTTGGGCATCTTTCTTTGCCTTTAGACAACAATTCTGATGGCAAAAGAGCCAAACGGGACAGGCCAAAAAAAAAAAAAAAAAAAAACGTTGCAAAAAGAAAAACGCTGCAAAAAGAAAAACGCTGCAAAAAAAACACACCTCAGTATTTGACACGGAGTTCAAACTCACTGCTGTAATAACTAATAATGATTAATATAATAACTATAATATTGCCCATATTATATTTACATTACCAAAGTGAGATGACTTTAGTCTCATGAACAAAATTAGCTAATTGTTATTTACTAGCTAATCTTAAAATGACTGTTCAGCACAGAAATGAAGCCCAACAATCATGTTTTACAGTCCTGTGGTCTCAGCCTCAGATACTCATCAAATCACACAAAGCTCATGTAGAAACAAATGTACAAAATATTTTCTCCTTCATTTCTGTCAAACAAAGCTGTATGAAACGTTTCCAGCTGTTAGTATCATGGTTGCTAGGCAACCTGAGCAGCGCGATGAAGGCTAGACCGTCCCATTTCACAGGCCTACAAGCCTCGCACTTCTGGCCTTAGCGGTCTTTGAGTACGCGGCCCTTGAGGACCATTAAGGCTGCAGACCCTGAATTGGGATACAGCCATACATACATGTTTTGGTTCGTGCAACTGGTCCGTCGGGTTACTGTCTCCCCAGAAACATTTCCATTGTGTTTTTTCCTATTTCCATTGTGTTTTGTGTGCTTTTGCAGCGTTTTTCGTTTTTCAGCGTTTTTCTTTTTGCAGATGTTTTCTTGAAGTTGCAGTGCAGCATTTTTCTTTTTGCAGGGTTTTTCTTTTTGCAGCGTTTTTCTTTTTGCAGATGTTTTCTTGAAGTTGCAGTGCAGCATTTTTCTTTTTGCAGGGTTTTTCTTTTTGCAGATGTTTTCTTTTTGCAGGTGTTTTCTTTTTGTAGCGTTTTTCTTTTTGCAGATGTTTTCTTTTTGCAGGTGTTTTCTTTTTTCAACATTTTTCTTTTTGCAAGTGCTTTCTGAAGTTGCAGTCCGTTTGGCCTCTCAGGGCCACCGTAATTTGGCTTTGTTGTAAAAATGAAGGTAGTGGATGGTTGTGTTGTTGTTTTGTTTTTGTTTTGTTGTTGTTGTTTTTGTGTGTTTGTTTTTTAATCTGATGAAAACTGGTATTAATTCATGTTGTGAGGAATATAACTATGAGAAATTTAGAACTTCATGCATGGATGACATCAAGCTGTATGCCAAGAGTGAACGAGACATCGATTCACTGATCCACACTACCAGGATATACAGCAATGACATCGGAATATCGTTCAGATTGGAGAAGTGTGGTTGGATGATAACAAAGAGAGGGAAAGTAGTCAGAACTGAAGGGATCGAACTACCAGAAGGCAACAATGAAGACATCAAGGACAGCCACAACTACCTGGGAATCCCACAGGCAAATGGGAACCACAAGGGGCCACTAGAAAAGCTGCAACCACCAAGCACCTGCAGATGGTCAGGAAGGTCCTGAGGAGTCAGCTGAATGGTAAGAACAAGATCCGGGCTATCAACACCTAAGCTCTGCCCAAGATCAGATCCTGGAAGTTCCAAGGTCAAAATGGGTGGTCGACAATGACCAAGCTAAGATCCTGTGGGACCACTATGTCAGGACATATTAGCGGTGGACAAGCATAGGATGGCGGCTGTAGTGATAGACCTAGCGATATTGAATGACGGCAACATTAGGAAGAAGGAACATGAGAAGCTGGTTTGGTTCCACCTGCCGTGTCTTTGTGTGTCACAGAAAAGAAGAACAGATGGTCTTTACATGCATGGTTCTCACCTTTAAGCAAGGAGGAGGTGTGATGATGTGAGGGTGATTTTCTGGTGACACTACTGGGGATTTATTCAAAATTAAAAGCACACTGAACCAGCATGGCTACAACGGCATCCTGCAGCGACATGCCATCCCGTCCATCCTTTATTATTCAACAGGACAATGACCCCAAACACACCTCCAGGCTGTGTAAGGCCTATTTGACCAAGAAGAAGAGTGATGAAGTGCTGCACCAGATGGCCTGGCCTCCACAGTCACCTGACCTAAACCCAATCGAGATTTTTTTAGGATGCGATGGAGCGCAGAATGAAGGAAAAAGGGCCAATCAGTGCTCAGTATCTCTGGGAACTCCTTTAAGACTGTTGGAAACCATTTCATAAAGAGTATGGAGAGAAATCCAAGAGTGTTCAAAGCAGTAATAAAAGCAAAGGGGGGCTGTTGCAAAGAATCTTAAATATAAAACATGTTTTGAGTTATTTCACACTTGTATGTTTAATGCATAATTCCATGTGCTCATTCATAGTTTTGATACCTTCAGTAAGAATCTACAATGTAAATGGTCATGAAAATAAACAAAAGAATATTTACTGAGAAGGTTTATCCTAACTTTTGACTGTAAGCTAAGATTCTGTGGGATTTCCAGATACAGACTGGTAATGGCCAACCATCCAGCCATAGTTGTGGTAGAAAAACAGAAGAGGATAGACGTAGCTATACCAAATGACAGCAGCAATATCAGGAAGAAGGAACACGAGAAACTGGAGAAGTACCAAGGGCTCACAGAAGAACTGAAGAAGATGTGGAGGCTGAAGGCCACAGTGGCCCCAGTTGTAATCAGAGCACTGAGTCCAAGTAGCTCCAGCAGATCCCAGGAACAACATCCAAGATCTCTGTCAAGATCAGCGCAGGAACAGCAAAGACATACTGCACAGGATCCTTAAGCTCCCAGGCCTCTTGTAGAGGACCTGAGCTTGAAGGATAGACTGCCCTCAGGGGTGAGAGAGGAATTATATATTCATATATATATGAATAGTTTTATATATTGTCCCATGAACAGTATAAGTATTTTAACAATGCATGTGTTATTGTATATCTTTTCTTTTTGGAATTCTTTGTATCTTATATAAACAGTCAATCTTGATTCCAGTTTGAATTCAGACTGGATTGTATCTAAAAGACAGTTTTTACTACTGTAGCACTGATCTAGGTATTGTAGCTTCAAGCCGAGTATTTTTTCTATCTTGTGCTTAAAACTAGACATGACGAGCAAGAAGTGAATCTAACCGGGAAACAGGACACTAGCTAACAACAGAAACTAGCAACTGATACCATAAACTCATCAGGAAAATGAGATAAAATAATTAAAAGGCCTTAGCTGTCTATAAAAACAGAGATATGGTTAAGAAAAAGAGGGAAAGGTAGAAAGGATGAAAAAGTTTGAAGGAAGAGAAGAGATTAGCTGAACAAAGATGAGTTAGAGATTTAGTGGGGTAGACAAAAGAAGGAAGGCATAAAGAGGCCATAAAAAGCTGAAGATGATGTTGTGTAAATGTAAAGGGACGTGGTTTAAATGGAATGGATAATAATGAGATCGAGAGGATGCAGAGGAAGCAGGGGCTTAGCTAAGTCAGCTTGCATGTACTGTAAATCCCTCTGGCCTGTAAATAATTCATAAACACTTCTTTTCATGCTGATGATTGCTACTATTTTATCACTCACATCCACTTACAAACTGTCTACTTGACTCCTTAGCTTACTATGGCATAAACAAACTTTTGTTCATCATACATCTTTCACTTCATCTCCTTACACACTCCTCTGCTCATTTTCAATTTCTCTAACTGTATCACTGTTTCTTTATTACTCTAAATTATTTTTTACTTTTGTGCATGATCCCTTAATTATTTTATTATTATTATTATTATTAATAATAATAATAATAATATTTTTTTTACTATTATTATTATTATATTTAAACACAACAACACTAGACTTGGCTGAATTGATGCCAAATTGGACTGGATATAACCAAAGACCTGACTGGACAAGGATAAACTGGATACTAAATTAAAAGGAAAAGAGCTACACTAGATTGGGGAAACTCAACGAACTGGACAAAAAATTTGGGGAACTGAAGTGCACTTGTTTATCCAGGTGCTAATTTGGGACAGAATGATGTTCCGACATCTTCAGTAAATGAACAACAAAAATTGATAAATGGTTTAATGCAAAATATTGTCAGGCAAGTGTATTTTTCTTATACTGCAACCTGGTGGTTCCTACACCTGAAGGTATCCTAGTGATCCTGTCTGCACAAATGTTTTTCACCTGTCAGTAGTGTCATGTGTTCATACAGTTGTGGTTGCATCATATTTAGTGTCACACTAGCTTTACCAAATTAAAAGCAGGCATGAACTGAGCAACGTTTTTTAAATTCATGGCAAATCCAGCTGACATCTTTCTGACTCTTAAACCATTCTCTCTCCTGTCAGCACTGACCCAGCTTGCTGTCTATTTCTCCCTCTTGTTTCCCATTTTTTTCTTTCCATCTCTCTCACACTGCATGCTCGATGAACATTTATTGAGTGTCTTATAGTTTAGTGAATGAGCACAAATTATAGTCTGTTTTTGGGAACTTTCCTCATATGATTTTTCTTTTTTTTCTCATATTCTTTGGTTTACAGATGATCAGGTGAATTTTGATTCATTTTCTAATAGATGTTGTTGGAAACTTTTTAGTGCGGTATTAAGGAGGGCATGTTGACTAGATGACGAGACTGACCAGATCTCATTTGGTGCTGGTTCTCACAGTGGTATTGAGATATCCATATCTCAAAGTCCCACAAGATCTTGGCTTGGTTGTTATTAACCACCCTAGGCAGTGTATCCTATTTTGACCTTGGTTATGGTGTTCCATGTGTGGCCTGCCTGCTAGTATCTTGCCCCCTGCTGTTATGTGGTTGATTGTCTCGTTGGCATCTTTGTGCACCCTGCACCTGGGATCTTTTCTAGTTTGGTAGACCCCAGCCTCTATGGACCTCGTGCTTAGAACAGAGGCACTAATCATGGCAGATCTGTGGCCATCTTACTGATGTACTAATAGGGATGGGTATCGTTTAGGTTTTATCCGATACCGGTGCCAAATCGGTACTTTTGAAACGGTGCCGGTGCTCAAACGGTGCTCAAACCGGTGCTTAAAGAATGGAGAACACAAAATTGGTCCAAAAACCTCTCATGTTCAGCTGTTTTTCGTAAAAAGATAACAATGTTAGCCTTTTCTGCAGCTATGGGGCATATATGGTATCACTCTTGGCTGGAAGCAGTGCTTAAACAATGGAAAAAACACAAACTTTGTCCAAAAACCTCTCATGTTTAACTGTTTCCCACTTATTCTTTGGTCATTTTAGCCTTTTTGGCCAGGGTGAAGGCAGTATCTGCCATCAAACAAGAAGACAGCCGCATGTAGCTATGATGATGTTTGCTAGTTCACCTTACATGCATTAATGTAATAACGTGGTTAGCCTACTCAACGTAAATTACACACGAACAACATTAAGCTACTCACGCAGAGAAGAACGGCTGCTGCTGCATCATCATCCTCATCATTTCTGCTACACTGGCAGGGCTAGGGGCCAGGACTCTCCTCTTCGTGTTTTGGGGGGATGTTGCATAACAGGCACCACACCCGTAGTAGATGTGCTCGGTGTGAGGTCTCGCAGCAAGCTATCAAATACGGCGCATTTCTGGGCTTTTTAAAAAAACTCTATGCGTCGCCAGGTGTTTCATCGGATTCTTGGTGTTACCTCCTTTGACAGTATCACAGTATCAGCTTAAAGCTCTTGTTGCAGGCTGCTGAGTTTGCATATTTTGCTGTGAAGTACAGCCAGACTTTTGACCGCTTCGCCTTGGGCATTTTTAATCTGTAGCTCTGCTCTAACAGAACGTACGTACCTGGCCCCGCCTACTATCCTCGGAAACGTAAAATGATTGGCTAGAAGTGTATCACAGCTCAGGAAAAAAAAGCACCGAAATAAAGCACCGAAATGTGCGCTGCTTTTCAGTCTGGTTACTACCGTTTATGTCAGAACCGGTGCCATCATGGCACCGGACACCGGTACCCATCCCTATGTACTAATGTACTCAACTGCTTCTGACACTCACTGGTTCTCGTCCTCCTTCCTTCTGCTAACATGCAGACTCAGAGTGCTGGATTTGGGTTAGGGGGAGCTGCTAAGATATCATTGGCTTCTCTCTCTTCATTTTGCCAGCAGATTATCCCAGCAGGGTAACTGACGACTGACAGGGTGTAGGTGTTAATTGCCTGGATCTTTTTCTTCCCATTCAGCTGACTATTCGGGACTTACCTTACCCTCTGCAGGTATTTGGATGTTTCAACTTTCCTAGAGGCCTCTTCCTAGTTCCTGTTTGCTGATAAAATATTATGTTTTATCATCCATAAACTAAAGATATTTCTAATACAACACTCAACATAAACACTGTGTGTAAGTATGATTCAAAAAGAATAATTAACAACACTTCTTATAATGGAGTTAAAATTAACCCAACTTTTATTTTCAAATGCAAAAAAGTATAACAAAACATAATAGACACTGTTCTGCTGAACAACAAACAAGTGTATCGCCACCACTGTAGCTTGTGCTTGTGTGTAAAAACGTATCACATTTAAATTGTATATTTAGTTGATATCTTTCTGTCCAACAGCTCCTTTTCTAGACTTGTGAGAGTTCGATGTAATGTGTGGAGTACTGGTGCAGCCTCAAAGACAGTAAGAAGCAAGCAGAGGTAGAAAAACCATAAAATTATTTAGGAGCTGATTTGATTTTTAATGTCTGTGCAGCCATTATAACTTAAAACACAGAAGGTCAATGCACACCTCATACAGCCAAATTAGACTAACACATACAGTACTTATGAATAAAAATAGTCATTTAAAAACAGCATCTACTACTGTGTTTAAATGTGTTGTATTGCCATTGTCAGTTTAGCATAAAGAGATATGTGTTTAAAAAAAGGGACCATCTATATTAAATGTAATTATTACATGTTTGTTAAGAGCTAACTGTCAATATATAAAGTTTCAAATAAGCACAATGACCTGATGAAACGTGGCAGTGTTTATATTTAACATTACTGCAAAATGTTTCTGATGATTCAACTGTTTAATTTAACTTATTTGGTTAGAAGGACACGCTAAATGATTTTCAACTAAAAAGCCAACCTACATTTTAACCATTTAACAGGCCACTAATCTGGTTTATGGCTTTGGACGTTCACAAATTGTATCTAAACACAATTTTTAACAAAACAAATTATTTAAAGTGTAATTAAATACACAAATACAAATTCCCTCTTAATTCATCCTGACCCCTCTTAATTCATCCTGACCAAACTGGTTTCATAAAAGGTAGGCACTCATCAACAAATACACGTAGATTACTTAATTTGATAGACTACTCATACAGTAAAAACCTAGAAACTACAATATTCTCTTTAGACGCAGAAAAAGCATTTGACAGAGTTAACTGGAAATTTCTATTTGCAACTTTACACAAATTTGGTTTTGGATCCTCTTTCATAAACTGGTTAAAAATATTATATAATTCCCCAACAGCTTGTGTTAGAACAAATGACCAGACATCCTCCAGCTTCTGTCTCTTGAGGGGCACCAGGCAGGGATGCCCACTCTCCCCTTCACTGTTTGCAATTTTTATGGAACCACTAGCAGCAGCAATTAGACAGAATTCAGTAATTAAGGGCATAAAATGCAAGAATGTGGAACATAAAATCAGCCTTTATGCGGATGATGTGTTACTCTTTCTCCAAAATTCACAAACCAATATCTCTGGGGTGATTGAATTGATAAACTCTTTTGCAAGAATATCAGATTACTCAATTAACTGGTCAAAATCTACAGTCCTACCGATTAATTGCTCCTTCCATAATTCCTCTTCTACACCACTGCAATCGGGAAATATAAAATATTTAGGTATTAATGTTTCTCCCAAGCTTGCAGATCTAACTAAATTAAACCATATCCCACTTTTAAAGAAGGTAGAAGATGATCTGGCTAGATGGAAATGTCTACCCATATCACTCTAGGATATTTGAACCGAGTGCTGGACTCCACCAGTGCTGCCTTTTGTCTGTTCATAATTTTTTATGAATAAAATATTTAGGCTAGCCCAAGGTACAAAGTGTACTGGATTTGATCATTTTAGGGTCATGCCTTTTGCAGATGATGTGACTCCTCTGATAAGTTCAAACGGCGACTTCCAGCTTTCATTGTGGCTGTTTGCAGCACCGTGTGAAGTGGCTGGGATGAAAATTATTACTTGAAAGCCTGAGGCCATAGACTGCCCACTCTAAATGGGGAAAAAATTGCTGGCCCAAGTAAAATAGTTTAATTATGATATATTCTTAGTTACAAGTAAGGGAAGAAAGGAGCAGTAGACTGAAAGATGCAGCATCTGCAGTTGCAGCTGATGTTCCAGGTTTGTTAGAGAGAGCTAAGTGTTATAGCAAAGCTTGGTGGTTGATTTACATTCCAGCCCTTGCCTATGGCAACAATAAAAAATTAAATAAAAGTGCACATGCAAACGGTAGAAATGAGTTTGCTCCCAAAGGTGTCTGATACTGGATGTGGAGCTCAGTCAGTTGGACCAGGATGCCGACTTCAACTGAATTCAGTTCAATTCAGTTCAAATAGCACAAATAATAATAATAATAATGGATTGCATTTATACAGCGCTTTTCAAGACCCTCAAAGCGCTTTACAATGCCACTATTCATTCACTCTCACATTCACACACTGGTGGAGGCAGCTACAGTTGTAGCCACAGCTGCCCTGGGGCAGACTGACACAACAAATCACAACAATAGTTGCCTCAAGGCACTTTAAAAAGACCCTGAAATAATATCTCCTGGATGACACCAGGATGAGGTCTTTCAGGAATGTCTACCTGGGAAACGACTCAAGGCAGACTCAGGACCCACTGGAGAGATGATGTCTCAGCAGGCTTGGGAACACCTCAGTGTTATCCCAGCAGAGCTAGACGAGGTGGCTGAGCCGACGGAAGTCTTGGCATCTCAGCTTAGACTGCTGCTCCTAACACAGATAAGCAGGAGAAAATGTATAGACAACAATTTCCAAGCACAGCAGTCATAATGCATTGTTCAGTTCAGTTCAGTTCAGTTCATTTTTATTTCAAACATTTCAAACATGTGCCTTCACAATCATTACAAAATATCATTCCATTATTTGTTTGAAAAGGAGTAGGCTGAAGTATTTACTTATTTGTCCCTACCCCCTCAAGTTTTACCTCTCATTCATTTAATTTTTTTTTTGTCTTAAATTAAACAAACAACATATGAAACATATAAACATATGAAGTAAAACAAAACATAACATACATAAATCAAAACAAGAAATTAGCAAGCCCCACCACAGTATAGTTTCTTTCATATGAAAAATACAGAATGTGTATATTTGCAGATACACAAGTTATGGAAAAACAACAAACCAAAAAAAAAAAAAGAACCGCAACACCATTACCAGCAACATTACCATCCTGGGTTAACCCCGTTTTCTTCATTCTTATACTTATTTAAAATTAGGTTTTTATATTTTACTTTAAACTGTTTTATGTTTTGACTGTCTTTCATTTCTTCTGTTAGACTGTTCCATAATTTAACTCCTGCAATTGAGATTGACATAGTTCTTAAAGTTGTTCTAGCACTTTGTATTTTTAAATTCCATTTCCCTCTTAAGTTATACCCACCTTCTCTTTCTATGAACAATTTACAGATTTCTTTGGGAAGCAATTTATTTCTGACTTTATACATTATTTGCGCTGTTTTAAGCTTCACCAAGTCTTGGAATTTAATAGCTTGCATTTTGACAAAGAGTGCATTTGTATGGTCCCTGTACCCTACATTATTTATTAATCTAATGGCCCTTTTCTGTATTATAGTTATTGTTTGTGTGTTACTTTTGTATGTGTTTCCCCAGACCTCTACACAGTAGCTCATATATGGCAGTAGTAAAGCACAGTATAAAATGTGCAGTGCTTTCTGATCCAACATATGCTTTGCTTTCCCCAGGACGGCAATGCCCCGTGCCAATTTCCCCCGAACATAAGTAATGTGTGGCTTCCAACAGAGCTTGTGGTCAATGATCACCCCAAGAAATTTTATTTCATTTACTCTTTCTAAATATACATTGTCAACACATATTTCTACTTCGATGTTTTTCTTTTGGTTTGCAAACAACATAAATTTGGTTTTATCGAGATTCAATGATAATTTATTTATATCAAACCACTTCTTTAATATCGTTAATTCCTGTGTGATCATTTCCAAAACCTGTGGCAATTCCCCACCTGCACACAGTATATTTGTGTCATCTGCAAATATTACAAACTTTAAAATCTCCGATACTCTGCAGATATCATTTAAGTACATAATAAACATTTTTGGACCCAGTACTGAACCTTGAGGTACTCCACAAGCTATATCCATCAAATTAGATTTATATTCATTTATTTGTACATATTGTTGCCTATTCCCTACATAGCTTTTTAACCATTCCAAAACCACTCCCCTAAACCCGTACTTTTCCAGTTTTTTTAATAGAATTTCATGATTAACAGTATCAAACGCCTTCTTTAGATCTAAGAAAACTCCGAGCGCATACCTCTTATTATCCATACATTCCGTTATCTTTTCCATTAAATCTATCAGTGCCAAAGCTGTTGATCTGTTGCTTCTGAACCCATACTGACTATCTGTCATTAATTCATATTTTTCCACAAAACTGTCAAATCTTTTTATGAAGAGTTTTTCCAGTATCTTAGAGAACTGGGAGAGTATTGACACTGGTCTATAGTTTGTAAAATGATGTCTTTCACCGGTTTTGTAAATGGGAATAACTTTAGCAACTTTCATTTTTTGTGGAAAAACTCCTTTTTGAAACGACAAGTTGAATATATATTTTAATGGTTTTACGATACCATCAATAACTGTCTTTACCGTTACCATATCAATATCATTCCAGTCTGTACTGGTTTTGTTCTTAAGTCCTCTAACCATGTCATAAATCTCTTTCTCTTCCACTGCTCTTAAAAACATTGAGCTACTATTCCTTTCAATATTTTCACCATTGTGCCTGTAATATTATTTGGCATGCTCCTTCCATAATTCCTCTTCTACACCACTGCAATCGGGAAATATAAAATATTTAGGTATTAATGTTTCTCCCAAGCTTGCAGATCTAACTAAATTAAACCATATCCCACTTTTAAAGAAGGTAGAAGATGATCTGGCTAGATGGAAATGTCTACCCATATCACTCATGGGAAGGGTTGCCGCTATAAAAATGATGGTCTTACCAAAAATAAATTATTTATTCTCAATGATCCCAACTAAACCGCCACAAGATTGGTTCAGATCTCTAGATTCATGTATGTCCAAATTCCTTTGGAAAAATAAATCCCCACGTATAAGCTTAAAAACACTACAAAAGACCAAGGATAAAGGAGGACTAGAACTGCCTAACTTTCAGCACTACTTCTTAGCCAACAGGCTTCAGTTTATCTCAGGATGGCTAAAACACAGTGCGCCCCAGGGTGGCTGTGGCTACAATGTAGCTTGCCATCACCAGTGTGTGAATGTGTGTGTGAATGGGTGGATGACTGGATATGTAAAGCGCTTTGGGGTCCTTAGGGACTAGTAAGGCGCTATATAAATACAGGCCATTTACCATTTACACCCTCTTAGATGAACCTTGGCTAGATGTAGAACAAGCACTCTGCAATAATCTAGAGATCTCAGACCTACCATTTATCAGCTCAAACATCCAACGACATGAATGCTTTAAAAGCATCAACATCAGCTCTTCTCTGACAGCATGGTGGGAGTTTCTAAAATTGACGGAGTCTTCATTAATCCCATGCAAACGTACACCTATCTGGAACAACCCTGACATATTACAAAACAATAATATGATAAACTTTTCAGATTGGAGTGGTAAAGGAATCAAATATTTAGAACATATACTAGAAGGAACAGAATTTATTTCATTTGACGGACTAGTTACACAATATGGGATCAACAAGAAAAGATTTTTAGAATATCAACAAATTAAATCCATAGTAAAAAAGAAATTTAACCTCAGTCAAGTTGAATTACAAACACCACCAAGTGTGGTTCAATTTCTTACTCTTAAACCCCCCAAATTACTATCCAAAATATACAGAATGCTTTCTAAAACAGATGAATCAATATCACTTCCTATTGCAAAATGGGAAGCGGATTTATCAGTTAACTTAGACCTAAACTTCTGGTCTCAGACTTGCTTAAAAACCTTTCATCTAATCAGAAATCCCAGTCTTCAATTAATTCAATACAAAATATTACATAGAGTGCACTATACAGGTCATCGGATGTTCAAGATGGGCTTTACGTCTACCAACAACTGCTCACACTGTCAAACCAATTCACCGGACAATTACATCCACGCTCTTTGGTTCTGTCCACCAGTTCAGAAGTTTTGGCGCGAGATATGTGAAGACTTATCGAAGTGTCTGAAATGTAACATTCCAACTTCCCCCTTAGTGTGTTTGTTGGGCAGCTTAGATAATGTCACTTCAGAAAAGAATATCGCCCATATGGTTTTCACTGCCCTATGCATAGCCAAGAAAACAGTCCTCATGAACTGGAAAAATAAAAATAATCTTAATTCTAACCAATATAGAAATTATCTATTTGATTACATTAGTCTTGATACAGCCTCTGCCACCACATCAGATCAATTGCTCTGGGCTCCTTTGATCAGCTCCATCACCTAGTGGGGGTGGGGGGTCATAGTTTGGTCCCGCCTTCACTGTTGTGATTGGTGTGGGGGTAGGGACAGGCTTGGGGCGTCGGGGGGTTCCCCGGAGGCATCTTCCTTGGGGGGCTCAACCCGGGGTAGCGGTCATGTCCGGTTGGGGGCTCTGTTGGCTCTCAGGTGACTGTTTCCTCGCGGCTGCGTGCAGCGGGGCTAGGGGAGGGTCTGTGCTGACGGACGTGGGTTACTGACCTGGTAGCCTGGCGGCCCCTGGGTGGGTCCGGGATGGGCGTGAGGTTCTGGGAGCGCTCCGTCTCTGGGCTGGGGCCCTGGCTGGGCCTCGGGGGCTTGGGTCCTAGTTGGTGTGTTGCCGGGGTTGTGGGCGGGTGGGTGCATGGGGGCCCGGCCCTGGCGCAGGGTGCCGCCGGTGCGTCGAGCCACCGGGGGGGCTCTTCAACTGGTGGGGGAGATTGTCACACCTTGCAGGAGCTTTCCTCTCCTCAGGAACTCTCTGCAGGAGGGGGAGATACAGGAGAGGTGGAGGAAGATCTCAGCCTGGGTGTTTATTGTCTTATGTAGTCTGGAAGATGAGTGGATGGTGGGGTGGGTGCAGTTTTCTCTGTGGTGGGGTTGGGTGGACTGCCCCGGGCTCTGTGGGGCCGGGAGGCGCTGCTGCATGGGCCAGGGTCTGGATGGGCCTGGGCCCCCTTTCCCTGGCGGGTCGCGGAGTATGGGGGTGCCTACTAGGGTCAGCGGGGGAGCTGGCCCCAGGGAGGGGTCACTTTCCCCTCCCTTCCTTCCCTCCCCATCTCCAGCTACCTCCCTCTTCCCGCTCCACCACAACCACCCACACATGCAGGGCCTTGGAGTAGGGGTATGTCACCAGGGTGCAGAGGAGGCTACCCCCCCCCCCCCCCCCCCCCCCCGTCCCCTTCTGGCTGCCTCTGCCTCAATTTTATCCCACAACTTAGACTTCAAATTACTCACACTCTCATTACACATACATATAGGATCTTGGGGGTGGGCACGATACACGGACTCCAATAGACCATCAGGGTGTACACCCCACCCCTGGCGTCGTTGCCCACCTCTCAATTTTAAATACACGTAGACATTGAGGGCTAGCAGGAGGGACCATGCGCTTACCTGCTGCTCTCTGGCAGGTAGCTCCATGCCCTCCTGGGTTTTAAATGCACCTTAGAACACACATGCATCAACACTACAGTGAGCTGGTGGAGGGAGGTTTGGAGTCTTCTCTCACCCCCGTTCTCTGCGGCCTGCTGGAGCGGGGGGGCTAGGAGGAGAAGTTGGCCGTCTGACTGCGGTCTGGAGTGTGGAGCCTTCCTGCTGCTGCGGAGTCGGGGCGGTCTGCCTCCCCCCACCGCAGGGAAAAGGGTAACACCACCTGGGTCTGGGTGCAGTTCCCCCCTCCAGGGGCGGGGGCACCTAGACCCGGGGCTTAGAGTACGCTTGGGGAGTGCGATGTACAGCGTCTCTTTATGTCTGTCTCCACGTTGGTTGAGTGTGGAGTAAGTGCATATGAGAGCATGAGGGTGGGAATGGATGTTTGTATCTGTGTGTGCCTGTATGTCTGTGTCTATATGTCAGGTTGGGTGTCAGGCGCCACCTCTCTGGGGACATCTCAGGCCCTCCAAGGTTTGGAGGCCTATCTCCCCCCACCACCACTTCCCCTGCCAGTCTCAGACTCCCTCAGACATCGGTGCGTTGGTGGTTCTTTGTGTCCGGGGATGGGCGTCCAGGTACACACCGGCTCACTCCTTGGCAGCCGCTTATCGGGGCCTGGAGCCTGGGGCTCGCTCGGGCCACTTCGGAGGTGGGGTGCCCTCGGCCTCTCGGCCTGGGGCTCGGTCACTCAGGCACGGCTGGCTGCCGGCGGAGCTCACGGGCACGTCACTGCAACCCCCCCTGGCTTCTGCTCCACGGCTGCTGAGTGAGCCCTCATCTGGGACTCTCCTCAGCTCTTTCTGGGACAGTGGCGCGGCTGCCCCTCTGTTGGTCTTCCTTGGTCTCTTGTGTTCTGGGGGCCTCTGGATGTCTGGAGTTTTGATCTCCTCCATACCTGCTTCATGCCCTGGAGGACGGGGCTGTGGCCCCCCCACACCCTCTAGCAGATCATTACATGAAGGAACCTTTTAAAAAACAAAAAACAAGCGCGTCCATGCTCACAGGTGTACACACGGGTGATCACACCCACAAACTACACCCTTTTTGGCTCCTACCTCAAAGCACACTGTGTTCTGTTGATCTTATGTGCTGCACAATAATGTTTAATATTTAGTATTTACTGTCATATTCCCATATATCATTGTGATGTTGTTTATTCTATAACTCTTGTTCTCTTCTGCTTGTTTTCTTTTTTCTTTCTCAGCAGGTGATCCAGGTGATTGATATATGCATTTTTTTTTTCTCTGCTCATTCTGTTGGTTTTTGGTTTTTGCCCTTCTCCCCCGTCCCTCTTCTCAGCTGTTTCTCTTTCCCTCTTTCTTTCTCCCCTTCTTTCCCCCAGTCAAGTCTGTCCCGTATGCAGTAAGTGAAAATAAAATAAACAATAAAAGGTGAATCAAATGGACCATTACGGCAAGGCTGGGATGGTCAGTTTGGTAAAGTAAATCCGTTGGGCATCTTTCTTTGCCTTTAGACAACAATTCTGATGGCAAAAGAGCCAAACGGGACAGGCAAGAAAAAAAAAAGTGTAATTAAATAAACGTTGGTTAAATATAAAAGCAGTTTGCTTATGTTGTTAAAGAAAGGCTAGATTTGACATTAGTAGACACCACAGATGTTCAAAAGCAACCACAAAGCATTACAATAAATACAGGGGTTAAGAATCATATGTCCATAAATTCATATGTTATAAAAGTTCATATGGATTGAAAACAAGCCCCGCCCCCTAACAGCTGCACCTTCTGAAAAAGTTCTACCTGTGCTTTTATCTAGTAGCTGCTCGCGTTTCTGTTTCAAACCAACAACAGTAAGATTCACTGAGAGATTTTTATAGAAGGTTTTTAAAGCTGTGGCATTTGTTTTTTAAGTAAACAAGCACAGAGAGCATCTGCAATATGAAAACTAGGCTAACACTGGCTAGCTAGTTCAAAATCTGTTGCTAAATAGAGATAAGACGCAAAAATTGTTTGAATAAGAACAAACGTTTACTCACCAAATCAGTGTATCATGTATAAGAATCACAGCAATGGCAAAATCTCAATCTAAAATCAAAAAGCAAATCAGACATTGATTAACTAATTAATTATTTTAGTTGCACTTATATGCACTGCTGGGTAACTAGTTTATATATTTTATGTACAAAAGTCCAACAGTAACAAAATTGTCAGATTCGGCTTCAGAGAGACTCTGGAGGTGCATGTGCCCACTTTGAACGTGGCTGTCTTCTACTGTTCTTCTGGTTCATTGTGACATGAAACAGCGAGTGACTCTCCCCTGAAATTCTTCATGAACATGATCTGTAATTTGGCCCACCCAAGCTGAGAAAATTATAAGCTGGAAGGACGACGTGCTTCCAGGTTGGTGGTGGGAGTTACGGCTGGGATCGGCGATCCTTGAGCAGAAGCAGGGGAGAGTCTGGCTTGTATTGCCTGGAGTGTGCTATCCAGTGCTGATAATCTAATCAGTTGCTGTGCAAGGGCACTGTGAACCTATTCACCTAGAATATCTCCCTGATGGGAAATTGTTGCGCAAAGTGTTTTAAAGTCTGCGTCTCGGTCCAGAGATTTGCCAGATTGCTCTATCATGGTTACCAGTAAAATAAAGCATATATTGAAATGAGAGAGTGAAGATCTTACTTAAGGCTTGGGGAGCTAGTGGTTGGAGGACTGTTGGGAAATTCATATGTCTGACATAACTCGTCTGTCTGTATGAGAATTAAAAAGCCTGATGGCTGTGGTGGGACTGATTTTCTGTATCTATGTTCAATAATGAAAAGACAGGAGTTTTCCAGTACTGATGTTTTTTTGTTCAATAAAAATTATGTAAAGTGGAAGATCAGAGTCATTTAGGATGCCTTCTAATATCTTTAGTGTATATTTTCCATCACCATGGTGGCGGAAGCAGAGGCAGAGAAGAAGCTCAGCCTGCCCACCCAGCCTAGAAAAGAGAAAACAAAATAAGCCCTCAGTTTTCCTGCCTTTATAATGGTTCCGATTTGCTACCTGAATCTAAATAAAGGTTCATTTTCTTGTTTGTAAAGTCCATCGAGGTTTGGGTTTGCAATCTACTTAAAACTTGGGGGAGCGATTGAAAGCTCTATTTTCATCTCTTAAATGCAGTTTATGATACTTAATCCAAACTAACAGAAGAGATTGATTGCTAATAACTAATAAATGACAAATCTGAGTGTCTGCGTAGTTACTGGTCTAATGCCTCTATTGGACACAAATTCTTTAGGAAGGTAGTAGAAAAATCAACAAATTTTATATGTATAGAAACAGAAGGCAGAAGTGGTGAAAGCACAAAACTAACCCCGCTATGCCAGCTGTGGATATAATTTTTGTCTCAACATACCTAGATGATATAACAACAAACTGTTTGGATGATATGACACATTATCTGGTATCATCTTTTGAGGGCCAAGAATATGTTCGATGAATATTTTCAAGACTATTCAATCAATTCATGGAAGAATAATCAGGCCAAACATCCAGTGCTTTGCTCCAGATTAAAGGCATCAACATCTTGGGCGTTTGTGTTCACAAAAGGAAAACCCTGCAGTCCACTCTTTTATCAAATGTATCCCTCCCTACGGAGGGAGACCAGAATGTAAAAGTTACACACAAACAACTGTCTAAACAGAGCAACAAAGTTTTCTCCCTTAACTGACCCATCTAAGAAGAAAATGAGGAAGTAGTAAAGATGAAATGAAGCTAAAGTGCTCGTGGTGGAGAAAGAAGAGAGAGAGAAGATGAAATGGAGCTAGTAAATGAGTGCTGCGGAGAGAGACTGCGAGGAATGATTTGAGGCCTGCAGGTGTTTTGATATCTAAAAGAGATCGATATTTGCATTCATTCTGAAGCTGACTGTACCGGCTCCAAATAAATAACCATAATCACAAAATGCCCCAAGATTGACTCTCAATAGAATTATCATTCTTTTCTCTTTGGCAGATTTGGATATTGCTCCTTCAGGGTTCTCAAATGACTTTGTTGTAGATTGTGTGTTGAATGTGAGGCTTTATGTGCCTATGTATGTGTTCCTTTATCTGTGGGCTGAGGGCATTTACATTTCATTGAATCAATGAACTATGGCCATTATATCGAGTGTGTGTGGGTAATCTTTTGACAGTGTATAGATCTGCACTGTTGTGTGTGCACACATGTGTGTGTGTTTGTGGCCATGGGCTGTGAACAACAACAAGCCACAGTAATTTAATTTTCATCTGAGCCCTTAAGTCTAACCATTAGACAACAATAACACTCGCACACAGTTCCTTCACTCGCATTACAGTATGAGAACAATATAGCAGTAGCTGAAGTGCACAGCAGTAGGTTTTGTCTTTCAACATTAAGAGTTGATGGCCCAATGTTTTTGAGCCCTAAGAGACACAAGACAGCGATAGAGGCAGGAGAGGAAAAGGTGCAAGGTTGTGTTTTTAACAACCTATTAATATGTAATCCATGCACGGGAATCCAGATAACAGAAAGCCCATTAATGTATGCTTTAAATGCACACAGCATCCATTGTGATACAATCTACCAAAATCAGTCAGGTAGAAATGCAATTCTCTCAGTGTGTCTCCTTTCCATCTTGACCAGAGATGTCGTCTACACTGCAGCTGCAACAGTCATCATCATCACAGATGGAAAAACGCCATCACTGTAGGTAGAGGCATGATTGCCAATTACAGCTGCAGCAGCCTTTCGGAACATGGGATGTCATCACATGTAGTGGATGATGGTGAAGAAAACCTGGTCCTATCCGTGGTGCTCAACAATGTGCTGCTTACAATAATTCTTGATCATATCTGCCTCCTCGTTGCTCTGTAGTAACCACTAATTCAATTCCTCTCCTCTCTGCCCAATTTAAATTCTGCCCCACTCTCCAAAAGGCAATGAAATGGAACTGACTGATACTTGCAAAATGCATTACACTTTGTATTAGGACATCAATAATAATAAATTAATAATGACTTCAAAGCTCTTCCAGTGGAAGGGCTGGCCCCTGCTAGGTCATAAAGCTCATTACACCTCATCATGCAAAGTGTTACCTCATAAATGAGATAATGATTTCAATTCAAATCAATTTTATTTATGTAGCACAAACAGTGCTATATATTTATTTATACAGCATTACAACATAGTCACATTGGGGAACTTTATATTGTTCGTTAAAGATCTTACAATAATACAGAGAAAACCCCCAAAATCTGAGAACCCCTTATAAACCTTATAAACTGTTTGCCCTCCTCCCTGCACCTGGTTCTTCTGGAGGTTTCTTCCTGTTAAAATTGAGTTTTTCCTTCCCACTGTTGCCAGTTTCCTGCTCATGGGGGATCATCTCACTGAAGAATTGTCTCATTGTTGGTGATTTTGCTGTATTATTGTGGGGTCGTTACCTTGAAATATAAAGTTTCAATAAGCTGAATTGACTCATTCACGCACACACATGTTTGAGACATGAATTCTTTTCACTCCCATCTTATAATTTTTACCACTGATAAAGACTGAGAATGGCCGTATAAAAATGAAAGTCCAGAGCCGTCACCAACCTCCCAGTCAGACTCTGTTGTGACCAACCAAAAACTGTTGCTGATACCCCATTACAGACACCACGACACAGAAATTGAGAAAGATTTTCCTGTTTTTCTGAAAATCTGCCATCAAAATTAGGAAAATATGAGTAAGACACAAGAATAGCAGCCAGAATTAAAAAAAACAGCACAAACATAAGACACCCTGTTGTGATTGTGTATGTGTGTGAGATAGAAAGAGAGAGAATGTGAGCATCTGTGTACGAGCATTTGTCATGAAGCATAATTCCAGTTTCATAATCCGTGAAACTGCAAAAAGACACATTAATCAACGCCCCCCCTCCCCGACATGTGGATGAACCCAGAGCCAGCAGAGACCGTGAGGAGCTGCCAAGCTGAGCTGCGAATAGGATGAGGAAACAGGGGTGTAGAAAGCCCTGCCTGCCCCCCCTCACTCCTGCTCGTCTGTTTTAGAGGTGGTGGGGTGCATGTGTTGGTGTAAGTGAGTGTATGAGGTGTAAAGGATGGACACCAGCTCTCCAAGGCCCTATGTATTTGATGATGTCTCTGTAGATGCTAAGAGAACGACTATGGTGTAACTTACTTTTGTTTTAATTACACTTGGCTGTAATTAAATGCCTGATTGTATTTTCTGAAATTTGAGTTTATGGAGACAACAACTCTGTCGGCCTAAACCTTCAGCCAAAATGTCAAGTGTTCCACTCTTAGCATCTACTAGAGCATCTGTAAAGGACGTAATGTCCCATATAGATGCTCTAGTAGATGCTAAGAGCAGATATCTAATCAAGTGATCTGCATGAGAGGTGAAACGTCTTCAAGCAACTTAAAGAAGTCCAGACGCTTTTCTTTCCAAGCTCCTTTGACTACGATGACCTGGATGACTGAGAACTTTCACAGACATGCTGCACAGCAGTAATTTCCTTGTTTTGTTATTCACCACTAAATTTTCCCAGCATTAAAATTATTCGTTGCCTTGAATAACATGAATAAGATATGGAAAAGGATTAATAGATCACTTGATGTTATCATATTAAATGACAAAAAAACACAATTATCTCCCCGTAGAATCTGGAAAACCTGTGAAACAAAGCAGCTGCTGGTAAGAGCAGTTTTCTTAACTAATGATCTAAAATATTTCCTCTTGATTATATAGTGCTAAAACCTTATGTACGCATCTGTAGCTGGTAAAAAATTAATTGGACTTTAAATATAATCATACATTTCAACACAACTTTAACAGAGCAGTGTAAGGTCATGCTAAGTTTTTTTAAAATAGCATACAACAAATAATATTTACAAATGTAGCACAGATTTAATCAATCACAACACCAGTGCCCCACACAGACTGAAATGTATTAATCAGCTCTCGTTGGGTTGATGTATGAATACATAATTATAAAAAACACTATTATAAAAATATGTAATATTTTACCAATAATAATAATAACAAACTGAAAATAAGTTGACATTTACAATACAAAAAAGTGAAGTGAAAAATACTGTTTCAGCCTTAATTGACTGAAGGTCTAACAGTTCATTAAACTAAATTTTTCTTACTGAATTACTGTTTCTTGCATTGACCCTGCCTGTTACAAATCTTAGTCACTTCAGATTTTTTTTTACTCAGATTATATAATTTTAATCAAAGTTTTTGCTTTTTTTGTTAAGCAAAGCTAAGCACTATGCCTTCCCATCTCATCACAAAGTAGTCCCAGTCTGAACTATATACTGTCCTCACAACTGATTGTGTATCAGAGTAAAATATAAAGAGCTGGTGGTGGAGTGATGGAGCTCATCACAGCTCACTGATACCTCAGATTTCTCTTTAATTATCCTCAACATTAATCCAACAAAAAAATTTACTTATCACCTAATCAACACCTCGTCCTCTGTGTGGTGGAAAGCTGAGGCATACATGCTATCAAAACAGACAGCAAGAGAGAAGGAAGTGAAATAGAAAACAGATAATGTACAGAACCTTTTTTTTTACTTGCTTTCGCTTACATCATTTTCTGTCTTAAAATCAAACTGCACTTAAAAGCACAGTGAGCTCACCAAATGCACTGAACAGGAAGACAGGGAGAGATGAAAGAGAGCAGCAGAGTAGAGGGTTGGCTAAAGGATTACTGACAGACAGAAAGGCAGCAGTGTGCATGGAGATAATTCCCACAAAACATGTTGACAATAGTTTATATTTAATGCAGCAGAGTTTACTTCATTTGGCTTGTATCCAGACAGAAACCTCTACACCAGCAAAGCTTGGCCTTTTATTTCACAAACCTGAAATCTCATGCAAACGCAGCTTTTCTTCAAGGCAAAATCAATCAAAATGGACTGTGATGCTAAAACAGATATGTTCCAGATTAAACGCCTGAAGAATGGAATAAATCCTGACTGTAAGACATCTGAAAGATCAACCAAAAATATAAGCAAAAACATGCTATAATTCTCCCAAAAGCTACAAGAACAATGAGTTAAATTGTTACAAATCCTTACACACAATCATTATTTGATTAGATTTATCAACAAGGTCTGAAATAGTGACAGCAAACTAGGTGAGTCTAGGGAGAATGGTAAAGAGTAGAAAGTATCAACAGGCAGACTTTGGGCTTAGTACGACGTACAATGACAAACCGGCAGTGGCTCTTGCACTCCAGGCACAATTACACCTAAAAGCGAAAACAAAAACCACCCAGCCTGCCTGAATTCCTACATGTCCAGTCCCTATAAGTCAGTTAAAACTAGATGTACTATCAAAGAAGGAAAACCAGTATAAAATATAACATTTATGCTGGGTGATGTCTCTCTACTTCCTCACATTGTGCAAAAAGTAATGTTAAATATAATGTCATGGTTCTGGGTCTTTTGACCTAGAATTTTGAGTTTGTGCTTTTGTGACTTTTTGTATTATAGTAATGATTTGAGTTCAAGTTTATACAGGTTTAGTATTGAGTTTAATTTATTAATGTCTCTGCACAGTCATACCAAGTACAATAGTACAATGAAATTGGAAACTGTCCCACATCAGCACCAAGCACAAGAAAACACAACACAGTAGATTTCAAATTGGATTTTTTTTTCAAAAGTTCAAGAAAAGGTATGAGCAGAAAAGAAATGACTTAACTGGAGATAAAGTATCAGAATTTCAGGAGTGGGACCACGCCTCCAAACACGCTCCTTCCAGTTCTCATCCATATAGGTTCCCCCAGTTCTGCAAGCTGTTCATTCTAGTCTACGTGGCCCACCCTCCCTGCCATTTTCAATTCTTTAACTTCTTCACTTCTATTTAGTACAAGGGGATCTGACAGGCCTGGGAGCCGCCGCCAGTCCCCAAACCGCAGCTCAATTCATGCCCAAGCCATTCACCTTTACCTACTAAAACACTGTCAAACATAAAATGAGGACACGGCCCAGCAAGTGAATAAATAAATAAAAGAATGAGTGAATGCTTATTGCACATTACTATTGTGCCCCAAAAAGTCCAGGGAGGTAGCCAATCAGGTCAGCTGTTAGCACTGATTAGGGCTATTGACCTGTTGTAAAAGCTGTCCTTGAGTCTGTTTGTCCAGGACCTCAGCAGCCGGCAGCAACTTAAACATCCGGTGTCCTGGGTGTGTGCAGTCCTGCCCTCTTGAGACAGCCAATGCTGTACAGGTCCTTCAGAGGGTGTCCAATGATTTTTTGGGCCATATTAATGGTATATGGTAAATTACCTGTGTTTGTATAGCGCTTTACTTAGTCCCTATGGACCCCAAAGTGCTTAACACTACATTCAGTCATCCACCCATTTACACACCCATTCACACACTGGTGATGGCAGCTACATTGTAGCCACAGATGCCCTGGGGCGCACTGACAGAGGCGAGGCTCCACCAGTAGGCAACAGGTGAAGTGTCTTGCCCAAGGACACAACGACCGAGACTGTCGGAGCTCGAACCTTAATGACCCTCTGAAGTGCCTTTCTGTGTGCCATGGTGCAGCTGGAGAACCATACAGAGATGCAGTATGTAGTCTGCCTCTCAGTGTTTTCTGTTTTAATTTGACAGTCATGTGTCCTGTGTGTTTTGCTTTGTTTCTCCTGCCTCGTTATGTATAATTCATTCCTGCTGTGTTCTCATGTGTTTCCACTTCCCTCATCAGCCTTCAGTGTTTATATTGTCCCTGTCCTCCTCAGGCCTTTGTCAGTTCATCTGTTCACAGATCATGACATATTATGCTTAAATGAAAGCTGTCAGCTTCTGCTGGTGATGTCTTTCACGACTAGAAATCTTACAATGATCAAGTTGAGGGGTGCTATATCCACCAGTCACTCGCTATGTGTTTATACGCCTCTTTGCATTGATTCATTGCTTATTATTAATCTCTGGCTCTCTTCCACAGCCTGTCTTTATCCTGTCTTTCACCACTTCACCCCATCAGCCACAGCTGATGGGGTGAAGCAGGTTTCTTCCTATTAAAAGGGAGTTTTTCCTTCCCAATGTACTTGCTCATAAGGGTGTCATGATTGTTGGGTTTTTCTCTGTATGTATTCTTGTTGGGTCTAAAGCACCTTTAGATGACTCTTGTTGTGTTTGGCACTGTATAAATAAATAAATAAATCGAAACCGAACTGGATGCAGTAACTTTGAAGTATAATTTGTTTTGTTCAATTCAAACCATAGCTTCAACTTTGAGCTATAGATCATATGGTATAGCAGTGGTCCACTGTTAAATTTTTTTGGTGATGTTCCCAAGCTATTTGACGGACATGTACTGGGTCTCCTCCCAGAAAGCGTCCAGGAGGCATCTTAGTCATTTCCAGACTTGGCTCCCAAGTTTCAATGTTGTGGTGTAGCTGAGCTGCTCTAATACCTCCCAAATGACCAAGCTTCTCAATCTATCGCTTAGGATGACCCACAACTCATGGTAATGTGTAAGAGTAGGAATGTAGATGGACTAGTAAACTGACAGCTCACTAGCTCAATACTCTATTTACCAAAGCAGACTGGTACAGTGATGCAGGTACAACCCTCACCTATTAATCTCCTGCTCAAATCTTCTTCCACAAGATCCTGATTTATT
Source organism: Copadichromis virginalis (assembly GCF_057382275.1). Taxonomy (NCBI): domain Eukaryota; kingdom Metazoa; phylum Chordata; class Actinopteri; order Cichliformes; family Cichlidae; genus Copadichromis; species Copadichromis virginalis. The sequence goes on from NC_140619.1 coordinate 2,633,629, forward strand.
CGAAGCCTTCCACTTTAGGCTGCAATAAGACATCAAAATTTATCTCAGAAATTGGATGTCAGAGATTTGCTTGTCATTATTCCCAAGTTAATGAAATGACAGTAATAATGTCTCATTCATTCATTCATTCATCAGCTCGTTCATCACTAGTAATACAACACAATGTCTGTCATGGTCCTGGGTCGTTGACCCAGCGTTTTGTGTTTTGTGATTATTTCCCTCTGTTCTAGTTATTCTGTGTCCTCCCCCCTTGTGTCCGGTTCGGGTTCTAGATTTCCTGTTTTGTTCTGTGTCTGTTGTCATTGTGTTCAGCTTGTGTCCTCCAGTCATCATGTGTATTCAGATCAGCTGTTCTTCCCTCCTGTGTGCGATTACCCGATTACCTTGTGTGTGTGTGTGTGTGTGTGTGTGTGTGTGTGTGTGTGTGTGTGTGTGTATATATATAGTTGTCGGCTCGTCTGCGTTCTATGGTGTTCCTGTCTCTGCGTCTCTCTGCCCCGCACCCCTTTTGTATGGTCCCAGGTTTGTCACTTAGTTTCTCCCAGTTTAGGTTTCCGTTTGTAATTACTCATGCTTCATTGCCTGTTTTTGCCACTACCACCCTGTAAATAAACGTCACTCGTATCATCAGTTTGCTGCATTTTGGGTCCTCCTTTTCCTCCACACCACACGGCTCCCTCCGCCAGCCGTGACAATGTCTGACATTTTGCACTTAAAAACTGCTGCATTATGTTATATCTTTGTCAGATATAACAGCTGAACACAGCTGTGGCTTCTTTCTACAACAGAAATCAAATCTTCTCCCACATCTGGAGCAGATGTTCCCATGAATGTGGACCTTGTAGCTGCTTTGCTTTCACTCTTCTGTCCAGTTCAAACCAGCTTGGTGGGGTTTAAGTCTGGAGACTGTACTGGACCTCCATGTTTCCAAGCTCATCTTGTTCTTTGTTCCTGAGGTGGTTCTACCATACCTTGGACTTAGGTTTTGGGTCTTTATCTTGCTGTAGGATGAAGCCCTGACCAACTAGGTTCATACCAGAGGATCCTGCATGGTGCTGCATGATTGCTGTGGTAGCTGTTCTGGTTCAGGGAGCCTCTCACTCTGTACCAGTCACTGACCCTGGATCAGCAAACAGCCTCAGACCATCACACTTCCTCCTCCATGTTTGACAGTTGATGCCACACACTGTGGAACTTTCACCTACTCCACGGCGTACAAAGATCCTGCGTGACGAACCAAAGATTTCATATTTTGATTCATCAGTCCATAAAACCTTCTTCCAGTCTTCAGTAGTCCAATGGCAGTGTTTGGTGGCCCACACAAGCTTCTTTGTCTTATTCTGGCGACTTAGCGACGGCTTTCTTGCTGGAACACCTTGACTTTCTTTGCATTTTCTCTGTAGGACAGACCTACATTTTTAAGTGTTATGATGGTCTGTCTCTCTTCCACTGTTCATTTCCTTTTTCTTGCCATTTTTGTAGCAACACTCTACTTTCTGCAGTACAATACTGCTCAACTGATGCACACGAGGGTCTGGTACCACAGTGTGTTCAACACTGCTTTTATGCAGACAGAGGGGGCTGGAAGCAATCTACCTGTAGGGATTAGTAGCAGCAGCTTTCAAAGGTTGATCAACCTCCATTGCTGCAGAACAGATTTTAAATTGTTAACCCATGTTGTGTTCACTGATAAAAGGCCTTTTTGTACAATTCTGAAATGTACATTACTTTTCCATTTTGGGTAACTTTACCTTTTTGTCACGGCTGCTGAGGCGAGCCGTGTGGAGTTGGAGGAAGAAGGACCCAAGATGCAAGCAGTGGATGAAATGCTAGTGAAGTTTATTTACAAAGAGGGGAAGTGGCAAAACAGGCAACGAGGGGGAACAATAAACTAAAGAAACCTAAACTGGGAGAACTAAACCACAAACCTGGGATGATACAAAAAGGGATGAGAGGCAGAGAGGCAGAGAGGCAGAGAGACACAGACGACAAACAGACCACCGTGAACCACAGAACACCGCAGACTGACTGGGCATAACGCAGACGAACCGGCAACAGGCAGGAGAAGACACAGGGCTTAAATACACACACCGGTAATCAGGGGATGAGAGACAGGAGGGCAACACAGCTGGGAGAAATCAGAGCTGACGGGACAGGGGAAACGTAAATTGAACACACTCACATCAGACAGAGACCTTCACAATAAAACAGGAAACTCAGACACGGGGAACCAAACAAGACAGAACTAAACAGACAGATTCACAAACAGACGGGTGACACCATAGACAGACAGAGACACAGACGCAGACTCAGAGGCAGACCGAATATAACACAGAACTAGAACAATAATAATCATCATAATAAACTAAAAATGATAATAAACTAAAAGCGCTGGGTCGGTGACCCAGCGCTTTTAGTTTATTATCACCGACCCAGGACCATGACACTTTTTTTGTCTCTGGTAGTTAACCACTTACCCTTACCCTTTCCATTTCAAGCTATTAACTTGAATTACTTGAATTGCATTAAATAAGTGGAAAAATCGGGGTGTTTTAAAACCTTAGTAGTGTATATTAAAACCAATGCGATGCAGTGTTTGGAGTTTTCCATTGCACTTCTAATTTAGTCTTCACCCCCTCAGAGGAAAACAAGTCCACCCAGCTAGCAAATTAAGCAATGTGCAGCAGATCCAAGAATAGCCCGAGGCCCCCTTTTTCCTGCACACCTGAACTAACTTGGTCAGAAGCAATACTGTTAGGAATTATATTTTTCTGTTTAATACATTTGGAAATCCTAGCTGTATAGCATCCTGCTTTTTCCTTTGTTTTCCAAGTTCACACACACACACACACACACACACACACACACACACACACACACACACACACACACACACACACACACACACACACACGTATACATATAGATATAGATATATTTTATAGTAGACTCATGAACACTGACCTTAACTGAGGCAAGTGAAGGTTCTCCACTGGTCCATGTTGTTGCCATTTGTGAATACCGGCTCTCACTGTGGTTCGTTGCAGTCCCACAGCTTTAGAAATGGGTCTATAACCTTTTCCAGACTCAGCAATCGCAATCACTTTGTTTCTCATACATTCCTGAATTTCCTTGGATAGTGGTATGATGTCTGGCTTTTCAGGATCTTCTCATGTACTCCACATTGTCAGGCAGGTGCTATTTAAGTTATAAGAACAGGCGTGGCAGTAATCAGGTCTGGGTGTGTCAGCTTTCCAAAGATGTGATATACCACAGTTAATTTATGTCATAAAATGGGGGTGAAATTTACAATTGCTGGTTCCGTATTTTGATATAAGTTCTTCAAATAAAATAAACTTTCCATTCTAGATAACAGGTTCTAGATTTCTTATCTGTTTCTTATGCCAAATTTAGTATTTTCTTTTTCTGAGGGATAAAGACTTGTCTGATGTAAACATAATTTTTGTTTTAATTCCAGCTGTCAGAGAGATGTTGAGGCTTTTAAAGCAGTTATGATGCATAATACTGAAGAAAGGCAGAGATTTTTAACTTTTCCACACAGTGCTTGTTCTAGGTCGGGTCAGGGACAGTCTAATAAGCTTGGTTTAATCCTGTCAAGGCTGGAAGCCCAGTACATGGGAGTGGATCCGGATGCAGACATAACACAGAGTGTTAATGAGATTTTACAAGTTTCATTGAAAACACGGGAGCAAACAATGGCAAGACGTGAGTATTTGGTGAGGGAACCTCGGACGAGGATACACTGAAACTGTTCCAGAGAAGTTGTTGGAGACCAGTGTCTGATAGAAGCCAGGAATCATGTATGTGAAAGGTCACATAGAGAGAGAGAGAGAGAGAGAGAAGCAACAAAATGTGACTTAAAAAAGGGTGATGCAGATGTAACCGTGTGATATGAGCGTCAAAGAGAGGGAGGAGAGAGGAGAGAATCCACATGAGCAAATGAGTCTAAAAGGAACATTTGAGGTTTTTCCATTCGTCTCCTGCAAAATAAGCAAAAAAAAGTCTGGATCTAAGTATTCAACTTTAGAAATTACAGCAGAGATGCTAGAGGGATCAATCTCTGCAAAAACTGTGGACTTAAAATTTGGTTTTATATTTTTTTGTGCTATTTTTTGTTGTATTGGATTGCAACTTTCAAGGATATGAAGGGTATCTACATGGAGCAGAGATAAGCGCATCATGGCCAAGGCATGGTCATTCTTGTGAGCTGTGAAGGAACAGACTTCAGCATTAATGACCAGTTTCCCAGAGAATTCCTGGAGTGAAACAAATGTCCTGTTCCCAATCCGTAAAAAGTTAATTCAAGGAAGCTCCTGAGCTGTCATTGCAATCGATTAGCTGTATGTCAACAAGCAGCTTTATTGCAACCAGACACCACTCCATGGCTGCTGAGTGAGTTGATCCGTAGCTACACATAGACTTTTTTCTGATTCTCTTTCTCATTCTTTTTTTCCACTGATCTAATAGACTTGTCTAAATAGAAGAATCAATGCCGGTTTAATCAGCATAGAGTTTTTTCTTGAGGAAATTGATAAAAAATCAAATAGATAAGTGATATCAATAATAAAATTCTTCTTTTATCAGTTTCCATTCCTAATCTTAACACTGCAGCCAGTTTGGACTTAATGACAAGAAGCTTGATTGACTAGTCAAGCCGCAACCTGGAGCTCCACCTTAAACCACCAATAAGTGTCGGGGCTGTGGTGACACAGCCCACGCACTGGGCAGCTGCTGCTGAGGACGGGGTTGTAGGATGGTGCGGAGGTAATCAGAGATCAAGGGAGGTAGCGCCTCCCATAACCAGGGAAACACAGTGACGGTCACCCGCAATGGGTGGAGTAACTCCTCCATTATCCTCCTCCCCAGAACGTTACATCCACTTGCAGCATATCGCTTCCACTGTCTGAATAATCTCTGTCACGAGCTGCTGTGGCAGACCGTTTGGGGAGTGTATGGAGGACCCAGGTGTGAACACAGACAGGGAGACGGAATTAACAAAAGGCGAGCCTTTATTATGGCTGATACAGGGGCAACATAAAGCAGCAAGGGCAGTGACGAAACTAAACGAGAACCTACACTGGGAAAACTGAAAACTAAGAAAATGACTTAACTATGACAAAACTAGGAGGACTGGCAATGACTGTGAACAGGACCTGAGTGCATGACAAAACTATGAAATACATGAATCACTTACAGGAACATGAACTGCACAACAATCCTGAAACCACTTAACCTGACATCACATGAGGGATGTAACACAGACGACGCAACGCAGACTGAATGAGACACAGAGACTAAATACCCACAGGGATGATCAGGGGAAGTGGAAACACAAGGAGAACAGCTGACACACATGAACCTAATAACAGGACAGGGGAAATGAAACTAAATACAAAGAACAAAGAACACCAGACTCCTTCAAAATAAAACAGGAAACATGGAGACATAGACATGACACGAACTTGACAACTAGGACCACACAAACATGTAACATGACAGGTAGACGCATGGACCAGGGAGACTTAGTACAGGGGGAGTTGACAAAAAGAACTAAGAAACAAAGGACTAAACTGCAACCTAGAAATTAACTAGATGAGCTAAACTAGAACACAAATGAATACCAGAGATACATAAAAACTCAAACACTGGGTCACATGACCAAGTAGCGTGACACAGACGGCATCTGAGACTGAAGGGCTTAAAAAACAAAAAATGTCTTTAAAGGCTTCTTCTCCTTGAACGCCACAGAACCAACTGTTTGAACTTTTCAAAAGAGCACCAAACACGGGACACTGGAAGGAGGAAGACAGTTCTCTTCTCTGATGAGAGAAAAATTAACCTTAATGGTCCTGATGGTTTCCAACGTTACTGGCATGACAAACAGATCCCACCTGAGATGTTTTCTACGCCCCACAGTGGAGGGAGCACCATAATGGTCTGGGGTGCTTTTTTCTTCAGTGAAACAATGGAGCTGCAGGAGGTGGGACTAATAAAGGTTATCTTATCTAATCTTGAAACAGCCTATTTCAGTTTAAGCATTGTTTTCAATAAATTGCATGCTCAAATATAAATAAATTAATAAATTAATAAATAAATATAAATATTTATAAATAAATATAAATTAAAATATGAAAACAAAAAGAAAATGCACATTCTCTATATTTCACATCTTAACTGCACTACTGTTATAATTCTGTATAAATAATCATTCTGTACAATACGACAATTTTAATTCTACAACTGTTTATAACTTGCATAGTTCACATTTCTGTATAGTTTTTTTATTTCATGTTTCTGTATAGTTTTCATATTTATATCCTGTTCACAGCCTGTACATACTTATAGTTATAGCATATTCATAACATTCCTTCATAACGTGTACATTATAACTTACCCATAATAGACCCATATTTTGTACCCTCGTACCTATAACAGACCCATTTCTGTAATATATTTATGTGTCTATATTATTGCTAATATGTATTTTGTAATATATCTATTTCATGGCTAAAGCACTTCTGGATGGATGCAAACTGCATTTCGTTGCCTTGTACTTGCGACATGTGTAATGACAATAAAGTTGAATTCTATTCTATTCTATTCTATATGGACCTGCATGAATAAACTTTCTGAATCCTAGAACCTGAATCATCTGCAACTGAAAATAGTTGTGGGTGATTACTATACCTTTCTAATGTGATGTTGTTGTCCCTGGCTCTCTTTCTCTCCCTCCCGCTCTGTTCCTGTGCTACTGCGAGTGTAACTACCGCCCCTCCCCTCTCTGCTCAGCGCAAAGCACAAGGCTCGCGTGCAGTGAAGCGGGGAAAAAGTGCGAGAGAGAGAGAAAGAAAAAAAACCCACGGCTCACGTCGTTCACTTCAAAGAGTTGGCTCTAAGAGCCGTTTCGTTCGCGACCAGCACATCACTATACCTCTGGTTTGCACAGGAAATATAAATTAGTCAGGTGTAACACATGATGAAGGGGTGGCTGTTGCTCAGGAGGTAGAGCAGGTCATTTATTAATGGGTGGTGGTTTGATCCCCGTCTGCTCCAGTCTGCACACCAAATATCCTTAGAAGATGCTAACCCCAAGTTTCTCTCCGATGCATTCATCAGTATGAATTAAAGACTCAGATATCTTCTAAGACTGTTGTTGTGTCAATGCAAAACACACAAGCGACTCTGATAGGGAGTAAAATTCATTTTGGGTCATTTCAAACACATTGTATGGTAAATGGGCTTTTATTTTTGCTCAATGAGCACTGCAACCTCTTTGAGTTTCATCTTGCTTCTGAAAAAGAAAGATGGTGATCAATTGCCAACATGAATGAGTAGACAAAGAAGTGAGTACTGCTGACAGAAACTTCAAATACAAGAACAGACAGTCACACAGGTACCACCTTCAGTTAGCATCAAGGCCTTTACTGCTGCTGTTTCTCCCCTTAATGTTTGAATGGGACTGCTGTGACAACAGTGTGGTCCTCTCCATGCTTAGCAGTGTCAGTGTTGTTGTCTGATTGTCTGTGTAGAGGTAAATATGTCCATGTTAATACCTCTGTCAGCATTGTTTTTGCTGCTTCATTGTCATTCTGGGGAGAGGTAAGTGCTTTTAATTGTGCAGCAGCATCCAACACTCCTCTCTTACTTTGTCTTATTCTGCTTTTCTCTCATTTGTTTCCCCCTTTGTCCTGATCCACCCTCTCTCTCTCTGTCTCTCTCTCTCTCTCTCTGTCAGCATCTTCCTAGCTTTCTTCATTTACAGTCTTCTACACACTCCCTCTTTTTCAAATTCCATTTCAGTGTCTTGCTTTGGCAGGACATGCTGAGCTAGTGCCAAGGCAATAATGAGAACTGTCAAGCAGCAACAAATGATCAGGTGCGAGAGACGCACGGAGAAAGAAAGAGAGATGAAGAGAGAGCTGTGGATATGAAGTACTGGCAGTGCTGTGACTACTGACAGTTCACTCACGCATACATGGACACACAAGTAGGCTCGCATACAGCTATCTGCATTGGCTTTGCGGAGTTACACTGACGCATCTTTTACAGCTGACACACGCACATGGATACTTTTACAATAAAGTGGTTTTTCCCCTTTGTGTGAAAGGTGCAAACATAAATTTACCATATGTCTATATTTATATATATCTATATATATCTATATATATCTATATCTATATAACAAAACAACACCCAGCACGCCCCTGCGGGCGGTTTATCCTTCAAGCTCGGGTCCTCTACCAGAGGCCTGGGAGCTTGAGGGTCCTGCGCAGTATCTTAGCTGTTCCCAGGACTGCGCTCTTCTGGACAGAGATCTCCGATGTTGTTCCCGGGATCTGCTGGAGCCACTCGCCTAGCTTGGGAGTCACCGCACCTAGTGCTCCGATTACCACGGGGACCACCATTACCTTCACCCTCCACATCCTCTCGAGCTCTTCTCTGAGCCCTTGGTATTTCTCCAGCTTCTCGTGTTCCTTCTTCCTGATATTGCTGTCATTCGGAACCGCTACATCGATCACTACGGCCGTCTTCTTCTGTTTGTCTACCACCACTATGTCCGGTTGGTTAGCCACCACCATTTTGTCCGTCTGTATCTGGAAGTCCCACAGGATCTTAGCTCGGTCATTCTCCACCACACTTGGGGGCATCTCCCATTTTGACCTCGGGACTTCCAGGTTATACTCGGCACAGATGTTCCTGTACACTATGCCGGCCACTTGGTTATGGCGTTCCATGTATGCCTTGCCTGCTAGCATCTTGCACCCTGCTGTTATGTGCTGGATTGTCTCTGGGGCATCTTTACACAGCCTGCACCTGGGGTCTTGCCAGGTGCAGGCTATATATATATATATATATATATATATATATATATATATATACATTTGTCCAACAACCTGTCCCTTGTCTAACTAACTAAATTTTTTCAGTTTTTTCCTACTTTTCTAACACATCAGCTTTGGGGACAAAATGTTCACTCCCTAAAATACCAACAGGTGCAACAGTGAAGAGATAATCATTGTTATGCTTGATCGAATCAGTTCAAATTAAACTGACAGTTTACTATAGCAACAATACAACTGTACTGTGGTGTTGAAAGGCAGTGTGTCATTTACAGACCAAGAGTGTACACATATGAGATGTAGAAAACAATGTGTCAGCAATAGATACATGTGTGTATGAATGTGAGTGAATATGTAGAACAATGCATAACGATTTCCTAACAGTCCTTAAAGTCCTTATGTGAGTGTAAAACATGAACAGTTGGTTACAGATGGAGCTGAGTTGTGTTTGTATTTGTTTCCTGCATATGACTGTGGCAGATATTTTACCAGACTAAGGATCGCCACACATTAGCTGAGCACTTTATACTTTGATTACCGTATCACTGTCAGGAGATTTTTTTAAAGACCTTTGCATGTGAACTGCTCTATCCATCCATCCATCGATCCATCTTCATCCGCTTTATCCGAGGCCGGGTCGCGGGGGTAGCAGCCTAAGCAAAGAGGCCCAGACCTCCCTCTCCCCAGCCACCTCCTCCAGCTTATCCGGGGGAACACCAAGGCGTTCCCAGGCCAGCCGAGAGATATAATCTCTCCAGCGTGTCCTGGGTCTGCCCCGGGGCCTCCTCCCGGTGGGACATGCCTGGAACACCTCACCCAGGAGGCGCCCAGGGGGCATCCTTGTCAGATGCCCGAACCACCTCAGCTGGCTCCTTCCGATGTGGAGCAGCAGCTGCTCTACTCTGAGCCCCTCCCGGATGGCCGAACTTCTCACCCTATCTCTAAGGGAGAGGCCAGCCACCCTTCGGAGGAAGCTCATTTCTGCCGCTTGTATCCGCGATCTCGTTCACTACCCACAGCTCGTGGCCATAGGTGAGGGTAGGGACGTAGATCGACCGGTAAATTGAGAGCTTCGCTTTTACACTCAGCTCCCTCTTCACCACGACGGACCGGTGCAGCATCCGCATTACTGCAGCTGCAGCCCCAATCCGTCTGTCGATCTCCGGCTCCCTTCTCCCATCACTTGCGAACAAGACCCCGAGATACTTGAACTCCTCCACTTGGGACAGGAACTCATCCCCGACCCGGAGTGGGCACTCCACCCTTTTCCAGCTGAAAACCATGGCCTCAGATTTGGAGGTGCTGATCCTCATTCCCGCTGCTTCACACTCGGCTGCGAACCGTTCCAGTGCGAGCTGGAGGCCCTCACCCGATGAAGCCAATAGAGCCACATCATCTGCAAAAATCAGAGATGAGATTCTTTTTTTTTTTTTTTTTTGCCTGTCCCGTTTGGCTCTTTTGCCATCAGAATTGTTGTCTAAAGGCAAAGAAAGATGCCCAACGGATCTACTTTACCAAATTGACCATCCCAGCCTTGCCGTAATGGTCCATTTGATTCACCTTTTATTGTTTATTTTATTTTCACTTACTGAATACGGGACAGACTTGACTGGGGGAAAGAAGGGGAGAAAGAAAGAGGGAAAGAGAAACAGCTGAGAAGAGGAATGGGGGAGAAGGGCAAAAGACAAAAACCAACAGAATGAGCACAGAGATGAGATTCTGAGGCCACCAAAGCAAAAGCCCTCCGCCACTTGGCTGCGCCTAGAAATCCTGTCCATAAAAATTATGAACAGAACCGGAGACAAAGGGCAGCCCTGGCGGAGCCTATCACCCACCGGGAACGAGTCCGACTTATTGCCGGCAATGCGAACCAAGCTCTTGCAACGGTTGTATAGGGATTGAATGGCCCGTAGCAATGGGCCAGACACCCCATACTCCCGCAACACCTTGTGCCCAGGAGATATTTTATTTTGTATTCTTATGACCACAGTTATAATCAGAATTATCATTGATTAATCATTTACCATTGTTGAATCAGTTGACAGAATAATCTTTGAATCACATCTATGTTACTCTGAGCAAATATTAATGCACGCAGATTATCAGTACTCTAGTCAGTCTATTGTTGTTCTGTATGATTCTTTCTATTTGCTTAAGCAGTTAACCGCTCGGACTGGTGGGTCCTTTTGGACCCAGCCCTGTGTATCAGGCAGTTCTGCACGTACTCAGGCCTGTAACAACATGCACACACTTATGTAAGACACGCACGTACACACACACTTAGTAAGAGTAGGAAGGTTGTCTGAGGACAGTTTTTCTGATAGATATACTTTCACAAAATGCACAATATAATACACACTTGTTTTTCTCTAAAAGTAGCAGTTGATGTCCATATAAGGAGAACTTTTTGAGAGGTGGGCAATTGTTATCATTTCCAGTAAAGATCTAACTGTGATGTCATCATGGCAATATAAGGAGGCGAGACGGTCCATTCGAGGAAGGATTGTATTGCAAATTGTCTTCCCACACTGACTGCGCAAAGTGTGTACAATAAAGATCGCTATTTTTGTCACCTACTCGGACTCAGCCTGCTTTTCTTCTCTTACCCAAACTGAACGAACTTTAACAACCTCCCACAGGACACCCCGAGGGACACGGTCGAATGCCTTCTCCAAGTTCACAAAACACATGTAGACTGGTTGGGCAAACTCCCATGCACCCTCGAGTATCCTCGAGAGGATAAAGAGCTGGTCCAGTGTTCCGCGACCAGGACGAAAACCGCATTGTTCCTCCTGTATCCGAGGTTCGACTAGCGGACGAACTCTCCTTTCCAGCACCCTGGCATAGACTTTCCCAGGGAGGCTGAGGAGTGTGATCCCCCTGTAGTTGGAACACACCCTCCGGTCCCCCTTCTTAAAGATGGGGACCACCACCCCGGTCTGCCAGTCCACAGGTACTGCCCCTGATCTCCACGCAACATTGCAGAGGCGTGTCAACCAGGACAGCCCAGAGCCTTCAGGAACTCGGGGCGGACCTCATCAACACCAGGGGCTCTGCCACCAAGGAGTTGTTTAACTGCCTCAGTGACCTCGCCCCCGGAAATTGGCGGGTCATTCCCCTCATCCCCAGACTCTGCTTCCTCCTCGGAAGACGTGTCAGTGTCAGGAGGTCCTCGAAGTATTCCTTCCACTGCCTGACAATTTTCTCAGTCGACGTCAGCAGCGCTCCGCCAGCACTATACACAGTGCAGGTAGAGCACCGCTTTCCCCTCCTGAGACGCCTGACGGTTTGCCAGAATCTCTTCGAGGCAGTCCGAAAGTCTTTTTCCATGGCCTCTCCGAACTCCTCCCACACCCGAGTTTTTGCTTCAGCCACTGCCCGAGCAGCATTCCGCTTGGCCTGTCGATACCTGTCGGCTGCCTCCGGAGTCCCACAGGCTAACCAAGCCTGATAGGACTCCTTCTTCAGCCTGGTGGCTCCCTTCACCTCTGGTGTCCACCATTTGGTTCGGGGATTACCACCACGGCAGGCACCAACCACCTTGCGGCCGCAGCTCAATGCAGCAGCTTCGGCAATGGAGACGCTGAACATGGTCCATTCGGACTCAATGTTCCCAGTCTCCCTCGGAATGCTGTTGAAGCTCTGCCGGAGGTGTGCGTTGAAGATCTCGCGGACTGGGGCCTCTGCTAGACGTTCCCAGCACACCCTCACTACGCGTTTAGGTGCACCAGGTCTGTCCAGCGTCCTCCCCCGCCACCTGATCCAACTCACCACCAGGTGGTGATCAGTTGACAGCTCAGCCCCTCTCTTTACCCGAGTGTCCAGAACATATGGTCGCAGGTCTGGTGATACGATTACAAAATCGATCATCGACCTACGGCCTAGAGCGTCCTGGTGCCACGTGCACTTATGGACACTCTTATGTTCTAACAGGGTGTTCGTTATGGCCAAACTGTGATTAGCACAGAAGTCCAATAACAAAGCACCGCTCGGGTTCAGATCAGGGAGGCCGTTCCTCCCAATCACGCCCCTCCAGGTCTCGCTGTCGTTACCCACGTGAGCATTGAAGTCTCCCAGCAGGACAACAGAGTCTCCAGGTGGAGCACCCTCCAGCACCCCCCCCCCCCCCCAGGGACTCTAAGAAGGCTGGGTACTCTGAACTGCCACTCGGCGCATAAGCGCAGATGACAGTCAGGACCCGCTCCCCGACCCTAAGGCGCAGGGAACAAACCCTCTCGTCCACCGGGAAAAACCCCAACATACCGGCAGCAAGCCGAGGGGATATTAGAATACCCACTGAATACCCAGACTGAGCCAGAGTCCAGCCCCTCTCCAGGAGACTGGTTCCAGAGCCCAAGCCATGCGTAGAGGTAAGCCCGACTATATCTAGCCGGTACCTCTCAACCTCACGCACTAACTCAGGCTCCTTCCCCACCAGAGAGGTGACATTCCATGTCCCTATTGCCAGTCTTGGCAGCCGGGGGTCAGTCCGCCAGGGCCTCCGCTCCTGGCCGCCACCCGACACACAATGCACCCGACCCCAATGGCTCCTCCTGCGGGTGGTGGGCCTGCGGGAGGATGGGCCCATGGCTCCTCTTCGGGCTGTGCCCGGCCGGGCCCCATGGACTAAGGCCCGGCCACCAGACTCTCGCCCTCGGGCACCCTCCCCGGGCCTGGCTCCAGGGCAGGGCCCCGGTAACCCTATCCCGGGCAGGGTAAACTGTTCCCTCGATATCCTTTTCATAAGGGTCTTCTGAATCGCTCTTTGTCTGGTCCCTCACCCAGGACCAATTTGCCATGGGAGACCCTACCAGGGGGCAAAAGCCCCTAGACAACATAGCCCCTGGGATCCCTGGGACACACAAACCCCTCCACCACGATAAGGTAGCGATTCAAGGAGGAGTGAACTGCTCTATTTTATTCAAATTAGAATTTTCATAGATTAACGTTTTAGTCCCTTTTAGTACTTATTGTAGCATAAGCTTTAGCATGTGCAAGTGAAAACAACTGAAGCGCAGATGTCATTTTAGATAAAAAAGAAGTTATGACCACAAATGTCACCTGTTTCGACCACTATGTGTTAAACCATGATAAAAAAAAAAAACGTTATTCTTAATTAAACCGCTGCTTTTGTAACAACACAGATAACATGGCTTCCTCTGGTACGTCACAGCATTTTTGCTCGTGTCTTATTTTTAAATGTTTTTAAACTTGTTTCTTTTCTTTATTCGTTTTTAGACTCTGATTTAAGTAAAGTCTTTTCCAGCCCTCTATCCATTCCAGATATCGGTGAGTTTGTAATTGTTCTGATGAATGTGTATAATTTTAGACAATAACAATAACATTATTTTAATGTTTTGTTTGTTTTTTAAAACTGTTTAGATTTCTTGGATTTGGATTATTTTCTCTTTAGTCAGCCTCACCGCTGTCTTCAGAAGTGGGTCCAGCACCACCAACACCACCAGCCCCCGTCGTGGGACACAAAAATATTCACTTAACAGTTTCGGAAAGAGACCGATTGTTGGAGGAGCTAGGCCACCTGACTTTCAGGCCACGCAATGACCAGCGAGAGAGGCCTCCGAGTCTCAGAGGCCTAGATGAACGAATCCCATTCTAGGGGTGTTTTAACTTGGCTTACTTACTTCCTTTTTCTCTTCACTGTCTATTTAGGGGGGAACTTTAATCGTCTCAGAACGTGAAGAACGGGAAGGTCAAAAAGAGGAGGAGGAGGAAGAAGAGGAATAACAGACATCAGTATGTCTCTTTGTTGTTTCGTACAGTCTGTCTCTTTTCAATGTTAAAATAAGAATAAATTATCTGGGAGGGAGAGGACATCAATCAGAAATCAGAAACTTAGCTCCAGCCATGATAAACTCAATAGCTCTGATTCTGACAACACACTTTCACAAAACAATGACCCCACTGTGAACAATCGTAACGACCTCAATTTTGCCTTAGCTCAATTACCATGAAGTGTTTTGCAAAATAGCTGTCACTGTTCAGGTGTGGAGACAGAAGTACCCCAGATGCAGTCAAACGATAATGAGGCTCAAAACACACTGTCACAAAACATTTCAGCTGATCCTTTCCATTAAAGCCATTAATCAAGCTTCAGAGGAGCTGGCACAAAGAGCGGGAGATGTTCATATACCCTCTGAGTAGCTGATTCATTTTAACAAGGTGGAAATGCAGAACAGAGTCACAGTGATGATTCATCACACTCTACTGTAGATGTCAGAAATAAATTCAATAACATGGAAATTAGACAAATTTAGAATTTTCCACCTCCAGACAATATACCCAATTATGCAGAATATTATGAAGGTGTTATGGGGAGTGCACGTAAGCTCATTCTGGCAACCTTGTACAGTTAGAGCTAAGGGGGCATATAATCATAACTAGTCTGAAATTGAAAATTTGAAACTGTACAGTCTAATCAGTCAGTAATGTGCGACGGGTCGCTTGAGTATCAGAGCACAGATCGTCAGATCCCCCTCTCTGGTAGCGCTAAACGTTTGCTTAGACAGATACTTAACACAATGAAGTGATTAAAAGTTGAAGAAAAGGTGTTTTTTGTGCATGGTCCATAACCCAAAAACTCATTTATGTTTTGCAATAAGTCTGGCTCACCTTCTGAATCCACATTTTCACGATCTTCAGGCAGAAACCTTCCGTAGATAAATTTAACAAAAACGGGGTCTAAGTAATCAGACACCAGTGAGCTTTAATGGCATTAATACATTTGAAAGGGTTGTTGGCTGTAAAATTTACTGTAATGAGGACAATCGCAAGTCTGTGTAAATTTCAGACTGCTACACACACCACACCGAATTCCTTTATTGAATGTTTTCTGAAAAATATAAAGTGAGATATTTCTGTTTGTCAGCAATGAAGTGGCCTGTGAGAGGGTCAAATTTGAATCTGTAAAGAAACTTTCCTGTTTTATTTTGAAAGACTCTGGTGTTCTTTGTTCATTGTATTTAGTTTCACCTCCCCTGTCCCGTCATTAGGTTCATGTGTGTCAGCTGTGTCCTCATGTGTCTCCACTAGGGATGGGTACCGGTATCCGGTGCCATGATGGCACCGGTTCTGACATAAACGGTAGTAACCTGACCGAAAAGCAGCGCACATTTCGGTGCTTTATTTCCTCAGATGTGATACACTTTGAATTCTAGCCAATCATTTTACGTTTCCAAAGATAGTAGGCGGGTCCAGGTACGTTCTTTTAGAGCAGAGCTACAGATTAAAAATGCCCAAGGCGAAGCGGTCAAAGTCTGGCTGTACTTCATAGCAAAAGATGCAAACTCAGCAGCAACAAGTGCTTTAAGCTGATACTGTGATACTGTCAAAGGAGGTAACACCTCAAATCCGATGAAACACTATGTAATTGTAATAATAATATAATAATATAGCTTCATACTGATTACAGGACATCAGACTACTTGTTCTTATTGCTTAATAATGCAGAATAATCATATAGAAATAAAAAAATCCTGAAGGTGTGCACTATTTGAGCATATCGCCTGCCTGCAGCACTAAAGGACTCCACGAGGGACGTCTGTCTTCCCTAGCAGCACCTGTCCCTGTCCTCCTCTTCAGTTCGCCTCAACATAAGCTCGTCGTATTCTGTGATATGATTTACTCTGAGGTGTTTGACGAGGTCGGTGGTGTTGCCACAACATCTCACTATCTTACCACATGTATCGCAAACCGCATCTTGGCTGTTTGTGGAGGTAAAATACGTCCACACATGACTGTTTACGCTCAGCCAATGTTGTGAGTGTGCATGCCAGGGGCTGCGACACATTTATACAGCCGTATTTCGCATATGACTATGAAAGGTGGAAGAGGGAGTAGTTTATGTAAGTGCTCACTGGGGGGTGGGGGGATTCTGCCAAGTCTTTTTACACATCTTTTATTTATGTGAACCAATCTACACTCATCCACAGGACAGACGTGACCTACCTGCATATTCCTTCAAAGAACACAGTTCATTTAAACAGCGTTCTACAGCATAATGCTAATAGTAAGCATAGGGCAGGCAAGGGCAGTGAACCCTTCTAATGCTTTAGCAACTGTTCCATCAGGTGCAGTGTTTAGGGAGAAATGTTCAACAGGTACCTTTGAACTTTCTACATACTCCACCCCTTTCTGCCAAAGCCAATCTATTCTCCTAAGCCATCACAGAAGTTGCATGCAGTTGTTCAGAAAGCCCATTCACAGCATCCCAGATGTGATTTGGGAATCTTTGTTGGTTGTGGTAGAGATAATTGATCCAATCTCCATTTTTATTAATTGTTATAGTCACCAAAAAAGGGTGACTCAAACCCAACAGCTATTTGACTTCTAGTTTTATATTTGTTGGGCACTCCTCATTGAACACCAGTCATGTCCACAAACACACCTCCAGAGTCTGGGGATATTAACTCACGTTTTTTTGGTCCTTTATGGCTTTGGTTAGTTGCTTAAAGTCCAAGAAGGTGAACATTTTAAAAGGCAAAACTGGTGCACAGGTTTCTTTCCAATCAGGAGGGAGTTTAGCTCTCAGCCTTCAATCCCCACAAAATCATCACACATTAGCCCTTCCAGTGGTATGGTTAACAAACCAGTGCTTGTGGTAAGGGTCAGTGGCTTGTGCAATGTAATAGTTGATGTTAAACCAGTCGTGCAGGTCCCAACCTTGCCTATTCCCATAAAAAGAGTATAAAAGTGAATTTAACATTGTGGTTTTATAGGTGGGTGCAGATGACACAGAGTACCTGATATGGGCCTTCCAACCAGGGTTGTGATCATGTTTTTCTCCTTATTGCTTTGACCCAGACTCCAGGCTTCACCAGTTCGCCTCCTGTGTGTTGTTGTTTGGAGGAAAAATGTTAGCTGCCGTTACTTCTTTGATTTGTCTCATAAAATGGAAGGGTTATGGTTCCACTTCTTTGTCCTCCCTGGAGAACAGCTGTATTACTTTAAATGGTGTTAAACCACTAACACTTGGTGTCATGTGCTGGTTTCTTTGTTTCCATCATAGCTTTCTGGCTAATTTGGCTGGCTGTCCACATTTCTCTTCACGATCTATATGGTCGACTTAAAGCACATCACATAAACTTGTTTTCTCCAGAAATTCAGATGACACGACCATTATCTGGAGTGTGGAGATGGGACAAGAGGAGGAATACAGAGGTCTGATTGACCGCTTTATCCCCTACACCTGAATGTGGCCAAAACAAAGCTGTTGGAGGTGGATTTTGGCAGGAAGAAATCCCCACCCTACCCTGTCTGCATTGGTGGGACCAATGTGGAAATAGTCACATCCTACAAGTGGGAGTCCAACTAGCTGACAAGTTGGAGTGGTCTGCCAACACAGACACGTTGCCTGCAAAAAGTGTCCTTCAGCTCAGTCAGCATGCTATTGCATCTGTTTTATCAGTACTGCAAGCACTCTTCTTTTTGCTGTGGTGTGCTGGGGTACAGGCATCAAGGCAGAGGATGCAAACAGACTGAATAAAGTCATCAGGAAGGCCGAGTCTATTTTCAGCATGAAGCTCGCCACCCTCAGTGACAGATTTCTGGCAAGACTGCTAGCACTGTCACTATGTATGCAACATATACTTACACACTTGTACACTTAATCTGTAATATCCCAGAAACATAAATGTTAATATATATATATTTTTTATGTATACATTTATTTATATCTCTATTTCTATGCTTCATTTTATACAATCACTTTGTCTGTTGTATGTATGCGCAGCTATGACGACTACATTTTCCTCTGGGATTGATAAAGTTTCTCTGATTCGATTTTTTTTATCCTCCCTTGTTCAACTTTGGCCCTCTAGTTTTGGTATAACCATATATCATCATGTCTCTCTTCTCTCTCTTATCTGTCTGTTTTACATTTGTATAGTTGTGATTGTATAATTTGTAGTTTTAGATTTGTTTCTATTGCTAGCTATTTATTTGTTTTTATTGTTAAATCTTGCTACCACGGCGTTGGTTCTAATTTCATTGAACATTTGATATTTAATGACAATAAAAGGATTCTGATCCTCTCTCTAACATTTCTCCACATACTCTCCACTCCTCAGCCCGAACCCTATTTTTCTCGCCTCTCTTTGTCTCTTTCCTCTTTCGACTGCCAACTTGACTCACTTGGGGATGCTTCTTTCTTAAACCCTCCACTCTTTTCCCAATAACTCAATACTTTCAATTTACTGTCCTCCTCTCTAATCTACCCCTCCATTCATCCTGTGCTTCATGTCATTATCTCTCCCTATCGTCCTCCACCTTCTCTCCTCATCTTGCTTTCAGCTTGTCTGAAGGATGGCTTCAAGGATTCTCTTTCAGGAACTCTTATACTGTATGTTCACACTGTTGAATGTGTTTATGTGAGTGAGAGGGAGAGAGAGTGTTGTCTGTTCTTTTTAGTGAAGTTGAGCTCAGCAGGTATCCTTTGACAACATGCAGGATTAACACTGAGAACAGGCATATTTACAGTTTTTCTCAATTGCTGGCAGGCTTCTCCCCACTGAGGAGCAGAAGCAGCTTCCAGTCCAGGTTATTCTTCCTCGGAGGAAGTGCAGCCTTTGTTGGCCCTCTTTATCAGGGCGTTTGTGTTGTGGGTCCTGATCTACATTTATAAAGAGAGTAAAGTGGATCTGTCTGTGCCTCCTGTCCCGATTCGTGATTGAGGTGAGAGACAAACGACCACAGGTCCAAGTGCGTCAAAACAATGATTTTATTAAACACACGTGTGGAGGAAATACACCGTCACAATCCTCAGCATGAATCCCACAAGAAAGCATACTTAAAATGTTTTTATATGTCAGGGTATCACGCCGCCTCTACATAACATGCATAAGTTACAGTAACCACAGCTCTTCTGTTGACAACCTTTGACACACACTCAAAAAGACATTTTCTCCGTCTCCACGCCAGGTGCTTCCTGTCGATCTTCTTCTCGCTTATCTCTGGAACATCAGAAGCACATTCTACAAAAAACGCTGTTGCTTATGCAGGCACAAAATGCAGTTACAAGCTAAATATGTCTTAATTCTTACCTAGAAATGAATCTATATACTGTCTGTCTATGCAGGCAAGCTGTCTCGACCTCACTGCACTCTGTCTCACCTCTCACCTCGCCAGATACAGCTTGTAACCTCTTACAGACAGAAGGCCAACTCTTCTATGAGCACATTTTACAATATGTGTAATAACTAGGGATGGCACGATACCACTTTTTTATGTCCGATACCGATACCGATATCATAAATTTGGATATCTGCCGATACCGATATAAATCCGATATATCTATTTTTTAAACTGTTTTTGTATAAGTTCAAAGTCAAATTTAAAAAGACAAAACACTAAAGCTATTCTCTTATACTTGAATGCAAGAAAAAGACTGCACCCAAAATATTGCTCACTTCAACAATGCATATCTCTTTATTTAAACTTTAGCACTGTTTAGCTGTCACCACTATCAAAATATCCATCCTGAAAGTGCGCACCATTATGCAGAACTTTAAATCTTGAAGTATTTAAAGTAAAATTCAAGTAAATAAAAGTGCAACTTTATGTAAATTTCAGAACCCCTTTGGTACTGAAAAAAGGTGCAATTTTAGCAGAGCAAACAACATTCTTGTAATAATGCAGTTGTAACTTTTTTTTTTTTCACTTGAGAGGTAGGTTCTTCTTCAGAAAGATCAACATTTCAACCTTCTCAGCTGTCAGTCTGCTTCTCCTTTCATCAATGGTAATGGAGGCTGTACTGAAGAGTCTCTCACTCTCAATACTTGTGGTAGGTGCACAGAGAAATTTAGCTGCTGTAGAAACCAGAGTGGGAAATCTAAGTTTGTTGGCTTGCCAGTACAGCAGTGGATTATCTGAGCGTTGAATGGTTGGCTCACTAAGGTAAGTTTGCACTTTTCCTCCATAGCTGCAGCGATGGACTCTCCTGTGTGTGAACCACGAAACTCTTTGGCCTGCAACACTGCTTTTTGCATTGTAAAACTCGAGTCTATCCAGTGTACAGTCAGGCTTAGCAGGGACAACGGACAAACGTCCGAGCTCCAGATATCAGTCATCATGCTTAACGTGGGAATTATTTCCAAACTTTCGGAGATGAACTTGCGCACCTGTTTGTACTTGCCTGGGATAGCTTCCTCCGAGATGAAATGCCGGTTTGGCAGCATGTAGCGAGGCTCTAAATGCTCAATCAAGCGTCGAAAACCATCATTTTCCACAACGGAAAGGGGCTGGTCATCAAGCACAACAAATTCAACTATTTTCTCCGTTATCAGCTTCGCTCTATTGCTTTCCGGAGGGAATTTCTCACGTCTCTGAATATTTTCCAAAAGCGTTTGTTGATATGGTACACTTTTCTGCTTAGCTTTGGAGGCCAGGCTAAATTCCGTGTCCCCCCTGTTTCTGTAAGTGTTTAATCATGTTTGTGGTGTTAAAATTCCCCACACTGCTACCACCCCGCGAAACACTTGCATCGCATAAGTTGCATTCGGCAGTCTTGCTTTTTTTGTCTTTTAGTTTGAAATAAATCCACACTGCTGACATGATGGCTCTGAGCTCTCCCACACGATAACCGCTCGATCACGTGACGCATACTGCTCTGATGTGCTATGGTCATGACCTGGGTTATACCATGCTAGCGAGTTTTTGAGGTGCTTTTGTGATATTCACTGGATCGGATAAAAATTTTAAATTTCTCTCCGATATCCGATCCAGTAATTTACGTCAATATCGGACCGATACCGATACTGAATATCGGATCGGTCCATCTCTAGTAATAACATGATTGAAACTATATGTGTAATATATTGAATAAATGTTTTAATCAAATGCCATTACTCAAAGCTTAATAAAAAGGATATAAAAGAATAAACATGATATTAAAATGATATAATCGCCACACTCTTAATGTCTATTATGAGTTCTTTTGTTTTAAGGACATTCAGTTTCAGGTTATTTTTTGAGCACCACTGGGACAACCTCTCTGCCTGCACCCTTTTCATCAGAGGTGAGCCCAAACTAATCAGAATCAGAATCAGAATACTTTATTGATCCCTAGGGGAAATTCTTTTTCGTTACAGTGCTCCATTATAAACAACCATTAACAAAGACAGACAATACACTAACTAAGAATAGCACAATATATACAGGTATATATATATATATATACATAAAGGCAATGTTCCCTCTGATGTTTCATGTGTCTGAGCGAACACACAAACTCCCTGAGCGGACACTTGGACCACTGTGAGCGACAGCAGACGTGTGCCCTGTCGTCACGCCAGCATCGAATCCATCCAAGTTACATGTTTATTAAAATAATCAAATTACAGCATTTACATTTATGTTAGACTACTTTTGATTAACTGCTTTAGCCCACTTACGATGAAAATTTAAAAAAAAAATCTTGTTGATGACCTGTGTAGCATGTTAACACTATTGGAAGGAAAAATAACTTGAACTCCAATTTTGAAAACACAACTTTCTTCTTTTTCTTTTTTTTAAATAAAGCTCTGACTTGTATTATGAGTCTGTGGTCTGGGAGAGAGTCTGTAACTCTGTCTGCAAAATACAGGATATAATGACCAGTGTTGGGTAATTAATTATATAGTTACTTCTTCAAAAAAGTAACTGAGTTTTGCAAACAACAAAGTTTTTTGCAGCTGTTTACCTAAAAATGCAGCCAAGGCGTTTTTAAATAAACATTTCAAACTATTTACAGAACAATCAGCTGTTCTGCATCAAATCTGATGCCACACAAATTATTTGTGCCACTCCAAACAATAATTTCTGTCCACTATGAGATGAAGGAGAACAACAGCCTGATACCTGCAGGCCTGACAGCAGCAGATGTGTCACTGCTGTAACACCTGTAACACTCAGCAGGCGCCTCATTGTTCTGACACACAACAAAACTACTAACTACACACTAACTACACACTAACTGCACACTAACTGCACACTAACTACACACTAACTACACAAGATTTGTGCTAAACGTCGCAAATCACTCACATCTCAAAACACCGCCGTCACTCCTAAAACTTCCCCCTCCCTAAACAACTAGATGCCATGTTGCCATATCATTTTTTGATTGGTAGACATGGTACATTTTTCCACCAATAGGAAAGGGTGGTGTTTTTTTGGTGTTGTTTTTGATCACAGGCTTTCCAGCGTTTTCCTTATAAAACGCCGTTTTTACCGTAGGAAATATAAACAACGACAGTATTCAGGAAGAAAACCAAACATTGCAGATATTTTATCATAACTCTGGTTTTACGTGGCCGATCAACACAATTTAAAAACTGGTATAAAGTCCACACTTTGTCCGTCAGTTGTTCCGTCTGTCCTGCTCACATCTCCAATGGTTGTACAGGTTGTCATTAACGTGGCTTCACTCCACATCAGCCGCTTTGCTAAAACACTGGTGTCGGCACATAAGGACGCTGTCATAGCCTGTCAACGTCGTTGATCAGCTGCGTATATACGAATGTGAATCGCATCATTGGCTGGACTGTGGGATAAGGTGGCATCGTTGTAATCCCATACAGGAGCAGCCAGTCACTGACTGACTAACACTGCAAAACAGAATTGTTAATGTATTAATTTTAATTTCAATTCAGGTTAGATTTTTTTTTTTGTGTGTGCGCAGAGACGTGCCAGCAGTGCACAATTGCGCACGCGCGCAGCTTAGAGGGAACATGGCATAAAGGTCACTTATTAATAAATAGCTGAAAAAGGAAGAACATGTGCAAAAAGGGTGTAGCTGTTGCCGTAAACAGTGTGTTAAGTGGATGCGTTGTACAGGGAGATGGCCACAGGCAGGAAAGATTTCCTGTGTCGTTCAGTGGTGCTTTTCGGTAATCTCAGTCTCTCACTGAACGAGCTCCTGTGACTGACCAGCATGTCATGGAGTGGGTGGGAGGTGTTATCCAACATTGTCTTTATCTTGGACAGCATCCGCCTCTCCGACACCACCTTGAGGGAGTCCAGCTCCATCCCCACAACATTACTGGCCTTACGAATCAGTTTATCGAGTCTGTTGGCACCCTCAGCCTGCTCCCCCAGCATGCAACAGCATAGAGGATCGCACTGGCCACAACAGACTCATAGAAAATCCTCAGCATTTTCTGGCAGATGCTGAAGGACCTCAGTCACCTCAAAAAATAGAGACGACTCTATTCCTGTAAAGTGCTGTGGTGTTTGCAGCCCAGTCCAGTTTATTGTCAATGTGAACTCCAAGGTATTTATAGTCCTCCACAATGTCAACACTGACCCCCTGGATTGAAACAGGGGTCAAGTACCCCTTACTGTGGTGTCATCAGCATATCTGGCAATGGCAATTGGGTGGGTTGGTATACAGTCATATGTGTACAGGGCATACAGTAGGGGCTGAGAATGCAGCCGTGCTAGGGATCAAATGCTGAGTGACAGTGGGGGAAGCGATGAGGGCTGAGTTGGACTTTAGTTCATAGTTCATGGTCTTGATTTCTTGCATTACTGTGTTGTCTTGTAAATAAAGCTTCGTAAACCACGCAGTCCCGCTTTTCTGTGTGAGTCCTGCTCTGAGTCAACCTGTCTTGTGTGGCCTTGGCCGTGACAGATTTACTCTGTAAGCAAACGGGAGGGGTCGAGGGACGTAGTCAGTCTCTGATGTGCTGAGACACTACCCGCTCGAAACACTTCCTGACGTGAGGGCTATAGGTCTGTATTCATTGAGACCATCTATACCAGTCTATACCAATAGGAAAACCAAATTCAATTAGTTGGAATCTATAATCTGACATGCAATGGTGACATTTTACACACTCTATGTTTAATGAAGATGATTTTACATTTTGCCTATCACGTGCCATTATTCATATTCTCTGTACCAAATTATCCAACTTATAACCATGATTTTTATTTATTAGTCCTTTAATTATCCAGGTAAAAAATCTCATTGAGATTAAAAATCTCATTTTCAAGAGAGACTTGGCATCATGGCAACAAAAGTCAAAATACACATACCACATAAGTATATAACATTTAAAACAAATACAATATCCCATACCAACATGTGTAAAATATACAATAACAGATCAAATTAATTCCTTTAAGACAGACTTAAACTCTCCCAAGGTAACCAAGTCTGATCATTTCAGTTCCTTCTGCAGATTGTGGCCATGCAGATGATAGAATGTGAATGCAAAGTATTATTAGATATTTTTTGCAAAGTTGGTTTTGGCAAACTAGTTTCTTTCAAAAAGTCACAGCAGTTAAGCCAATAAATCAAAGCAAATTTATAAATGAAGGTAAAAATGACAGGAGGGGAAAGCATGAAAAAGTGAAAAAGTAATAATTTCAGTGGAATGGGGTCAGAAAGCTGGAAAGAGAAAACAACAAAATGCACAGAGAGAGCAAGAGAAAGACAGAGACAATAAAGAAGACATGGAGGGAGCCAGAGGATGAATCAACAGGAATGAATGGGAGCACAGGGGGAGAAATAACCAGGTGAGGAGAGGAGGGATGGATACAGAAAGGGCAGAAGAAGAATGATTGAGGGTGAAGGTGCGTGCGTGTGTGTGTGTGTGTGTGTGTGTGTGTGTGTGAGTATGGTGGCAGCAAGGGGATGATGGTGGGGGAGGGGGCCTGAGGAGCCAACGGCAATGAGAACATTATGGCTGGATAATGAAGAGGTTCCACGCTGTCAGCCAACACCATTCACCCTGCATGGCTCTGACCCCAAAGTGTCAACAAGCTAAACGACCAAGCAGCAACGCATTACTGCATGTACACACACTCACAAACACACATGGATGCACACACATGTGGACAGACAGATAGACAGACAAACAGATAAACAGGAATATCTGTGTGATATGTGACTCAGCAAAATTATACACAAATACCCAAAATACATGGGCACTTGTACATTGAGTGAATCAGAGCACACTGTAGTAATGACTTCTACAGTGGGCTCTGCATGAATGTGTGTGTATGTTGTATAACCTAATAACAGATACTGATTCACTCAACACACACAGCAAAGAGCCAGCTTGCTGTTGTTTGTACAGTAAATATTATATTCTTTATTGGTCTTCAGAACAGTCAAATTCAATACAGCAGCAGATGTGTTTCATAAATCTCTGCTCATACATCACATGATGACACAACACAGTCATGGGAAGAAATACAGCTTAGACTGACTGAAGCCTGCCTTTAACAGTCACTGTTCCTATAGCTCTCCCGGTCTCTCTGCCCTACCAAAATTGTGATTTATCATGCATTAGAACACAGTGATCTTTTCCCCATTAATTATTTATTTATTATTTATTTTTTCTGTCTTGTATTAAGATATCGCAGCGATTTAATGTGTAGTTACACTTCTTTCACTGGTCTGCCCCCTACTGTAGACTAAATCCCATTTTAAATAAGAACTTATTGAACTGTGTTTCTAGGACATTAATTAAAATAGTGTCAGACTTTTCTAGTCTGGAGTTAAATAATATAATTTCTTGAATTAAGCCTAGCGCTAATCCAGGTCTAAATGAGGACTTAAATTAAACCTGGTCAGAGACATGTTTAACTTCACCTTAAAGGCCATTTGCCAAGTGAAAATGGATTATCTTGACCAAGGTTATTATCGTTAACGAAAACTAACGAAATAACGAAAACTAGAAGTGAAAAAATATTTTCGTTAACGGAAATAAAAATAAAAACAAAAAAAGGAAAACTAACTAAAACTGTAATGAGTGTTCACAAAACTAAAATTAACTGAATTTATAGCAAAAATGTGTTTAGTTTTCATTGATGTGTGCGTGTCCTACAATAGCCAAGGGTGAAAATGAAGTTTAGTTTCCAGATTTTTTCTTGCTGTGTCTCATTATGCCAGCAGGTGGCAGCACGTTAGTCGAGTCGTCTGTGTTGCTGCTCCGTCCACGCGCAGAATCATGTCAGGAAAAGTCGGGAGAAAGCGCCAGAGTCCAATTTGGGATTACTTTGAATATGACTGTGTTTTGGATAAAGCAAGTGTCTTGTAGTGGAAAGAGACAAATTATGAGGGACATTTCTAAAGGGAAAAAAATCCCACAAACCTTAAAGTGCACTTGAAAAGCTCACACAAGAAGGCTAACCTAGCTTACCTTGAGAAGGGAGCACACTCAACCCTCATCCCCAGAAAACAGAAGCTAACCCCAGGCAAGGCAGCGTGATGCATCCCGAGACAACAGGACGGGGACATCTACATAACTGTGTGAGTCAATTGCCTTCAAAAAGTTTATCAATTCACTTGAACCAAAATTATGAACACCCGGTGCTGCAAGAGTTATAGTCTCATTGGGGCCAAGATATACATTTTATAGTTGCCTGGTATCAATGGTTGTTCATCTGGCTTTCTTTATTTATTTATTTATTTATTTATTTATTTATTTATTTATTTATAAGGAATCTTTGCTCTTAGATATTTGTCTAGTAGGTTTCTCATAAAGAGAAGCCCTCACTTTTTTAGGGCAGGGATAGCTCAGTAGGTAGAGTGGTGGCCCCATGATCGGAAGGTCGGGGGTTCGATTCCCCTGAACAGCTACCCTGAGGTACCCCTGAGCAAGGTAAGTAAGTAAGTAAACTTTATTTATTAAGCGCTTTTCGCAGACAGGCAATCACAAAGCGCTGTACACAAATATTAGGACAAGGTACTGTCCCTACACACTGCTCCCCGGGCGCCCAGTGGCTGCCCACTGCTTCACTGAGTGAATGGGTTAAATGCAGAGAGGGATTTTCCCCACGGGTACCAATAAAGTACACTTTCTTTCTTTCTTATTCATTTATTTATTTATTTAAAGAACCCATAGGTGGGAATGTGAGTTGTCTGTCTCTGCCTGTTAGCCCTGCGACAGACAGGCGACCTGTGCAGGGTGCAGGGTATGGTAGCTGGAATAGCAACATACCCAAGGATAAGCAGAAGTCAATGACTGATATGATGAAACTGGGATTTTGTTAGACTTAATTATTGCAAACACAACTAAAACTATAACTGAAACTAATCAAAACTAAACTGAAACTAAGGATTTTCAAAAAAATAAAAACTAAACTAAACTAGCAAACAATTGGTAAAAACTAATTAAAACTGATATAAAATTGAAAATCTGAAGTCAAAACTAAATAAAAATAAAAACTAATGAAAATTGCAAAACTATTAAAACCCTGATCTTGACATATTGCTCCTGCTGCTGCTGGATGAACACTTTCTGATGTCTCTCTCCATCAGAAAGTGTTTTCATCTTAAGTTTATATTTTTCTTTTAAGTATCTTCATTTTAGCTCATAGAGTCTTTAAATACAGATAGAACATTTATTAAATTAATTAGGCAGGGACAAATCTACCGCTCAATTAATAATCACGCTTTTAACCTGAGTTAGGAAACCGGTTTCCTCAGAGGAGATTGGAACCCCCGGGATGCTTTGAATGGTGAGACCCCAGTGGATGTTGAATTATGTACTCCACCAATGCAAGCTGGTCCCTCCAAGTGGTTTGGTTGGAGGAGGCGCAACACCGAAGAACAGCCCAGTTCTTGGTTGGCCCACTCTGCCTGACTATTTGTCTGAGGGTGAAACCCCGAAGATAGACTCACTTGCGCCCCCAGCCCAGAACAGAACTCCTTCCAAACTTGTGACGTGAACTAGGGCCTGCGTTTGGAGACAATGTCCTGAGGAATGCCAAGTAGTCGAAACGCACGTTGGGTTAGTAACTTTGGGGTCTCCAAGGCAGTGGGCAGCTTGTGTAATACCACAAAGTTCATTCAATGATGGTAAGAATTGCGGTGTTACCTGTCGATGGCGGGATGCTCGTCACCAAGTCCAAGGCAATGTGCGACTGTTGCCGTCTCAGGACAGGTAGCAGTAAGAGCAGGAACCTTAGTTTTATTTTCAAGTGCTTTATGAGTAAAGGTGGTATGGTATTGCCAGCTATAGCTACTTTCTTTTGTGCTTTATTGGCTACAGATGAAAACTGACAACTCAGATTTAGAAGCCTTAACCAGCAATCTGACATTGACCTGAGAGTACAAGTCAGTTTAACAGCTGGATTTGTGTGTATGTGTGCAGTCACCTAGGTATATGGTTTACAGGAACAATGGTGTATACTGGGACGATATGTGTGGTACAAAAGGACCAGACACACATACTGGTGCAAGCGGGTGAGTTTTCTTGTCACTTTTTGTTTGCGCAGCTTTCCTGCTGCCTTCTCCTGATCATCACACACTGCACCTCTCCAATCAGGTCCTGACATGCAACTCAAATAGGACAGGCATGATTAGATGAAAGACAACACCTGTGTTGGTCAGTCTCCCCTGAACCAAACCCTGAACCCACTGCTCCACCCTTCCCCCGCAAGAGGAGGGGACACCACTCAGTTGTGGCCATCTTCCTGATGTATTCCTGGATGTTTGTTGTCTCATCCTGTTCTTACAGGCTCAGGGTCCTGGATGTGGGGCAAAACCCTCCATGCACAGTCAGGAGCTTCCTCTTCTTGATGTCAGTAACTTCTATCGCCTTGTTTGACCAGCTCATTATCTCAAGAGGCTAATCAATCCGGATGACATTCCGATGTCATTGCTCTAGATCCTTGTGGTGTGTATCAGTGAATCAAGGTCTTTTTCACTCCTTGCTTCATGTCATCCAAGCTGACAGTAGCTCTATTCTATGGTTGGTATCCCTAGCCAGTCTTGTCAGTAATCTTTTTTTTTTCTTTTTTTGTCCCGTTTGGATCTTTAGCCATCAGAATTGTTGTCTTAAGGCCAAGAAAGATGCCAAGCAGATTTATTTTACCAAGTGGATCATCATGGCCTTGCCATATTGGTCCATTTGATTGACCTTTATTATAATTATGTGTTTATTTTATTTTCGGTTGCTACAAACGGGACAGATATGACAGGGGGATAGGACAGGGAGAAAGAATGAAAGAAAGAGAGGGAGAGAAAGAAAACCAGAGGGGAGAAGAGACTGTGAGAAAGGGGGGAAGAAAGAAAAACAAACAAAACACCTGGGTCACCTGTATGGAGAAAAAAAACAGAAGAGGAAGCAAACAAAAAAAGCAACATAATAAATACAGCACCATCACAATAAACTAGCTAGCAGTAGATATCAGTAGATACTAAATAATAAACGATATTGTGCAGAACGCAAGATAGACAGCGCACAATGTGCTTTGAGGCAGCAGCCAAGAAAGCTGTACTCCGCGTCTGTGAACACCCGTGTGTACACCTGTGTGCACACCTGTGTGGATCAGCATGCTTGTATTCCAAAGGTTTCTCCATGTAACGATCTGCTAGGGAGTGTGGGGAGCCATAGCCCCGTCCCCCAGGGCATGAAGCAGGTATGGAGGAGATCCAGGCCCGAGACATCCAGAGGCCCCAGAGTACGAGGACCCGAGGAGGACCACCAAAAGGGGGGGAACCGTGCCACCCTCCTGGGAAGAGCTGAGTAGAGCCCCAAACGAGAGGTCACCCAGCAGCTATGGAGCAGAGGCGAGAGGGGGTTGCAGTGGCGTGCCCGCAGGCTCTGCCGGCAGCCAGCTGTGCCAGAAAGGAACCGAGCTTCAGGCCCAGAGGCCTGAGGGCACCCGCCCCCCGGAAGGGGCCCAGCCGGGCCACAGGCGCCCGGCCCCGCCAATCGGCCATCAGGAGTGAGCCGGTACATACATGAGCGCCCAGCCCCAGTCGACAAGAACCACCAACACACCAACGTCTGAGGGCATCAGCCACCGGCAGGGAGTGTGGTGAGGGGAGATAGGCCTCCGTACTTAGGAGGGCCTGAGATGTACCCAGAGAGGTTGAGTCTAAGACCCAACCTGACATATAGACACAGACTAACAGGCACACGCGGACACAAATGTGCATTCCCACCCCATATGCACAACCAAATACTCGGCACTCACCAAACGTGTAGACAGACACAAATAGACACTGCACAGACAGTCGCACTCCCCAAACATACTATATATCCCAGGTCCAGGTACCCCCGCCCCCAGAGGGGCAAGCCGCACCTAGACCCAGGAGATGTTACCCTTCTCTCTGGGGTGGAGGTCTTGTCAGTAATCTAACTGAGGGGGTTCAGGTGTATGCAGAACAGCAGTGGGGACAGAGCATCTACTTGGTAAATCCCGTACTTGAGTGTGACTTGTGCTGTTGGCTTGAAGTTGACCTGTAGTGTTGTTCGACACATCCCCGCATTGATGTTCTGGTTGAAGGCCCTATGGGTCCCAATGATCTTGTACAGTTCTAGACATTCCAGGATCCATGTGTGGGACATTGAGCAATAGGCTTTCTTTTAGTCAGTCCAGGAAGTCCACAGTCTCATGGGCGACTACTCTATCGACCAGTAGTTGGTGTTTCGCCACTCTGGTTTTCCTGCAAATTGCTTTCTGTGCCCAGTACATTTGGAAATGTACTGTTTATAAGCCGTGACAGTCATGTATGGAAAGGGAATATGAGAGGAGGGCGGGAGTGGGGGGTTCTTTTTTTTTTTTTTTTTTTTTTGCCTGTCCCGTTTGGCTCTTTTGCCATCAGAATTGTTGTCTAAAGGCAAAGAAAGATGCCTAACGGGTTTACGTTGCCAAATTGACCATCCCAGCCTTGCCGTAATGGTCCATTTGATTCACCTTTTATTGTTTATTTTATTTTCACTTACTGAATACGGGACAGACTTGACTGGGGGAAAGAAGGGGAGAAAGAAAGAGGGAAAGAGAAACAGCTGAGAAGAGGGACGGGGGAGAAGGGCAAAAAACAAAAACCAACAGAACGGGCAGAAAAAAAAAAGAAGAAAAAAATGCATATATCAATCACCTGGATCACCTGCTGAGAAAGAAAAAAGAAAACAAGCAGAAGAGAACAAGAGTAATAGAATAAACAACATCACAATGATATATGGGAATATGACAGTAAATACTAAATATTAAACATTATTGTGCAGCACATAAGATCAACAGAACACAGTGTGCTTTGAGGTAGCAGCCAAAAAGGGTGTAGTTTGTGGGTGTGATCACCAGTGTGTACACCTGTGAGCATGGACGCGCTTGTTTTTTTAAAAGGTTCCTTCATGTAATGATCTGCTAGAGGGTGTGGGGGGGCCACAGCCCCGTCCTCCAGGGCATGAAGCAGGTATGGAGGAGATCAAAACTCCAGACATCCAGAGGCCCCCAGAACACAAGAGACCAAGGAAGACCAACAGAGGGGCAGCCGCGCCACTGTCCCAGAAAGAGCTGAGGAGAGTCCCAGATGAGGGCTCACTCAGCAGCCGCGGAGCAGAAGCCAGGGGGAGTTGCAGTGACGTGCCCGTGAGCTCCGCCGGCAGCCAGCCGTGCCTGAGTGACCGAGCCCCAGGCCGAGAGGCCGGGGGCACCCCACCTCCGAAGTGGCCCGAGCGAGCCCCAGGCTCCAGGCCCCGATAAGCGGCCGCCAAGGAGTGAGCCGGTGTGTACCTGGACGCCCATCCCCGGACACAAAGAACCACCAACGCACCGATGTCTGAGGGAGTCCGCCACTGGCAGGGGAAGTGGTGATAGGGGGAGATAGGCCTCCAAACCTTGGAGGGCCTGAGATGTCCCCAGAGAGGTGGCGTCTGATACCCAACCTGACATATAGACACGGACATACAGGCACACACATATACAAACATCCATTCCCACCCTCGTGCTCTCATATGCACTTACTCCACACTCAACCAACGTGGAGACAGACATACAGAGACGCTGTACACACGATCACACTCCCCAAGCGTACTCTACAAACCGGGTCTAGGTGCCCCCGCCCCTGGAGGGGGGAACTGCACCAAGACCCAGGTGGTGTTACCCTTTTCCCTGCGGTGGGGGGAGGCAGACCGCCCCGATTCCACAGCAGCAGGGAGGCCCCACACTCCAGACCGCAGTCGGACGGCCAACTCCTCCTCCTAGCCCCCCCGCTCCAGCAGGCCGCAGAGAATGGGGGTGAGAGAAGACTCCAAACCTCCCTCCACCCGCTCATTGTAGTGTTGATGCATGTGTGTTCTAAGGTGCATTTAAAACCCAGGAGGGCATGGAGCTACCTGCCAGAGAGCAGCAGGTAAGCGCATGGTCCCTCCTGCTAGCCCTCAATGTCTACGTGTATTTAAAATTGAGAGGTGGGCAACGACGCCAGGGGTGAGGTGTACACCCTGGTGGTAATTTGGATTCCGTGTATCGTGCCCACCCCCGGGGGGGGGGGGGGGGTAGCCTCCTCTGCACCCTGGTGACATACCCCTACTCCAAGGTCCTGCATGTGTGGGTGGTTGTGGTGGAGCAGGAAGAGGGAGGCAGCTGGAGATGGGGAGGGAAGGAAGGGAGGGGCAAGTGACCCCTCCCTGGGGCCAGCTCCCCCGCTGACCCCAGTAGGCACCCCCATACTCCGCGACCCGCCAGGGAAAGGGGGCCCAGGCCCATCCAGACCGGGGCCCAGTGCAGCAGCGCCCCCCAGCCCCACAGAGCCCGGGATAGTCCACCCAACCCCACCACAGAGAAAACTGCACCCACCCCACTCATCTTCCATAAGACAATAAACACCCAGGCTGAGATCTTCCTCCACCTCTCCTGCATCTCCCCCTCCTGCAGAGAGAGTTCCTGAAGAGAGGAAAGTTCCTGCAAGATGTGACAATCTCCCCCACCAGTTGAAGAGCCCCCCAGGTGGCTCGATGCACCGGCAGCACCCTGCTCCAGGGCTGGGCCCCCATGCACCCACCCACCCACAACCCCGGCAACACACCAACCAGGACCCAAGCCCCCGAGGCCCGGCCCGGGCCCCAGCCCAGAGACGGAGCGCCCCCAGAACCTCACGCCCATCCCGGACCAACCCAGGGCCAGCCAGGCTACCAGGTCAGTAACCCATGTCCGTCAGCACAGACCCTCCCCTAGCCCCGCTGCATGCAGCCGTGAGGAAACTGTCACCTGAGAGCCAACAGAGCCCCTAACCGGACATGACCGCTACCCCGGGTTGAGCCCCCCGATGCCCTAAGCCTGTCCCTACCCCCACACCAATCACAACAGGTTCAAGGTTCAAGGTTCTTTATTTGTCACATGTATAGTTATACAAGTATAACACACAGTGAAATGTAGCCTGACACGCTCCTCGACATGTGCAAAAAAATGGGGGGGGGGGGGGGGGGTAGAGGAAGAACATTATATATATATTTAAATATAGTATATACATTGGGTGAATGTGCAGTAGTAGCAGTGAAGGCGGGACCAAACTATGACCCCCCACCCGGGAGTGGAGTGGCAGGATGTATCCATCCCATCCATTCGCTTATCCTTTTCAGGGTCGCTGGAGCCTGTCCCAGCTGTCATAGGGCGAAAGGCGGGGTACACCCTGGACAGGTCGCCAGTCTGGCGCAGGGCTAACACATAGGGACAGACAACCATTCACACTCACATTCACACCTAGTGGCAATTTGGATTATTCAATTAACCTATCCCCACAAGCTGCATGTCTTTGGACGGTGGGAGGAAGCCGGAGTACCCGGAGAGAACCCACGCAAACACGGGGAGAACATGCAAACTCCACACAGAAAGACCCCGGCCTGATGGTGGAATTGAACTCAGGACCTTCTTGCTGTGCGGCAACAGTGCTAACCACCGTGCCACCGTGCTGCCCATATGGACATTACTTTTATTTTTATTGCCCAAAAGAATGAAAGTGCGCTGGTAAAGTGGAGACTGCTCCAGGTCAGGAACAACTGCATTATGCTATTAATGCAACTTCACAAGCTCTTCGCAAACACTGGGACAGACAGCATGCTAACGCTAAGCTAGCCAAGAATGCAGAGTAAACACAGACCCCAAACCCACCATCGTGACAAAGTGCTGAACTTCAACAGGTAACATGCTGATGAGTAGTCAGGCCGCAGGTGGAGGAAGATCTCAGCCTGGGCGTCTATTGTCTTGTGTAGTCTGGAAGATGAGTGGATGACGGGGTGGGTGCAGTTTTCTCTGTGGTGGGGTCGGGTGGGCTGTCCCGGGCTCTGTGGGGCCGGGCGGCGCTGCTATGATGGGCCCCTGTCCGGATGGGCCTTAGAACACACATGCATCAACACTACATATGAGTGGGCGGAGGGAGGTTTGGAGTCTTCACACACCCCCATTCTCTGCGGCCTGCTGGAGCGGGGGGGGGGGGGGCTAGGAGGAGGAGTTTGCCATCCGATTGGGGTCTGGAGTGTGGGGCCTCTCTGCTGCTGCCGAGTCGGGGCAGTCTGCTTCTCCCCACCCCAGGGAAAAGGGTAACACTACCTGGGTCTGGGTGCAGTTTCCCCCTCCAGGGGCAAGGGTACGTAGACCCAGGGCTTAGAGTACGCTTGGGGAGTGTGACTGTGTGTACAGTGTCTCTCTATGTTTGTCTCCATGTTGGGTGAGTGTTGAGTAATTGCATATGAGAGCATGAGGGTGGGAATGGATGTTTGTATCTGTGTGTGCCTGTATGTCTGTGTCTATATGTCAGGTCGGGTATCAGATGCCACCTCTCTGGGGACATCAAGGTATGGAGGCCTATCTCCCCCCACCACTTCCCCTGCCAGTGGCAGACGCCCTCAGACATCGGTGTGTTGTTGGTTCTTTGTGTCTGGGGATGGGCGTCCAGGTACACACCAGCTCACTCCTTGGTGGGTGCTTGCCTGGGGCTCGCTCGGGCCACAAGGGGGTGGGGTGCCCTCAGCCTCTCAGCCTGGGGCTCGGTCACTCTGGCACAGCTGGCTGCCGGCGGAGCTCACGGGCACGTCACTGCAACCCCCCCTGGCTCCTGCTCCGCGGCTGCTGAGTGAGCCCTCATCTGGGACTCTCCTCAGCTCTTTCTGGGACAGTGGCACGGCTGCCCCTCTGTTGGTCTTCCTTGGTCTCTTGTGTTCTGGGGGCCTCTGGATGTCTGGAGTTTTGATCTCCTCCATACCTTCTTCATGCCCTGGAGGACGGGGCTGTGGCCCCCCCACACCCTCTAGCAGATCATTACATGAAGGAACCTTTAAAAAAAACAAGCGCGTCCATGCTCACAGGTGTACACACGGGTGATCACACCCACAAACTACTGAGGGAACTGAGGGAACTGAGGAGGATTAATGGCAAGAAGGCACCGGGCCCAGATGGCATCAGCTCGAGGGTCGTCAGGTCCTGCGCAGACCAACTGTGTGGGGTGATGGAGCACCTCTTCAACCTGAGCCTGAGGTTGGGAAGAGTCCCACAGCTCTGGAAAACCTCCTGTGTTGTACCAGTGCCAAAGACTTCACGCCCCAAGGACCTCAACAGCTACAGGCCGGTGGCTCTGACATCCCACCTGATGAAGACCCTGCAGCGGTTGGTCCTGGCTCAGCTTCGGCGCCTAACAAGCTCATCACTGGACCCACTTCAGTTTGCCTACCAGCCTGGCATTGGAGCGGATGATGCCGTCATTCACCTCCTACATCGTTCCCTCGCTCACCTGGAGACCGCTGGAAGCACTGTGAGAATCATGTTCT
This sequence comes from Copadichromis virginalis, assembly GCF_057382275.1. Taxonomy (NCBI): domain Eukaryota; kingdom Metazoa; phylum Chordata; class Actinopteri; order Cichliformes; family Cichlidae; genus Copadichromis; species Copadichromis virginalis. The sequence continues at coordinate 2,669,993 of NC_140619.1, forward strand.
TTGATTTCTCCAGTGCCTTCAACACCATTCTTCCCTCGGTTCTAAAGGACAAGCTGGTGAACTCTGGAGTGGACCATCACCTCACTACCTGGATCCTGGACTACCTCACCGACCGACCACAGTATGTGAGGACTCAGGGCTGTGTGTCGGACAGGGTCGTCTGCAGTACGGGGGCCCCACAGGGAACGGTTCTGGCTCCGTTCCTCTTCACCATCTACACTGCAGACTTCTCCCACAATTCCACCCAGTGCTTCCTGCAGAAGTTCTCTGATGACTCTGCAATAGTCGGCCTCATCACTGATGGGGACGACAAGGAGTACAGAGGACTGACTCAAGACTTTGTGGACTGGTGCCAGCTGAACTACCTCCAGATCAACGCCAGTAAAACCAAGGAGCTGGTGGTAGACTTCCGCAGGCACAAGCATTCTCCACTGCAACCACTGAACATCCAAGGTATGGACATTGAGGCTGTGGACAGCTACAGGTACCTTGGTGTTCATCTGAACAACAGACTGGACTGGACTCATAACTCAGACGCCCTCTACAGGAAAGGGCAGAGCAGGCTGTACCTGCTGCGGAGACTCAGGTCGTTTGGGGTGGAGGGCCCACTCCTGAAGACCTTCTATGACTCTGTGGTGGCTTCTGCTATCTTTTATGGTGTGGTCTGCTGGGGCGGCAGCATCTCTGCTGGGGACAGGAAGAGACTTAACAGGGTGATCCGAAGGGCCAGTTCTGTTCTAGGATGCCCTCTGGACCCAGTGGAGGTGGTGAGTGACAGGAGAACGGCGGCTAAGCTGTCATCCCTGATGGACAACGTCTCCCACCCCATGCAGCAGACTGTGACAGCACTGAGCAGCTCCTTTACTGGCAGACTGCGGCACCCACGGTGTGGGACGGAGAGATTTCGCAGGTCTTTCCTCCCCACTGCTGTCAGACTCCACAACAAAGACTTTAACTGAACAAACACACACATCCACACATATGCAATAACACTAAGTGCAATAATCTTTTCTGGCATCGTTGTATTTTTACTCAGTTGTATATAGCATTCGTATTCTATTTTTATCTTATTGTATATTTTTATTCTATTTTATTCTACTGTATATAGTATATTATTTTATTCTATTCTGTACAGCTGTGTACCTTATTTATTCTTATTGTATTCTAATTTTTGCGTCATAACTTTTGCACTGTCCACTTCCTGCTGTGACAAAACAAATTTCCCACGTGTGGGACTAATAAAGGTTATCTTATCTTATCTTATCTTATCTTACACCCTTTTTGGCTGCTACCTCAAAGCACACTGTGCACTGTCGATCTTGCATGCTGCACAACAATGTTTAATATTTAGTATTTACTTTTTTCTTTTTTCTTTCTCAACAGGTGATCCAGGATTGATATATGTATCTTTTTTTTGTCTGCTTATTTTGTTGGTTTTTGTCCTTTGCCTTTTATCCCCGTCCCTCTTCTTGCTGTTTTTCTTTCCCTCTTTCTTTCTCCCCTTTCTTTTCCTCGTTCAAGTCTGTCCTGTATCTAACAAGTGAAAATAAAAAATAAAATAAACAATAAAAGGTGAATCAAATAGCTCATTGCGGCAAGGCTGGGATGGTCCATTTGGTAAAGTAAATCCGTTGGGCATCTTTCTTCGCCTTTAGACAATAATTCTGATGGCAAAAGAACCAAACGGGACAGGCAAAAAAAGAAAAAAGTAAAGCCAGATTAAAAAATCAAATGTTCTATATTTTAATGTAATACTTTTGTAATATATAAATATATAAGCACACACACACATACAGATAGACAGAGGTGTATTTATGCTAATGAGGTAGGTTTAATAAGTGACATCACTGCCCCTTTAAAGTCCTTATAAAGTCCTTGTTTTGACCTTGTAAACCACATATTTGTCAAAACTTAAAATGTCTCCATTGACCATACCGTTAGGTTGATGTGTATGAGGTTTTACTGACTTCTATACAAAGTGTATGGGGCTTTAAGGGGCCCAAATGTTTGTCTGATTTTTTAGAACAGTGTAGCCTTATTCCCAGGGCTCTAGGACCTCTGGAAAGGGCGGTCCATGTTAACCACCAATGGGCGGGGGGGTGTGTGCGTGTTCTGTGTGTGTGTGTGTTTGTGGTGTGGCACTGGCTGGATGAGGAGAAAAGCCCCTGATGTTCCAGTCACTCTCCCTTGATCCTGCTGGATTAACTGGACACACATCCAAAATTAAAACAAAGAAAGAACCAGATATATGCACAGCAAATACACGCGCACACCCATGCACACACACACATAAACTGGTATAAACTGCATTAGATTGAATGAAACACAGATATGTTTACTGTATGTCAGAACGCATTGTTTAAATAGGAACTCATGAATATATATGTGCAGGTATGGGTATGCACACAATCATTTCAACATTATTTGTGGAATGAGTTGCCTTTACATGTTAGACAGGCACCTTCCTTATCTGTTTTTAAATCACGTCTTAAAACATATTTATTTACCTTGGCTTTTAGCACAGCAGGACTTGTTGATGTCTCTTAATACGTTTCTTATTAATTATATTATTTTTAATTTTAAGATATTTTATATGTAATTTAAACTGTTTCCTCTCTGTTTTATATTTGTAGCACTTTGGTCAACATTGTTGGATGTAAAGTGCGTTATAAATAAAGATGCTATGCTATGCTATTATTACAGTGATTAGAGCACGCTGTAGCTACTGCACTGCAGTGGTTTGAATCATATCTATCTAATGGAGAGTCCTGTTCACACACACTAAGGTTACTGAAGGAGGCTCTACAGGGTTAAGTGCTGGGACCAATTCTGTTTACAATATGATTCCCTTAGAAAGTATGATAACATACATTTTCACTGCTATGCATATGACACCCAACTTTAACTTATTAGTCTGTGTTATGGATATATAAACTGCAGGAATGTCTTGAAGACTACAAGATCACCTCTAATTTCCTACTTCTAAATTCAGATAAAACTGAGAAATATGGTATCTAACCAGATATTTACTGTGGAGGTCTCCAGTAACACTGTGAGAGGAATCTTGGAATCATTTTACCAGGATATGCCCTTCAATGTGCATATAAGCAAATGTGTACAACTATTTTTTTGCCCTTTGCACAATATTGCTAAAATTACAAATATCCTGTCTCAGAAACTCAAAAATTAGTTCATGCATGTATTACATTTAGGCTGGACTACTGTAATTCATTACTATCAGGAAGTCCTAAAACTCCCTGAAAGCCTTCAGTATATCATGGTTAGCTGTGTGGCAGGCAGGGTGTAGGACCCAAATGCAGGATTTGAGACACGGGGGGATAAACTAAATGACGCAGCTTTTATTGTAGTGTAAAAACTCAAATACAAAATACAAGAGAAAAAACATAATAATTGGAAACACTGAACTCAGAAAACTAGAAAACTACAAAAACGAAAAACTAGAGACTAGGAGCTGACAAAAAACAACAACAGAAATAACGACACGATAACGGACAGAGGAAAACACAGGGCTTAAATACACCAGGGAGTAACAAGGGAATGGGAAACAAGAGGGAAACACAGCTCGGACTAATTTGACAAAACGAGACAGGGCGGAAGCAAAACTGAAAACACTGAACACATGACACGAGACTGTCAAAGTAAAAGAGGAAACACAAGACAGGCATGGAGACGCAAACTTGACGAGAAGACACGAGTGAGTGACTGACTGACTGACAGGAGATGCACGACCAGAGACCAGGAAAGAACAGATGAGAAAACATAACTGACTCGACGTGAAACATGGAACATAGTAACAAAACCTGAGATCTAAAAATCACTAAAATATAAGCAGAAACTAACTGAATCAATGATATTAATAATCAAAAACATAAACACTGAATCACCAGACTCAGGACCATGACACAGTTAATCCAAAATGCTGCAGTAAGAATCCTGACAGGGACTAGAAAGAGAGAGCAGATTTCTGCTGTATTGGTTTCTCTTCATTGGCTCCATTTGGTTGTGCATTAGGTTCCCTCAGGATTAATTTGTAAAATGAACCTGCAAGCACAAGACAAAATATATAATTTCTTTAAATCCACTTCTTTTCACAATCCTTGTTCTTCTATGCATTGTAACTTAAATAAAATAATTAAAATTAGAATCATGTATTACAACAAAATGTATTTTCAGTATTTTGTTTGCATTTGGATAGCCCAGCCCTTAGACTGCAGCTGATGCTGCCCTGAGCTGTGAGCTGGCGTTACTCTAACAGACCCTGCAGATGATTGGTTCATGAGCCACCACACAAAGCTCATGAAGGCTGCAGAGCAGAACAAGGAAGCATCCCTCAACATTGCAAATCAAGGCATCTATATTAGTAGGTGTAAAGCAATGAAGATTTTTTATTTTACTGTGTGATTCCGACTCAGGGGTGACTTAAATGTAGCCAACGTTCCAAAACTGCAAGGACGATTCACTAAGCCACAACCGAACACGGAGTTAGCTAGGTTCCTATGCATTTTGATATTGTGTTAACAGTTGATACATTGCACTGTTTACAAGCTAGTATTCAAACTTGGTGACTAGTAGGGGTGCAACGATATTCGTATCGATATTGAACCGTTCGATACAGTGCTTTCGGTTCGGTACGCATATGTATCGAACAATACAACATTTGTAATTTATTTTATCAACTTTCCTTCTGACGATGCTGTCTGTGTTGAGCGCTCAGTGAATCTGCGTTCGACTACTCCGCCTAGGCTGCACTGTCGAGCGCAGATCCACTGAGCGCTCAACACAGACAGCATAGTCAGGAGGAAGAGCGCAGGGCAAGCTAGCGAGACAGAAGTTAAGCTCTCCTTGCAAGATGGACCTCCCCCACTCTCATTCAGATCTGGCGTTTGGAATTATTTTGGTTTTCATGTGACGTATGACCCTGAAGGTAAGCGAGTCATGGACTAAAGTAAAACAGTATGTTGGATGTGCCATGCAATGCTTAATTACATTGGTGTGAACTAGTGTGTTAGCGCAGTTAGCTCGTTAACGTGTTGGCCGTCTAGCCCCATGCACGGGGCGATCGGCGGTAGGTCGTTAACGGAGATTTGCCGTGTTGTGGCGTTAAGGTCATTTCAACGAGATTAACCTGAAAGCACTAGTGGGAACACAACGAATATGACTGCACATTTACGCCGACATCATCCTAGTGCAAAGACAAAAAAAAGCAAGCATGCTACTAACTTTAGCCGAGTCATTTAGACAGCTGTTAGCACATGATTCTCCTTATGCTGCTGAGAATATAGCCCAGAAGAAGCGGATAGTATAGCTTTTATTTTGGAAAGAGCCATTTCTCTGTAATAAACTCTCTTTTCCAAAGATGAGTGATTCCTCAATCAGATACAGGGCTTGCAATATCGCTAGCCCGACGTCCTGGAGCTAGCGATTTTTTTCAGTCGGGCTACCAAAATCTTTCTCTTCCCTGCCCGTCGGGCTATTGTAGGAAGGAAAAATATATGTCAATGCTTTTGCATTCTTTCAGAAATGTAGCTGGGTAATTATGTCATTGGCATCGGTGAGCCACTGTCAATATGTGACATATTGAAGTCGCGTTTGAATTTGCGCTTGTTTTTTTGCTTTCACTTTGCAATGACAGCACTGATCTGTGAGTGATGATAATTTGCGCACCAATTCCTCTGACATCGTCTTATTAATCGTTAGCTTACTATGCAAACATGACAAGTGAAATCTCCCGCAGCAAGCTTAAACATGTGAGAGGTTGATCGCGCAGAGAATCGCTGAGCTTATGTGAGTGAGTGTGTAAAAGCATTTCAGTTCTGCTGAGCCAAATAAGACAGGTCAGGGTGAAGAAGTGACAGCCAAAGAAAAGCTTACCACAAAACGGAGAAGTTATGACAAATCAGACTATAAGGCAAAAAGAAAGTGCAGCTTTATGGTTTCATGGACAAAAGAATTTCTGTGGCTGCGATATGATGAGCTAAATAACCAGGGCTGCACATAAGTGGTCCGCAGGTGCGCATTCGCTGTCACAATAAAAAACACGCACAAGGGTTAGGGTTAAATTTAAAAACTGTACTTTTGAGTTAAAATATATATTTATAATTTTAATAAATGACAAATTAAAAATGCATGAACATTTTTTTGTATCGAAAAAATATCGAACCGTGACACCAAAGTATCGAACCGAACCGAACCGTGAATTTTGTGTATCGTTGCACCCCTAGTGACTAGGTGAGAAAGAAAAGATCTGACATAGCCGTACTACATAAAGGAGGTGGTGATGTGTGGGGGACAGGGAACGAAAATAAATCTTGATTTTTAACAGTTTGTTTTTATTCTAGAATAGAATAGAATTCAACTTTATTGTCATTGCACATGCACAGGTACAGGGCAACGAAATGCAGTTTGCATCCATCCAGAAGTGCTTTAGTGATATAGATATATTACAATATATATTAGCAATAATATAGATATGTGAGTATATTATAGAAATGGGTCTATTATGGTATGTTATAATGTACACGGTATGAAGTATGTTGTGAATATTCTATAACTATAAGTATGTACAGGCTGTAGTGAGTACAAGCTATGTACAGGATATGAACAGGATATAAATATGAAAAACTATACAGAATATGAAATAAATAACTTTACAGAATCTGGGATATACAGCTATACAGAAATGGGAACTATGCAAGTTGTAAACAGTTGTAGGATTAAAAATTATCAAATGTGCAGAGTGATTATTTACACAGAGCTATACAGTAGTGCAGTTAAGATAAGTGAGATATAATTCCTACAGAGGCTATAAAGTGCTGGTGGTTGTGAGTGGTGGTTCAGTCCATGTTATTATTGTGTGTTTGAGGGTACAGTTGTCCATTGTGGGTGTGTGTGTGTTCAGTCCATGAGTTTAACGTGGGTCAGATGTCAGGAGGCAGAGTTCAGGAGTCTGACAGCTGTGGGGAAGAAGCTGTTCCGGTACCTGGTGGTCTTAGTCCGGAGGCTCCTGTAGCGCCTCCCAGAGGGCAGGAGGGTGAAGAGTCCATGTGATGGACTCTTTAAGTCTGCTCCTCCAACCAAACTCAGTAGGCAAGAAACTTATATGCACCTTTGATTTGTCTTTAGCTTTGGTTTACTTAACTTAATTCAGTGATGTTAGCTTACTCACCCAACCCTCTGGGCTCCATCCTGGCCATTTGTGGCCACTTCACTTTTCTTTTTTCAACCATTTTTGTTCTGTTAATGCAAATGGAATGAAACTTCGCATGGTCTAAATTTTTTATTCAGAATTTTTAATTGTCAACATCAGCTCCTTAATAATGTCAGTAATATTCACTATACACCAAATTGTTCCTCTTGACTCTATCGTGGCCATTTTTGGCCAATTGAAACCCATTATAACCACCTTTTTCGATTCCTTGTTATTGACAGTACTAAATCATGCAATTTAGGTAAAATTGCTTTCATTCTAAACTCAACACATGAAAATTGTAGTTTTTAATGTTTTTTACCAAATAACATCATTTACCCATTTTTGGCCAAACAAGCGATTTCATGTAATATTCTTAGTTTCCAATAGTGGCGTTTGATGGGTTACCACACTCCAGTGGACCAAAAGAATGGAACAATTTTGACATAGGTTTGATCTTAAGGATCTAATAGTTTGTGTTTGTGCATGACATTGCAGCACAAACACGTATTTGCAAGACAGACTGGAATAAATTATGACGCCTCAAATATTACATGGGCTGCAGTGAATTTCTGTGGATGCAGACTATTGAGCTTTGAGGTCCCCAGTCAAACTTAGCTTCGAAGCACATATTAAAAGCACTTTTACTCTTGTACTTTTCATAAAAAGATACCATACCCAAGATATTAACTCTAAAAAAAATCCAATCACAGGACATTTTGCAGAGTTTGCAGCTGCAGCACAAACAACAACAAACACTGTTTGTACTGTTCTGTAAGTAAGCCTAACAGCTTCCAGATCATTTATTCTGGCAATATGGCAATAAGGTCATCACTATTTTAAGACTGTGATTTTACATGTCAAAGGTAAGATAATATAACATCACTGTAAATATAGTAAAACACAATTTACTTGTTTTTTAAATATATATTTTTTTGTACATACTGTATGCATATTTAGATTGTAAAAATACATTCAGAAATGTATCACAATTTCACAAATATTTGTCTGTTATGTGAGAGAATGATCTGTTAAATTCAAATGTAATACTATGGAAAAATATATAAAATGATAGAAAATTAATTAGAATAATCAATAATTAAAAGAGTATTTGAATTCTAATTTTGCTGAAAATTACATGTCATCTAGGTCTGATTTAATAATTCAGAGGTAACAAGTGAAAATATAATTAATAGGAATAAAAACTAAAAAAAAAGATATAAAACATTGCACGGCCACGCTGTGCTAATTATATATTTTTAAAAAATTAATGTAGAGGTAGGAATTGCAATTATAATGAATCTCAAAGTATTCACAACGTTCCTGAACAGAAATAGGCCTCTGCACCTGGGATGAGGGTGTGGCCATGAAAACAATGTGACATGCCATTGGCTGTTGGGACACATAATAACATGACGCTAAGCATCAGCCAATGAATGTGAACTAACAACCACAAGGTCGCGGCTGCACTGTAGGAAAACATCCTAATACAAAAGTATTTTACTGCATTTCACAGTTTTGTTCTGTTCTTCTAGAATATCATTAAAGTTACGTAAATAGACTGATTTCACATTTCAAATGTAAATTAACGTTAAATCACTGCAATGTAATAAACATGATTTTCATGGTTATTAAATGTATCTGTCTGTACATATGCATATTTAGATTAAAATACATTCACAAATGTATCATGATCTCACAAATATCTGTCCGTTATTTGAAAGATCGAACTGTTGAATTCAAATGTAATGCTATGGAAAAGTATATAACATGATTCTTATAAGCTTGTGTTACATCACATAAGTATTATGTGCCGGTTCGAACCCCGGCTCGGACACTCGCGGTGTTGTGTCCGTGGTCAAGGCTCTTCACCTACCGCCTACTGGTGTTGGCCAGAGGGGCCGATGGTGCGATATGGCAGCCTCGCCTCTGTCAGTCTGTCCCAGGGCATGCAATCCATTATTATTTAAACCGACTGTTGACTGTATATTTCTGTACATTTTCATTGTTTGATCATGTTAAAATGTTCCTAATTTAATGTCTAAACGCACTTGGAAAAGGTAGAATCCCATGTAAAATTAGTGCAACAAACCCTATTTTCATTACTGAAACTAACTGTATTTTCATGAGAAAGTTATTTTCTGTTATTTTACGGTAGTATTTTGGCGCCCCAGCTGCCGGAATATTACCGTTTTTTTAGGATGTTTTTTTTTTCCTATTTATAGATTATTTCATTGTTTAATCACATTAACATGTTCCTAATTTAATGTTTAAAATCACTTGAAAAGGCAAGACCCATGTGATATTAGCGCAACAAACTGTATTTTCATTACTGAAACGAACTGTATTTTCATGAGAAAGTTATTTTCTGTTATGTTATGGTAGTATTTTGGCGCCCCAGCTGCCAGAATATTACCGTTTTTTTAAGATGTTTTTTTTAACAGTGCAATGCTCACCCTGTATGCCAGGGGTGGGCAACTCCAGGCCTCGAGGGCCGGTGTCCTGCAAGTTTTAGATCTCACTCTGGGTCAACACACCTGAATCAAATGATTAGTTCATTACCGGGCCTCTAAAGAACTACAAGACATGTTGTGGACGTAATTTAGCCATTTGAATCAGCTGTGTTGGATCAATGACACAGCTAAAACATGCAGGACACCGGCCCTCGAGGCCTGGAGTTGCCCACCCCTGCTGTATGCAGTTCCCTGCAATAGCAGCCTGATATCTACTTTTGACTTTTATATAACAAAAGAGATCTTTTAGCTGCTGTGCACCCTTACAAACCTGCACGAGAGGCAAAGGTGTGAAGACTGGAGGATTATATGAACTGAAATTCTGTATGTCACGTGTTACTCTGGAAGTTTTAACAAGCTATCTCCCCACTCCTTATTTTTATCTACTTCCAATTTATTTTAATCCCATTATTAAATCTCCATCTCTCAAACTCAGCTGTCTTCTCTCTTGCTCTCCCTCCAGTCCTCGCTGGCAATGAATTCTAATGACAAAACACAGGGGACCAACAGAATAATTAGTTTAATGTAAATTTGCATGCCCCCCTTCTTTGTTTCTGAGCATTTGTACACACACACAGATGTACACAAACTCCATCCCTCGAACTCAGCTGTCTTCTCAGCTGAGTTTGAGAGATGGAGATTTTCACACCATAGACAATTGCCTTCAGATGACCCCAAAGATAAAAGTCTAAGAGGGTCAGATCGCGAGACCTTGGGGGCCGTTCAACTGGCCCACGATGACCAATCCACTTTCCAGGAAACTGATCATCTAGGAATGCTCGGACCTGGCACCCATAATGTGGTGGTGCACCATCTTGCTGGAAAGGGAACGTGCCAGCTTCAGTGCATAAAGAGGGAAACACATCATCATTTGCAAAAGTGTTTCGATGATTTCGGAGATGTCTGCCCAGTCTCACGGCAAAGCGTGGGATAGACCCGCTCGCCTCGCAAGCAATCCCACCGACAAAGCGCAGGCCCCGGTACACAGCTGTAGTAACCCCCGCTGACTTCTTTTACTGAGGTTATATTTATCGATGTTTTATTTCCTGATGTTCTTATGTGTCCTACGTGTTTCAGTCGCCAATTCTGAATTATAACTAACATTAAAAACATGTTTAAGGAGGAGAGAGAGCAAATAAATCTGTTTAACATCTGATCTTTGGGTTTTTGTTCAGTAATCAGCGTGACCTGTGTATAAACACATAAAAGAGATAACGTTGGTGTTTCCGTCATGTAGTAACTGCTGGCTTTAACTGTACAAAGGTTGTTCTAACTGCAAGACACCCTTGTCCCTGATTCCCAGCCACTTCTGCCATTGATCTCAAGATACAGTAGTCTGAACCAGAGTGTGACCCAGAGTGTGACCCAGAGTGTGACCCAGAGTGTGACCCACGCCTCACCAACAAAATCAGAAGAAGGTGCAAAAGGCACACCTCCAGGATTGGAACAGCAGCCCCTTTCTCCAGTTGTGGACAGTGTGCCTTTTTTTTTTTTTTTTTTTTTTTTTTTTTTTTTTTTTGGCCTGTCCCGTTTGGCTCTTTTGCCCTCAGAATTGTTGTCTAAAGGCAAAGAAAGATGCCCAACGGATTTACTTTACCAAACTGACCATCCCAGCCTTGCCATAATGGTCCATTTGATTCACCTTTTATTGTTTATTTTATTTTCACTTACTGAATACGGGACAGACTTGACTGGGGGAAAGAAGGGGAGAAAGAAAGAGGGAAAGAGAAACAGCTGAGAAGAGGGACGGGGGAGAAGGGCAAAAAACAAAAACCAACAGAACGGGCAGAGAAAAAAAAAATGCATATATCAATCACCTGGATCACCTGCTGAGAAAGAAAAAAGAAAACAAGCAGAAGAGAACAAGAGTAATAGAATAAACAACATCACAATGATATATGGGAATATGACAGTAAATACTAAATGTTAAACATTATTGTGCAGCACATAAGATCAACAGAACACAGTGTGCTTTGAGGTAGGAGCCAAAAAGGGTGTAGTTTGTGGGTGTGATCACCCGTGTGTACACCTGTGAGCATGGACGCGCTTGTTTTTTGTTTTTTTAAAAGGTTCCTTCATGTAATGATCTGCTAGAGGGTGTGGGGGGGCCACAGCCCCGTCCTCCAGGGCTTGAAGCAGGTGTGGAGGAGATCAAAACTCCAGACATCCAGAGGCCCCCAGAACACAAGAGACCAAGGAAGACCAACAGAGGGGCAGCTGCGCCACTGTCCCGGAAAGAGCTGAGGAGAGTCCCAGATGAGGGCTCACTCAGCAGCCGCGGAGCAGAAGCCAGGGGGAGTTGCAGTGACGCGCCCGTGAGCTCCGCCGGCAGCCAGCCGTGCCTGAGTGACCGAGCCCCAGGCCGAGAGGCTGGGGGCACCCCACCTCCGAAGTGGCCCGAGCGAGCCCCAGGCTCCAGGCCCCGATAAGCGGCCGCCAAGGAGTGAGCCGGTGTGTACCTGGACGCCCATCCCCGGACACAAAGAACCACCAACGCACCGATGTCTGAGGGAGTCCGCCACTGGCAGGGGAAGTAGTGGTAGGGGGAGATAGGCCTCCAAACCTTGGAGGGCCTGAGATGTCCCCAGAGAGGTGGCGCCTGACACCCAACCTGACATATAGACACAGACATACAGGCACACACAGATACAAACATCCATTCCCACCCTCATGCTCTCATATACACTTACTCCACACTCAACCAACGTGGAGACAGACATAAAGAGACGTTGTACACACGATCACACTCCCCAAGCGTACTCTACAAACCGGGTCTAGGTGCCCCCGCCCCTGGAGGGGGGAACTGCACCCAGACCCAGGTGGTGTTTCCCTTTTCCCTGCGGTGGGGGGAGGCAGACCGCCCCGACTCCGCAGCAGCAGGAAGGCTCCACACTCCAGACCGCAGTCGGACGGCCAACTCCTCCTCCTAGCCCCCCTGCTCCAGCAGGTCGCAGAGAACGGGGGTGAGAGAAGACTCCAAACCTCCCTCCACCCGCTCATTGTAATGTTGATACATGTGTGTTCTAAGGTGCATTTAAAACCCAGGAGGGCATGGAGCTACCTGCCAGAGAGCAGCAGGTAAGCGCATGGTCCCTCCTGCTAGCCCTCAATGTCTACGTGTATTTAAAATTGAGAGGTGGGCAACGATGCCAGGGGTGGGGTGTACACCCTGATGGTACTTTGGACTCCGTGTATCGTGCCCACCCCCAAGATCCTATATGTATGTGTAATGAGAGTGTGAGTAATGTGAATGTCTAAGTTGTGGGATAAAATTGAGGCAGAGGCAGCCAGAAGGGGACAGAGGGGGGGGTAGCCTCCTCTGCACCCTGGTGACATACCCCTACTCCAAGGCCCTGCATGTGTGGGTGGTTGTGGTGGAGCGGGAAGAGGGAGGCAGCTGGAGATGGGGAGGGAAGGAAGGGAGGGGAAAGTGACCCCTCCCTGGGGCCAGCTCCCCCGCTGACCCCAGTAGGCACCCCCATACTCCGCGACCCGCCAGGGAAAGGGGGCCCAGGCCCATCCAGACCGGGCCCAGTGCAGCAGCGCCGCCCGGCCCCACAGAGCCCGGGACAGTCCACCCAACCCCACCACAGAGAAAACTGCACCCACCCCACCATCCACTCATCTTCCAGACTACATAAGACAATAAACACCCAGGCTGAGATCTTCCTCCACCTCTCCTGTATCTCCCCCTCCTGCAGAGGGAGCTCCTGAGGAGAGGAAAGCTCCTGCAAGATGTGACAATCTCCCCCACCAGTTGAAGAGCCCCCCAGGTGGCTCGACGCACCGGCGGCACCCTGCTCCAGGGCTGGGCCCCCATGCACCCACCCGCCCACAACCCCGGCAACACACCAACCAGGACCCAAGCCCCCGAGGCCCGGTCCGGGTCCCAGCCCAGAGACGGAGCGCCCCCAGAACCTCACGCCCATCCCGGACCAACCCAGGGCCAGCCAGGCTACCAGGTCAGTAACCCATGTCCGTCAGCACAGACCCTCCCCTAGCCCCGCTGCACGCAGCCGCGAGGAAACAGTCACCGGAGAGCCAACAGAGCCCCTAACCGGACATGACCGCTACCCCGGGTTGAGCCCCCCAAGGAAGATGCCTCCGGGGAACCCCCCGACGCCCTAAGCCTGTCCCTACCCCCACACCAATCACAACAGTGAAGGCGGGACCAAACTATGACCCCCCACCCCCACTAGGTGATGGAGCTGATCAAAGGAGCCCAGAGCAATTGATCTGATGTGGTGGCAGAGGCTGTATCAAGACTAATGTAATCTAATAGATAATTTCTATATTGGTTAGAATTAAGATTATTTTTATTTTTCCAGTTCATGAGGACTGTTTTCTTGGCTATGCATAGGGCAGTGAAAACCATATGGGCGATATTCTTTTCTGTAGTGACATTATCTAAGCTGCCCAACAAACACACTAAGGGGGAAGTTGTAATGTTACATTTCAGACACTTTGATAAGTCTTCACATATCTCGCGCCAAAACTTCTGAACTGGTGGACAGAACCAAAGAGCGTGGATATAATTGTCCGGTGAATTGGTTTGGCAGTGTGAGCAGTTGTTGGTAGACGTAAAGCCCATCTTGAACATCCGATGACCTGTATAGTGTACTCTATGTAATATTTTGTATTGAATTAATTGAAGACTGGGATTTCTAATTAGATGAAAGGTTTTTAAGCAAATCTGAGACCAGAAGTTTAGGTCTAAGTTAACTGATAAATCCGCTTCCCATTTTGCAATAGGAAGTGATATTGATTCATCTGTTTTAGAAAGCATTCTGTATATTTTGGATAGTAATTTGGGGGGTTTAAGAGTAAGAAATTGAACCACACTTGGTGGTGTTTGTAGTTCAACTTGACCCGTTTAAATTTCTTTTTTACTATGGATTTAATTTGTTGATATTCTAAAAATCTTTTCTTGTTGATCCCATATTGTGTAACTAGTCCGTCAAATGAAATAAATTCTGTTCCTTCTAGTATATGTTCTAAATATTTGATTCCTTTATCACTCCAATCTGAAAAGTTTATCATATTATTGTTTTGTAATATGTCAGGGTTGTTCCAGATAGGTGTACGTTTGCATGGGATTAATGAAGACGCCGTCAATTTTAGAAACTCCCACCATGCTGTCAGAGAAGAGCTGATGTTGATGCTTTTAAAGCATTCATGTCGTTGGATGTTTGAGCTGATAAATGGTAGGTCTGAGATCTCTAGATTATTGCAGAGTGCTTGTTCTACATCTAGCCAAGGTTCATCTAAGAGGGTGTGTTTTAGCCATCCTGAGATAAACTGAAGCCTGTTGGCTAAGAAGTAGTGCTGAAAGTTAGGCAGTTCTAGTCCTCCTTTATCCTTGGTCTTTTGTAGTGTTTTTAAGCTTATACGTGGGGGTTTATTTTTCCAAAGGAATTTGGACATACATGAATCTAGAGATCTGAACCAATCTTGTGGCGGTTTAGTTGGGATCATTGAGAATAAATAATTTATTTTTGGTAAGACCATCATTTTTATAGCGGCAACCCTTCCCATGAGTGATATGGGTAGACATTTCCATCTAGCCAGATCATCTTCTACCTTCTTTAAAAGTGGGATATGGTTTAATTTAGTTAGATCTGCAAGCTTGGGAGAAACATTAATACCTAAATATTTTATATTTCCCGATTGCAGTGGTGTAGAAGAGGAATTATGGAAGGAGCAATTAATCGGTAGGACTGTAGATTTTGACCAGTTAATTGAGTAATCTGATATTCTTGCAAAAGAGTTTATCAATTCAATCACCCCAGAGATATTGGTTTGTGAATTTTGGAGAAAGAGTAACACATCATCCGCATAAAGGCTGATTTTATGTTCCACGTTCTTGCATTTTATGCCCTTAATTACTGAATTCTGTCTAATTGCTGCTGCTAGTGGTTCAATAAAAATTGCAAACAGTGAAGGGGAGAGTGGGCATCCCTGCCTGGTGCCCCTCAAGAGACAGAAGCTGGAGGATGTCTGGTCATTTGTTCTAACACAAGCTGTTGGGGAATTATATAATATTTTTAACCAGTTTATGAAAGAGGATCCAAAACCAAATTTGTGTAAAGTTGCAAATAGAAATTTCCAGTTAACTCTGTCAAATGCTTTTTCTGCGTCTAAAGAGAATATTGTAGTTTCTAGGTTTTTACTGTATGAGTAGTCTATCAAATTAAGTAATCTACGTGTATTTGTTGATGAGTGCCTACCTTTTATGAAACCAGTTTGGTCAGGATGAATTAAGAGGGGGGTTATTTTCTCCAGTCTCTTTGAGAGAGCTTTGCAGATTATTTTAAGGTCTACATTTATAAGGGATATTGGACGATAGCTTGAGGGATATACAGGGTCTTTGCCTGGTTTTAGCAGGAGATTAATGTTTGCAGAATTCATATTTGATGGAAGTCTGCCCTTTTCTTTAATTTCCAACAACGTTCTGTAGAAAACTGGTGCTAGAATCGACCAGAATTCTTTGTAGAATTCTGCAGGAAAGCCATCTGGACCTGGAGCCTTATTATTGGGCATACTTATCAGGGCTTCCTGGAGTTCACCTGGGGCCCGTTCTTCGTACGTCGCTTACTACATCCAAGATCAAATGACACATCCAAGATCAAATCATCGCGCTAACCGTGAGCTCGCTAATCCGGTTCCCCGAACACACCTGCTGTTGACGATTACTACAGCTGGATGAAGTAATGCGCGATCACTGGGTGCCGTAAAAGGGGCTACGCATCGATAGCAGAAACAGTGATCGGCAACCCGCTGATTGGTCGGCGAAAATGTCGAAGGGGCGCGCTCGGTATTTTCCGGCAGCAGAGCAAGAACTCATGAGTGAGGGATTTCAGGAGTTTCAGAGTTTA
Source organism: Copadichromis virginalis (assembly GCF_057382275.1). Taxonomy (NCBI): domain Eukaryota; kingdom Metazoa; phylum Chordata; class Actinopteri; order Cichliformes; family Cichlidae; genus Copadichromis; species Copadichromis virginalis. Next base: position 2,686,588 of record NC_140619.1, read on the forward strand.
ATTAAAACGCAAGAGAAAACTGCAAAGGCTGCAGAAGCAAGGAGAGAGGGCTGGCAGAAAGTTGCTGACAAATCAAACTCGTAGGTAATTTAATAATAATACTAATAATAATGGATTGGGTTCATATAGCGCTTTCCAAGGCACCCAAAGCGCTTTACGATACCACTATTCATTCACTCCCACATTCACACACTGGTGGAGGCAGCTACGGTTGTAGCCAGGCTGCCATATCGCGCCATCGGCCCCTCTGGCCAACACCAGTAGGCGGTAGGGTAGATCTATCATATGACACTATATTGTCCAATATCATATGGCATTATATTATATTATAATATGTTATATTATATCCCCTTTCACATTAGAGCCACAACAGGACCCACAAGAACATGGGAACAAGTAAAAGTGGAATACAGGAGTATTCTACAGAATGGTAATATTTATCTCTTAGATTGCTTTTCGTCTCTTGGCAAGGTAATACTGGCCTGTAATACTCTGTTAGTTTGTTCATAACAGCAACCAAGAAAAGGGCAGAGGAAAAAAAGACAGGTGGTGGTCCTGCACCCCCTCGTCAACAAGTTGGTTAAGTGAATAATACCCTCACGGGAATATCGATATCTCTCAATGAGCACACTGTCGCGCTGAGCTAAAGGATCCTGTCTATCCCGTAATATACGCTGAATTCTGAAAACTCTCCTTATCAATCTTGCACCTTCCGCAATGGGTGGCTCGCGTATACGGACAGGACATGGCTGCGACAGGCTTCCCAAATCCACCTTCGCTTTTATAGCCGTGGTCTCTCATCTTGATTACACGAAGTAATTTACAATTACTACTCTGAAATATGAATTACAGCTGTAATAATCACATACATGTAATAGAATGTTAATAGTACATTTCCCTTTTTTAGGAAATGACCTGTATGTATCTGTGTGACATCAATAAAAGGATCAAGTGCTGCATTATCTTTAGTTACATTGATGTTATTTATTTATGGTGAAACAGTGGTGGAATATCGCTGTTGCTTTCGTATAAATGAAGCGGACATACCTGCGTGGCCGCGATCTAATCCTGTTTACATAAAGTAAACCTGCTCCCGAGCAGGTTTACGCTTACGGCTCTGTTGCTATGACAGCAAGTCCCGGATGAGCTTCGGGGAACCGACTGATCCAGGATCACGCGAAATCGTCAACAATCTAATCCGGCTAACCTACTTAGCGAGGTACGAAGAACGGGCCCCTGGTGTCAGTGGTGAATCCAGTGCCATTGCTTGAGTGTCCAATAATTTTGGAAGAGTTATGTTGTCCAAAAACTGATCAATTTCTTTTTTAGACGGGTTTATTTGTGGTGAATACAACGTTTTATAGAAATCCCTGAAAATGTTGTTTATTTGTATCGGTTCATATATTGTGTTCCCAGATGAATCTTGAACAGCACATATAGTTGTTTTTTCTTTATTTATTTTTAGCTGGTTTGCTAGAAATTGACCGGATTTATTACCATGTTCATAATTTTGTAGGCGTAGTCTTTGTACTAAGAATTTTGTTTTTTTATCAATTATCTCATTTAATTCTAGTTTTGTTTTGCGTATTTTGTTCAATGTTTCCTGATCTTGGTGGGACGCGTAGGCTTCTTCTAGTGATTTGATGTTTTTTTCTAATTCCTGAATATTTTTGTTTTCTTTTTTCTTTTTATGTGATGAGAAAGAAATTATTTTACCTCTCATCACAGCTTTCCCTGCTTCCCATAGAACAGAAGCTGATGTTTCGGGAGTGTCATTATAGTTCAAATATGAAGTCCACTCTTTTTTAAAGTATTTAATAAAGTCTTCATCTTTAAGTAGTGATATATTAAATCTCCAGTTTTTTCTTGGCGTAGTATTATTCTTGTGCATTAGTGTTAAAGATACAGGACCATGATCGCTGACAGCTATAGGGTGAATCTCAGTGTCTGAAATGTCGTTCAGCAGTGAGCTGCTGACCAAAAAATAATCCAGACGAGAGTAGGAGTGATGGACATGTGAGAAAAAAGTATATTCCTTACTGATGGGGTGAAGGGAGCGCCATGCATCGCAAAGACCAAAGTCGCTCATATATTGTTTGATTATATTTGTGGACTGCCAATTACGCTGAGTTCCCGCTGTATTGAGCCTATCCATGTCTTCATTTAGTCCAAGGTTGAGGTCACCTCCAAGAACAAGTGTGCCATCTAAGTGTTCAGAGAGTGCACTGAAAAAACCGTGAAAGAATGAGGGATCATCAACATTTGGACCATATACACTTACAATACATAGCTTTTTATCACGTATAGATAGTTTAATGATTAAGAATCTGCCCTCTGGATCTATAACTGTATCGAGTACTGTGAAATTAATATTTTTATGTATTAAAATTGCTGCTCCCCTTTGTCTAGAATTATAACAAGCTGAGAACACATTAGGAAACTCAGGTGTTTTAAGTTCATTCGAACCTCTAAGAGGTCTGTGGGTCTCTTGTAAAAGGACAACATCTGCCTGTAGTTTTTTGAGTTGGTTAAATATTTTTAACCTCTTTTCTCTGGAGCCAGCTCCATTTATATTCCATGTAATGAACCTCAGTGTACCCATAGATGTTTGTGTATAACTAGGGATGTATGCTGTGTGCGTCGCTTAGACAGCTGGAGAGAATACGTCACTTGTTCATAAATAAAGAGAAGGAGAGAGAGAAAAAATGTGTGGCGAGATGCTCCCTGAGTCTGACTTTGTGTATGCATAGTTACTAATATGAGTAGGCTTGGCTTAAGTGTGTGTGTATCTTATATGACTGTGTGTGCTGTCTGACTGATGTAAATGTGCTGCCGTTGAGCGCATGGTGCGTATGTGTCGAAATAAAGGATGTTTGTGGATGAGTGTCGAAGCAGGTGATCGAGGCAGTGAAAGGAATAAAGAAAGAAACCAAGGACAGGGGTGAGCAGCATAAAACCAAGAGGGGGAAAAGAGAGGAGGGGAAAAAATAAAATAAAATAAAAAAATAAAAAAAAAACGAGAAGAAAAAAAAAACAGAAACAAAACGTGTGGACAGTGTGCCTACAAAAACCACTCTACTGTGGTTAACACACCGTGCTGCTAATGTGGATGCACACAGAAGCACACACTGGAATATAAATTTTGATCATTTTAGTGGTCGTTTCAGTGGTTATTTGGACATTAAATGGCCTTTCTGGCCACTAACACACCATGTGTGATTTTCTTTTTGAAAATAATAGAAAATAAAATAAAGTAAAAAAAATAATTAATTGTTACTGTTACTGGTACTGATCTGCAATGATGATTAAAAAAATATTCGGTTTCATCATTCATATGCTGAAAAAATGTGATCTTTATTGCTGTTTCCCCCCAAAACGTAGTAATAATACGTAATCTGAGTGATAGTCAATCAATCAATCAATCAAGGCTTTATTCGCCACGTGCAGGTTGCCCTGCAGTGAAATAGGACCTCTACTCATGCTGGGCTCCTGGGAGGACAGCATGAGAACAGGAAACAAAAAAATGGGTATAATTTCTGAATGTGAATTATATTTTGGTTTTTATGACTTGGCTAATTTAAAAAATCAAGTCAATGAAAGAAAAATGTTTTAATATATATTAATTTTATAGCACTTTGTAAACATAGACAGGAGGTGGCCATTTTGGGCCACGAACAAGCTGAGAGGGAGTTTTTTTGTTTTTCTATCACTGCACAAAAAACAATGATGCACAAAAATCATTGATACTGTTAATTATTGCTATGCATCTAACCTCCAACATGCTTAGAAAATGAATCTGTTTATTTTCTAACCATGTATTATTTAGAAAATAAATTGGGATTTTATGCTTTTATCCCTATGTAAATCATTACAATTATGTGGGCTTAGGGCGTCGGGGGGTTCCCCGGAGGCATCTTCCTTGGGGGGCTCAACCCGGGGTAGCGGTCATGTCCGGTTAGGGGCTCTGTTGGCTCTCAGGTGACTGTTTCCTCGCGGCTGCGTGCAGCGGGGCTAGGGGAGGGTCTGTGCTGACGGACATGGGTTACTGACCTGGTAGCCTGGCTGGCCCTGGGTGGGTCCGGGATGGGCGTGAGGTTCTGGGGGCACTCCGTCTCTGGGCTGGGACCCGGACCGGGCCTCGGGGGCTTGGGTCCTGGTTGGTGTGTTGCCGGGGTTGTGGGCGGGTGGGTGCATGGGGGCCCAGCCCTGGAGCAGGGTGCCGCCGGTGCGTCGAGCCACCTGGGGGGCTCTTCAACTGGTGGGGGAGATTGTCACATCTTGCAGGAACTTTCCTCTCCTCAGGAACTCTCTGCAGGAGGGGGAGATACAGGAGAGGTGGAGGAAGATCTCAGCCTGGGTGTATATTGTCTTATGTAGTCTGGAAGATGAGTGGATGGTGGGGTGGGTGCAGTTTTCTCTGTGGTGGGGTTGGGTGGACTGTCCCGGGCTCTGTGGGGCCGGGCGGCGCTGCTGCACTGGGCCCGGTCTGGATGGGCCTGGGCCCCCTTTCCCTGGCGGGTCGCGGAGTATGGGGGTGCCTACTGGGGTCAGCGGGGGAGCTGGCCCCAGGGAGGGGTCACTTTCCCCTCCCTTCCTTCCCTCCCCATCTCCAGCTGCCTCCCTCTTCCCGCTCCACCACAACCACCCACACATGCAGGGCCTTGGAGTAGGGGTATGTCACCAGGGTGCAGAGGAGGCTACCCCCCCCCCCCCCTCTGTCCCCTTCTGGCTGCCTCTGCCTCAATTTTATCCCACAACTTAGACATTCACATTACTCACACTCTCATTACACATACATATAGGATCTTGGGGGTGGGCACGATACACGGAATCCAAAGTACCATCAGGGTGTACACCCCACCCCTGGCATCGTTGCCCACCTCTCAATTTTAAATACACGTAGACATTGAGGGCTAGCAGGAGGGACCATGCGCTTACCTGCTGGTCTCTGGCAGGTAGCTCCAAGCCCTCCTGGGTTTTAAATGCACCTTAGAACACACATGCATCAACATTACAATGAGCGGGTGGAGGGAGGTTTGGAGTCTTCTCCCACCCCCATTCTCTGCGACCTGCTGGAGCAGGGGGGCTAGGACTAGGAGGAGGAGTTGGCCGTCCGACTGCGGTCTGGAGTGTGGAGCCTTCCTGCTGCTGCGGAGTCGGGGCGGTCTGCCTCCCCCCACCGCAGGGAAAAGGGAAACACCACCTGGGTCTGGGTGCAATTCCCCCCTCCAGGGGCGGGGGCACCTAGACCCGGTTCGTAAAGTACGCTTGGGGAGTGTGATTGTGTGTACAGCGTCTCTTTATGTCTGTCTCCACGTTGGTTGAGTGTGGAGTAAGTGCATATGAGAGCATGAGGGTGGGAATGGATGTTTGTATCTGTGTGTGCCTGTATGTCTGTGTCTATATGTCAGGTTGGGTGTCAGGCGCCACCTCTCTGGGGACATCTCAGGCCCTCCAAGGTTTGGAGGCCTATCTCCCCCTACCACCACTTCCCCTGCCAGTGGCGGACCCCCTCAGACATCGGTGCGTTGGTGGTTCTTTGTGTCCGGGGATGGGCGTCCAGGTACACACCGGCTCACTCCTTGGCGGCCGCTTATCGGGGCCTGGAGCCTGGGGCTCGCTCGGGCCACTTCGGAGGTGGGGTGCCCCCAGCCTCTCGGCCTGGGGCTCGGTCACTCAGGCACGGCTGGCTGCCGGCGGAGCTCACGGGCGCGTCACTGCAACTCCCCCTGGCTTCTGCTCCGCGGCTGCTGAGTGAGCCCTCATCTGGGACTCTCCTCAGCTCTTTCCGGGACAGTGGCGCAGCTGCCCCTCTGTTGGTCTTCCTTGGTCTGTTGTGTTCTGGGGGCCTCTGGATGTCTGGAGTTTTGATCTCCTCCACACCTGCTTCACGCCCTGGAGGACGGGGCTGTGGCCCCCCCACACCCTCTAGCAGATTATTACATGAAGGAACCTTTTAAAAACAAGCGCGTCCATGCTCACAGGTGTACACACGGGTGATCACACCCACAAACTACACCCTTTTTGGCTCCTACCTCAAAGCACACTGTGTTCTGTTGATCTTATGTGCTGCACAATAATGTTTAACATTTAGTATTTACTGTCATATTCCCATATATCATTGTGATGTTGTTTATTCTATTACTCTTGTTCTCTTCTGCTTGCTTTCTTTTTTCTTTCTCAGCAGGTGATCCAGGTGATTGATATATGCATTTTTTTTTCTCTGCCCGTTCTGTTGGTTTTTGTCTTTTGTCCTTCTCCCCCGTCCCTCTTCTCAGCTGTTTCTCTTTCCCTCTTTCTTTCTCCCCTTCTTTCCCCCAGTCAAGTCTGTCCCGTATTCAGTAAGTGAAAATAAAATAAACAATAAAAGGTGAATCAAATGGACCATTACGGCAAGGCTGGGATGGTCAGTTTGGTAAAGTAAATCCGTTGGGCATCTTTCTTTGCCTTTAGACAACAATTCTGATGGCAAAAGAGCCAAACGGGACAGGCCAAAAAAACAAAAAAAACAAAAAAAACAATTATGTGATCCAACTGGTATTTAAAGGGTTAAAATTCTGAATTTGAATTAAATTTGAATTTGATTTACATGAACAGCACTGACGCCAATTTAAAAAATCAAGTCAATGAAAGTGGAATTTTTCTTTTAATATATATAAATTTTATAGCATTTTCTAAACGTAAACAAGGTGTGGCCATTTTTGGCCAAGAACAAGCCTAGAGGGAGTTTTTATGTTTTTGCTCTCCCTGCACAAAAATAACAATGCATTATAATCAGTGTTGATGTGAAGCAATTACATCTCCCAGACTCTACTATTAATAATACAAGAAATTCCAGTAGCAATGTAAATATACAAAATTGTGAGATTTGAGGTTGTCTTCCAGCCAGTGCAGTGGACAAACAAACTGGTGTTTAAAGGGTTAGAAATGTAAAAAGTAATAACTATTTTATATTTATGAAAAGAACCAAAGTTAGTTAAAAGCTTTATGCAGAAAAAATGGCAAAAAACACAAAGATAATAAAAATTTCAGACCCAATTTGTTGGTGGACACATTTGGCCATGAGCAAGCTGAAAGGGTCGTGATTTTGGACAAACCCAGAGGGTTAAGTTTCCACAATCAAACTCAGTCCAGATACCAGCCACAAAAGGCTACAGTGAACATCTCACAAATGATAATTTGGCTAAAACCTTGACGAAAAGGTCCCTGTTGGGATTTAGCATGGAATAAATAAAATTGAATTGAATTGTAAAAAATAATATAAAGAAGAAGAAAATTAAAAGGGTGTCACATACACACCACAATGATACATAATACATTTACAGAAAGACAAATGTGTATTTGTGCATTTACTCTCTTTGTATCCATGTATGAACACTTGAGGGTATTATTCATACCAAGTTAGGTTACAGGAAGTGTTGCACTGGCTGTTTTTAGTCCTGGATATTAAATATTTAAAGGGACCTATCATAGGGTTTAATTGAATCTGAGGCCCCTCCTTACAGGGTCGACAGGCTCCAATCACAGCTTATTAGGGGAAATGAGCCTGACAGTAATGGATGCTATCTGTTACTCCCCGGAGAGACATAGAAATAGAAACAGGGACACTCACACACACACACACACACACACACACACACACACACACACATACACACATGCGCGCGCGCAGAGAACTAACGGGACAATTCATGTCTGTGTGTGCATACTGTACAGATGTTAACACAAGTTTGTGTACATCTGTGTGTGTGTGTACAAATGCTCAGAAACAAAGAAGGGGGGCATGCAAATCTACATTAAACTAATTATTCTGTTGGTCCCCTGTGTTTTGTCATTAGAATTCATTGCCAGCAAGGACTGGAGGGAGAGCAAGAGAGAAGACAGCTGAGTTTGAGAGATGGAGATTTAATAATGGGGCTAAAATAAATTGGAAGTAGATAAAAATAAGGAGTCGGGAGATAGCTTGTTAAAACTTCCAGAGTAACACATGACATACAGAATTTCAGTCCTCAATGCCTGGATATAGCATGATGTTTACAGTTAAGCTGTGGTGACTATTTTAGATTTTTATAAACATGACCAGGATGTGTAGTTATATATCTGTACATATGAAAACTTCTGATAACACTGCACATTTGAGCCTAACAACAATATAAACAGAAAGCCACTTGATACATGAATAGAATACATGGTGGGCCATTTATATGGATACACCGTAATAAAGTCCTGTTTGTGGCACATTAGTATATGTGAGGGGCAAACTCCTCAAGATGGGTGGTGACCATGGTGGCCATTTAGAAGTCGGCCATCTTGGATACAACTTTTGTTTTTTCAATAGGAAGAGGGCCATGTGACACATCAAACTTATTGGTAATGTCACAAGAAAAACAATGGTGTGCTTGGTTTCAACGTAACTTTATTCTTTCATGACTTATTTACAAGTTTCTGACCACTCATAAAATGTGTTCAATGTGCTGCCATTGTGTTGGATTGTCAATGCAACCCTCTTCTCCCACTCTTCACACACTGATAGCAACACCGCAAGAGAAATGCCAGCACAGGCATCCAGTATCCGTAGTTTCAGGTGCTGCACATCTCGTATCTTCACACCATAGACAATTGCCTTCAGATGACCCCAAAGATAAAAGTCTAAGGGGGTCAGATCGGGAGACCTTGGGGGCCATTCAACTGGCCCACAATGACCAATCCACTTTCCAGGAAGCTGTTCATCTAGGAATGCTCGGACCTGGCACCCATAATGTGGTGGTGCACCATCCTGCTGGAAAAACTCAGGGAACGTGCCAGCTTCAGTGCATAAAGAGGGAAACACATCATCATGTAGCAACTTCAAATATCCAGCAGCCTTGAGGTTTCCAGTGATGAAGAATGGACCCACTATCGTTGTGCCCCATATACCACACCAAACCATCACTTTTGTAGTTCCAACAGTCTTGGAGGGATCCATCCAGTGTGGGTTAGTGTCAGACCAATAGCGGTGGTTTTGTTTGTTAACTTCACCATTCACATAAAAGTTTGCCTCATCGCTGAACAAAATCTTCTGCGTGAACTGAGGGTCCTGTTCCATCCATCCATCCATCCATCTTCATCCGCAGGGGAGCTTTTGCTTTCTTTATGTTTTTGCTGAACCTGCCTGTTCAATAAAACAGCTGGCATCAAACTCTGCTCTTCTCTTGTGATTTCTGGTTCTCTGAAATTAACGGAACTCTGAGAAAGGAAATCCATAATTTTTCAACCTAGAGATTTTTAGCAAAAAATGTGAGATGCGACACCACAACCTGCTATGTCACCGATCAGTGCTAAAGGGCACTGGGGTCTGTTGTCTCTCAGATACCTTGTGTGAATCTAAGCGATCCCAGCAGGATGTTTGACTATAGGCTGAAAAAAACTTGATTAAGCTCCAAGAAGCAAGAAAAGAAAGGGTATTGTCAGTATCAGTGCTTTCCACTTGTCTTTTATTTACTGAACATGATGTATGGTTGCTCACAGGCATGACTGACTTAGATACATAGTGGAAGCATTGTTAATGATATTTGTTACACTTGTGTATTTTTCATTAATGATGAAGTCCAATCCTGCTTAGTACAGTTCTCATACACTTCTCATGTAAAATAAGTTTACTTAGATATGCTTCCCTCAATCTCACACCTTCAATTTAGCACATGTTCATGGTCGTTTTAGATGCACAGACCTGAAGTAAAAGGGAACCTCTCAAACTAGTGTCATGAAGTCAATCCAGCAGAAGACTCATTCAGCCATGCTTGTTTGTGGCATGATCCTCTATTTTGCTTCACTGATTACATGCTGCATGTAATAAGTGTTTTCCTGAGTTACAGAATCCTAAAAGCAAAATAACTGTTCCAGGCTGCTGCATCTATTTGATGCAGAATTAGCATGTCTCTGAACACTGAATTCTCACTGTGAATGTGCTTGAAGGTGTGTCCACCTTTAAAAGAACAGTCAAGTCAGGGGTATATGTATAGTAGTCATGTATACCATAGCATCACATAAAGTATGAAAGTTAGGCAATTAAAAAAAATGTATCTCACATTGCCCTTTAATCCAGCTGTTCATCCAGCATTCTGTGCCAGGGGAGGTGACAGCATCTGACATTGTTACACACAGACTTACTAATTCTCACTACTAATTCTGGTAAGCTACAATTGACACAACCAAGTGTTATTAGACTTTTTATATGTAGTTTTATGAAATCTACATTTATCGTAAACCAGAAGTTTCCGTGTTTCAGTGGTTTGTTTCAGTGTCCCCTGCTCTGGCTCCTGGAAGACAATTCACTATGTTCGCCAATGTTGTTCCTCACTACATTGGCGAACATATGCAAAGCGGGGAAAACTTTGAAATGTGAAAGGTTGGTACCAGGGTTAGGGTTACACTTCCTCCTCTCATGAGCCAGCTGGCCTTGTTTTCCAGCTGCTTAGGACAATCTGTTGGGGTTGCTAATGCTAACCTAGCAGTTGTTACCATTACATCCACTGGGGCCTGGAGAGCTACAGGATTTACAAGGGTGCATTGCAAGGCCTTTCATCTTCATTGAGTAACAAACAGTCTACATTTATTGCAAGTGCCATTATTACTAAAAGGAGGCTGAGGAATAGTTAAACAGACTTTGCAGAAGGTACAAATAAAGACGCTATACTGCAATACAAGCTAGTAATCAGAGTAACCTGAGAGCAAGCAGAAAGTAAACATTTGAGTCCAGAGCTATAAACTAATATAATACTGACCAGTTGGTTATGAAAGTGGACAGAAACATTCAGGTCTCCAGCATGAAGCACCAGAAGAGTAACGTGCATCAAGTATTCTGTGTTTGAATAATGAATTGTGCTATAAAATATACATTAGTAAATGTATTTACAAATTCATTTTTAATACTTTTATTTATTTAGATGATAATAATAAATAAACGGAAAATGAAAAGAGCAATTATGAAACCCCTTTTTAAATTTTCAAATTCCAAGGTAACAGATTTTCAAAGCTCTTTTAAACCTGACAATTTGAATTTCATAAATAGTTAAACTGATTCAAAAATCAAAGATTTTTTTGACATTCAAAATAGTCAAAGGAGCTTGCAAAGAAAAGCGTCTGGACTTCTTTAAGTTACTTGAAGACGTTTCACCTCTCATCCGAGAAGCTTCTACAGTTCTAAGGTCAAATGGTGGAGAGTCCCAGATATATATATCTGGGACTCTCCACCATTTGACTGAGACTGAGAACCTTCACAGAGACATTCAAAATACAAATTCCACTCCTCAAATCCATTTCCTCACTACATTTCCCTTTCCTGTTAGATAATTAATTAGTTCTTACAGTATATTATTGTACTATTCTTAGTTAGCGTATTGTCTGTCTTGTCTTAATGTTGGTTTAAAATGGAGCACTGTAACAAAACATAATTTCCCCCAGGGATCAATAAAGTATTCTGATTCTGATTCTGATATTAGCACATGTATTAGCTTTGGTATTAACTACGGGATTTGCTATAGGATTAGCTAACAGATTGGCTATCCTGTTTAGCATTTCCATGAGTCTTTTGGTCTGTGGAGAGAAAAATACAAATTAGCCATGCTGTTCAATGTAATGGTAAATGGCCTGCATTTGTATAGCGCTTTTCTAGTCCCTAAGGACCCCAAAGCGCTTCACACTACATTCAGTCATTCACCCATTCACACACTGGCGATGGCAAGCTACGTTGTAGCCACAGCTGCCCTGGGGCGCACTGACAGAGGCGAGGCTGCCGGACACTGGCGCCACCAGGCCCTCTGACCACCACCAGTAGGCAAACACGGGGTTAGTATCTTGCCCAAGGATATTTGGCATGCAGCCAGGAGGCAGCCTGGGATCGAACCACCGACCTTCTGATTAGTGGCTGACCTGCTCTGCCACCTGAGCTACAGCCACCCCATAGAATGTAAGGAGCTCTGCTGCGAAATAAAGAGTTGAACCTCTGAGTGTACTTAAACTATAAGGACCAGCATTTATATGCAGTGTATTAGAGCAATGGCTTCAACCTGCAGCCTATAAAATCATGATTAAAATGCTGTCTGTAAACAAAGTCCTGTGTTTTGATGCAAATCATATAATAATCTCAAGTAGAGTCCAAGGCAAGGTCAAATGAAATTAAATATATATGCAATCTAAAGTAAGGCATAAAAAAATGTATGTTTCCTCTGTCTTCTTGGAGGCTTTAATAGAGTTGGGATTTTATCTCCTGGATGAGGTGTGTGTCCATATTTATGACTTTTTGTTCATGTACATTTTTATTGGCTTGTGAAAAAGGTATTGCGTCTATGTAAAATTGGACAGCTGCTGTCAGCTACAAAGTTTGCTGTGATCAGGTGCTTTCATGGAGGACTCTCAAAATCAGAATACTTTAATAATCCCTAAGGAAATTACAGTTGCTCCAAGACAATAACAGTAACAGACTAAACTAATTAAATAATACAGTACATTACAAAGTTTACAAATATAAGAAATAGCACTGTTGCCTCACAGCAAGAAGGTCCTGAGTTCAATTCCACCATCAGGCCAGGGTCTTTCTGTGTGGAGTTTGCATGTTCTCCCCGTGTTTACTCCGGCTTCCTCCCACAGTCCAAAGACATACACTTTGTTGGGATAGGTTAATTAAAAAATCTAAATTGCCCATAGGTGTGAATGCGGGACTGAATGTGAGTGATAATGGTTGTCTGTCCCTGTGTGTTAGCCCTGTGACAGACTGGCGACCTGTTCAGGGTGTACCCCGCCTCTTGCCCTATGACTGCTGGGATAGGCTCCAGCGCCCCCCGTGACCCTGAAAAGGATAAGCGGAAGCGAATGGATGGATGGCTGGACTAATATATGGCACTGATCCATGATGGCGCCGGTGTGTCACTCCCAAGCTTGTTTCTCTTTCTAATGTTTCTGACTTGTGTCATTCATGAAACAAAGTCTCTGCTGAGCTTTGATAGCCAGACACTACTGGACCTCCAACCTCTGGTCCATAACTTTGTGTTGTTTGGTGCTGGAGAGCAGCAACCCTTGGCCCCAATTGCATCGGAAATCCCAGGTTACCCATAATGGGTTCTCACGCTACCTTGACATCATCGGTGCCGTGGTAAACAAAGCAGTACGCTGAGGAAGCCAAAGTTTTCAATAAGGATTTTTTTTTCTGCTGTTCTCCGACCAGCACATGGATTGTTCCCAAGATTGTGTATGTCTCTGTTTCCTGGATCCTCTTGATGTCTGCTTGGTGCCCATGGTTGGCTTTGATAATGCTCTTTGGCCTCTGCCGAGGAGCATCTGCGACCCCCAACCTACTGCCCCGCATGCAACAGCATAGAGGATGGCACTGGCCACAACAGACTCGCAATAAATACTGAGCATCGTCTGACAGATGTTAAAAGATCTCAGCCATCTCAGGAAATGAGAGACGACTCTGGCCCTTCCTGTAGACATCCTCTAGTTAGCTTTTTCCCAGTAAAGGTTTTAATCATGATTACAGAATAAGGTGGCACTGTTTTGGACACTAGAAACATGCTTTTTCACATGACCTGAGCTCACGATCTCGGTAATAGCTTAGAGCTAAAGTCTGTGTGTGTCAGCAGGCTCCATGTTAAACCTTGCCAGTGTCATCGTCACTGCTGCTGTTGTGTTATCAGTCTTTTTGTTGAACACCTGGATTCTGTGTGGGCTTTAATGTCTTCAGACATTTAATTCATACACTGCTCCTAAATACTTTTTATTGTAGGGCTGCTTTTAGTCACAAATGTGGGTGAGGCACTCGTGTTTACACGGGGACAGCGGCGCGCAACAGGGCTATGCATTAAACGAAGAATCAACATATAACACATGGTTAATTTATTCGCAATGGTATTTTATTTTTATTTTAAGTGTTACTTATATGTTCAGTACTGAGTTTTCCCATGTACTGTTTGGGTTTCCACGGTGGTGGAAACCCAAACAAAATGCGCATTAAGAGTCTCTAATGTCTGTGTCTCAATCTTGCGGCCCATGTCACCTCTATTTGCTGCCCGCAAAATGAAGTGAAGAATTTTTTTTTTAAATTATTCACAAAAGTGATTTAATATGAAGGCAATAGCAGAGTGTTACAGGCATCGCCCTAAAGAATGCAGCCTGATGGGCAGTGTAGTCCGTGCTGCAGGGAGAATGGACTGCCATACCCGTGATGTGTCTGTGAGCGAGGGAGGGAGAGAAAGGAAAAGTACGAGCTGTCACCGAGCAGAAACGGGAGCTGGAAGCATGTAAATATAATAATAACCACTGCAGCCAAGAAGAGAGCCTGACGAGCCCAGTTGTAAGTAAGCTATTAAGACTCGACTGTACACCGTGTTCCTGTTTTCCTCTGAAACAATACAGGGAGTGCAGAATTATTAGGCAAATGAGTATTTTGTCCACATCATCCTCTTCATGCATGTTGTCTTACTCCAAGCTGTATAGGCTCGAAAGCCTACTACCAATTAAGCATATTAGGTGATGTGCAACTCTGTAATGAGAAGGGGTGTGGTCTAATGACATCAACACCCTATATCAGGTGTGCATAATTATTAGGCAACGTCCTTTCCTTTGGCAAAATGGGTCAAAAGAAGGACTTGACAGGCTCAGAAAAGTCAAAAATAGTGAGATATCTTGCAGAGGGATGCAGCAGTCTCAAAATTGCAAAGCTTCTGAAGCGTGATCATCGAACAATCAAGCGTTTCATTCAAAATAGTCAACAGGGTCGCAAGAAGCGTGTGGAAAAACCAAGGCGCCAAATAACTGCCCATGAACTGAGAAAAGTCAAGCGTGCAGCTGCCAAGATGCCACTTGCCACCAGTTTGGCCATATTTCAGAGCTGCAACATCACTGGAGTGCCCAAAAGCACAAGGTGTGCAATACTCAGAGACATGGCCAAGGTAAGAAAGGCTGAAAGACGACCACCACTGAACAAGACACACAAGCTGAAACGTCAAGACTGGGCCAAGAAATATCTCAAGACTGTTTTTTCTAAGGTTTTATGGACTGATGAAATGAGAGTGAGTCTTGATGGGCCAGATGGATGGGCCCGTGGCTGGATTGGTAAAGGGCAGAGAGCTCCAGTCCGACTCAGACGCCAGCAAGGTGGAGGTGGAGTACTGGTTTGGGCTGGTATCATCAAAGATGAGCTTGTGGGGCCTTTTCGGGTTGAGGATGGAGTCAAGCTCAACTCCCAGTCCTACTGTCAGTTTCTGGAAGACACCTTCTTCAAGCAGTGGTACAGGAAGAAGTCTGCATCCTTCAAGAAAAACATGATTTCCATGCAGGACAATGCTCCATCACACGCGTCCAAGTACTCCACAGCGTGGCTGCAAGAAAGGGTATAAAAGAAGAAAAACTAATGACATGGCCTCCTTGTTCACCTGATCTGAACCCCATTGAGAACCTGTGGTCCATCATCAAATGTGAGATGTACAAGGAAGGAAAACAGTACACCTCTCTGAACAGTGTCTGGGAGGCTGTGGTTGCTGCTGCACGCAATGTTGATGGTGAACAGATCAAAACACTGACAGAATCCATGGATGGCAGGCTTTTGAGTGTCCTTGCAAAGAAAGGTGGCTATATTGGTCGCTGATTTGTTTTTCTTTTGTTTTTGAATGTCAGAAATGTATATTTGTGAATGTGGAGATGTTATATTGGTTTCACTGGTAAAAATAAATCATTGAAATGGGTATATATTTGTTTTTGTTAAGTTGCCTAATAATTATGCACAGTAATAGTCACCTGCACACACAGATATCCCCCTAAAATAGCTAAAACTAAAAACAAACTAAAAACTACTTCCAAAAACATTCAGCTTTGATATTAATGAGTTTTTTGGGTTCATTGAGAACATTTGTGATTGACATGACATTGACCAATCAGATGAAAGGAAGAAAAATAGGGTCAAAATCCGTACTTGTAACTTGCAGGGTTTTTTTTCTAAGTCCACACACAAATCTTTTTTACACATACAAATCTTTTTTACAAGTACAAAATATTTATGACCACATTTTGAGCCCATACTGCTCAAACTTAAGCTCTCCTTAGTATGGCTGGCTCCGTTTCTCCAACAGCGCACTCACAGGTAGCAGCTGCCCCGCCCCCTCGCTCAGTCGCTTAGTGCCTGAGCTCGGATCATACCAATATCAGGGGGGATTCACGCACAGTCGTAAATTCCCACAGTGTGCACTATGTGCTTCGAATATTGTGTGTACTTTTTGTTTTATACAGTTGTCAGCCAGGCATCTAACTATGAAAAAATTACACTCCAAAAGACCCCGGGCTTCTGACAAAACAACCCGAGCTTAAGCCCAGTAAGCCACCCCCACGCTCCACCCCTGCGGTGAATCACGAAAGATTGATATCAAACTGATCACTTGACCAATATTACGTTACTTGCTCTTCAAGTGAATCAACAAATGGCGAAATGAAAAGCCGAACAACAACAAAGCTGTTTCTTTAGAGAGTCTTAGCTTACATGTGTGTTTATTTCATATTTTCAGTTGTTTCCCTCCACAGCTAAATAAATCGGTTTCAGTAATGCACTGATATGCAAGAATGGACATAAGGGGCTTCTTTCAAAGAAAAAACTCTGGTAGTATTTTATATATTATGCTTTGTATGTTGTTCAGTATATTTCTATGCAAAACAAGAAGAATTTGAATACACAGCAGGATATCCACAGTTTAAAACAGATATTTACATACACTTTATGGAAAACACAAGAACATTTTTTTACTGTACAACATCAATTTAGAGTAAACTTGTTTTGTTTTGGATAAATAAATATTGAAATATATTTTGAATTAGTTAAATGTCAGAATAAAGAGAGACAGAGCTGTTTATTTTTTATCACTTTCATCAAATTTAGGAGTACATGTACACTAAGTTTATTGTTAATTAATAAGAAAACTCCAGACGATTCCATTCTGAGCTGAAGAAGCTTCTGATAGGTTAGTAGAGTCCATGTGAGTAAATTGGTGGCACAGCTGTGGATGCATATAAGGCAAAACACAGAGCCTGTTTCTTTGACATGGGAAAATCAAGAGATGTCAACCAAAACACCAGGAACAGAACTGTGGAGCTCCATAAGTGTGGCTCAATTTTGAATACAATTTGGTGCCATTTACAATTAAGAAATACAGATAGTTTCTCTCTTTACTCTTAAAGTTAACAAATGTGTTTTTTATATTTATCAATCAAAAAAAATAAACATTTAGTCTGATTTGATCTTACAATTAAAAAAGTGTTTGTGTTTTGATCTGAAGAGTTTGTAAATATCTGGTTTCAACTGTATATTTGATGATTGTCAGCACAAAGAGGGAGAGAGAGGAGCAGAGAGGGAGATGGAGAATGAGGACAGAACAGAGATGAACAAGAGCAGGTGAGACACGCCTGTTAGTCAAATGGTTGTTTACCAGAAGTATCACCGTATCATAGGTCCTCATGTATCTGGTACCTAGTGTTTCTTTTTAGGTTTGTTACTGTTCAAATTCTATATTTATTAAGTTTTGCAGGCTTGTTTGCACAACAAGGCTAAATAATTATATAAACTTTTCTCAATCTAAATATTGTACTTTGGTAGAATTAAAAAAAACAAGTGTAGTGCAGGTCTATGATGATTTTAGTGCTGCTATCATCTAGCTTTCTGGTTCTGTCTTGGTTAAGTCCTCAGTCCTCCTGATTTTGAACTGTTGTAGTCCTGTTTTAATTCTGGATCAGTTTTGGGTCTGGTTGAATTGGGGTTTAGTCCTGATGTCTTGATACAGCCCTGATCTTGTTCTGCCTCGCTGCTTAATTAAAAAACTAGTTTAAGGTGTCCTGCACATGTGATATATATTTTTTCCCTCTATGAAGTCATTCTTTTTTGAACAAAACTCAAAACAGAGCCAATTAATCTTTCAGTCATTTCTAACCCCCCCCCCAAAAAAAAAAAATGTATTCCACATGCATACTACCCTTTAGGGCTAAGCCCCGGGTGTTTCAAATGTCTGGCTCCGCCTCTGGCAAGGAAGCAGCCAGAAGCTCCACTGGGTCCCCAGAGCTCGCCTGAAACTGACAAGCCAGTTGTTGCAAGTGGAGCAACAAAATGGCCGTCGAGTTGGACAAGACTGAGTGGCCCTGGCTCTGTGCAGCTTGGCCAACAGATAGTCCATCACCCTCAGGTCCTTGTTAAGACATGCAGCCCTCTCCAGGAAGGAGCCCGAGGTGCCCGAGGTGCGACCAGCGGGCAATCTGCTCCTGGCCATAATAATAATAATAAAAAACTTTATTTATAAAGCACACTTAAAAACCAAGGGTGTGCCAAGGTGCTTAACAAGTAAGATAGAGTATAGGAGGAGGATAATAGAAATAGGACCAAAGCAAGTACTAAATATACAAGCAGATAACTGTCACTAATACATAGGAAAGCAACAGGTACAGAGCAAACAAGAATTTAAATGAGCATAAAAGTGCATGATATAAAATCATAAAAGAAATATTAACTAGAGGGAAAGGCAAGATTGAATAAGTGGGTTTTTAATCGTGATTTGAACAGTGCAATGGAATCAGATGCGCGGAGGTCGAGAGGAAGGGTATTCCAGTACCGGGGCAGCCAGAGCAAACGCACGGTCACCCCGGGACTTCAGTCGAGATCTGGGTTGGGTCAGAAGTAGTTGAGTGGCAGATCTGAGTGTTCTAGCAGGAGTATGTGGTTTGAGAAGCCATGCATGGCAGCAAACTGTATGCAGGCAGGGGACCATCGATGCAGAGCACCATTGGCCTCAAACTCCCTGCATACAGGTCCTGAAAATCTGGAAGCAGTGGCTGCAGCAGAGTGACATCATTAAACGTTGAGGTTGCTGTGGCAGGGACCTCAGGGAGGGCCAGCTCCAGTACTCCAGGAAACACTGTGGGGAGGGCCTAGCAAATCAGCAGGCAGGGGAGGAAAGCCCGTCCACGGGCCTGCATGCTCTGCCTTCACTTCAGTGGAAAACACTGACTCTCAGGTAAGCTAACACAGTGTGTTAGGTCTTTGTTTCTTTTTTACTGGTGTGTGGAGTGCTTAGAAAGTTAGGCAACTTAACTGCTGAGCGAATGAGTGGGGCCCCACTGGCTGTGTAAACCTGCGAACCACGGGCAATATGCCAGACAAGAACCCAGTTAAGTAGGATGGAGAACTCTCACTCACCACAGCGAGGTCCGACTGGCATGTAAGCCGGCAGACACGGGCAATACGCCAGGGGAACACAGCCTACAGGAGCCACTCGAGCACAGCAGCTTTGATTGCCTTAGTTTTTAAAGGGATAGGGGCTCGGGGATAGGCAGCGTCCAGGGAGGCTGCCGAGACAGGCTCCCACGAGCGGACACCACTGCCACACACACACGTAGGTACCACCAGTCAACCACAAACACAAACCTGTGGAGATCAAACAATCACTGGTTTCACATTTGCACAGTAGTTTTATGCGTAAGCTATGGGGTGTGGCCGGGCTAGCTGAGCGTCTTAAAGAAGTATCCACACACCACTACCTGTGGGGTGGGGTCATACCCCGTAATCCGTACATAAAAATATGTAACGGAGTGTAGAGATAGCCTCGATATGACAGAGAACCTGGTGAGTCTCGTATGTTTGCAAATCGGATTGTGATTCACAGTCTGGCTGAGTATAAAACCAGTCAGGATATGATATTTTGTTAGAAATGTGATTGTAGAAGCTGCTAATGATTTCTTAGCTGTGTTAGCCCTGTAGAAAGCATGCGCTCCCTGGGCTAATGCACCTGTATGTGAGGTTTTAGCTAATACACGATATGAGACACTTTTCATGCTTCATTTTATTTGCACTGAAATGTATTTTTGTTATTGAAATATTTTTATTGACCAATAAGAACTGTATAGATGAGTGATATGTGAAGACAAAAGATAACACTTAGAGAAATTAGATTTTGTACAAATGGGATACAGGAACAATGAGTTGGTAGAAATATGTGCTTTATTTTACAAGTGATTGCACTGAGCATTTGTGTGTGAGCTGTTTTTTTTTTTTCTAGATGGAAGAAATCTGCTGCGAAGGACTGAGCGGTGTCATCTAAGGACTGGACGCCACTCGAGATGTCTACAAAGGACGCTCCCAATCCGAAGGAACAGGATTCACGTTTTTACTGGGCTCTCAGAGCGCCTTATGTTGCTACCTTATTTTTTGGGTCAGGCTTGATACCACCTAACATAAACTGACACATCAGAGGGAAAAACTGTGAACTAACGACAATCCAAATAATGTTGAAATACTTACCAAATAGAGAACAATAAGTGCACTCCACTGATATGGACAGCGTACCTGGTACATTTGTGGACACTTAAAGGGACGGTATTGAACATTTTGAAGGGCGAATTATTGAGTCGAACTAAATGTTTGAAAGGATTTAAATGTTTTTGGTTCATGCCTACATTTTTGGGGCAATTTAAATGTTTCAAATTTTAATACACTCATTTTACTTTTTTTTCCCCTTTAAGTCGTCAGTGTCTCATTTTGAGTGGAGGTTTTTCCTGAAGCTGAGTTTCCACTGCCTGTCTCCTTATGATCCTAATTGAACCAAACAGAGTAGATTTCAGATACTTTTATTTGACCTTAGATGACAGATTACTGTGGATTTGATTATTTCTGACTACTCAATTAGAAAGGGTGACAAAAGCAAATAATTTATTTTTATAATCGAATTATTAGCCACAGTGTTGGCTCAACTATTGGTGATTATAGGACTAAACTGTTGGTACTCATTCAAAATATACTTATATATAAGTGAGAAAGCTCTTGGGTGTGACCCACAACAATGCTTGGATTCACTCACTCATTTCCCAGAATAAATAAAGTATAATATATGGTCAATCTGCGTGCACATAGTCTGTTCTGACACTGTGGCGAGAGGGGTTTTCACCCAAAAATGCTCCTGTGCAGTCCTCCAAGATCCTAACTGAGCATTACTGGAAGCAGATGTACGTATACCGAATGCTGACTGGCTGATAAGATGGTCGAATTAAGGAAGGAGAGTAAAAGCCAAATTCACTGGAAACGGGAGAACCGCCAAACAGCAAATTTTAGACAGCAAATGTCTGTGCTTTGTTACATCTTTTATGCTTTTTATACCATTCATGTTGCAGAAAGCACAGACATTTGCTCCAGTGGGAACTTTTCATTGTTTTTAATACATATTTTGAATTCCAGCTTTTTGTATATTATAATTTTGCTCTTCTCCATGGACTACCAACAGCACAGGCAAAAAGGTCCCACATATCAGTTGTACCACATTCTTTGTACACTGGCTCCATCTAGCAACAGTTCTCTGCAGGAATACAGGCAGCAGATAGCAAACGTGTTACCTCTGCTGGAATATAAATTCCACTTAAGCCACCACAAAGATACTCTTTCCACCTATGTAGTGTAGCTCTCTGACTCTTTCTCTCTGAACCCTCTGGAGGGGTCAGATGAATGTTGCCAAGCAGATGATAGTGAGATGACAGATCAGAAGTTTGAAGGAGGTTTGGAGAGTTAAGAGGTTCAGTGGGAGGACAGCACTTTGGCTAATTGGTTATATTCCCATGGGATTTGGGGGGAGGGGAGGCTGCAGGGGAGAGACATGACATCATAATGTCCAGGGAGAGGTAAAGAAAGAGGGAGAAAAAGGGAAGGGTGGAGGTCAGAGGGTTAACAAGAACACTATCTGCATGATGTCAAAAACTATTTATCATCGAGGATCCTGCTCCAGGCTCTGGCACTTCTATCTGGTTTATTCATCCCCCTTTAAATTTAATCACTCACCCTGAGATTAGGCTTTGTGGGGTTAGGGGAGGGAAAGGGGTAGGGTTGGGTTGCAGCACCTCCCACCCTGCTGTAGAGCCTCGCCAACAGATAACAATCTGTTGACGATTGTGGGGGCACCAAATCTTCTAAATCTTGTCTAACTTGGGTTTAGAATGGCCGTTTGCATCCACTGAGCTCGCCGCGACGTTTCGGGATACATTTGCCTTTTTCAGGCTTGAACTCGTGTGTTTTGGCAGTGTAGTGAGGTCTTGTCCTGCTCCACTGCTGTTTAAATATCCATGCATTTTAAATGACAAGTTTTAGCTTTTAACAAAACAACAGCAGCCCTGGCACTACAGCATCATTCATCATATGCAGGCTTTTACTGCCATCTCCTGGAGGAATGGAAGAAGACGACAGGGATGCAATGCACAGGCCATTCCTGCTCCCATCTTTTGCACCTCTATTTCCCACCTGGTGTCGGCAAGAAGTCACCTGACTTAGTCACCGGATCCCCTTTGATCTCTCCTTTTACCCTGAGGTCAGGGTTTCAGGGATTAGGGGAGGGGGAAGGGTTAGGGTTAGGTATGTTAGAAAGTGTTATTTAGTTTATTTCGAATGAATTCAGGTGCACTTTCCCAGGACTAAGGGGGAAAATTGTGTTCTATTCCT
Organism: Copadichromis virginalis; assembly: GCF_057382275.1. Classification (NCBI taxonomy): domain Eukaryota; kingdom Metazoa; phylum Chordata; class Actinopteri; order Cichliformes; family Cichlidae; genus Copadichromis; species Copadichromis virginalis. The sequence continues at coordinate 2,709,068 of NC_140619.1, forward strand.
TTTTCATAAACATCTCCCACCAAACCAATCAATAAAAAAAAAAAAGATCTAAAACTTTGACAATGAAGCTGAAATTATATTAAAAAAACAAAATAAACTTGCTTAAATCTGAAATCATAATAACTATAAAATAATGCAAATTTAAGAATCATTCTCAAGGTGCATTTATTTATAACAGATGTTTTGTTTTAGGTGTTGGATGTTTTGCATTTTTAAATTAAATTCTTTCCTTTATATAAGCAAATTCAGCACACACACATTTTCATATATTAATATATTAATATATCATCATATTAACATTTACTTTAAATCGACAGGTATATTAAGATATACCTATCAATTTAAGAACAATCAACCGTTACACAATCTGTTCAAACCATTGTGTTCATATGTGCCAAGCTTTCCGATCCAAATTCTCCCACAACATCTGCTGCCCTGTGGACCAGCCCAGATTGGTCTCCAGGTCCACAACAATGATTACACATTTCAAAAAGTATGGGCCAAATGATAGCTCGATCCGTGCAATCAGACATCAGACTGGCTTAAACTTTTGTTAACATCATTTTGCCTTCTGATCCCTTTTCAAAAACACTGTGGTATCCAAATAAATGACCTCCAAATGTCTAGTTTCAGATTTCAGCTTAATCGAAACATCATGAGAGTTCATAAACTCTCTAAACCGATCCTCACCATTACCCCAAGCCCATGTATTTTCATCCAAAAATCTCAAAGAGCACCTGCATAAGACAGAGCATTTCTTTGTCCCATTGTCATCTCCTCCACCTGGAAACAATATCTGTTATCGCAGCAAAAAGATATTTCTGGCACAACTTCACGTGCTTCCAAGGTGCATGGAGAGGATGAAATAATTCACAAAGCAGGAACTCCAGCAACACTTGAGGGAAGATGAACAACTTTAATAATTGACCGATGTGTTTCAGCTTGTGGCCTTCATCAGGGTCATGATGGTCAGATGACCCTGATGATGGCCACAAGCCTCACTTAACAAATGTGTAAAAATTAATTTTCAATTGCATATTTTGATATTATATAAGGCACTGACTTAAATACTCAGTGACGAGAGCCATGATGTTTAATTTTACATTACTTTTAATTTTTTTCTGTATTTTAATATTATCACACACGAGTATTAACCTGTGTTGCATTTTGCCTTTGTTTATGCTGATACTGTACTATGTTTACCATTTAGAAGCTAATGTAGTTCGTAGTTGGAGCGGTATAGGATGCAACGCGTGAGTTCACCTTCATTTCATATGCTAATTTATGCTTTAGCTTATCCTGGTTTAGCTCTAGTTGACACATGTACGGTCGCTCGCATGTCATTTCTGTATTATCAGAGCCTCTCTGTATGTTGTATCTGGTGCTTGTGATTGTTTGCTTTATAATACGGAGTTTGTAGCGGACAATTTGTTATGAGGATTGTTAAATGACGATCGTAGTTCGACCGGAAGTATCACGTTCCCGCTTGCTCTTCACAATAAGAGCATTATGGCGGAGTTATAATAGGGAAGCTTTTATTTTATGCAACTATCGGGAGTACTGTCGATAACTTAACCTCGCAGCAATGCCGTTCACTTGCACAGTTTAGGCAGAAGTTTTGCTACATTGCTCTGATCTTTGTATGGTTATACTATATTGTATTATGTCTATATCTGAATATGTCACTTATCTATTCATCTTATTTATCATTTATTTGTATTGTGTATTTCCTTTGTAGAAAAACCACACACATGCAACTGTTTTTACAGCCACGGGAACTGAGTTGTGACAATAAAGTGCCTCAAACCGAACCTCAAGCTCCTTTTTCCATACTCTGGGACATTTTGGCCTTAGGTGGTGTTCTGGCCGACACACCGGGGTAACCGTAGTGCTAAAGACTGAATCAGTGCCACAATCGTGCCTATCCCTGATCAGTGGCGTGTCCAGCGGGGTGGCCTGGGGGGGCACAGGCCACCCCCCCCAACCAGACTGGCCACCCCAGGTGCCGCCCCAAAGGCAAAACATGTTATTGATAGTGAACTTTATTTTATTCATAAGGTTAGTTAGTAGAGTTGCCAACGGCTCCTTAAAAAAATGGAATGGTCCCTCATTCAGAGAAAATATTACACGTTTCGTATTGAGCTGAGAAGAGACGCAGTTTGTCCCGGACTTTCGCTATAATGAAAAAAAGACACAAAGCTGGAGTTATTCTGTCGTTACGCTGCACAGCTGCCTCTTCTTCTCTCATTCTCTCCTCTCCTGTTGCTACTTCAATCATGAAACTGATCAATGATCAGCTGATCGGCTTTTCTCTCTTGTTTATTTATCGCCCACTTTGCGCCAGGAAGAGGAAACCAGCGGATGTCGCGCTAAACAACAGCAGCACGTTTAAGCTTGATCAGCTGTTGCTAGAATTTATTTAATATTAATTTCTAGTATCAGCTGATGTTTGCTGGAGCCACAGCTGTAAAGCTGCTGGTCATGATATGGTTTGGATATGTGGTGAGAGGGAAACATGAGGATGAAACCAGGAGATGTCCTTACTGAATCATCAGAGCTGAACATGTGATGGAGAAACAGGTTTACCTTTTAGGTGACATGAATGAGTTGAAGTTATGAAGTTATGAACTGTTTCTGAGAGACAAATAACACCAGGATCCTTTTCTACGTAGCTGACAGCTGGTAACTGTGCAGGGGTGGATCTAGCAAAGTGTTGCCAGGGGGCCAGGTAGGGCATTAACAGGGAGAGGGGGGCACAAAGAAATACTTTTCTTTCTTATTCTCATTCAAAATGTCTCGCTTTTATTAAATAATTATCTAAATCTTACAACCAAAGTTTTTATCTGACATAAAATGTATAGAAATCATACATATACCAACAAGACTGGACATCACTGTCACAACAGCATGTTTTCATTCAAAGTCTTTATGGCTTTAATACCTGGTGGGCCGGTCTCTAGTCAAAATGCCCAATTTTCTGTCCAGTCCAGGTTAATACTGGCAGTAGGGATGGGTATCGAAACCCGGTTCTTGTTGAGAACCGGTTCCCACTGTTTCAATTCCTTGGAATCTTTTGCCATTTTTGCAAACGATTCCCTTATCGATTCCAGTCGCCCCGAATGACGTCATCACGTTGCGGAGCGTCATTTAGAATCAGAATCAGAAAGGGTTTTATTGCCAAATGTTGAGCAGGTTTACAACATTAGGAAATTGCTGCGGTGCTTCAGTGCAAACATACTGTCATAAATTGCGCTTAAATAGACATGAAAAAATAAAAGTAAGAATAAGAATTAAAAGTGCTAAGTAGAAAGATGTATGCATGAGATATACATGAGATATATACATGAGAATAAGAATTAAAAGTGCTACGTAGAAAGATATATACATGATATATACATGAGTGCAGGTGGTGATCAGTGCAAACATGGAATGATGCAGTGAACACAGCGTAGGGTCATGTGTTAGTGGTGGGAACAGTCGTACGTTTATTGTTCATGTGTCCAACAGCAGAGGGGAAGAAACTGTTCTTATGGCGAGAGGTTCTGGTGCGAATGGACCGGAGCCTCCTGCCTGAGGGGAGCAGGTCAAACAGACTGTGTCCAGGGTGAGAAGGGTCAGCTGAGATCCGAGCTGCACGCCGCAATGTCCTGGAGGTGTACAGGTCCTGCAGAGATGGGAGTCTGCAGCCAATCACCTTCTCAGCAGAGCGCACAGCACGCTGCAGTCTCTGTTTGTCCCTGATAGTGGCTCCAGCGTACCACACGGTGATGGAGGAGGTGAGGATGGACTCGATGATTGCAGTGTAGAACTGCATCATCGTCCATGTTGGCAGGTTGAATTTCTTCAGTTGCCTCAGGAAGTACATCCTCTGCTGGGCTTTCTTGATGACGGAGGTGATGGTGGGCTCCCACTTCAGGTCCTGGGTGATGGTGGTACCCAGGAAGCGGAATGAGTCCACAGACGTGATGGGGGTGTCAGTCAGGATGATGGGGGGGAGTGGGGCTGTGTGCTTCCTGAAGTCCACAATAATCTCCACTGTCTTCTGGGCATTCAGCACCAGGTTGTTGTGGCTGCACCAAGATACCAGACGTTCAACCTCCCTCCTGTAGGCAGACTCATCTCCGTCCGAGATGAGCCCAATAACGGTGGTGTCATCTGCAAACTTGATTAGCTTGACAGACTGGTGGGTGGAGGTGCAGCAGTTGGTGTACAGGGAGAAGAGCAGAGGAGAAAGAACACAGCCCTGAGGGGAGCCGGTGCTGATGGTTCCTGTAGGCTGTTCCTTCATCGTTCTTTATGTTTCAGTGTTAATGTTTGTATCAGTCCTAAGTTTTACTTTCCATCCTGATTTCCTGATTGCTCTCTGCTGTTTACTCATCTGATTTCTATTAGCTCTTGATATTTTTTAGAACGAAAGGTTAAAAAAAATGCCAAACACGCTACGGAGAAGCAAGAGAGCCAGAAGAGTTAGTTGACAATACCGGCCACTTTAATCATCGGTTTGGAAATGCACAGGGGGGAAATAAATCACACACATGCACTGGTGAAACAAAACACAATAACAGAGAAATATAATTACAAAAGTTCTGACAGATTCTTGTCTCAAATTATTTTGCCCAAACACATGGTTAACATATCAGGAACAACTCATGCCCTGTATAAACTGGAAGTATTTGTAATGACCAATGTGGTGCAACTGCTGTGGTTCCAAAAAAAGGCCAGTTGTCTTGCCTTTGGTTTCCATGACCACTGATGTCAGAAACTTTTCAAATTTTATCATTTATTTAGAGTTTGTTATTTGATTTTCTGGTTTCAGGTATTAGTGAAGACAGTATACATCATGGTTATTTTGTGATGTATGAGAAAATAACCCATTACAGTCTAAATGGACAGTAAAGCAGCGTATGCTTTCAGCTTGATCTTCAGGTTGCTGCTATATAACTGTAGCAAGTCATACAATCACTTGATCAATTTCTCAGGAAGATCCCTCTCTGGCTCACAGCCAATGGGTGAGTATTGATCAAGTGTGCAAACCATTCCTCCCTCAAAGTGGTTTATGCAGTTGATTAATGGTGTCAATTTGGGTTAAAATGGCATTAAATGCCTTTTTGTTGTTGTTTATAATTAACTCAGTTTTTTTAGATATCAAGCTGACCATCCAAGCTTCGGATGGGTTGATGGATGGATATGACACTGAAGATACGTAAACATAACTTTCCTGTCCCATTCATGTTGGCTAAGCAATCAGGAGTCACATAGAGTCTAGTGGGCGAGTCAAAACCTGAACCAAAAATTACTTATTACGTAACAGTTTGGACATTCAAACTTGTCAAATTTCTTTCAACTAAATCATGAGTAAAAACCAATCAACAGCGTAAGTTTGACAATAGCAGTGGCAGTGTTATTAAGAACTCTGTTAGTGGAGGTTTTGTTGAGGTGTGGATTCTGACTTCTTTTCCTCCACAGGACACAGTTCTGTAAAGGGAATAAAGATTCACAGACAAACAGGAATAGATCGTTCTGGAGAAGTGACATCAAATGCAAATCCTTAGGTCCTCCCCACCTCCAAGTGTCCTTTACCCTCCATTAAATGCTAAATATACAGATTACCTTTCTCTCCAAGGGGTCATGTTCTTACACAATAGATGGCAGTGGCTGTAAATTCTATTGTTTCTCATCCTGTCTTACTTTAACTACAATGGCACAGATTCTTGTGATGAGATGAACTTTGGAGTCATTAACATTGTGAAACATGCAAAGATAAGTTTGCTGTAGTCTTTCTTACTTCATGTTTATATATGTTTTTTCTTTAACTTTCATCTTGTATTACCAGATACTGCTATAACATGGAAATCATCCAGCAACTAAACTGCAACCAACAGCAACCAGCAACTGCATGACAATCTTCTTGAGAAGCTTTGCAATCTTAGCTTGGATTGGGGACAAGCAGGGTCCAGAGTGGTATTTGAGAAAGCTGAAGTGCATTAAGAAATGTGGGAGTAAAACAAATCTTAGCTAGTCGGCCATTAATTCTGCTACCCAGAGAGCTCCATCTCCATTCACTGTGTTTTTCACTGCCTGTCCTTCAACATGATTCCCAAGATGTGTGACTGACCAGAGGGCCGACTGTAACTATCAGATTTGCATTGTGTTTGCAGTGGAGGTCGGTATAAGGATCAACATGCATTTGTGTGCACATTTCAAGTGAAAGATCAAATAATTGGGATGTTATGTTTTTCATGTGCAAGCAATTTATTTGGTAAGTCTTTCACTAGCTGGGCCCACGTCCTCATTATAAGTTGGACAGCGTTTTAGTAGTGAATGCTTTGACATGAATTGAGCTGCGGTTTGGGGAAGGCCTCGAAGGGGACTGGCAATGGCTCCCGGGCCTGGCAGATCCCCATGTACTAAATAGGAGTGAAGAAGTTGAAGAATGGAGTAGAAGGAGAGAGTGAGGGTGGGACACGTAAACGAGAATGATCAGATTGCAGAACTAGGGGAACCTATATAGATGGCAGCCGGAAGGAGCGTGTTTGGAGGTGTGGTCCTCCTCCTGAAATTCTGATACATAATCTCCAATTCTCGCTGGCCGTGAACTCTAACTCTGGTTGGAGTTGTTGGAGTGCAGACTATTGTCATTAGCTACAATTAAAGGTGGTGGAGTTGGTCCCTCTGTCTGGTTGCTCCCTTGAAACCACCACAACTGCTTGGCAAGTACATGTTTTTGTATATAGCGCTTTTCTACTATACCTGAGCGCTCAAAGCACTTTATAGAACTTGTCTCATTTGCTTTCTTTCTGTTTTTTCTGTATAATTACTTTATAACACCAACGGATCCATCAGAGAGTTATCACCTTGTCCAAGGATGCAGACTGGAGCAGGCATGGCTCAAGCCACCATCCTTTTGATAAGTAGATAACCTGCTCTACTGCCTGAGCTAAACCAACCCATTGAACCTTAAGCCTATGTGCTAACTGGCTAGCATGTTATTTTCAGCTGCAAAACAATAAATCATCCATCGATTCACTTCCGCTTATCCTTATGAGGGTCACAGGGAGCCTATTCCAGCTGTCACAGAGGTGGGGTAGACCCTGGACAGATCACTAGCCTGAAGCAGGGCTAACGCTTAGAGAAAGACAACCATTTAGACCTATGGGCAATTTAGAATCACCAATTAACCTAACCCCAATGACAGCATGTCTTTGGACTGTTAGAGGAATCTGGAATCTGCTGCCCATCACAATAAAGATGGAGAACCAGCTTCAACAAAACAACGTTGGTGAAGTCTGGAGAGGCCTCAGAACCATCTCGGGCCACAAACAGCAGAACTCTCTGCCTGGGAGGGATGTGAGATGGGCAAATGAACTGAATCATTTCTTCAACAGATTTGACTCAGCCATGAGGCAGTCTGCAACATCGGCTGCAGACTCACCCACCCCCACTGCTGCTGTTCCACCTCAGACACTTCACACCTCCTCTATTCACCCTGCTCACTCCCCCCCACCCCCAACAACAGCATCCAATACACACTCAACACAAGGCTCCAGCCTGTCTCTCTCAACCACCCAGGTTAGGAGGGAACTGAGGAGGATTAATGGCAAGAAGGCAGCGGGTCCAGATGGCATCAGCTCGAGGGTCGTCAGGTCCTGCGCAGACCAACTGTGTGGGGTGATGGAGCACCTCTTCAACCTGAGCCTGAGGTTGGGAAGAGTCCCACAGCTCTGGAAAACCTCCTGTGTTGTACCAGTGCCAAAGACTTCACGCCCCAAGGACCTCAACAGCTACAGGCCGGTGGCTCTGACATCCCACCTGATGAAGACCCTGGAGCGGTTGGTCCTGGCTCAGCTTCGGCGCCTAACAAGCTCATCACTGGACCCACTTCAGTTTGCCTACCAGCCTGGCATTGGAGCGGATGATGCCATCATTCACCTCCTACATCGTTCCCTCGCTCACCTGGAGACCGCTGGAAGCACTGTGAGAATCATGTTCTTTGATTTCTCCAGTGCCTTCAACACCATTCTTCCCTCGGTTCTAAAGGACAAGCTGGTGAACTCTGGAGTGGACCATCACCTCACTACCTGGATCCTGGACTACCTCACCGACCGACCACAGTATGTGAGGACTCAGGGCTGTGTGTCGGACAGGGTCGTCTGCAGTACGGGGGCCCCACAGGGAACGGTTCTGGCTCCGTTCCTCTTCACCATCTACACTGCAGACTTCTCCCACAATTCCACCCAGTGCTTCCTGCAGAAGTTCTCTGATGACTCTGCAATAGTCGGCCTCATCACTGATGGGGACGACAAGGAGTACAGAGGTCTGACCCAAGACTTTGTGGACTGGTGCCAGCTGAACTACCTCCAGATCAACGCCAGTAAAACCAAGGAACTGGTGGTAGACTTCCGCAGGCACAAGCATTCTCCACTGCAACCACTGAACATCCAGGGTATGGACATTGAGGCTGTGGACAGCTACAGGTACCTTGGTGTTCATCTGAACAATAGACTGGACTGGACTCATAACTCAGACGCCCTCTACAGGAAAGGGCTGAGCAGGCTGTACCTGCTGCGGAGACTCAGGTCGTTTGGGGTGGAGGGCCCACTCCTGAAGACCTTCTATGACTCTGTGGTGGCTTCTGCTATCTTTTATGGTGTGGTCTGCTGAGGCGGCAGCATCTCTGCTGGGGACAGGAAGAGACTGAACAGGGTGATCCGAAGGGCGAGCTCTGTTCTGGGATGCCCTCTGGACCCAGTGGAGGTGGTGAGTGACAGGAGAACGGCGGCTAAGCTGTCATCCCTGATGGACAACATCTCCCACCCCATGCAGCAGACTGTGACAGCACTGAGCAGCTCCTTCAGTGGGAGACTGCGGCACCCACGGTGTGGGACGGAGAGATTTCGCAGGTCTTTCCTCCCCACTGCTGTCAGACTCCATAATAAAGACTTTAACTGATCAAGCACACACATCCATACATATGCAATAATACTAAGTGCAATAATCCTTTCTGTCATCGTTGTATTTTTACTCAGTTGTATATAGTATTTGTATTTGTATTCTATTTTTATCTTATTGTATATTTATTTTATTTTATTCTACTGTATATAGTATATTATTTTATTCTATTCTGTACAGTTGTGTACTGTATTTATTCTTATTGTATTCTAATTTTTGCCTCATAACTTTTGCACTGTCCACTTCCTGCTGTGACAAAACAAATTTCCCACGTGTGGGACTAATAAAGGTTATCTTATCTTATCTTATCTTATCTTATCTTAAATCAACAATAAATCTTTAGAATTATTTTATTTTGTCATGGTCCTGAGTCTGAGGACTCAGTGTTTTGTGTTTCCTTATGCTTTTGTTCATTCCGAGTGTGTATTCTGTTGTTATTTTGCCATTTGTTAGGTTTCTGTTCTTTGCCTGCCTGCTCCCACTTCTCTGTGTTCCCTCTGTCTGTCCATGGTGTTTTTGTGTCTGCTCATGAGTCTGCCTGTCAAGTTCAGTGTCCTGTCTGGTTCTCTGTCTGTTAATTTCCTGTTTTATTCTGAAGGTTCATGTCTGATGTGAGTGTGTTCAGTTTACATTTCCCCTGTCCCGTCAGCTCTGATTCCTCCCAGCTGTGTTGCCCTCCTGTCTCTTATCCCCTGATTACTGGTGTGTGTATTTAAGCCCTGTGTGTTCTCCTGCCTGTTGCCGGTTCGTCTGTATTACTCCATGTAAGTCCGCGCTTTTCTGCATTCATCTGTGTCTCTCTGCGGTTTTGTATCCTCCGTCAGTCTGCGTCTCTCTGCCTTTCTCCCCGTGTCCTGTGGATTTCTAGTTGCTCTTTAGTTTTCCCAGTTTAGGTTTCCGTTAGTTTGTCTCATTATTCGTTTTCTGTTCCTGCCACTGACACCTTGTAAATAAACTCCACTAATCTTTTCATACACTGCTTGCTCTTGGGTCCTTTTTCCAACTCCACACGGCTCGCCTCGGCAGCCGTGACAGTACGAACCGGCCACTATGGACCCAGCAGCAGTCAACCCGCCCGAGGAGCTCCGGAAGGACATTATGTACTCAGTGGACAAATTAATTAACCTATGGCTGGAGCATGAGGGGAGAGAATTCCGCCAAAGCATAGCTGTTCGGCTACAGCGCTTACTTTCTGGTCTCCCCTGGTTGCTCAGCTCACTTCACCCGCTCACACAGAATTTTGTTCTGAACGAGCTTCATCTTCTCCCCCTTGCTACCACCCACCCTGCAACTCATGCTTCACTCCCCGACCCGACGGAGAGTGTCCTGCCCGGCCCGTCGGTCCAGCCTTCAAATGGGGATCAGCACTCACGCCGTCGACGCCCCTCGCCACAGTCGGACCCCAGGATATCAGAGCGGCCGACTGAGGTGAGTAGGAAGGATAACAGTTCCAATTCGGACCTTAAGACTTTTTCTTCCGGGATTGTTCGGGGTGTGTCAGTGGGAGCTAATTCGCTAAGCCTACCTACCTTCGTGGTAACCGATCTCTCCCAGGTTGGCATTTTTAAGACTTCAGTGAAAGCAAAGGGCTGTTGTTCTTCTGAAACTGTTAAACCCGTGTCAGCCAACCCAGGGTCTGCTAAAACTGTGACATATAACCCAGAGACCATTAACACCAGCTCTGATAATACTAGGACTGTTTATTCATTTGAACCGCGGCCTCAAGCTCAGTTAGCCGCGCGGCCTCAAGCTCAGTTAGCCGCACGGCCTCAAGCTCAGTTAGCCGCACGGCCTCAAGCTCAGTTAGCCGCACGGCCTCAAGCTCAGTTAGCCGCACGGCCTCAAGCTCAGTCTCTAATTCCACCACCGTTGTCATCACAACCACTATGTCAGTCACCCTCAGTTCAGCCTCCTGTTCAGCAGCCACCAGCCCTGCATCCTGTGTCAGTAGTTCCACCTGTAAAACCATACAAGTCAATTCTACCCGAAAGACACTGCTCCTCGCCCATCCACTCCAAGCAGAGAGACAAATCTAACAATACTGTCAACAGTCCTCAAAAGCTGACCAGTTCTGAGACTGCGACACACTCCAGGGCCTCCCCAGAGGCCGGGGTTCAGCCCCCAGCTGACTCTGGATCCCTGGAGGTCAAGAAGCCAGCTGAGGACTGCACCCAGCTGTCACTGCCTGAGCAGAGTCAACGCTCTGGGCAGCTGAAGTCTGCTATGTGTTTGCCAGGGGCCACTGTGCCTGCTGGTTCTGTTCTGTCTCTGCCAGAGGTCCCCGCGCCTGCTGGTTCTGTTCTGTCTCTGCCAGAGGTCCCCGCACCTGCTGGTCCTGTCCTGTACCTGCCAGAGGCCCGTGTGCCTGCTGGTCCTGTTCTGTCCCTGCCAGAGGCCCGTGTGCCTGCTGGTCCTGTTCTGTCCCTGCCAGAGGCCCGTGTGCCTGCTGGTCCTGTTCTGTCCCTGCCAGAGGCCCGTGTGCCTGCTGGTCCTGTTGCCTTCCTGCCAGAGGTCTCCGCACCTGCTGGTTCTGTTGTGTTCCTGCCAGAGGTCTCCGCACCTGCTGGTTCTGTTCTGTGTGTGCCAGGGGCTCCAGTGCCCACTGGTTCTGAGACTGTTTTTGCTGGGGGGCCCGAGGAGCCCGTCCAGCCATCTGCCTCGTCAGCTGGGGGGGCCCGAGGAGCCCGTCCAGCCACCAGCTGCAGTCTCATCACCCTCGCCTGCTGCGGCCTCAGTCTTCGGCCTCGCCTGGTCCGGTTTCAGCATCTGCTTTGGCTTCATCCTCGTCGCCTGGTCCAGCGTCTGCTTTGGCTTCATCCGGTCCAGCCTCTGCATCCTCATCAGCTTCGTCTGGTCCAGCCTCTGCAGCTTCGTCTGGTCCAGCCTCTGCAGCTTCGTCTGGTCCAGCCTCTGCAGCTTCGTCTGGTCCAGCCTCTGCAGCTTCGTCTGGTCCAGCCTCTGCAGCTTCGTCTGGGGCTGCAGGGGCCACGCAGCCTTCAGGTCCCCTACTACCACCTCCACATCGTCGGTCATCTGCCAGGCCGCTTGTTGGGCATCTCCGCCACCGTGGACGCCCTCCTGAACGCCGCCACTACCTTCCACGTGGCCGGCCTCCGGACTTGTTTCCACGCCGCTGTTGCCGTCCGCACGGTCGGCCCCCAGAACTGTTTCCACACCACTGCCTACTGCGTGGCCGGCCTCCGGACCTGCCCCACTGCCGCTGCCTTTCACACGGTCGGCCCCCGGAACTGAACTGTTTTGGCCTCCGGGTCGGCCCCCTGACCTTGTCCGTCTGGGCCTTTTCGGACTGTGTCCCTCCGTCCTGGACCCCCACCACCCGCCCTGGTCGGGTCGTTTTCTGTTTTTTGGTTCGTGGGGGTTTTTTTTTTTTTTTTGGTTTTGGTCCGTTTTTGTGTTTCTGTTGGGCTGTCTGGTGCCAGCCCTTGAGGGGGGGGTACTGTCATGGTCCTGAGTCTGAGGACTCAGTGTTTTGTGTTTCCTTATGCTTTTGTTCATTCCGAGTGTGTATTCTGTTGTTATTTTGCCATTTGTTAGGTTTCTGTTCTTTGCCTGCCTGCTCCCACTTCTGTGTTCCCTCTGTCTGTCCATGGTGTTTTTGTGTCTGCTCATGAGTCTGCCTGTCAAGTTCAGTGTCCTGTCTGGTTCTCTGTCTGTTAATTTCCTGTTTTATTCTGAAGGTTCATGTCTGATGTGAGTGTGTTCAGTTTACATTTCCCCTGTCCCGTCAGCTCTGATTCCTCCCAGCTGTGTTGCCCTCCTGTCTCTTATCCCCTGATTACTGGTGTGTGTATTTAAGCCCTGTGTGTTCTCCTGCCTGTTGCCGGTTCGTCTGTATTACTCCATGTAAGTCCGCGCTTTTCTGCATTCATCTGTGTCTCTCTGCGGTTTTGTATCCTCCGTCAGTCTGCGTCTCTCTGCCTTTCTCCCCGTGTCCTGTGGATTTCTAGTTGCTCTTTAGTTTTCCCAGTTTAGGTTTCCGTTAGTTTGTCTCATTATTCGTTTTCTGTTCCTGCCACTGACACCTTGTAAATAAACTCCACTAATCTTTTCATACACTGCTTGCTCTTGGGTCCTTTTTCCAACTCCACACGGCTCGCCTCGGCAGCCGTGACATATTTATTATCCTAATGCATGGATATATATGGATATATATATATATATATCTCACACACACACACACACACACACTCACACTCACACTCACACTCACACTCAAATGGCTGGTAGGCTTTTAGCTAATATCCTTAATCACCTGTGAACAGCTGCTTTTGTTATGTAAATAAGGTGGGGCCATGCTGAGCCACTTGGAGTGGTTAGTTTCCTGAGCTACAAGGAAACTTGTGTTTCAGTTTGCCATCTTAGGGAGAAATCAACACATATGGGTGTATTTCCTTTGTTGCTGAGATTTATTGATAAAAACAGTACAAAAAACCAACCATTTGTACACATATTTACAAATAATAATAAAAAGTGAGTGAGTACACTTCAACATTTTCAGCAATCACTCACAATCCTGGCACTGCCATGGTATCTGTAGTCTGCATTTACCACATGTGTATCTGTAGCAGCGAACACATCGCACAGTGGCATGATTATTCTTGCATTTGTGTTTGACCTGACACGTGGCTCTTTTTCCAGGGCTAGGTGTGGAGGGTTGTGTCCAAAGCAACTGTTCTTTTCTTGCCTTCTTCCCAGCTTCCCAACACTATCACATAAATAAAGTGTCCCAGGTACTTAAATTTAATAATCGAAATTTTAATCATATACGTAATAATTTAAATATGAATGTAGCAAAAACGTATTTTTACTCAATGATCATCTCTCATATGAACTTCAATAACTTAGTGAAACTTAAAAGAGTGAGTTTAATATATAAAGTCTTACACTCCCTTGCTCCACCACCACTAAAGCAGTTCATTAGGCATAAAGAAAGCTCAGACAGGACCACACGAGCTACAATCCGAGGAGACTTGTTTATACCCCACAGACGGACAGCATTTGGGCAGAACGTCCTTTCTGTCCAGGGTGGCCATCTGTGGAACAGTCTTCCTCAACCCATTAGAGAATGCTCGACATTCAATTTGTTTAAGGCAAAGGTTAAAAACTGGTTATGGACAAATCAAGTTTGTGATCATGTATGAGTTGCATAGTTTTAATGTTTTATTTGGGAACAGAATGGTGTGTATGTGTAAGTTTGGTGACGGAGTTTTTATTATGAATGAATGATGAATTTTTATGAATTATTGTCTATTTTTATGCTTAAGGACAACAGATGAAAATTAGCCCTTGGCTATAATCTGGTATGTTTACATTCATGTAATTCTTTTTTTACATTTATGTTCATTAACATGCACTGTCCTAAATAAATGAATAAATAAAATTCAAATGCCAAAATAATTCTGTAGACCTATAAACTTTGTACACACCAAAGCTGTTTTCTGCCTTCCGTTCACTATGAACAGGCATGTATTTTCGGTTTATGCATGCCCAACTTTGTGCTGAAATGTTTAAAAGAATGTGAAGTATGAGCACAAGCTCACTATGTGAAAACAGCTGTAGCAGGGAAACCCGGGAGGACTTAGTTATGCTCGGCAGTTTGTTGCAGGCCAATACATGTTGGCAAAACAACATGCAGACATTACTCAAACAGCTGATAAGTGACATGTTTGCTTATGTGCCTCCACCATGTTTGCACAATTCAGCTTTCCAGAATTCTTCAATCCAGTGGAGTTTTTAGCTGCTATACAGAGCAAAGTACAGCACAACATAGTAGGTTTTGTAATAGCCTCTAAATGCCAGGTATTTCAGATGTGAGGGAAAACAGCAGCTGACAGCTATCCACCATGCCTGCAACACACCGGGCTTTTGCTCTCATCTCTCTGCTGTCCTTCAGCGCAGCAGCACCAACAGTAGACGACTGCAATCAGCTGACCCAGCCTCTGCAAGCTAACGAGCTTCACCAGGTACAGGTCCCTTGACCTCTAACCTCAGCTGTCTTTTTCCCTCACAATATGACAATTAGGCCCAGAGTTGTTTTGTCAGTTTTCCCAGCTTTGGCTCTTCACACCTTGCCATGTAGTGGGCTGATTGGGGTGGCGGTAGCTCAGTTGGCAGAGCAGGTCAGCCACTAACCAGAAGGTTGGTGGTTTGATCCCAGGCTGCTCCAGTCTGCAAGATACTGACAGGCAGCATTTTATTCATGATGATATTGTAATGTTATATACATTTGAGACCCGAAAAGTGAGACAATGTAGAAAAGTGGCTGTTATTTCACAACAGCTAATGCAATATCTTTTCCTCTTTTTTAATTTTTGAAGTTCATTAAAAGCAGCTATTGTTTGCAGTTTCATAAGAAAGCAGTTGCAGTGACATACAGAGGTAAAATACCAAAAATTGTATCCATATTCAAACCTTTCTGAACCTAACTGTATGTTCTTTCACTCTGAATAGATCCTGGGTAGGTGGATCTTTATTCAGGGGCTTGCCGGTAACGGTAGCTTGGGCGACACTTTGAGGTTTCTGGAAAGTACATGGATGGTGCTGAATACAACATCAGACAGTCGGACCCTGCAGGCAGAGATAGCTGGCCGAGTGGTTCAACAGCTGGACCAGTCTGTTCAGCCACAGTAAGTATTTTTAAGTATTTTTCCCTGTTCTCTAATCTGGAGGGGGAGGGGGGGGCAGTAAATATTCAGATAGCAGTGGTGATCCTGGCAAAAGCAAATGGCCATAAGTCAAAAACTGCTTGAGGCAGACAACTAGATGATGACACTGTTTCAACGGAAACACGAGACACTGGAGAAGAAAATCCAAACCTACATGGGCTTCTGTTAAAAAAGTGATATATCTCTTATATCAGTGTCAATACCAATACATTTAACTTACCTATATTTGTAATTTACAGAGACTAAAATTACATGTTTTTTGCATATTGAGCTAATTCTTTACATTTTGACGTTAGAGTTCCAAAGATGGAGGATGCCTCCATCCCAACCAATTCCCAGGGACCTGAGCTTTCTTCAAACCTTAGCTCCCACCCTGTCAGCAGTTCCACACCCCATCTGGTCATGAAGTAAGCCATGCTTCTAATATTATTAAGAGAGAATTAAACCCTACCTTCATCACTTACTAGTCAAAGTAAACAACAACCACTTTTTATTTGTGTGCTCTGGTGTGGGATCTAAGGCCAAAGTCTGCTGCACACAGGCAACCACGCTCCAAGCAACTCTCTGCAATGTTGGCTCTGGCCTTTGTCTTTCATTTACATACATCTGTTCCTTTGTAAATCGCTAACCTCTGTTCAGAACTGAATTCCCAAAGTTTTTCATCAATGTCACATTTCTGGAGGGATTTTTTAAGGGTGTTATGAGGCAGGTAGGTGATATGTGTTATACACAGGTGAGTTGTTGTTGTTTGTGCATAGCTTCATCATAGCTACCATAGCCACCACAAGTCAGGAGAAAATTGAGGTAAGACAGCTGTTCTCATAGTAGACACAGGTAGCTGAACAGTAGATTGTTTAATTAAAAACCCACTGTGTGCACAGAGGCAAAACTAAGAAAACTGTGTCTTTGTCCAACCAATCAGAATCAGAATCAGAAAGGGTTTTATTGCCAAATGTTGAGCAGGTTTACAACATTAGGAAATTGCTGCGGTGCTTCAGTGCAAACATACTAGAGATGGACCGATCCGATATTACGTATCGGTATCGGTCCGATACTGACCTAAATTACTGGATCGGATATCGGAGAAAAATAAAAAATGTAATCCGATCCATTAAATATCACGAAAGCACCTCACAAAACTTGCAACACGCCGTAACTCACCTCAGAACGTTAGCACGTCGGAGCAGTGTGCATCACGTGATAGAGCGGCTGTGGCATGCGGGACCTGTCGGTGGTCTGGATAGCATGTGGAGCTTCGCTAGCAACCCGGCATTTCATCTCCGACAAAGTTATCCCGAGAGAAGTAAAGCAAGTGTGTAAGTCCATCTCTGAATGTTTGTAAAGCATTCCTGCGTTAAGCTTAACAAGCGACTGCCTCTTCTTGCTGCTACTTCAATCATGAAACTGCTTAACGATCAGCTGATCGGCTTTTCTCTCTTGTTTGCTTTTGGCCCACTTTGCACCGGAAAGAGGAAACCAGCGGCTGAACAACAGCAGCACATTTAAGCTTGATCAGCTGTTGTTAGAATTTATTTAATATTACTTTCTACACCAGGATCTTTTTCTATGTAGCTGACGCTGGTAACTGTGCAGGGGCGGATCTAGCAAAGTTTAGCCAGGGGGGCCGATAGGGCATTAACAGGGAAAAGGGGGCACAAAGACATACTTTTCTTTCTTATTCTCATTTAAAATGTCGAGCTTTTAATAAATAATTATCTGACACCCAAAGTTTTAATTTGATGTAAAATGAATAGAAGTCCATTACTGTATATAGTGACTATTAAGTCTAATATATATACCCTAGTAAGCTATAGTACTTTTTCCTTTGGGAAGGTACCATCTGTGCAGTCTGCAATTTTGTTGAAGAAAGATGTTGAATCTATTTAATATTTCTTGAAAAATAATTGATTTCTGTGCATTTTTTTTCACACTGCATCAAATTAAGGTTGATTACGGCGATTAAGCATCATGAGGTGGAGCGTGAGGGGTGGTTCCCTATTTTTTATTTATTTATTTTTGTTGTTGCTGGGAGTTGGAACCCTATTAGTTAGGTTGCTTAATATTTATGCTAAGTACTCTTTAAAATACCAGAATAGGGAGGATGGTGTAGGTTTAAGTTTATTAGATTGATCAGTATTGCTGAAATATGAAATTTTTTTTTTTTGCATACAGGTATAACAGAATAGCTTTAGTGTAGTTGTTGTTTTAAACTTGAGTATGAACTTATACAAAATGCAGCAAGATATTTAAAAAACAGTTTTGTTGATTAAAAAACACTATATCGGATTCATATCGGTATCGGCAGATATCCAAATTTATGATATCGGTATCGGTATCGGACATAAAAAAGTGGTATCGTGCCATCTCTAAAACATACTGTTATAAATACTGTCATAAATTACGCTTAAATAGACATAAAAATAAAAATAAGAATTAAAAGTGCTACGTAGAAAGATATATGCATGAGTGCAGGTGGTGATCAGTGCCAAACATGGAATGATGCAGTGAACACAGCGTAGGGTCATGTGTTAGTGGTGGGAACAGTCATACGTTTATTGTTCATGTGTCCAACAGCAGAGGGGAAGAAACTGTTCTTATGGCGAGAGGTTCTGGTGCGAATGGACCGGAGCCTCCTGCCTGAGGGGAGCGGGTCAAACAGACTGTGTCCAGGGTGAGAAGGGTCAGCTGAGATCCGAGCTGCACGCCCCAGTGTCCTGGAGGTGTACAGGTCCTGCAAAGATGGGAGTCTGCAGCCAATCACCTTCTCAGCAGAGCGCACAACACGCTGCAGTCTCTGTTTGTCCCTGATAGTGGCTCCAGCGTACCACACGGTGATGGAGGAGGTGAGGATGGACTCGATGATTGCAGTGTAGAACTGCATCATCGTCCGTGTTGGCAGGTTGAATTTCTTCAGCTGCCTCAGGAAGTACATCCTCTGCTGGGCTTTCTTGATGACGGAGGTGATGGTGGGCTCCCACTTCAAGTCCTGGGTGATGGTGGTACCCAGGAAGCGGAATGAGTCCAGGAAGGAGTGGGGCTGTGTGCTTCCTGATGTCGTCCACAATAATCTCCACTGTCTTCTGGGCATTCAGCACCAGGTTGTTGTGGCTGCACCAGGACACCAGACGTTCAACCTCCCTCCTGTAGGCAGACTCATCCCCGTCCGAGATACAGACCTGTTGGCTCTGTATGCAAACTGCAGGGGGTCCAGGAGGGGGGCCGTGAGGGTCTTGAGATAGGAGAGAACCAGGCGCTCAAATGACTTCATGACCACAGATGTCAGAACCACGGGTCTGTAGTCATTTAGTCCAGTGATCCTAGATTTCTTGGGGACAGGGATTATGGTAGAGGACTTGAAGCAGGCAGGCACATGACATGCCTGCAGTGAGGAGTTGAAAATGCCAGAAAACACTGGGGCCAGCTCGTTTGCACAGTGTCTGAGGGTGGCAGGAGACACACCGTCTGGGCCAGGAGCTTTCCGAGCATTCACTCTTAAACTGCTTCCTCACATCTGCTTCATGAATATGAAGAGTTGTGGTGGGAGGAGGTGGTGTGAAATCCTCCTTGGTGTGGGGTTTGGAGGGAGGTGTTGTAGGTGAAGTGTTTGATGGGGGTGATGGCTCTATGGAGGGGGGAGAGGTGGGGGAATGAGTGTCCAAAGTGTCTCTATTGTTGGGGCCGTTGGAGGTGTGAAGGCTGCCTGATGGCTCGTCAAAACGGCAGTAGAAGTCGTTAAGGGTGTTGGCTAAGAGCAAGTCATCAGTGGAGTGGGGGGTTTTAGGCTTGTAGTTGGTGATATTCCTAAAACCTTTCCACACAGAGGCCGAGTCATTCTCTGAGATCTGCTGCTGCATCTTCTCAGAGTGCTGATGTTTAGCAATGTCCACTTCTTTAGTGAACCTGTACTTGGCCTCTCTGTAGCAGTCCCTGTCTCCGCTTCTGAACGCCTTACTCTTTTCCAGCCACAGCTTTTTGAGTTTAGGAGTAAACCAGGGTTTGTCATTGTTATAACTCACCCTGGTGCGTGATGGCACAATGCTGTCCTCACAGAAGTGGATATAGGAGGTGACAGTGTCCGTAAACTCGTCCAAGCTGTTAGAAGCAGCCTTCAATCATGGACCTAACTGTAGGGTGAGGAGCTCATTCATCTGAGAGGTGATCAGATTAACTGAGATGTATTGTGCTGTTCTACAAATCATAATGGCGGAGATAATGGTGGAATAGTTTTTGATAGCAAAGCTGTTCTCTGGATATATCCTATTCTCCACCTGTTTCTCAACTCTCACTCAGAGAGCTGCATTTACACTGTTTTATTCTGGCTAGCATGTTACTCCCTACCTCGCGCTGCGTCAACAGGTCTGCTGGTTTTTTAACCTCAAATTTCACATCCTCATTTAACGTTTGATAGTGTTTCAGTAGATAAAGGTGAATGGCTTGGACATTAATTGAGCTGTGGTTTGGGGGAGGCCTCGAAGGGGACTGGTGACGGCTCCCGATGTACAAAATAGAAGAGAAGAAGTTGAAAAGGCGAGGGAGGGTGTGAACTGGGGGAACATATCCGGTCGTTCAGTCTGCTGTAGTTACATCCTAAGGTTTTAAAAACTGAGCTTAAATAAATGATTAGAGGTAATAAAAGCCGAGGGAGGTCAACGGTGATCACTGACTGTTTTAGGAGCTTTTTGAGATTAAATAGAAGAAAATACAAAACATTAAACATGTTAACAACACAAAAGCCATATTAAACGCAGACTACTTTAGGCCCGGAAGTAGGATTCGTCACGTCATCGCTTAACGACCGGACATTGATCAGAACCGGAAGGAGCATGTTTGGAGGTGTGGTCCCACTCCTGAAATTCCAATACTTCCAATTTGCTATACTGTTGGCAGAAAGCTGGTTGATACTGAAATGAACTGATTGCAACTTTATATAAAAACTAGTGTGGTTGCATCATGCAATTTTTATATTCTTCAAAATATTAGTTTAATCAGAAAGTGAAACTCTTCAGATTAAGAGTATCTATAGTAAGAGCAGTGGCAGAAGAAACCAGAACTCCCAGTGAACACCCACGTAAGCAAACTCTACACAAAGAGGTCCACTCTGGGGTAACCCAGGAACAGCAACAGCAACGGTGGTCATTACTGAGCCACCATGCCGCCCTCATTTGTGTTGATTAAAAAATGCCACAGATTACTCTGTTTAGAACTCAGTCTTCTATTATTAAAGTCAAATCAGGTTTGAAAGTGTCGGTCAAGGATGCATTCAGATGAGAAAAACGTCATGGTGTGCAAGTCAATATTTCTTTTGGTGTCTCATTATCAATCCAGATGAAATTTTAATGTTGCCATTTTCCACTTCCATTCTGCTTGATCATTGTTTTAGGGAGGATCGCTGCCTCAGGAATGTTCAGAACATGTCCCTAGTTGATGGCAAAGACTTAGAGTTCTACAGTAAGTTGCTTCAGTGAACAACATACAGCATGTACACATGTAATCACATCAGTTACATCTGTCACTCAGGTGTGTGATGTTTGTCACAGTACAATTTGCATGCTCAGTTGATCAGAATTGTTATCCTCCCATCATGAATGCTTGTGTTTTGTTGCACAGTGAAAATTGCCAGTTCCTATCACAGGTTCCTGCAGACCTGCCCTGACTGTCTGCTCATGCACACCTACGATAAAGTAGCCAATCACCAATTGTTCTACTTGTTTGGTAAGTATGAGCAGTGATGGAGCATTTACTAAAAGAACTGACAAGTAAAACAGTAAAATATTTACTTGATGGACTATTCATTGTATATTTTAACTGTAACTAATGAGTTGTAGTCAACTGACAATTCTTTGGCTATTTCAAATAAGGGTGGAAGGGTGGACCACTTTGGCATTCAACTCATCATTTCTTTTAGTATCTCACTTTCCTATTTGTGAAGAAGTAAGAAAAGAATATAAAAATCCCCAAACCAATGAGAAACTAGTTGTAGAGCCCAGTATGGATTTTTGCAAATGGATTTTTCTTCAACAAGTTAACTGATCAAGTGATTAATCATTTTAATATTCATCAACTAGACTATAATTGTCTTCCATCTAAATTGTAGCCATGTCTGAATACAAAGTAGCTTGAATTCAATCAGGGCTGGACTGGGACAAAAATCGTCCTGGGCATTTTGACTAGAGAACCACAAAGACATAAAACCTTTGAATGAAAACAAATGCTGTTGTGACAGTGATGTACACTGTCTTGTTGGTATATATGTATGATTTCTATACATTTTGCATCAGATGACCACTTTGGTTGTTTTGAGAATAATAGATTGCTGAATATACATTAGAGCTAAAGAGACTGTATTTTAGGGTGGCTTGCAAAATTATAATATGGAGTTTGCTAGTGTGTAAGAATACAAACAGAAAAGGCCTGGAATGTGAACAATGAACTGGGGTGCAGGGCAGGAGAAGAATTAACCCCCACCCCCAGGACAGAAGCAAGAGTTACTGCAAGAGTTACTGAGGGTGAGGGGCAGACAAATAACAAAAGGACACTACCTTAAAAGGAGATGGGGGTCAGGGTGTCAGCACCCCTGGCTACTGTACCAGTGTTTTTCCATTGTGGGGGTGTTTACTATAGGGGGAGGATACCAGAGACTAAAACTGTAGCTGTTGTGTTGAATTCTTGAGATCAGCCTTTAGAATAGGACTGCAAAGGACTGCAGTGTGCTGATCTCCAGATGTATCTGTAAGGAAAAATGGGTAACAAAAGGATTGTGTGAAACTTGGAAACATCTCTGCATGATCTCTACCAACACGAAAGGATCGGAGAGAGCAGCGTTGTCTCCCACAGTTGTAAGATTCAGACATTTTAAATGAGAATAAGAAAGAAAAGTATTTCTTTGTGCCCCCCTCCTCTCCCTGTTAATGCTCTACTTGGCCCCCTGGCAAAACTTTGCTAGACCCGCCCCTGCACAGTTACCAGCTGTCAGCTACATTAAAAAAAAGGATGCTGGTGTTATTGGTCTCTCAGAAACAGTTCATAACTTCCCTTCACTCATGTCACCTATCATGTTTCTCCATCACCTGTTCAGCTCTGATGATCCAGTAAGGACATCTCCTGGTTTCATCTTCATGTTTCCCTCTCACCAGATAACCAACCTGACATCATGACCAGCAGCTTTACGGCTGTGGCTCCAACAAACATCAGCAGATCCTAGAAAGTAATATTAAATCAATTAAATAAATGATTTAATAAATAAATTAAATAAACAACTTATCAGGCTTTAACATGCTGCATGTATGTTTAGCGCAACATCCGCTGGTTTCCTCTTTCTGGCGCAAAGTGGGCGATAAACAAACAAGAGAGACGGGACCTGAGACAGAAAAGCCGATCAGCTGATCATTGATCAGTTTCATAACTGAAGTAGCAACAGGAGAGGGAGGGGGAGAGAGTGAGAGAAGAAGAAGCTGTGCAGCGGAGGACACAGATTAACTCCAGTTTTGTGTCTGTTTTTTTATTCTAGCTGAAGCACGGGACAAACTGCGTTCCTTTTCGCCTCAATACCATTTTCTTCTGTTTGAATGTGATGAGACTGCTTTCAGAGCCGTTGCCCAAACAAGGAGGAGAGTGTATCCGACCTCCTCGGCTGTAATTGTTCCAGCCCAGAGTCGATCATGACCAATTGGCCAATCGACCACCTGTCATTGTTTATACCGTTACAAAAAAACATAAAAACTAAAAGTCACCATCGCCCTTTGTGCCCGATACTCAGTCACAGTACTTCAAAAACACAATTACATTCCATTTCTGGGTTTAAAAAGTTCCCTGTCATTTTTTTTTTATTTAGCAAAATTCAATTCACTTTTATTTATATAGTGCCAAATTGCAACAATAGTTGTCTCAACGCACTTAAAAAAGAGTGAGAAAAGGACAAACAAAAGGTTGTTTTTACACCTGGCTGTGCAGACTGCCCTCCATGTGCTATACAGACTGAGTACTGGCCAATACATTTAGCTAACATGTCTGACTTCTGTTTGTTGTTATTTCATAAAATTGTTAAACAACACATCTGTGTTAATTGTAGCAGGTTTATATTGTAACAGATATTGTAACATTTAAGTAACCAGCAGGCTAACTGAAGCTGTCAAATAAGTGCAACATAGAGTAAACTCTTTTAAGTAGTGGAGGTAGTTCTTTAAGGAGGCAGCTGCCCGATCACACGAAACAAACAAAATACGCTTTAGGATTCAAACATCCTCGAACACTAGTGTGAGCACAATACATTCTAATGGTGCTTTTCCTGCTGTTGTTCTCTGCAGCGAGGAACAAGACTGTGACAGCTTCTGATTTAGAGACCTTCAGAAAACAAGGTGAATGCCTCAGGTTTCCCACGACACCCAAGTTTAACTACAACCCTAACAATGGTAAGCACCACATATCGTCTACATTGAAATAGAATATGAAATCAATCTGCTACATAACTTAAATGCAGTAGATTGCCCAGTGAGCAAGTTACTGATAGGTTCGTAGCATAAACCTATTGGCTGGAACGTTCAAGACAATTCTACTACACAGCAAAAGCAAGACACAAGTAGTCAAAGTTCTTTGTGTTACTCATGCATGAGGGAGAGGACTGGACGAGCGCCGTTCCTTCGCTTGACCATAGGTTGCTCTCGTCTGCCCCCTCGTAACACTGCTCTTTTATTGAGGTTACATGAATGAACATATGAGTCTTACATAGGTATACATGTTTACATGTAGACAAAGAGTACCGTGTGTGTGTGTGTGTGTGTGTGTGTGTGTGTGTGTGTGTGTGTGTGTGTGTGTGTGTGTGTGTGTGTGTGTGTGTGTGTGTGTGTGTGTGGTCAAGATGTGACCCCATAAATGAATTCCCTAATCCTGCTGGGTCTGGAAGTCCAGCCGTTCATCTAAACAAAAGGCAGTTAGACTAAAACAGATATACTTGTGTTTGCTATACCATGAAACAAAAAAAGAAGGTACGACCTCTTCTCGTGACCCCAGGATGTGAGTGTGTTTGCCAGAACACTCTGGAAGGCACACAGAGTCTTTACAGACTGCTAAGGATCAAACCTCTATCAATATGCAATTGATTATAAAACTCTAAGCATATATGAGTAAATATTTCTAAGCATAAATGACAACCTAATAATATAAACCTGACAGTTACCACACACTGAAAATGGTGTTGTAGAACAGGTTATCCCTGAACTTGTTTTAGCATTTCGGTTCATGAGTACAATAAAGCTTCAGAGGTGCTGGAAGATGGGGGTCTAATCATTTTTTGGCTGAAAGAAATCATCTCATACATCATGGACAATTTCTCAGTTTGTGATGTAATCTATCTTCTTGGGTAGGCAGGTTGAGTGTGAGGAAGTAAAACTTAACATAAGGAGGTCTATAAAGAAAAGGCACAATACAATGTAAGCTTTGTTAGATTATTTGGTAGCTGTAACTCAGGAAGTACAGCATGTCATCTAATAGTTGGGAGGGTTTTTTTTTTTTTGCTCTAATCAGTAGCCTATGCAATGTATCCTTGGTGAAGAAACTAAATGCTCTCCAATACATGAGGGATGCATCCAGTGAGGGATATTGTATATAGTGCTTGAGTAGAGATTATATATAAGAATCTGTCCATGCATTAGGATAATAAATAAAATAATTCTAAAGATTTATTGTTGATTTATTGTGATGGGCAGCAAATTCCAGATTCCTCTAACAGTCCAAAGACATGCTGTCATTGGGGTTAGGTTAATTGGTGATTCTAAATTGCCCATAGGTCTAAATGGTTGTCTTTCTCTAAGCGTTAGCCCTGCTTCAGGCTAGTGAGCTGTCCAGGGTCTACCCCACCTCTGTGACAGCTGGAATAGGCTCCCTGTGACCCTCATAAGGATAAGCGGAAGTGAATTGATGGATGATTTATTGTTTTGCAGATGAAAATAACATGCTAGCCAGTTAGCACATAGGCTTAAGGTTCAATGGGTTGGTTTAGCTCAGGCAGTAGAGCAGGTTATCTACTTATCACAAGAATGGTGGCTTGAGCCATGCCTGCTCCAGTCTGCATCCTTGGACAAGGTGATAACTCTCTGATGGATCCGTTGGTGTTATAAAGTAATTATACAGAAAAAACAGAAAGAAAGCAAATGAGACAAGTTCTATAAAGTGCTTTGAGCGCTCAGGTATAGTAGAAAAGCGCTATATACAAAAACATGTACTTGCCAAGCAGTTGTGGTGGTTTCAAGGGAGCAACCAGACAGAGGGACCAACTCCACCACCTTTAATTGTAGCTAATGACAATAGTCTGCACTCCAACAACTCCAACCAGAGTTAGAGTTCACGGCCAGCGAGAATTGGAGATTATGTATCAGAATTTCAGGAGGAGGACCACACCTCCAAACACGCTCCTTCCGGCTGCCATCTATATAGGTTCCCCTAGTTCTGCAATCTGATCATTCTCGTTTACGTGTCCCACCCTCACTCTCTCCTTCTACTCCATTCTTCAACTTCTTCACTCCTATTTAGTACATGGGGATCTGCCAGGCCCGGGAGCCATTGCCAGTCCCCTTCGAGGCCTTCCCCAAACCGCAGCTCAATTCATGTCAAAGCATTCACTACTAAAACGCTGTCCAACTTATAATGAGGACGTGGGCCCAGCTAGTGAAAGACTTACCAAATAAATTGCTTGCACATGAAAAACATAACATCCCAATTATTTGATCTTTCACTTGAAATGTGCACACAAATGCATGTTGATCCTTATACCGACCTCCACTGCAAACACAATGCAAATCTGATAGTTACAGTGAGTCACTGTAACATCCAGTCGGCCCTCTGGTCAGTCACACATCTTGGGAATCATGTTGAAGGACAGGCAGTGAAAAACACAGTGAATGGAGATGGAGCTCTTTGGGTAGCAGAATTAATGGCCGACTAGCTAAGATTTGTTTTACTCCCACATTTCTTAATGCACTTCAGCTTTCTCAAATACCACTCTGGACCCTGCTTGTCCCCAATCCAAGCTAAGATTGCAAAGCTTCTCAAGAAGATTGTCATGCAGTTGCTGGTTGCTGTTGGTTGCAGTTTAGTTGCTGGATGATTTCCATGTTATAGCAGTATCTGGTAATACAAGATGAAAGTTAAAGAAAAAACATATATAAACATGAAGTAAGAAAGACTACAGCAAACTTATCTTTGCATGTTTCACAATGTTAATGACTCCAAAGTTCATCTCATCACAAGAATCTGTGCCATTGTAGTTAAAGTAAGACAGGATGAGAAACAATAGAATTTACAGCCACTGCCATCTATTGTGTAAGAACATGACCCCTTGGAGAGAAAGGTAATCTGTATATTTAGCATTTAATGGAGGGTAAAGGACACTTGGAGGTGGGGAGGACCTAAGGATTTGCATTTGATGTCACTTCTCCAGAACGATCTATTCCTGTTTGTCTGTGAATCTTTATTCCCTTTACAGAACTGTGTCCTGTGGAGGAAAAGAAGTCAGAATCCACACCTCAACAAAACCTCCACTAACAGAGTTCTTAATAACACTGCCACTGCTATTGTCAAACTTACGCTGTTGATTGGTTTTTACTCATGATTTAGTTGAAAGAAATTTGACAAGTTTGAATGTCCAAACTGTTAAGTAATTTTTACTAGTAGTAATCAGCTAAGGCATTTGATCTTTCTGAATGTAGACCTGCACTGAGGACAGACTGTCTGGCTGCTGAGTTTGGTTCTGTTTCTGTTCTGTGGATTTGTTTGCAGTGTTTTGTTTGTCTGTTGAACTGAAATTAAAAGTTTGATTAAAATACTAAACAAAAGTAAGAATGCCTGCTTTTGTAACAGAACAAATAAACAAAATTAGGCAATTATAAGACTTCTCATAAAAAACACTAAATGCAAAAGGGTTTATCAAAACACAAAGCATTCATATTAACCTAGTAAAGCTAAAATATGAGGCTACGGATGATAATAAATTAGGAGCCATTTTGGAGCCAAAAGAGCTGACTCTCTGAAAAGACCTGAACTTCCCATCACTAGTCAGTAAGCCACAAAAACCACATGTCACGGTCGCCACTGACAGAAAATGGCAGTAAACATGTTTTTAAAACTTTAAGCACTTATTTCTTAAATCCAGCTCCACACACGGTGTTACGTCTATGTCAGTTATGTGTAGCATTGCATGTCCCCTTTAACCCAAAGGAGATCCTTAAATATCCTGAATTGTTCCTAATGACAAAAACTGGCAGCTTCCCAAAAAGTGCAGTAATACTGTTATATATTAATATTGTTTTGCACTTTAAATGAGTCAGTCTTTTAAAACTACTTCTGCCTAAGATATTCGTATCAAGTATAATTATATTTTGGGGGTTTAACCCTTTGAAGGCCAGTATGTTTACATAGCTGCACTGTTTTTTAACTGGAAAAAAACCCAATAAACTAAAATATTTTCCATAAAATACATTTCAAGAAAGATTTCATTGCTATTATAATTAGGCCTTTAGATTGGCACCAAGGTTGATTTTGATTCATCATTATTTTTTTTGCAGGGGCACAGTAAATGTAATAATCATAACCTATAATGGTATATGATGTTTTTCACTTTTTCCACACTAAATGTTTATTACCTTGCTAACGTAAATAAAATTACAAGCTCAGTTTGAACTAGAAAAACATTTATTTTAGAAAGATAAATATGAACATTTATGTTGTTGGGGATGGGGAGAGAGACAGACAGGGAGAGAAGTAGTAAAGTAAATTGTGCGTGTTAGTCCCCATAGGGAAATAGTTCCTTTGCATTTAACCCATGCAGCGCCCGGGGAGCAGTGTGTAGGGACGGTACCTTGCTCAGGGGTACCTCAGGGTAGCCGTTCAGTGGAGTCGAACCCTCGACCTTCCAATCATGGGGCCACCACTCTACCTACTGAGCTATCCCTGCCCTAGTATGTGTCTGGGTGTGAGAGTCCTGCTCAGACGGCACAGTCGTTACAAATGGACAGACTGTGGTCCTTGCATGTATACTTCTCACATTTGCAGCAGGTGTTGAAAACTCTTCTCCTTTTTTCTTTGCAAAGTTCGCACTGCCTCCTGCTCTTAAATTGAATGATGGGAGCGGTCCATGAAGCCGCTGCAGTCAGATCTGTGACTACTGCTGCAGCGGCTGATGAGCGAGGAAGGCGCTCTCTCTTTGCTATGTGTGGGTTCACCAGCATTTCTCCCACTTCTTCAATGAAGACCCTCCGTCTGTGTCCTTTCTGCTTCGGCCAGGATGACTCGATTGATGTCCACAGGACGTAGGCATTGTAAAGTGAAACATCAAGGACGTTGTGGAAGAGGGCCAGTGGCCAGTAATTTGTTTTCCTCCTGCAGGAGTAGGTGCCAACAATCTAACAAAAAAAGAAGCATAAAACATACATATATATTAGACAAGAATATGAGCAAGAATGAATAACTATATGCATAACTGGTTCAGGGCTAGCAAAATTTCAAAATCCCCGGTTGCCCTTCGGGCAGGGACTCTTCAGTTTTTGGTAGCCCAAAATAAATTTAAGTAGCCCGAATAAAGAAGAGAGCAATTTTTTGATTGATGTTTTGTTTCCTGTTTAGTTTCCTTTACAATATTATACATTAAAGTATAATATTGTAACGGAAACAAAACATTAAACAAAAAATTGTTGAAACACAAATTACAACATTGTATAAAAATTACAATCATCAACTCAAATACTTGGTTCTAATTGAACAGAAATTTCTATGAACTTGTAAGAACTGTGTAGGACATGAATCAGTCTGTGTCAGATCAGAATTTGAAATTTCCACTGAAGTCACGGGTAAGAGACAAGTGGAACCAAGATCGAGGCCATTTGCTTTTTGAAGCTTGCAAAGACTGCTAAATTGTGCCAGTGGTAGTTCACTCTTTGCAACATAGTACGCTGTTCTATTTGCAATTGGTGTTTGTTCTGGGAAAGATATTGCAGACTGAGCAATAATGCATTTCTTGCATTTCTCATGGGTTCTAATGGGGGCCTTTCCAGGGAAAACCAACAACACACCCGGCAGAACATTATGTTATTTACACGGGTGCACATAAGAGGTCTGCAGGTGCCGCATTCGCTGTCAAAATAAAAGACGCACCAGATAAGAAGTTGCAACGCGCGTTTGCGTCCATATAAAAAGCAGTTTTTGTCCGCTAGAGTGGGATTTTGACGGCACATTCTGCACCACATCTCTGTGCGTTCATCATTTGTTTGAAGCCAGCTCACCTCCTGCAACCACTTTTCCGAGAATACGTGCTTCTTTTGTGGTTCGGACTCCTTCTGACATTTGTTTGGAGGTGGAGGAACGCCAAAGCAATTGCTTAAAGGAGCTTCTTCGACATCTTGAAAAGTTCTAAACAAATGTCTGTCCTCCTCCAGAAAATCTTATGTACGCAAACACGCGTTGCAACTTCTTATCTTGTGCGTGTTTTTTATTTTGACAGCGAATGCACACCTGCGGACCACTTATGTGCAGCCCTGGTTATTTAGCTCATCATATCGCAGCCACAGAAATTATTTTGTCCATGAAACCATAAAGCTGCACTTTCTTTTTGCCTTATAGTCTGATTTGTCATAACTTTTCCGTTTTGTGGTAAGCTTTTCTTTGGCTGTCACTTCTTCACCCTGACCTGTCTTATTTGGCTCAGCAGAACTAAAATACATATCCTGCTGCATTTACACACGGACTCACATAACGGTCAGCGATTCTCTGCGCCATCAACCTCTTACATGTTTAACCCTTGGAGATCCTTAAAAAAGACATCCACCTTTGCTTTTAATGGACATAAATGTCCATTCCCCAAAAAGTGCTATAAAAACTTTATATATTAATATTTTTTTCCACTTTAAATTGGTCAGTCTTTTAAAACTACTTCTCCCTGAAATATTCATATAAAGTTTTAATTATATTTTCGTTGTTTTAAATCCTAGTTTTATTACATGAGCGTCCTGTTTTTTTAGCCCCAAAAAACAAAAAACTAAATATTTTCCAAAAAAAACATTTGAAGTAATATTTGTTTGTTATTATAATTAGGCCTTTAGATGGACCAAAGATTGGCACCAACATTCCTTTCGATCCACTTTTATTTTTTTTGTAGGAGCAGATTTAAAAAAAATGCATCCACCTTTATGCCTAAGGACAATTCCCCAAAAAGTGCTATAAAAACTTT
Source organism: Copadichromis virginalis (assembly GCF_057382275.1). Classification (NCBI taxonomy): domain Eukaryota; kingdom Metazoa; phylum Chordata; class Actinopteri; order Cichliformes; family Cichlidae; genus Copadichromis; species Copadichromis virginalis. The sequence goes on from NC_140619.1 coordinate 2,739,914, forward strand.
ATATATTCATATTTTTTTCCACTTTAAATTGGTCAGTCTTTTAAAACTACTTCTCCCTGAAATATTCATATAAAGTTTTAATTACATTTCGCGGATTTTAACCCTTTATATCCCGGTTTCGTCACATGAGCGCACTGCTTTTTTTGCCCCAAAAAACAAAAAACTTGAATATTTTCCAAAAAAAACATTTGAGGTAATATTCAATTGTTATTATAATTAGGCCTTTAGATGGACTAAAGATTGGCACCAACATTCATTTCGATCGCCTTTTTTTTTTTTTTTCAGGACCAGAAAATGGTCCCCAGGCGGCCAATGCTGCTGCTCTAGGCCGAAAGAAGTGCATCTTCCCGGGGTAAGTCGCGACGATCACCAGGGCACGATCACTGGGGACTCCTTTCTACAGCACACACCACGTGACAACAAATACGTCATTTCCTGTTGATTAAAAAAAAATGCACCGTCTCACGGCCCTAGGGACCGAAAATGGTCCCGCCCGATCAGCGGGCGAAGCCGCTGCTGCACGCCGGGAATCAGGCTTCCTTTCCCGCAGGTCTGTCTAAGCAGCCCGCTGTTTTCCAGCAGGGGTCAAATGTGAAGCAAGGGCGCCACCCGGTGGACAAATAAGAAAATTACAATTCTAAGGCCCCTAGTTCAAACTAAAACTAAATTTACACCACAATTATAAAATATAATTAAAAAGAAAATTCTTTGACAAATTTGGCTATATTCCACTCAACACAGTGAAAATGGTTTAAAATTAAAAATGCAAAATACCATAAATGTCCCTAAGGACCTCTGAGGGTTTTAAGCTGGGGGAGATTTCACTTGTAATGTTTGCATAGTAAGCTAACGATTAATAAGACGATGTCAGAGGAATTGGTGCACAAATTATCATCACTCACCAATCAGTGCTGTCGCTCTCTATACACAGTTCGCACGATTGCAAAGTGAAAGCAAAAAACAAGCGCAAATTCAAACGCGATTTCAATATGTCACATATTGACAGTGGCTCACCCAATGACATAATTACCCAGCTACATTTCCGAAAGAATGCAAAAGCACTGACATATATTTTTCCTTCCTCTGACAGCCCGACGGGCAGGGCAGAGATAGATTTTGGTACCCTGACTGGAAAAATCGCTAGCCCCGGGACGTCGGGCTAGCGATATCGCAAGCCCTGTGGTTCGTAATGACACCTACCTTATCAAGGTTGTCGACACCTCCTTTGCATTTGTTGTAATCTTCGATTATTACAGGCTTTCTCTTCCCTTCTTTGCTCACGTCTGGGCAGCGGTGTTTTGTGCTTAGTAGCAGCACATTCTTGCCCCGTCGGGGGATGTAAGACACAAGTGTGTGGGTGTTTGTAAAAGCGAAGATGGAGGAGAAGATCTCTCTCTTTTTTGCCTGGAGCAAATGAGGTGGAAGCTCAGGCTTGTTTTGGCGAATTGTGCCAACCAGGGCCATTTTCCTCTTGAGTAGCTCATCTGCCAGTGCACAGGAAGTGAAAAAATTATCACAGGTGACGACGTGTCCCTGGAGCCCCTCTGTCATGTCCAGGACCACCCTCATCCCCTGGTTGACTTCAACACGATCTGGAGCTGCTTTGCCCGTGTACACCTGCAGTCTCCATGCGTAGGATGTTTTGACATCACAGGCTGCCCAAATCTTGATACCATATTTGGCCGGCTTCTTTGGCATGTACTGCCTGAAGCTACACCTGCCTTTGAACGCGACGAGTTGTTCATCCACACAGAGATCTCTGTCTGGGCTGAACAGCATCTCCAGGCGGTGCGTCCACATATTCCAGACTTTGCGGAAGGGAGCCATCTTGTCAACATGGCGTGGGGGGCGGGATAGCTTATCATCGAACCGCAGTGCTCTGCTGATGTTCTGAAACCTGTTCTCGGACATCGTAGCCCGGAAAATGCTCCGTCCCCATTTTTCACTCCAGAGGCTCTTCGTTGATTCGTGTTTTGACCTGTAAACACCGGACAAAACGAGCAGCCCCACATAAGCCCGAAACTCCTCTGCGTCTATATCTCGCCAGCCGGGAATTTTGCGATTCCCATGCAGGTTTGTCATGGACACAATATGCTTCACGATCTCATCCGTTAGAAACAGCGCGAAGCTGGATATGGGGTCAACGATTCGGAGAGTGGCATAGCGTGTAGGTCCCGGGGTCAGACCAGTGGCTGCTGGGATGTAGCGGAACGTCTCAGCGTTTGTGGGAGACCAAGATATTTTTCCATTTTTTGACGTCCATGCTGCTTCATCAATTTTCTCTCCGTTTTCATCTCCGGCCGCTGCTGCTTCATCAATTTTCTCTTCGCTTTCATCTTCATCTGAGTCGGAACTGGACCCCAGCTGCTCTGTTTCTGCCTCCGATACCTCCTCCTCTTCCTCCTCTTCCCCAGATTCCACGGGGGATAACGCGGAGCTATCCTCGTACTCAGAGTTCATGATGACTGACTGTTGTGATATTTTGATACCATGGTAGCATTTACAGGATATTGTTTTATTGTGATATTATACAGGAAAACTGTTACTCAATAAGGCCCATTTACTAGTTGTTTTTCTCTTTCTCTCTGACCCAAGAATTGATGTGTAAGAATCACAGGCTGATACCCCAAGGTCGAAAATACCACAGAGACGAGACCACTTCCTTACTCCCATCCTCCCTTCCTTATCTTTTAGAAAAGAGCTTGTTAAAGGCCAGGTGGTTTGTTTCAGAATTCACTAATGAAAGAACTCTGTATTCTATGTCTAGGAGTGTATTTTGCTGGGATGACCATAAATTGTAACTGAAGCTGAACTATACAAAGGATACTTCTCTGCTCACAAGGCAGGAAGACGTTTCCTTATTTGGTCTGTACCGGTTTGAACTGAGAACCTGCTGACACACGAACCTTTTTTTCCTCTATATAAGCTGTTTTGTACTGAATAAACCTTTGAGTTGGTTTGGGAAGGCAACCTGAAGCAGTCTGTGTTTCCTTGTTCTCCCAAGCTACTCCCGGCGCTGTAACTAACCCAGCTGAACAGCATACTTGAGCGTTACTTTGAATAATTAGGAATCTTATAAGGAAAGGACAAAACTCTGCTTATCGGTGCTCACGCCTTGGAGGGAAACCGGGACGGAGATTTTCTCTTCACTGGATATCACGGATATTTAAATAGATTTCCTTATGCGGCCAGGAGATCGTTTCTCTTGAATTCCCTTTTGGCAGCACATGCAGGACTAAACCGATTCAAAACTCTATCCGGTTAGTCGTCACGCATGGACCCTGCTTCCGGTCAGTCCAGCTAACGTAAAGCTACAAACATCTCTACTGTTTAGGCTACGTCCACACGTACACGGGTATTTTTAAAAACTGAGATTTTCCGTTTTCGTTTTAAAAAATAATCCCGTCCACACGTGAAGGCAGAAATGAAGGAAAACGCTGCTAGGAACATGCCAAACCAACAGGTGGCGATGTAGTCCTAACCGTGTAGAAATGTTGGCCAATCAGAAGTCTAGAAGCCTCGGCGGGAAAAAGTAAACAAAGCTGGGGCATAGAAGCAGAACCCAGTCATATGTGTTAAGGCAGCGTCCCCAACCCCCGGGCCTCGGACCGGTACCGGTCCGTGAGTCGTTTGGTACCGGGCCGCGAGAGTCGAGGCTCAGGTGTGAAATGTATAGTTTTCAGGGTTTTTAATTGGTCTTCAGCGTTATTTTGTTATCATTCTTATCGTTTACTCGGTTTTCCTGGGTCTTTTCACGTGTGTTATGAATAAATCTTCTTTTTTTTGGTACCGGTACTAGTTTTATTTTGTTGTGTTTATCCGCGACACCTTAAAGGCCGGTCCGTGAAAATATTGTCGGGCATAAACCGGTCCGTGGCACAAAAAAGGTTGGGGACCGCTGTGTTACGGGACAGTAACTGTGTGTGTATATGTGTCTTCAACCTTTCCCTCTCTCTGTCTGTAGTCCCAGCCTGCTTCAAAATGGCCACCATCGTCTCTGTACCCAAATCCTCCACCATCTCCTCATTGAACGACTGGCGACCTGTAGCCCTGACCCCCATCGTAAGCAAATGCTTCGAGAAGCTGGTCAGGGACTTCATCTGCTCTGCACTACCCGACTGACTGGACCCTCTACAGTTTGCATACCGCCACAACAGGACCACTGATGATGCCATAGCCCTGACACTACACACTGCCCTGTCACACCTGGAGAAGAGAGACACGTATGTGAGAATGCTGTTTGTAGATTACAGCTCAGCATTCAATACCATCGTTCCCTCGAAGCTGGACAGGAAACTGCAGGATCTAGGACTGAGCAGCTCCCTCTGCAGCTGGATCCTTAGCTTCCTGTCTGACAGACGCCAGGTGGTCAGACTGGGCAGCATCACCTCATCCCCCATCACACTGAACACTGGTGCTCCACAGGGGTGTGTACTGAGCCCTCTCCTGTACTCACTCTACACCTACGACTGCACAGCCACTAACAGCTCCAACATCATTGTGAAGTTTGCGGACGACACTACAGTGGTGGGTCTTATCACCAACGGTGATGAGACGGCTTACAGGGAGGAGGTCAGCGCCCTGACCCACTGGTGTCAAGACAACCATCTCACCCTCAACGTCGCAAAGACAAAGGAGTTGATAGTGGACTTCCGGAGGTGCAGAGAAGTACACACCCCCATCACCATCAACGGCGCTGCTGTGGAGAGAGTGAGCAGCTTCCGGTTCCTTGGTGTACATCTGGCTGAGGATCTTACGTGGTCAGTACACACAAACAAAACAGTGAAGAAGGTGCAGCAGCGCCTCTTCTTTCTCAGGAGACTGAAAAGATTCCTCAGGACCTTCTATCACTGTGCCATTGAGAGCATCCTCACTGGATGCATCACCACCTGGTATGGCAACAGCACCGCCTACAACTGCAAAGCTCTCCAGCGAGTAGTGCGGTGCTCTGAACGGATAATTGGAGGTGAGCTTCCCTCCCTCCAAGACATCTACAGGAAGCGGTGCCTGAGGAAAGCGGGGAGGATCATCAAGGACTCCAGTCACCCCAGCCATAAACTGTTCAGACTGCTTCCATCAGGAAGGAGGTTCTGCAGCATCCGGTCCCGTACCAGCAGACTGAGAGACAGCTTCTTCCACCAGGCCATCAGACTGCTGAACACGTTATAGACACCTCAGCTTCACTACTGGAACTTTAACATTATGCACTCCATACTGTACAGTAATGCCACTGTTTTGCACATGTCTCACTTTGTATATTTTATATATTTTATTTATTGTTTACTCTATTTAATTTGTAAAATATGTGTACACACACACACACACAGAAAAATATTTAGTATACACATCCAGAAATGCATATACTATTATATATTGTACATATATTTATTAGTTTCAGATGTAGCCATTCTTGTATTTTGCTTGTTTACATTATTGTATTTTGCACAACTCTGTTGCTTGTGAAGCTCGCACACAAGAATTTCACTCATATATGCTGTACCAATGTACCTGCACATGTGATGTGACAATAAAAGTGATTTGATTTGATTTGATTTTGGTTATATGTAAGCATATAAACACTGCAGAGAGTACAAGTAACAGTAACAGTATTGTCGAAATTCATTTCACTGAAACAATAACACTGTGTGACGTCAAAAAAGGCGCACACCTTTCAAAAATATCCACCCTGGCCAGAGTTTTTAAAAATCTCAGTTTTCAGTGACCAAAAACGGCATTTACGTGTGGGCGAGGGTGTAAAGAAAATAGAAAAATCTGCGTTTTAAAAATTACCCGGGTACATGTGGACGTAGCCTTAGACTGGTATTTTTGAAAACAGAGATTTTCCGTTTTCGTTTTTTTTTTTTAAAAATCCCATCCACACGTGCAGTTTTGAGAAAAATATCTCAGTCCACGTGTAACCCCCCCTCCAAACAAACAAAAACAAAGGCAAATGCTGTAAGGAGCATGCCAAAGCAACAGGTGGCGATATAATCCTAACCTTGCAGAAATGTTGGCCAATCCGAAGTCTTGAAGCCAGGGCGGGAAAGCATAAACAAAGACGGTGGAACTGAAAGAGTTAGTACAAAAAGAAAGAACAGTCATTGAAGGATTTGAACCAAAGGCAAAAAATAGTGTAACAATGGTTAAATGTTATTTTACAGTGACATGTTGGTTATCTCTGCACACTGTTGTTATTTCTTTAAGATACATGTTTGGTTGTGCTGCAGGAAAAAGGGAGTTAATGTGTGCAGGAAGGGGAGGGGGGTCCTTGTTGTTGTGTGACTGTGCGGGGCTGAAGTGAGGGGTTGTACGAGGGCACTCTTCCCGGAGTTAACGGCCCGTTTGCCTGTGTTACCGAATAAACGGACAAAATGAGATCCAACCGTCTGGTTCTTGCGAACGTTACACTGGTGTCAGAAGTGAAGAAAAAAAAAAAACGCAGAAAACGCCCGACACCCTGTTGCTGGCGACGCTGACCGTCATGAGACACGAGGATGTTGCCGGACAAGATTAAGAAGGAGACGGAGGAGAGGGAGGTTCGCCCGCGCTCGCCTGCCCATAGAGTGAGGGAAACAGCGATGCGGCTGTCTGCTGAGCCTGGATTTTTTCGGGAACTTTTCGCACAGTCGCCGCGATTCCGGTGGGAGGGAGTCGACCTCGCTTGGCGCACCGTCACGTGATGTAAACAAGCATGGCGGCGCCCAGCAAGCTGCGGCGAATATAAAAACGCCTAAGTTCAGCGGCAAGACGCCATGGGAAGTGTTTATTGCACTGTCTGAGGAACATAAAGCTTTCCAATTGGCTTTGTGCCTGTGTGAGGATGCAGCTGCATGCCTGCTGCTGCTGACCGAGGAACAAAGGGGAGATTATGATGCTCTGGTTGGGGCACTTCAGAGACGTTTCGGGCAGTATAACCAACCAGTGCTGCTGAGGTCAGAGTTCCACAACAGACGCAGATTGCCAGGAGAGCCCCTTCGCATTTTGGCCCATGAAGTCGAGTGTCTTTGCCGGAGGGCGTATGACAGCATGCCACCATCAGTGCAGGCGGAGTTAGCTCGGGACCAGTTCCTGCAGGCCCTGAGCCCTAAAGAGCTCCGTATGCAAACTCAGCTTGCTCGACCGGCCACACTAAGTGCAGCCCTGGAGCTAGCGTTGGAGAGGGAGATGCTTGCAGGATCCTCTGGGGGCGCTGATGACACATGTGGTGAGGGCTATGTCAGCACCTGTGGAGCAGATGGAGATGCCAGCGGGCCTGAGCAGTTTGGTTCAGACGGCTTCTCGGCATTCGCCTTCCCCTCGGGCTGGACCACGCCGCCGACCACAGAGCTGCTGGGGATGTGGACAAGTCGGACACCTCATCAGGCAGTGCCCCAAGCTTGCAGCGGTTCAGGGAAACGCTCAAGGGCCCGTGTAGGTGGGAGTACACGGGCCAGGGAGATCGACATCCCCACACCACCGCCATTTCCACCTGGTGCGGTCATCGCTGTGGGCTGGACCCAGGTTGGCGACTTTTGCCATGTTCCAGTGATGATTGCGGGGGTGTCCTCTACGGCCCTTCTGGACACGGGGTCCAATGCAACGCTGGTCCGACCCGATGTCGTCCCAACCAGAGCTGCTGTGCAACCAACTAATGTGCGACTTAAGACTGTGACCGGTGATCTGGCCCCAATTAGAGGGAGGGGAGTGTTCCAGTTTAAGGTTGGGGACTTCGGTGTGCCTTATGCTGCCTGGGTGGCTGACGTGCAGGATGCCTGCATCCTTGGGCTGGTGGTGGTCAGAGGGCCCGATGGCGCCAGTGTCCGGCAGCCTCGCCTCTGTCAGTGCGCCCCAGGGTGGCTGTGGCTACAATGTAGCTTGCCATCACCAGTGTGTGAATGTGTGTGTGAATGGGTGGATGACTGGATATGTAAAGCGCTATATAAATACAGGCCATTTACCATTGGGCTGGATTTTTTGCGAGCCATTGGTGGTGTACTGGACTTAGGCAAAGGCTTCCTCATACTCCCTGATGGGAAGAAGGTGCAGCTTATTCCTCCCCCGGTCTGCCCAGCATCTGCCGCGGCGTCCACCTCCACCTCGGAGACCCCCGCAGACCCGCCAGCAGAACAGCAAGCGGGGGAGGAGGAGAGGCTCTCAGCAGTGAGGAGCATCTGGTCAAAGAACTGTGAGGGGCTGACTCCACAGCAGCAAGAGAGTCTATGGCAGGTACTAAGAGAGTTTAGTGACATTTTTGCCCTGAAAGAAAGTGATGTTGGCTTGACACACTTGGTAGAGCACGTCATTGAGACCGGGGATGCCCAGCCTATTAAAGTGCGCCCCCGCCGCCTGCCCCTGGCTCATGAGGAGGCTGCTGACAGAGAGTTGTGTGAAATGATGAAGGCGGGCATCATAGAGCCATCTGATAGCCCGTGGGCCTCCGCTGTGGTGATGGTGCCTAAGAAAAAAAGCCCAAGGATGCGTTTCTGTGTGGACTACAGACCACTCAACAAAGTGACGAAAAAGGACTCTTACCCCCTTCCCAGGATTGATGAGTCTCTCAATTTAGTAGCTGGATCCTCCTGGTTCTCCACCCTGGACCTGCGGAGTGGCTACTGGCAGATGCCACTGGCCCCTGAATCCAGACCGAAGACAGCCTTCTGCACTAACAGGGGACTATGGCAGTTCAAAGTCCTGAGCTTTGGTCTTTGCAACGCTCCTGCTACCTTCGAGAGGCTTATGGACAGTGTGCTGGCTGGCGTCCCACAGCAACGGTGTCTGGTTTACCTGGATGATCTTCTAGTACACGGGAGCTCCTTTGATGCTGCCCTGGATGCCCTGAGACAAGTGTTGGGGAGGGTAGCGGCTGCAGGCCTGAAGCTGCATCCCGACAAGTGCCACTTCATGAGGAGGGAGGTGGAGTTTCTGGGCCACAAGCTGGGTCATGAGGCAATCAGCACTTTGGAGGAAAAAATTCACACCATTACTGAGTGGCCCACACCAGCAGACCATAACAGCTCAAAAGCGTCCTAGGACTGGCGTCTTATTACAGGAGGTTTGTGAAGGGCTTTTCCTCTATAGCTGCACCCCTCTTCCGCCTGCTGCAGAAGGACCACAACTTCATCTGGACTGTCAGCAGGCATTCAACACCCTCCGCAGATCGCTGACAGAGTCCCCAGTCCTTGCCCCCCCTGACCCCACCCTGCCTTTTGTCCTGGACACTGACGCAAGTAATGTGGGGCTGGGAGCTGTGTTGTCGCAGGTTGGGCCGGAAGGTGAGAAGGTGGTGGCGTACTTCAGCCGGGTCCTGAACAGGAGTGAGTGGCGCTACTGTCTCACACGACGAGAGCTGCTGGCCGTGGTGGCAGGGGTGAGACACTTTAAGTACTACCTGTGTGGCACATCATTTGTTATCAGAACTGATCATGCTGCCCTCCAGTGGCTGATGTCTTTCAGGGAGCCAGAGGGACAGGTGGCTCGCTGGCTGGAGGAGCTCCAAGCCTTCAATTTCACTGTGGAACACAGAGCAGGGACGCACCATTCTAACGCAGACGCCCTCTCTCGCCGCCCATGTGCTGCAGCTGGCTGCCGTTACTGTGAGAAGCGAGATGAGATAGAGCGGGAACTTACAACAATAGACGGAGCAACACAGCTCGCCTGCAGGGCTCTTCTGGTGGTGGATGCAGTGGAGTGGAGGGCACGGCACGAACAAGACACTGACCTGCTGCCAGTCCTGCAGTGGCTGGAGAGGGAGGAGCAACCCCTTTGGGAGTGGTCACTGGGTTTTCCATCTGTACCAGGGGGCTGTGGGCCAAGTTTGCAGCTCTCAGGCTGAAGGAGGGGGTGTAGGAGCGTGCTTGGAAGGATCCTGCCACAGGGGAGGAGAGGTGGCAGGTTGTGGTGCCAAGGTCGCTGAGGTCAGCTGTGCTGGAAGCCTGCCATGGGAGCGCTGGCTCCGGCCACTTTGGGGTCTCCAAGACCCTCCGCCGCCTCCGCCAGGGCTACTACTGGGGTCAGCAGTGGAGGGATGTGGAGGACTTTTGCCGCAGCTGTGATGCATGTTCCTCGCACAAAGGGCCACAGGACCAGTCCCGGGCGCAGCTTCAGCAGCAACCAGCAGGAGCCCCAATGGAGCGAGTAGCTGTGGACGTCATGGGCCCATTTCCTCGCACAGACAGAGGAAACCGCTATGTCCTTGTGGCCATGGACTATTTTACCAAGTGGCTGGAAGCATATGCCATCCCAGATCAGGAGGCTGAGACTGTCGCTGATGTATTAGTGGAGGGGATGTTCAGCCGCTTTGGAACAGCAGAGACCCTCCACAGTGACCAGGGGCGTAACTTTGAGTCCAAGGCATTTGCTGCCATGTGTGAACGCCTTGGGACTAAGAAAACCCGCACCACCCCACTTCACCCCCAAAGCAATGGACTGGTGGAAAGGTTTAACAGGACGCTGGCCCAGCAGCTAGCCATCCTTACCTCAGAACACCAACGGGACTGGGACTACCATTTTCCCCTTATCCTCATGGCCTACAGGTCGGCAGTGCAAGACTCCACCCAATGTACGCCTGCCCTGCTCATGTTAGGGAGAGAGCTGAGAACTCCTGCAGAGTTGGCTTTTGGGAAGCCCCCGGATGCGCCAGAGGCACCACCAGGCCGGGACTACGCAAGGAATCTGCAGGACCGGCTGGATTCTGCACATTCCTACGCCCGGGAGCAGCTGGCGAAGGCAGGCCTGCGCCAAAAGAGGAATTATGACATCACCACTAAGGGGAGGCACTTCCGTGCTAGGGAGCTGGTGTGGGTCTACAGCAAAAAGAAGAAAGGACGGTGTCCTAAACTGGATAGCAGCTGGGTGGGGCCCTGCAGCGTCCTGGAGCGAGTGGGGGAAGTTGTTTACAGGGTGCAGTTGCCTCCTAGAGGGAGGAAAGTGGCGCTGCACAGAGACCGGATGGCCCCCTACAGAGGGCAGTCCCTCCCCTCCTTCCCTGAGGGACGTGTACAGAGCTCCCATGACCCTGCTCAGAGGGGCCCCCGGCCAGAGCTGCGTTCCCCTCCCTCGGACTCTTCACCTCAAAGCCCCGAAGCTCCGTGTACACCCCAGGGGCTCAGGAGGTCAAGGAGGGAACGTAGGCAACTACGCCTCAGAGACTGTGTTGTTCCCTCGGGGACGAGGAACTTATTGCTGGGGGGGCAGTGTAACGATGGTTAAATGTTATTTTACAGTGACATGTTGGTTATCTCTGCACACTGTTGTTATTTCTTTAAGATACATGTTTGGTTGTGCTGCAGGAAAAAGGGAGTTAATGTGTGCAGGAAGGGGAGGGGGTCCTTGTTGTTGTGTGACTGTGCGGGGCTGAAGTGAGGGGTTGTACGAGTGCACTCTCCCCAGAGTTAACGGCCTGTGTTACCGAATAAACGGACAAACTGAGATCCAACCATCTGGTTCTTGCGAACGTTACAATAACATGAGCAAAAAAGGGCAGTCATGATTACAAAATAGGGAGGTTTCTTTTTTTTTTAACATAGATTAAACTCGTTAAATAAAACAACAAGTTTATGTCTGTGAAGGTTCTCAGTCATCCAGGTCATCGTAGTCAAAGGAGCTTGCAAAGAAAAGCGTCTGGACTTCTTTAAGTTACTTGAAGACGTTTCACCTCTCATCCGAGAAGCTTCTTCAGTTCTAAGGTCAATCTGGGACTCTCCACCATTTGATCTTAGAACTGAAGAAGCTTCTCGGATGAGAGCTGAAACGTCTTCAAGTAACTTAAAGAAGTCCAGACGCTTTTCTTTGCAAGCTCTTTTGACAACAAGTTTATGGGCTTTCATGTTATTCACAAGTTTCAGCAATTTAGCCCAGAGTTTAAAGTCATTCAGCCATCTGTTTATACATGGTTTAGCTTTTAAGTATCTGCATTTGTGAATAAAAAATTTTCCCATTAACAAAAACGTCCTAATCAACAGGTCAAAATCTGCATTCTCAGCAAATATTCCAAATTTTATTACTGTCACCGTCAAATGCGGTAACTGAATTCTCCTGGACTGTAGCCAGCTCCACATGTCAGTCCAGAAGGAGTGCACTGATTCACAGTTGAAAAACAAGTGATCCAGACTTTCAATATCATTTTCACAAAATATGCATGCGTTCACATCTACGTTAAATTTCCGTCTTAAGAATTCATTGGTTGGATAAACCTCATTTATGATTTTAAAGTGAACCTCTTTTACTTTAGGAGAAAGAGGAAGTGAAATATACTTTTTTCTTATCGCCTTAACCTCCATGGTCTCAAATTCTTTAAGGATATAATTTCTTTTAACCGGATTTGGGCAAATTTCATTTATCAAAATATTCCTGATCACTTTGTTTGTAAACCTGCTGTCACCAAATTCAACTCCAGCTATGCAGAGCTGCCTCAGTCCAGGAGAAATTTTAGAGTGCACAATATCTTCTTTTATCATTGATCTCAAAGGGACTGGGATGGCTTTCACTAGGGATTTATATCTCTTAGCAGTACATCTTACATCAAATTTCTCACAAAACGTCTCATGTATTAATAAGACCCCATTATCATCCATAAAATGAGCTACAGCCCAAATCCCTTTAGATCTCCATTCATCCATGTACACAGATTTCCTACACAAACGGATATACCTGTTGTTCCATATAGGGTATTGTGAGGAATAAAGTTATGTTTATAGATTAATTTCCAGTAGAGAAGGACCTGCTGATGGAAACCTGAGAGTTTAACATGTAACGAACTGCAAAGTCACAACGTAACAAAAAGTCTATTCCACCCAAGATTATATATAGATTTAATTAGTTTTGGAGATATGGGCAGAGAAAAGGCTGGATAGATTAGTCTGGACAGACTGTCCATTTTGGTTAGCAAGATTCTCCCAAACAGAGTTATGTCCATTTGCAGCCACCTGTTTAAAATAGACTTACACTTTTCTATATTGGCACAGATATTCTTATTTTCTGTTGATGTCTTATCCTTGCAAATTACAATGCCCAGATACTTCACCTCTTTTTTGATCTGTATATTATTTATTGCTTGCAGGGGACACTCGTGCAGAGCTAGAATTTCGCATTTATTAATATTCAGCTGTAGGCCAGAAGCTTTGGAGAAGTGGTTGATCACCTCTAAGGCTAAAGGAATCTGGTCCTCATTTTTTAAAAACAGGGTGGTATCATCTGCCAGCTGACTGATTATTATCTGTTCACCCATCACAGTTAACCCGTCAATGTGACTGTTTTTAATCAAAATAGACAACAGCTCAGCAACCATGAGGAACAGAAGTGGTGAGCTGCTACATCCCTGCCTTATCCCTCTATTAACCTCAAACCTTGAACATGTACCATGTTATAGCAAAACAGAGCTGTTAATGTCATTATATAGCATCTCTATAACATTGATAAATTCCTCTCCAAAACCAAAAGACTGCAGAGTTTTAAATATGAACGTATGTTCAACTGAGTCAAATGCTTTGTAAAAATCCAAGAACAAGATGTATCCTCTCTCTTGGATTATTTCACTGTACTCAAGGAGGTCCAAAACCAGCCTAATATTGTTATGCATTAGTCTTCCTTTCAAAAAACCTGATTGTGTTTCACTGATAATGTTTGAGATGCCTTTCTTTAGCCTCTCAGCTACAGCTCCAGACAGGATCTTATAGTCAGTGTTTAGTAAGGTGATGGGTCTTAAATTGTCTAAAATTCTTTTATCCTTACCCGATTTAGGGATCAGGGTTATCAACCCTTGTTTCATGCTTGGCATCAGATCTTTTTTCTCTATCCATTCCTTTAATGCATCAAACAATAAAGTTCTTAGGTCCTTCCAGAAGAATTTATAAAAATTAGTAGTGAGTCAGAACAATAATAACAAATATAAAACATCAAACAGAGAATGTGCAGCGGTACTGCAAAGAAAAGAGAGGGGTGCGAGACATTGAATAATCAAACAAAGACATTAAACATATTACAAATAGATGGTTTTTAAAGGTTTTTTGGTGTGAGAAGAAAGGATTGTATTCACATAGAGTTCAACTTCTTTCCTGAAGGTGAAAAAGTTTGGCTTCTTACTTGAGAACTAAAAAGCATTCGAGTCTTTCCTACTAGAGTCAGTATAGCCAAATAGCACATTTAGGTAAAAAAGCACAAAATCCGATAAGACATCACATAGAAGCAGAACTGAGTCGTACATGTGACAGACAGTGAGGTGGAATTATTCCTCAATATCACACTGGAATATGAAACAGCAAAAAAAACAAAACAAGAAAACGTGGACTGGGAGACTTGTCAGGGGAAATAAGGTTAGCCTACCATACATGTATAAACGAATGCCCTACTGTATTTCAGTAGCCCAATTATAGATGCCTTTAGCACCTTTAGGTTTGACCTAGTAATGATACAGCTCGGCTTCATTTCTTTAACTACTGTGTAGCTTAACCTACACGAAGTCATCATAATGACAGATTTATATTCATCTGAATCTGCAGTGTAACTGTGTTGGTGTTGAATCCCTACCTCAAGAATGTTGTAGAGTTAAAAGTATAGGAAAAGAGAACACTTAACCTAAAATATTTAAGTGTAGCACTTAAGTAAATATTAATCTTGGTATTCCACCACTGATTTATTTTTAACATTTATTGTGGTTAATTAGTTTTTCATTGTTTTATTCTACCTTTTGTCAAGGCAAAACTCAAGGGCCACAGACAGGACAGACTTGAAAGAAGACTTTCAACTGAAACACATTTGCGTAATGTTGCAGAGGTGGACATACAGATGAAGAAAAGAATTCTGGATATGATGGAGACATCTGAGAGGCGAGCTTCTGAACATCACAGTAAATTATAAGTCACTCTTGAGAGACAAGTTCAGTTGCAGATGGATTTTTACTGCTAAGACAAGTCATGCATCCACCACCACAACCTTTCAACCTGCCACCACACCATGGTGGGCACATCTATGCATGTGCACCACCACCACACGCTGTACCTGGCTCATTTCCACCCAACAGTACCATAACTGAGCTGCCAAGCAGCACACCCTACCCACCCCTACCTTTGCAGGGAGCAGGGCAATTTTTCTTCACACAAGCACTTTTGGAGGATGATATTTGAAATAATCTGCATCGTTACCTATGCTGGGAAATTAATAACTTATGTTGGGAACTTTTGGGGCTGCATCTGTATGCTCAACTGTTGGCATGTTAAATGTTTTCTATTAGCTATTATGCAGCTCAAATCCTTTGTTCAAAACAGCACTTTGACTTTGACTTAAGTGTAAGAGGTCTTCCTCCAAATAATCAGACCCAACCAATATAACCTCTTCAATAAAATTATCTTATCTTACATAAATAGGCTGTTGATTTTCTTTACTCATTTCAGTTATTACCAACAAAATAGTTGCATGTTTAATCATCTGGGAATTTACCCAGATTTATTTATTTAGACAGAGATCTTAACCCCCCCCCCCCCCCCCCCCCCCCCCCCCCCCAATGTTCAGCACAAAGTTACACCGATGCATGTTCAGGATCACAGTGCATAGATTGTGAAGTGTCACATATCCTGACTTACAATTTCTGTAGATATAACCGTTTATATCCCTCTCCAGGCAGGCGTTGCCGATTTGCAACAGTTAAAAAACGAACACCCTGATTACCCCACATACATATTTTATTAGTTTTTTTTACTCAGAAGTACCACTGCTGGACTTGGTTGTGCATTACCAACGAAAAGTTTAATTTGAGCCTGAGAGGGATATCAGTGATGTCATGCAATCTAGTCTGTGTGTCTGTCCTTTTCCTGCTGAATTACTTCAGTGACTGTAATCTATCATGTCCCCGCGGGGTCCTTCGCATATAGGTGTAACATAGAATCAGCCAATCAAATCGCAGCTTTTCAGCCAGTGTAAAAAATTATATATATTTTTTGCACTGAGTCATCTGAGCACAGGTGCCCAACCTGGCAAAGATGCCCAACGGATTTACTTTACCAAATGGGTCATCGCGGCCTTACCGTATTGGTCCATTTGATTGACCTTGGTCTTTATTGTTTATTTTATTTTCACTTGCTACACACGGGACAAACATGATAAATCAACAACTGACAATGACTAATTAATATTAACATCTGTAACATAATGTTTGGAGTTTAGTCTGTTACTGTTGCTATTTTTACCATTTCTTCTTGGAGCAACTGTAACCCACATTATTTCCTTAGGGATTAATAAAGTATTCTGATTCTGATTGTTTCAGGATGACCTGCCATCATCCAATCACACATCTGCTTACCTGCATCTGTTGCTCGCTTCTCACTTTTCGCGTATAGAATTTCGAAAAAAACATCGGTGCAAATTATAAGTCTGTATCATGATGTCTGGTGTTTTCGTGTTTGTTGTTTTGTTTTTATTTTCTTTTATTTTGCGAGTTGGTTATTAGACGCTGCCCCAGCCACTCAGAGAATCCCCCGCCGCCCCGCCCTCTCCTCCCTGAGCCGCAAGCAGCAGGCGCACCTCGCAAACGGAGGGCGCCCTTACTCCCAGCAAATGGGCGATAGAAAACCGATCGGTGCCTGTGACATCCCCGCTATGCGCTGGCATGACGTCGGGGCAGCATGAGTGCGAGCATTTTTTTTTGCCGGTGCCGGTGATGCCGCCCCTCACCACGATGCCGCCCCGGGCAACTGCCCGTATCAAAAACAGCTTCTGGTGGCCGGTATTGACAACTAACTCTTATGACTGTCTTGCTTCTCCGTAGCGTGTTTGGCATTTTTTAACCTTTATTTTTAAAAAATAAATTTTTTTCCATAAAATACATTTCGAGAAAGATTTCACTGCTATTATAATTAGGCCTTTAGATTGGCACCAAGGTTGATTTTGATTCATCATTATGTTTTTTGCAGGGGCACAGTAAATGTAATAATCATAACCTATAATGGTATATGATGTTTTTCACTTTTTCCACACTAAATGTTTATTACCTTGCTAACGTAAATAAAATTACAAGCTCAGTTTGAACTAGAAAAACATTTATTTTAGAAAGATAAACATGAACATTTATGTTGTTGGGGATGGGGAGAGAGACAGACAGGGAGAGAGGTAGTATGTGTCTGGGTGTGAGAGTCCTGCTCAGACGGCACAGTCGTTACAAATGGACACACTGTGGTCCTTGCATGTATGCTTCTCACATTTGCAGCAGGTGTTGAAAACTCTTCTTTTGTCTTTGCAAAGTTCGCACTGCCTCCTGCTCTTACATTTAATGATGGGAGAGTGGCCTGTAGCCGCTGCAGCAGTAGTCAGATTTGTGACTACTGCTGCAGCGGCTGATGAGCGAGGAAGGTGCCCTCTCTTTGCTATGTGTGGGTTCACCAGCATTTCTCCCACTTCTTCAATGAAGAGCCTCCGTCTGTGTCCTTTCTGCTTCGGCCAGGATGACTCGATTGATGTCCACAGGACGTAGGCATTGTAAAGTGAAACATCAAGGACGTTGTGGAAGAGGGCCAGTGGCCAGTAATTTGTTCTCCTCCTGCAGGAGTAGGTGCCAACAACCTAACAAAAAAAGAAGCATAAAACATACATATATATTAGACATGAATATGAGCAAGAATGAATAAATATATGCATAACTGGTTCGTAATGACACCTACCATATCAAGGTTGTCGACACCTCCTTTGCATTTGTTGTAATCTTCGATTATTACAGGCTTTCTCTTCCCTTCTTTGCTCACGTCTGGGCGGCGGTGTTTTGTGCTTAGTAGCAGCACATTCTTGCCCCGTCGGGGGATGTAAGACACAAGTGTGTGGGTGTTTGTAAAAGCGAAGATGGAGGAGAAGATCTCTCTCTTTTTTGCCTGGAGCAAATGAGGTGGAAGCTCAGGCTTGTTTTGGCGAATTGTGCCAACCAGGGCCATTTTCCTCTTGAGTAGCTCATCTGCCAGTGCACAGGAAGTGAAAAAATTATCACAGGTGACGACGTGTCCCTGGAGCCCCTCTGTCATGTCCAGGACCACCCTCATCCCCTGGTTGACTTCAACACGATCTGGAGCTGCTTTGCCCGTGTACACCTGCAGTCTCCATGCGTAGGATGTTTTGACATCACAGGCTGCCCAAATCTTGATACCATATTTGGCCGGCTTCTTTGGCATGTACTGCCTGAAGCTACACCTGCCTTTGAACGCGACGAGTTGTTCATCCACACAGAGATCTCTGTCTGGGCTGAACAGCATCTCCAGGCGGTGCGTCCACATATTCCAGACTTTGCGGAAGGGAGCCATCTTGTCAACATGGCGTTGGGGGCGGGATAGCTTATCATCGAACCGCAGTGCTCTGCTGATGTGGTGAAACCTGTTCTCGGACATCGTAGCCCGGAAAATGCTCCGTCCCCATTTTTCACTCCAGAGGCTCTTCGTTGATTCGTGTTTTGACCTGTAAACACCGGACAAAACGAGCAGCCCCACATAAGCCCGAAACTCCTCTGCGTCTATATCTCGCCAGCCGGGAATTTTGCGATTCCCATGCAGGTTTGTCATGGACACAATATGCTTCACGATCTCATCCGTTAGAAACAGCGCGAAGCTGGATATGGGGTCAACGATTCGGAGAGTGGCATAGCGTGTAGGTCCCGGGGTCAGACCAGTGGCTGCTGGGATGTAGCGGAACGTCTCAGCGTTTGTGGGAGACCAAGATATTTTTCCATTTTTTGACGTCCATGCTGCTTCATCAATTTTCTCTCCGTTTTCATCTCCGGCCGCTGCTGCTTCATCAATTTTCTCTTCGCTTTCATCTTCATCCGAGTCGGAACTGGACCCCAGCTGCTCTGTTTCTGCCTCCGATACCTCTTCCTCCTCGTCCCCAGATTCCACGGGGGATAACGCGGAGCTATCCTCGTACTCAGAGTTCATGATGACTGGATATCACGGATATTTAAATAGATTTCCTTATGCGGCCAGGAGATCGTTTCTCTTGCCTTCCCTTTTGCCAGCACGTGCAGGACTAAACCGATTCAAAACTCTATCCGGTTAGTCGTGACGCATGGACCCTGCTTCCGGTCAGTCCAGCTAACGTAAAGCTACAAACATCTCTACTGTTTAGGCTACGTCCACACGTACACGGGTATTTTTGAAAACAGAGATTTTCCGTATTCGTTTTTAAAAAAAAAAAATCCCGTCCACACGTGAAGTTTTGAGAAAAATATCTCAGTCCACGCGTAACCCCCCCCTCTAACAAAACAAAAACAAAGGCAAACGCTGTAATGAGCACGCCAAAGCAACAGGTGGCGATATAATCCTAACCTTGCAGAAATGTTGGCCAATCGGAAGTCTTGAAGCCAGGGCGGGAAAGCATAAACAAAGACGGTGGAACTTTTTTTTACTTCCAACTTTATTTCTTAAGAACAATAACAACAAATATAAAAAGTTTGGCTTCTTACTTGAGAACTTAAAAGCATTCGAGTCTTTCCTACTAGAGTCAGTATAGCCAAATAGCACATTTTGGTAAAAAAGCACAAAATCCGATAAGACATCGCATAGAAGCAGAACTGAGTCGTACATGTGACAGACAGTGAGGTGGAATTATTCCTCAATATCACACTGGAATATGAAACAGCAAAAAAAACAAAACAAGAAAACGTGGACTGGGAGACTTGTCAGGGGAAATAAGGTTAGCCTACCATACATGTATAAACGAATGCCCTACTGTATTTCAGTAGCCCAATTATAGATGCCTTTAGCACCTTTAGGTTTGACCTAGTAATGATACAGCTCGGCTTCATTTCTTTAACTACTGTGTAGCTTAACCTACACGAAGTCATCATAATGACAGATTTATATTCATCTGAATCTGCAGTGTAACTGTGTTGGTGTTGAATCCCTACCTCAAGAATGTTGTAGAGTTAAAAGTATAGGAAAAGAGAACACTTAACCTAAAATATTTAAGTGTAGCACTTAAGTAAATATTAATCTTGGTATTCCACCACTGATTTATTTTTAACATTTATTGTGGTTAATTAGTTTTTCATTGTTTTATTCTACCTTTTGTCAAGGCAAAACTCAAGGGCCACAGACAGGACAGACTTGAAAGAAGACTTTCAACTGAAACACATTTGCGTAATGTTGCAGAGGTGGACATACAGATGAAGAAAAGAATTCTGGATATGATGGAGACATCTGAGAGGCGAGCTTCTGAACATCACAGTAAATTATAAGTCACTCTTGAGAGACAAGTTCAGTTGCAGATGGATTTTTACTGCTAAGACAAGTCATGCATCCACCACCACAACCTTTCAACCTGCCACCACACCATGGTGGGCACATCTATGCATGTGCACCACCACCACACGCTGTACCTGGCTCATTTCCACCCAACAGTACCATAACTGAGCTGCCAAGCAGCACACCCTACCCACCCCTACCTTTGCAGGGAGCAGGGCAATTTTTCTTCACACAAGCACTTTTGGAGGATGATATTTGAAATAATCTGCATCGTTACCTATGCTGGGAAATTAATAACTTATGTTGGGAACTTTTGGGGCTGCATCTGTATGCTCAACTGTTGGCATGTTAAATGTTTTCTATTAGCTATTATGCAGCTCAAATCCTTTGTTCAAAACAGCACTTTGACTTTGACTTAAGTGTAAGAGGTCTTCCTCCAAATAATCAGACCCAACCAATATAACCTCTTCAATAAAATTATCTTATCTTACATAAATAGGCTGTTGATTTTCTTTACTCATTTCAGTTATTACCAACAAAATAGTTGCATGTTTAATCATCTGGGAATTTACCCAGATTTATTTATTTAGACAGAGATCTTAACCCCCCCCCCCCCCCCAATGTTCAGCACAAAGTTACACCGATGCATGTTCAGGATCACAGTGCATAGATTGTGAAGTGTCACATATCCTGACTTACAATTTCTGTAGATATAACCGTTTATATCCCTCTCCAGGCAGGCGTTGCCGATTTGCAACAGTTAAAAAACGAACACCCTGATTACCCCACATACATATTTTATTAGTTTTTTTTACTCAGAAGTACCACTGCTGGACTTGGTTGTGCATTACCAACGAAAAGTTTAATTTGAGCCTGAGAGGGATATCAGTGATGTCATGCAATCTAGTCTGTGCGTCTGTCCTTTTCCTGCTGAATTACTTCAGTGACTGTAATCTATCATGTCCCCGCGGGGTCCTTCGCATATAGGTGTAACATAGAATCAGCCAATCAAATCGCAGCTTTTCAGCCAGTGTAAAAAATTATATATATTTTTTGCACTGAATCATCTGAGCACAGGTGCCCAACCTGGCAAAGATGCCCAACGGATTTACTTTACCAAATGGGTCATCGCGGCCTTACCGTATTGGTCCATTTGATTGACCTTGGTCTTTATTGTTTATTTTATTTTCACTTGCTACACACGGGACAAACATGATAAATCAACAACTGACAATGACTAATTAATATTAACATCTGTAACATAATGTTTGGAGTTTAGTCTGTTACTGTTGCTATTTTTACCATTTCTTCTTGGAGCAACTGTAACCCACATTATTTCCTTAGGGATTAATAAAGTATTCTGATTCTGATTGTTTCAGGATGACCTGCCATCATCCAATCACACATCTGCTTACCTGCATCTGTTGCTCGCTTCTCACTTTTCGCGTATAGAATTTCGAAAAAAACATCGGTGCAAATTATAAGTCTGTATCATGATGTCTGGTGTTTTCGTGTTTGTTGTTTTGTTTTTATTTTCTTTTATTTTGCGAGTTGGTTATTAGACGCTGCCCCAGCCACTCAGAGAATCCCCCGCCGCCCCGCCCTCTCCTCCCTGAGCCGCAAGCAGCAGGCGCACCTCGCAAACGGAGGGCGCCCTTACTCCCAGCAAATGGGCGATAGAAAACCGATCGGTGCCTGTGACATCCCCGCTATGCGCTGGCATGACGTCGGGGCAGCATGAGTGCGAGCATTTTTTTTTGCCGGTGCCGGTGATGCCGCCCCTCACCACGATGCCGCCCCGGGCAACCGCCCGTATCAAAAACAGCTTCTGGTGGCCGGTATTGACAACTAACTCTTATGACTGTCTTGCTTCTCCGTAGCGTGTTTGGCATTTTTTAACCTTTATTTTTAAAAAATAAAATTTTTTCCATAAAATACATTTCGAGAAAGATTTCACTGCTATTATAATTAGGCCTTTAGATTGGCACCAAGGTTGATTTTGATTCATCATTATTTTTTTTGCAGGGGCACAGTAAATGTAATAATCATAACCTATAATGGTATATGATGTTTTTCACTTTTTCCACACTAAATGTTTATTACCTTGCTAACGTAAATAAAATTACAAGCTCAGTTTGAACTAGAAAAACATTTATTTTAGAAAGATAAACATGAACATTTATGTTGTTGGGGATGGGGAGAGAGACAGACAGGGAGAGAGGTAGTATGTGTCTGGGTGTGAGAGTCCTGCTCAGACGGCACAGTCGTTACAAATGGACAGACTGTGGTCCTTGCATGTATACTTCTCACATTTGCAGCAGGTGTTGACAACTCTTCTTTTGTCTTTGCAAAATTCGCACTGCCTCCTGCCCTTAAATTGAATGATGGGAGCGGTCCATGAAGCCGCTGCAGTCAGATTTGTGACTACTGCTGCAGCGGCTGATGAGCGAGGAAGGCGCTCTCTCTTTGCTATGTGTGGGTTCACCAGCATTTCTCCCACTTCTTCAATGAAGAGCCTCCGTCTGTGTCCTTTCTGCTTCGGCCAGGATGACTCGATTGATGTCCACAGGACGTAGGCATTGTAAAGTGAAACATCAAGGACGTTGTGGAAGAGGGCCAGTGGCCAATAATTTGTTCTCCTCCTGCAGGAGTAGGTGCCAACAACCTAACAAAAAAAGAAGCATAAAACATACATATATATTAGACATGAATATGAGCAAGAATGAATAAATATATGCATAACTGGTTCGTAATGACACCTACCATATCAAGGTTGTCGACACCTCCTTTGCATTTGTTGTAATCTTCGATTATTACAGGCTTTCTCTTCCCTTCTTTGCTCACGTCTGGGCAGCGGTGTTTTGTGCTTAGTAGCAGCACATTCTTGCCCCGTCGGGGGATGTAAGACACAAGTGTGTGGGTGTTTGTAAAAGCGAAGATGGAGGAGAAGATCTCTCTCTCTTTTGCCTGGAGCAAATGAGGTGGAAGCTCAGGCTTGTTTTGGCGAATTGTGCCAACCAGGGCCATTTTCCTCTTGAGTAGCTCATCTGCCAGTGCACAGGAAGTGAAAAAATTATCACAGGTGACGACGTGTCCCTGGAGCCCCTCTGTCATGTCCAGGACCACCCTCATCCCCTGGTTGACTTCAACACGATCTGGAGCTGCTTTGCCCGTGTACACCTGCAGTCTCCATGCGTAGGATGTTTTGACATCACAGGCTGCCCAAATCTTGATACCATATTTGGCCGGCTTCTTTGGCATGTACTGCCTGAAGCTACACCTGCCTTTGAACGCGACGAGTTGTTCATCCACACAGAGATCTCTGTCTGGGCTGAACAGCATCTCCAGGCGGTGCGTCCACATATTCCAGACTTTGCGGAAGGGAGCCATCTTGTCAACATGGCGTTGGGGGCGGGATAGCTTATCATCGAACCGCAGTGCTCTGCTGATGTGGTGAAACCTCTTCTCGGACATCGTAGCCCGGAAAATGCTCCGTCCCCATTTTTCACTCCAGAGGTTCTTCGTTGATTCGTGTTTTGACCTGTAAACACCGGACAAAACGAGCAGCCCCACATAAGCCCGAAACTCCTCTGTGTCTATATCTCGCCAGCCGGGAATTTTGCGATTCCCATGCAGGTTTGTCATGGACACAATATGCTTCACGATCTCATCCGTTAGAAACAGCGCGAAGCTGGATATGGGGTCAACGATTCGGAGAGTGGCATAGCGTGTAGGTCCCGGGGTCAGACCAGTGGCTGCTGGGATGTAGCGGAACGTCTCAGCGTTTGTGGGAGACCAAGATATTTTTCCATTTTTTGACGTCCATGCTGCTTCATCAATTTTCTCTCCGTTTTCATCTCCAGCCGCTGCTGCTTCATCAATTTTCTCTTCGCTTTCATCTTCATCCGAGTCGGAACTGGACCCCAGCTGCTCTGTTTCTGCCTCCGATACCTCCTCCTCTTCTTCCTCGTCCCCAGATTCCACGGGGGATAACGCGGAGCTATCCTCGTACTCAGAGTTCATGATGACTGGATATCACGGATATTTAAATAGATTTCCTTATGCGGCCAGGAGATCGTTTCTCTTGCCTTCCCTTTTGCCAGCACGTGCAGGACTAAACCGATTCAAAACTCTATCCGGTTAGTCGTGACGCATGGACCCTGCTTCCGGTCAGTCCAGCTAACGTAAAGCTACAAACATCTCTACTGTTTAGGCTACGTCCACACGTACACGGGTATTTTTGAAAACAGAGATTTTCCGTTTCCGTTTAAAAAAATCCCGTCCACACGTGAAGTTTTGAGAAAAATATCTCAGTCCACGCGTAACCCCCCCTCCAACAAAACAAAAACAAAGGCAAACGCTGTAATGAGCACGCCAAAGCAACAGGTGGCGATATAATCCTAACCTTGCAGAAATGTTGGCCAATCGGAAGTCTTGAAGCCAGGGCGGGAAAGCATCAACAAAGACGGTGGAACTTTTTTTTACTTCCAACTTTATTTCTTAAGAACAATAACAACAAATATAAAAAGTTTGGCTTCTTACTTGAGAACTAAAAAGCATGTAGGAATGTTGGGAGCTTTTGGGGCTGTATCTGTATGCTCAACTGTTGGCATGTTAAATGTTTTCTATTAGCTATTATGCAGCTCAAATCCTTTGTTCAAAACAGCACTTTGACTTAAGTGTAAGAGGTCTTCCTTGTAATTTACAAGTATAGGAAAAGAGAACACTTAACCTAAAATATTTAAGTGTAGCACTTAAGTAAATATTAATCTTGGTATTCCACCACTGATTTATTTTTAACATTTATTGTGGTTAATTAGTTTTTCATTGTTTTATTCTACCTTTTGTCAAGGCAAAACTCAAGGGCCACAGACAGGACAGACTTGAAAGAAGACTTTCAACTGAAACACATTTGCGTAATGTTGCAGAGGTGGACATACAGATGAAGAAAAGAATTCTGGATATGATGGAGACATCTGAGAGGCGAGCTTCTGAACATCACAGTAAATTATAAGTCACTCTTGAGAGACAAGTTCAGTTGCAGATGGATTTTTACTGCTAAGACAAGTCATGCATCCACCACCACAACCTTTCAACCTGCCACCACACCATGGTGGGCACATCTATGCATGTGCACCACCACCACACGCTGTACCTGGCTCATTTCCACCCAACAGTACCATAACTGAGCTGCCAAGCAGCACACCCTACCCACCCCTACCTTTGCAGGGAGCAGGGCAATTTTTCTTCACACAAGCACTTTTGGAGGATGATATTTGAAATAATCTGCATCGTTACCTATGCTGGGAAATTAATAACTTATGCTGGGAAATTAATAACTTATGTTGGGAACTTTTGGGGCTGCATCTGTATGCTCAACTGTTGGCATGTTAAATGTTTTCTATTAGCTATTATGCAGCTCAAATCCTTTGTTCAAAACAGCACTTTGACTTTGACTTAAGTGTAAGAGGTCTTCCTCCAAATAATCAGACCCAACCAATATAACCTCTTCAATAAAATTATCTTATCTTACATAAATAGGCTGTTGATTTTCTTTACTCATTTCAGTTATTACCAACAAAATAGTTGCATGTTTAATCATCTGGGAATTTACCCAGATTTATTTATTTAGACAGAGATCTTAACCCCCCCCCCCCAATGTTCAGCACAAAGTTACACCGATGCATGTTCAGGATCACAGTGCATAGATTGTGAAGTGTCACATATCCTGACTTACAATTTCTGTAGATATAACCGTTTATATCCCTCTCCAGGCAGGCGTTGCCGATTTGCAACAGTTAAAAAACGAACACCCTGATTACCCCACATACATATTTTATTAGTTTTTTTTACTCAGAAGTACCACTGCTGGACTTGGTTGTGCATTACCAACAAAAAGTTTAATTTGAGCCTGAGAGGGATATCAGTGATGTCATGCAATCTAGTCTGTGCGTCTGTCCTTTTCCTGCTGAATTACTTCAGTGACTGTAATCTATCATGTCCCCGCGGGGTCCTTCGCATATAGGTGTAACATAGAATCAGCCAATCAAATCGCAGCTTTTCAGCCAGTGTAAAAAATTATATATATTTTTTGCACTGAATCATCTGAGCACAGGTGCCCAACCTGGCAAAGATGCCCAACGGATTTACTTTACCAAATGGGTCATCGCGGCCTTACCGTATTGGTCCATTTGATTGACCTTGGTCTTTATTGTTTATTTTATTTTCACTTGCTACACACGGGACAAACATGATAAATCAACAACTGACAATGACTAATTAATATTAACATCTGTAACATAATGTTTGGAGTTTAGTCTGTTACTGTTGCTATTTTTACCATTTCTTCTTGGAGCAACTGTAACCCACATTATTTCCTTAGGGATTAATAAAGTATTCTGATTCTGATTGTTTCAGGATGACCTGCCATCATCCAATCACACATCTGCTTACCTGCATCTGTTGCTCGCTTCTCACTTTTCGCGTATAGAATTTCGAAAAAAACATCGGTGCAAATTATAAGTCTGTATCATGATGTCTGGTGTTTTCGTGTTTGTTGTTTTGTTTTTATTTTCTTTTATTTTGCGAGTTGGTTATTAGACGCTGCCCCAGCCACTCAGAGAATCCCCCGCCGCCCCGCCCTCTCCTCCCTGAGCCGCAAGCAGCAGGCGCACCTCGCAAACGGAGGGCGCCCTTACTCCCAGCAAATGGGCGATAGAAAACCGATCGGTGCCTGTGACATCCCCGCTATGCGCTGGCCAGCATGAGAACGAGCTTTTTTTTTTTTTTGGCCGGTGCCCGTGATGCCGCCCCTCACCACGATGCCGCCCCGGGCAACGGCCGTGTCGCCCGTATCAAAAACAGCTTCTGGTGGCATTTTTTTAACCTTTCGTTTTAAAAAATATCAAGAGCTAATAGAAATCAGATGAGTAAACAGCAGAGAGCAATCAGGAAATCAGGATGGAAAGTAAAACTTAGGACTGATACAAACATTAACACTGAAACATAAAGAACGATGAAGGAACAGCCTACAGGAACATATCAAACACGACCATAAGAAGACTCACAACACACATGAAGACAGAGATGAAATACTGACAGAAAAACTTAGGCAGACAGAACTGACTACAGTCCCGATCAAAAGTTTAAGATCACTTGAAAAATGGCAAAAAGAAAAATCACATTTTCCATGGATGGATCTTAACAACATGCAACAAGAAGAAATGGGAGTGAGACAAAACATTTATTGAGAACAACTCTTAAACTGAGACAGGCTGTTTCACAGCTGAGCAAAAGTTTAGGACCACGTGCCTTTAAAAGGCCAAATCTGTGCAAAAGTGTGGATTCGCTGTCATTTTCTGTCAGGTAGTCACACTGTGGTCAGGTTGTTGAAATGCATAAGCGGGGTGTCTCGCAGCACGCCATCACTGCTGAGGTGGGACGCAGTAAGACAGTCATTTGGCATTTCTTAAATGATCCTGGGGGTTATGGAACAAGTCAAGTGAAAGACCAAAAAAATTTTCACCAGCACTGAGCCAGAGGATCCAGTTGGCTGTTTATCAAGACACTGGATGATCCTCCACCCAAATTAAGGCCGTTACTGGTGCCGACTGAAGCCTTGTCGTCTTCAAAGGCCTCGTCTCCTTGAACTCCACAGAACTGACCGTTTGGACTTTGCAAGAGAGAAAGAAAGTTTTATTCTCTGATGAGAAAAAATGTAACCTTGATGGTCCTGATGGTTTCCAACGTTACTGGCATGACAAGTAGATGTTTTCTATGCTCCACAGTGGAGGGGGCGCCATAATGGTCTGGGGTGCTTTTTCCTTCAGTGGAACAATGGAGCTTAAGGAGTTGCAGGGGCGTCAAACAGCTGCTGGCTGTGTCCAGATGTTGCAGAGAGCATCTGTTATGACTGAGGCTCCTCATCTGTGTGGTAACGACTGGATTTTTTTTAACAGGACAACGCTACAGTGTTGGGAAGGTTACTTTTAAAATGTATTCCACTACAGATCACAGAATACATGGCCCAAAGTATATTTTATAACGTATTCCGTTAGTTACTCAATGAGAGTAACGTTTTCTGAATACTTTGGATTACTTGTATATTGTCATGCTTTTTACAACTACTTTTTTCTTAAATAAATCTACTACATCATGTGTACTTTTTATGTCATGTGTAATTTTCATTGCAAATAGTAATCACAGTTAAATTAAGAGGGGATAGAGCTGTGATGTCATCAAGTACACTGCCATTGCAATTGTAGAACGATCGTGCTGCGTTCTCGGGAAGCCTGGACTCCCGTGTGAACTTAGGACGTCCAGAGTAATGAGAATATCCTGTGGTATGAGGTCTGGTTAATAGCATTGTCCTGTTATAACTGCTTCAGACATCTATCACCCTCTTCCTGTAGCCACTTCCTGGGTCTTGTTTCAGGGCCTCATAAATAATTTTGTCACTGAGCAGTGACAAAATTTTCTTATCATAGTCTTTTTGGTTTAGCAAAACTGTGCACCTAGCCTTGTCCGCCAGAAGGATGAGAATGCTGTTGTAATGTAATGAAAACCTTTTTTTTCCTGATTTAATGAATAAAAAAAATATGCCAGCAAACTAGAGATAAAGATACTTGGGCAGGTTGTCATATTATAGAACTATAGAAAACAGACATGCAGGCTACCCAGGTGAACGCTGTGGCCGAATATAGTACTGAAGCAGTAGGAATGTTATATCTAAAAGCTCTGTGCTCATCTGAGCCTTACAGCTAACTGAACTAAATGTACAGTCGAGGCATGCAGTATGCTCACAACTTTTATGTATTCAGTATGTGGGTCGGAGTGAATGTGGACAGACAAAACATACTACTGAGTTTAATTTTGTCTGTACGTCGTATTTATGATTAAAAACAAATGTAATCAAATTAGATATTGATATTTTCATATGGGAATTGATCCTGCAACATGAAGTGCTGATATTGGATCAATACGTTATCGATACGGTCGCCACTGACAGAAAATGGCAGTAAACATGTTTTTAAAACTTTAAGCACTTATTTCTTAAATCCAGCTCCACACACGGTGTTACGTCTATGTCAGTTACGTGTAGCATTGCATGTCCCCTTTAACCCAAAGGAGATCCTTACAGTTTTTTCTGAATGCTTAAACCCTAACTGTGATTCCTGTAGCACAATCTCTAAAACTATTCAGACTTATAGCAAAACCACTCACTGAGTTTGCAAAACTAAAAGCACAAAAACTGCTTTGCACTCAGTTTGCAATTTTGTAACACACGCTTTGCAAAACTTTAGGCACAATTCACTGCACAACACTCAATTACCAAATTTCCAACACACTCCTAGCAAAAGTATACACATGTATGGCTATCATTAACACTAATTTGCCAACTGTCTGGCACACTTTCACATGTGAAAACTTTTTTAGATAATTAGTTCACTTTGCAATCAGCCTAAGCACTATAATCCAGGTAAGCTGTGTGTGCGGAGTACAATGGAGGGAGCAGAAAGAGTGAGAAGTAGAGGAGGCCGAGGAAGAGGACGTGGAGGTGAAGAAGTAGGATGAAGAGGACGACAAGGACAAGGAGGAGGAAGAGGAAGACGAGGAGGGGGGAGAGGAAGATGAGGGGGGGAGAGGAAGATGAGGGGGGGAGAGGAAGATGAGGAGGGGGGAGAGGAAGGGTAAGAAGAGTAAGAAATAGAATTGCTGATGACATCAGAGCTACAATAGTGGACCATGTAATCAACCGTGGAATGACCCTGAGGGAAGCTGGCCAACGGGTCCAGCCTAACTCGAGCCGCTACACTGTAGCAAGCATCATAAGGACATCTTGAAATGAGAATCGGTGAGTACAGTCACTTCGCACAAAGATTTGTAGCACTGCCATATGCCAATGAGAAACACACCAATACCATTGATGTAAAAATACTGAAATTGTTACTTTACAGAATTGCTAGATGACCAGATGCTGGGGGCAGAGGAAGCATGTTCACTGCAGACCAAGTAACCCATATAGTCATTATGGCGATTGCAAATAATCCTATACTTGGAAA
Organism: Copadichromis virginalis; assembly: GCF_057382275.1. Lineage (NCBI taxonomy): Eukaryota > Metazoa > Chordata > Actinopteri > Cichliformes > Cichlidae > Copadichromis > Copadichromis virginalis. The sequence goes on from NC_140619.1 coordinate 2,770,161, forward strand.
TAAACACTTGTGTTTGTTTTGATGTGTGTGAATAAACACCAGTACTTGAAGTTTGGATCCCTCTATGCTTATGGATCTATGACAGAAGTATGAGCTCACACTGACATAGCCTACCTTGTGCACAGAGAAAGCAAAAGCCAGATGTGTTTTGTATTCATACCATCAGTGTGCAGTTGGCGCATTGTGTGCTTAGTAGATGATGGCTTGTGTGTACTGTTTGATACGGAAACACCATTTTTACGAAGGTGTGAAGAGTTAATCTAGCTGTGTTTGCTTTTGCAAGAGAACTACAGTGTTTTGATGATTGGGTGACAGGTTTTCTTATTTGTGTGAAGAGTTTTGCAAAATTAGCCAATAGTTACAAAAAATGTGCTTAAGCAATCAGAAAAAACTGTAAATATCCTAAAGTAATTGTTCCTAATGACAAAAACTGGCAGCTTCCCAAAAAAATGCAGTAATACTGTTATATATTAATATTGTTTTGCACTTTAAATGAGTCAGTCTTTTAAAACTACTTCTGCCTAAGATATTCGTATCAAGTATAATTATATTTTGGGGGGTTTAACCCTTTGAAGGCCAGTATGTTTACATAGCTGCACTGTTTTTTAACTGGAAAACACCCAAAAAACTAAAATATTTTCCATAAAATACATTTCAAGAAAGATTTCATTGCTATTATAATTAGGCCTTTAGATTGGCACCAAGGTTGATTTTGATTCATCATTATGTTTTTTTGCAGGGGCACAGTAAATGTAATAATCATAACCTATAATGGTATATGATGTTTTTCACTTTTTCCACACTAAATGTTTATTACCTTGCTAACGTAAATAAAAATACAAGCTCAGTTTGAACTAGAAAAACATTTATTTTAGAAAGATAAACATGAACATTTATGTTGTTGGGGATGGGGAGAGAGACAGTGTTGAAATCTCCCAATTCTTTGAATCTTTGGGCTGAAGGAAGGACAATACTCGGTGTATATATGCTCAATCAACAATCATTTATTTCCATACAATTCAACACAAAGAGCATTTAGAAACATCATGATGGGGAGACATGCCTGAAGAGGGTCACAGCAATCTCAAAATGCAAGCCCAAACATTAACATTCTTCCTCTCTTACGGCGCCTAAGTTATGACCTCGGCAGTTGTTTCTCTGCTCTCTGTAAGGTGGGGGTGTGGAATGTGGTCTATCTCCCCTATCTTAGACACAGAGTCTCCTGCTTACAACCTTCTTTTTATGATTCAACAATTAAGCATGTCAAGAAAACAGTGTAATACATTCACAGCAGATCAAGGATACAGAGTGATGCACATTTATCTAATAAACTAATAAGTGAATATGTTCTTTTAACTCAAAAGTATAATGAGAACTAAACTATATACAGATCACACACTCTATATTAAAGGGTATAATATGATCTACAGCAGTATTCTAATTCAACTACTTTGATTACATATATAAGGTAACATATGATAACAGAATAATCTGATAACAGACAGGGAGAGAGGTAGTATGTGTCTGGGTGTGAGAGTCCTGCTCAGTAGTGATGTGCGATACCACTGATTTCCTTTCCGATCTGATACCAACTAATATCAACGATACTGATCCGATACCGATACTTTGTACAAAAATTTATTTTATTTATTGTATCTTTTATTGTATCTCAAATTATAGCGTCATAATGATTACAGGACATCAGATACTTGTTCTTATCACTTAATAATGCAGAATTCATCATATAGAAATAAAAAATCTGAAGTTGTTATTTGAACTATTTGAACACCTTGCCAGCCTGTAGCACTAAAGGACTCAGTGAGAGCACCTGTCCCTGTCCTCTTCAGTTCGCCTCAACATATGCTCGTCATATTCTGTGATATGATTTACTCTGAGCTGTTTGACAAGGTTAGTGATGTTGCCACAACCATTCATGCCAACCCTCCCGATTTTTCCAGGAGAATCCCGAATTTCAGTGCCCCAGAGCCACCATTCTCCCGAATTTCTCCCGATTTTACACCCGGACAACAAAATTGAAAAACCATATCGCAGAATTCATAGGGCCCAGCCAATTCCAGTTTCCAGATACTTAGTTTTAATATTACTCTTATTTCTCTTTCTGGGTCGCAAAAAAACTTTTAACATATTTTCAGGTGAGAATGTAGCTGTGTGAACTTCAAATATCTGAGCCGACACATCGTCTTCAAACCCCCGCGGTCTTTCGCTACTCGGGTTAAACATGATGTATAAGTCACTTTGATAATTAAAAATGTTATTGTTTGGCTTTTTCAGTGTTTTATTTGTTCGGGAGTAAATCGGGTTGGCTGAGATTAAAGTTATTAGATTAAATTAAATTTAACTTTATTAATCCCTCGGGAGGGTTCCTCCGGGGTTTTCACACAGCTGAATAAACGTCAAACAGGAAATGATTAAATAGAAGTGTGAGACGGTCGAGGGTTTACACCAGCGCCCGGTTATATTTTAGATAGCAAGGAGCAGACGGCAGAGTTTCATCCCACCGAGGGAGCTCGTGACGCACTACCTGGCTTTCTTTAGACCGCGAAGGCCGGGTCCTCAGGTGGAAGCAGCCTCTGAATTTGGACCCCTGCTGTTTCCGGGCCGGCCCATTAGAATGGTGATATTTAACATATTTTATCCGATAAATAAACACTGTAATTTATTTATCCCCCCCCCCTTTTTGAATGTCTCCCTAATTCTGAGGTCTCAAGGTTGGCAAGTATGACCACAACACCTCCCTTTTTTGACACATGTATCGCAAACCACGCCTCGGCTGTTTGTTGATGTAAAATACGCCCGCACATGATTCCAATTACGCTCAGCCAGTGTTGTGAGTGCGCGCGCCAAGGGGCAGCAAGACATTTATACAGCCGCATTTCGCACATGACTATGAAAGGCGGAAGAGGAAGTAGTTCCTTGGAATGTAGACAATCCGAATGATATAGTTTCTTTCCTCTGTGTTCCTGTTAATGATAATATACAAATTTACCCTAAATTACTAAAATATTGATATTTTAATATGAGAATCGATTCTAGAACATAAACGATTGGTATCGGAGGAATCGATATTTCAGGATCGATCCGCACATCACTACTGCTCAGATGGGGCAGTTGTTACAAATGGACACACTGTGGTCCTTGCATGTATACTTCTCACATTTGCAGCAGGTGTTGAAAACTCTTCTCCTTTTGTCTTTGCAAAGTTCGCACTTCCCCCTGCTCTTACATTTAATGATGGGAGAGTGGCCTGTAGCCGCTGCAGCAGTAGTCAGATTTGTGACTACTGCTGCAGCGGCTGATGAGCGAGGAAGGTGCCCTCTCTTTGCTATGTGTGGGTTCACCAGCATTTCTCCCACTTCTTCAATGAAGACCCTCCGTCTGTATCCTTTCTGCTTCTGCCAGGATGACTCGATTAATGTCCACAGGACGTAGGCATTGTAAAGTGAAACATCAAGGACGTTGTGGAAGAGGGCCATTGGCCAATAATTTGTTTTCCTCCTGCAGGAGTAGGTGCCAACAACCTAACAAAAAAAAGAAGCATAAAACATACATATATATTAGACATGAATATGAGCAAGAATGAATAAATATATGCATAACTGGTTCATAATGACACCTACCTTATCAAGGTTGTCGACACCTCCTTTGCATTTGTTGTAATCTTCGATTATTACAGGCTTTCTCTTCCCTTCTTTGCTCACGTCTGGGCAGCGGTGTTTTGTGCTTAGTAGCAGCACATTCTTGCCCCGTCGGGGGATGTAAGACACAAGTGTGCGGGTGTTTGTAAAAGCGAAGATGGAGGAGAAGATCTCTCTCTTTTTTGCCTGGAGCAAATGAGGTGGAAGCTCAGGCTTGTTTTGGCGAATTGTGCCAACCAGGGCCATTTTCCTCTTGAGTAGCTCATCTGCCAGTGCACAGGAAGTGAAAAAATTATCACAGGTGACGACGTGTCCCTGGAGCCCCTCTGTCATGTCCAGGACCACCCTCATCCCCTGGTTGACTTCAACACGATCTGGAGCTGCTTTGCCCGTGTACACCTGCAGTCTCCATGCGTAGGATGTTTTGACATCACAGGCTGCCCAAATCTTGATACCATATTTGGCCGGCTTCTTTGGCATGTACTGCCTGAAGCTACACCTGCCTTTGAACGCGACGAGTTGTTCATCCACACAGAGATCTCTGTCTGGGCTGAACAGCATCTCCAGGCGGTGCGTCCACATATTCCAGACTTTGCGGAAGGGAGTCATCTTGTCAACACGGCGTTGGGGGCGGGATAGCTTATCATCGAACCGCAGTGCTCTGCTGATGTTCTGAAACCTCTTCTCGGACATCGTAGCCCGGAAAATGCTCCGTCCCCATTTTTCACTCCAGAGGCTCTTCGTTGATTCGTGTTTTGACCTGTAAACACCGGACAAAACGAGCAGCCCCACATAAGCCCGAAACTCCTCTGCGTCTATATCTCGCCAGCCGGGAATTTTGCGATTCCCATGCAGGTTTGTCATGGACACAATATGCTTCACGATCTCATCCGTTAGAAACAGCGCGAAGCTGGATATGGGGTCAACGATTCGGAGAGTGGCATAGCGTGTAGGTCCCGGGGTCAGACCAGTGGCTGCTGGGATGTAGCGGAACGTCTCAGCGTTTGTGGGAGACCAAGATATTTTTCCATTTTTTGACGTCCATGCTGCTTCATCAATTTTCTCTCCGTTTTCATCTCCGGCCGCTGCTGTTTCATCAATTTTCTCTTCGCTTTCATCTTCATCCGAGTCGGAACTGGACCCCAGCTGCTCTGTTTCTGCCTCCGATACCTCCTCCTCTTCCTCCTCGTCCCCAGATTCCACGGGGGATAACGCGGAGCTATCCTCGTACTCAGAGTTCATGATGACTGGATATCACGGATATTTAAATAGATTTCCTTATGCGGCCAGGAGATCGTTTCTCTTGCCTTCCCTTTTGCCAGCACGTGCAGGACTAAACCGATTCAAAACTCTATCCGGTTAGTCGTGACGCATGGACCCTGCTTCCGGTCAGTCCAGCTAACGTAAAGCTACAAACATCTCTACTGTTTAGGCTACGTCCACACGTACACGGGTATTTTTGAAAACAGAGATTTTCCGTATTCGTTTTTAAAAAAAAAAAATCCCGTCCACACGTGAAGTTTTGAGAAAAATATCTCAGTCCACGCGTAACCCCCCCCTCTAACAAAACAAAAACAAAGGCAAACGCTGTAATGAGCACGCCAAAGCAACAGGTGGCGATATAATCCTAACCTTGCAGAAATGTTGGCCAATCGGAAGTCTTGAAGCCAGGGCGGGAAAGCATAAACAAAGACGGTGGAACTTTTTTTTACTTCCAACTTTATTTCTTAAGAACAATAACAACAAATATAAAAAGTTTGGCTTCTTACTTGAGAACTAAAAAGTAGTGATGGGCAGATGAAGCCCCATGAAGCACTGAAGCTTTTCATCCAATTGGTTCACCCCAACGCGAAGCTTCATGAAGCTTCATTTGCTCTAGCAGGACACCTACTGGACGTAAAAATAATAGCTGGCATGAATTTGAAGAGTGTGGCATTTTGCACACAGCCTGTAAATGTCAACAACAAAAGGAGTGTGTAAAACATGTATATTGTAGTGATGGCAGTATACTGTGTATATTTATAGTGGCAGTATGGGAAATGATTATTTGGAAATGCTTGAAATGGAAATGATCATTTACTGTGAGGTGAGGTGTGGTTGGGGTGTGGACAGTAGTTGTGCTTTTGTAACGTTGAGGTATGGACAGCTACACACTGAGGCTTTGAGCCTCAGTCCTGCCTGTTCACATTTTATTCTGTAAAAACTAAATTTTCACTGCTTTTACGACCTTTTTAGTGGGGAGAACATAGCTGGGATTTAATGATTTAACAAATCTTTTGAATCCTTTGTCCTCCACAATGCTAAATGGCTGGGAGTCCTCAATCACCATGCTGACCAGGTCTTCATCTATTTGAGATTGTTCTCCTGAGGAAAGACAATAAAGATAAAGCACAAATATAAATATCACACACGTAACTTATAACAGTTGTATAATATTGTTATATCATTTAGTAACATTACTGCATCCTATATTATCATTGCATTTGATGGCTCACCTGGTCTTGCTCCACAATCGGTGTTCCCCTTATTCTCATGCAAAGCTCTGTAGTGCCTAAGCATGGATGAGGTGTTGCTGTTATATCCCAGCTCCCTGGCACATAGCAAACACTTCACCTTGTACAAAAGTCAAGACAGCTCAACATAAATTGTATTGCACCATCAGTATCATGAAAATACATCTTCTGTAGAAATTTACATACCTTGTTGGGAGGGATAAAATCAAAATGTTCCCACACAGGGGAGGACATCCTCCTCTTCTTAGCTGGCTCCATTCTCTCCTGAGTTTCTCTCCTCACTCTCATAAACCTCCAAACGGTCTCCAAACTCTCACTAACCGCAACTCTCCATCAAACACCCACATTTTGAATGAAGTCTGAGGGGTTTATATCGCTGTCATATCTCGCGGCAAAGTTCGAACCACTTCATGAACCAGTCACGTGGTACAGCCGGGCAGCGAGGCTTCGGACGTCATCATTTTCAGCTCCTCCCATAAATGAAGCAAGCCTCGATACGCGCTTCGCGGAAACGCCCCCTCCATTACTCGACACACGCTCCGAAGCCTCGATACAGAACGTCCCATCACTACATAGCTGCACTGTTTTTTAACTGGAAAACACCCAAAAAACTAAAATTTTTTCCATAAAATACATTTCAAGAAAGATTTCATTGCTATTATAATTAGGCCTTTAGATTGGCACCAAGGTTGATTTTGATTCATCATTATGTTTTTTTGCAGGGGCACAGTAAATGTAATAATCATAACCTATAATGGTATATGATGTTTTTCACTTTTTCCACACTAAATGTTTATTACCTTGCTAACGTAAATAAAAATACAAGCTCAGTTTGAACTAGAAAAACATTTATTTTAGAAAGATAAACATGAACATTTATGTTGTTGGGGATGGGGAGAGAGACAGTGTTGAAATCTCCCAATTCTTTGAATCTTTGGGCTGAAGGAAGGACAATACTCGGTGTATATATGCTCAATCAACAATCATTTATTTCCATACAATTCAACACAAAGAGCATTTAGAAACATCATGATGGGGAGACATGCCTGAAGAGGGTCACAGCAATCTCAAAATGCAAGCCCAAACATTAACATTCTTTCTCTCTTACGGCGCCTAAGTTATGACCTCGGCAGTTGTTTCTCTGCTCTCTGTAAGGTGGGGGTGTGGAATGTGGTCTATCTCCCCTATCTTAGACACAGAGTCTCCTGCTTACAACCTTCTTTTTATGATTCAACAATTAAGCATGTCAAGAAAACAGTGTAATACATTCCCAGCAGATCAAGGATACAGAGTGATGCACATTTATCTAATAAACTAATAAGTGAATATGTTCTTTTAACTCAAAAGTATAATGAGAACTAAACTATATACAGATCACACACTCTATATTAAAGGGTATAATATGATCTACAGCAGTATTCTAATTCAACTACTTTGATTACATATATAAGGTAACATATGATAACAGAATAATCTGATAACAGACAGGGAGAGAGGTAGTATGTGTCTGGGTGTGAGAGTCCTGCTCAGTAGTGATGTGCGATACCACTGATTTCCTTTCCGATCTGATACCAACTAATATCAACGATACTGATCCGATACCGATACTTTGTACAAAAATTTATTTTATTTATTGTATCTTTTATTGTATCTCAAATTATAGCGTCATAATGATTACAGGACATCAGATACTTGTTCTTATCACTTAATAATGCAGAATTCATCATATAGAAATAAAAAATCTGAAGTTGTTATTTGAACTATTTGAACACCTTGCCAGCCTGTAGCACTAAAGGACTCAGTGAGAGCACCTGTCCCTGTCCTCTTCAGTTCGCCTCAACATATGCTCGTCATATTCTGTGATATGATTTACTCTGAGCTGTTTGACAAGGTTAGTGATGTTGCCACAACCATTCATGCCAACCCTCCCGATTTTTCCAGGAGAATCCCGAATTTCAGTGCCCCGGAGCCACCATTCTCCCGAATTTCTCCCGATTTTACACCCGGACAACAAAATTGAAAAACCATATCGCAGAATTCATAGGGCCCAGCCAATTCCAGTTTCCAGATACTTAGTTTTAATATTACTCTTATTTCTCTTTCTGGGTCGCAAAAAAACTTTTAACATATTTTCAGGTGAGAATGTAGCTGTGTGAACTTCAAATATCTGAGCCGACACATCGTCTTCAAACCCCCGCGGTCTTTCGCTACTCGGGTTAAACATGATGTATAAGTCACTTTGATAATTAAAAATGTTATTGTTTGGCTTTTTCAGTGTTTTATTTGTTCGGGAGTAAATCGGGTTGGCTGAGATTAAAGTTATTAGATTAAATTAAATTTAACTTTATTAATCCCTCGGGAGGGTTCCTCCAGGGTTTTCACACAGCTGAATAAACGTCAAACAGGAAATGATTAAATAGAAGTGTGAGACGGTCGAGGGTTTACACCAGCGCCCGGTTATATTTTAGATAGCAAGGAGCAGACGGCAGAGTTTCACTCCACCGAGGGAGCTCGTGACGCACTACCTGGCTTTCTTTAGACCGCGAAGGCCGGGTCCTCAGGTGGAAGCAGCCTCTGAATTTGGACCCCTGCTGTTTCCGGGCCGGCCCATTAGAATGGTGATATTTAACATATTTTATCCGATAAATAAACACTGTAATTTATTTATCCCCCCCCCCCTTTTTGAATGTCTCCCTAATTCTGAGGTCTCAAGGTTGGCAAGTATGACCACAACACCTCCCTTTTTTGACACATGTATCGCAAACCACGCCTCGGCTGTTTGTTGATGTAAAATACGCCCGCACATGATTCCAATTACGCTCAGCCAGTGTTGTGAGTGCGCGCGCCAAGGGGCAGCAAGACATTTATACAGCCGCATTTCGCACATGACTATGAAAGGCGGAAGAGGAAGTAGTTCCTTGGAATGTAGACAATCCGAATGATATAGTTTCTTTCCTCTGTGTTCCTGTTAATGATAATATTTTTACCCTAAATTACTAAAATATTGATATTTTAATATGAGAATCGATTCTAGAACATAAACGATTGGTATCGGAGGAATCGATATTTCAGGATCGATCCGCACATCACTACTGCTCAGATGGGGCAGTTGTTACAAATGGTCACACTGTGGTCCTTGCATGTATACTTCTCACATTTGCAGCAGGTGTTGACAACTCTTCTCCTTTTCTCTTTGCAAAGTTCGCACTGCCTCCTGCTCTTACATTTAATGATGGGAGAGTGGCCTGTAGCTGCTGCAGCAGTAGTCAGATTTGTGACTACTGCTGCAGCGGCTGATGAGCGAGGAAGGTGCCCTCTCTTTGCTATGTGTGGGTTCACCAGCATTTCTCCCACTTCTTCAATGAAGAGCCTCCGTCTGTGTCCTTTCTGCTTCTGCCAGGATGACTCGATTGATGTCCACAGGACGTAGGCATTGTAAAGTGAAACATCAAGGACGTTGTGGAAGAGGGCCAGTGGCCAGTAATTTGTTCTCCTCCTGCAGGAGTAGGTGCCAACAACCTAACAAAAAAAGAAGCATAAAACATACATATATATTAGACATGAATATGAGCAAGAATGAATAAATATATGCATAACTGGTTCGTAATGACACCTACCATATCAAGGTTGTCGACACCTCCTTTGCATTTGTTGTAATCTTCGATTATTACAGGCTTTCTCTTCCCTTCTTTGCTCACGTCTGGGCGGCGGTGTTTTGTGCTTAGTAGCAGCACATTCTTGCCCCGTCGGGGGATGTAAGACACAAGTGTGTGGGTGTTTGTAAAAGCGAAGATGGAGGAGAAGATCTCTCTCTTTTTTGCCTGGAGCAAATGAGGTGGAAGCTCAGGCTTGTTTTGGCGAATTGTGCCAACCAGGGCCATTTTCCTCTTGAGTAGCTCATCTGCCAGTGCACAGGAAGTGAAAAAATTATCACAGGTGACGACGTGTCCCTGGAGCCCCTCTGTCATGTCCAGGACCACCCTCATCCCCTGGTTGACTTCAACACGATCTGGAGCTGCTTTGCCCGTGTACACCTGCAGTCTCCATGCGTAGGATGTTTTGACATCACAGGCTGCCCAAATCTTGATACCATATTTGGCCGGCTTCTTTGGCATGTACTGCCTGAAGCTACACCTGCCTTTGAACGCGACGAGTTGTTCATCCACACAGAGATCTCTGTCTGGGCTGAACAGCATCTCCAGGCGGTGCGTCCACATATTCCAGACTTTGCGGAAGGGAGCCATCTTGTCAACATGGCGTTGGGGGCGGGATAGCTTATCATCGAACCGCAGTGCTCTGCTGATGTTCTTAAACCTTTTCTGTGACATCGTAGCCCGGAAAATGCTCCGTCCCCATTTTTCACTCCAGAGGCTCAACGTGGATTCGTGTTTTGACCTGTAAACACCGGACAAAACGAGCAGCCCCACATAAGCCCGAAACTCCTCTGCGTCTATATCTCGCCAGCCGGGAATTTTGCGATTCCCATGCAGGTTTGTCATGGACACAATATGCTTCACGATCTCATCCGTTAGAAACAGCGCGAAGCTGGATATGGGGTCAACGATTCGGAGAGTGGCATAGCGTGTAGGTCCCGGGGTCAGACCAGTGGCTGCTGGGATGTAGCGGAACGTCTCAGCGTTTGTGGGAGACCAAGATATTTTTCCATTTTTTGACGTCCATGCTGCTTCATCAATTTTCTCTCCGTTTTCATCTCCGGCCGCTGCTGCTTCATCAATTTTCTCTTCGCTTTCATCTTCATCCGAGTCGGAACTGGACCCCAGCTGCTCTGTTTCTGCCTCCGATACCTCTTCCTCCTCGTCCCCAGATTCCACGGGGGATAACGCGGAGCTATCCTCGTACTCAGAGTTCATGATGACTGGATATCACGGATATTTAAATAGATTTCCTTATGCGGCCAGGAGATCGTTTCTCTTGCCTTCCCTTTTGCCAGCACGTGCAGGACTAAACCGATTCAAAACTCTATCCGGTTAGTCGTGACGCATGGACCCTGCTTCCGGTCAGTCCAGCTAACGTAAAGCTACAAACATCTCTACTGTTTAGGCTACGTCCACACGTACACGGGTATTTTTGAAAACAGAGATTTTCCGTATTCGTTTTTTAAAAAAAAAAATCCCGTCCACACGTGAAGTTTTGAGAAAAATATCTCAGTCCACGCGTAACCCCCCCCCCTCCAACAAAACAAAAACAAAGGCAAACGCTGTAATGAGCACGCCAAAGCAACAGGTGGCGATATAATCCTAACCTTGCAGAAATGTTGGCCAATCGGAAGTCTTGAAGCCAGGGCGGGAAAGCATCAACAAAGACGGTGGAACTTTTTTTTACTTCCAACTTTATTTCTTAAGAACAATAACAACAAATATAAAAAGTTTGGCTTCTTACTTGAGAACTTAAAAGCATTCGAGTCTTTCCTACTAGAGTCAGTATAGCCAAATAGCACATTTAGGTAAAAAAGCACAAAATCCGATAAGACATCGCATAGAAGCAGAACTGAGTCGTACATGTGACAGACAGTGAGGTGGAATTATTCCTCAATATCACACTGGAATATGAAACAGCAAAAAAAACAAAACAAGAAAACGTGGACTGGGAGACTTGTCAGGGGAAATAAGGTTAGCCTACCATACATGTATAAACGAATGCCCTACTGTATTTCAGTAGCCCAATTATAGATGCCTTTAGCACCTTTAGGTTTGACCTAGTAATGATACAGCTCGGCTTCATTTCTTTAACTACTGTGTAGCTTAACCTACACGAAGTCATCATAATGACAGATTTATATTCATCTGAATCTGCAGTGTAACTGTGTTGGTGTTGAATCCCTACCTCAAGAATGTTGTAGAGTTAAAAGTATAGGAAAAGAGAACACTTAACCTAAAATATTTAAGTGTAGCACTTAAGTAAATATTAATCTTGGTATTCCACCACTGATTTATTTTTAACATTTATTGTGGTTAATTAGTTTTTCATTGTTTTATTCTACCTTTTGTCAAGGCAAAACTCAAGGGCCACAGACAGGACAGACTTGAAAGAAGACTTTCAACTGAAACACATTTGCGTAATGTTGCAGAGGTGGACATACAGATGAAGAAAAGAATTCTGGATATGATGGAGACATCTGAGAGGCGAGCTTCTGAACATCACAGTAAATTATAAGTCACTCTTGAGAGACAAGTTCAGTTGCAGATGGATTTTTACTGCTAAGACAAGTCATGCATCCACCACCACAACCTTTCAACCTGCCACCACACCATGGTGGGCACATCTATGCATGTGCACCACCACCACACGCTGTACCTGGCTCATTTCCACCCAACAGTACCATAACTGAGCTGCCAAGCAGCACACCCTACCCACCCCTACCTTTGCAGGGAGCAGGGCAATTTTTCTTCACACAAGCACTTTTGGAGGATGATATTTGAAATAATCTGCATCGTTACCTATGCTGGGAAATTAATAACTTATGTTGGGAACTTTTGGGGCTGCATCTGTATGCTCAACTGTTGGCATGTTAAATGTTTTCTATTAGCTATTATGCAGCTCAAATCCTTTGTTCAAAACAGCACTTTGACTTTGACTTAAGTGTAAGAGGTCTTCCTTGTAATTTACAGCCCCCCCCCCCCCCCCCCCCTCCAAATAATCAGACCCAACCAATATAACCCCTTCAATAAAATTATCTTATCTTACATAAATAGGCTGTTGATTTTCTTTACTCATTTCAGTTATTACCAACAAAATAGTTGCATGTTTAATCATCTGGGAATTTACCCAGATTTATTTATTTAGACAGAGATCTTCTCCGAGCAACTCAGCCTCCACTCTGCATGCTTTAAATCTGTTGCTCTTCTGCTTCTACCATTCTGCGTTTCAGATCCACAGCCATGCAGCCCGCCCTCTCTCCTTTCTCCTCCTCACCGTGGTCACTCAGAACCCTGTCCCAGCCTCCATCTTCATCACTACCAGCATTTTGACTCTGGGGTGTGGCTTGTGTAAAATCCTGTCACTGCTGAGATTTCTTCTGCTATGATGGGTCATTGGAGTCTAACTTCCTAACAGTTACATTGATTTCTGTATCTCAATAAATCATGTTCGGTTTTTCCACATGATCTCTCCTTATTGAACTGCTTTTGTAGATAAGCTTCAAGCCAGAAAGCAACAATACCTAAACCAAAAATATCAGTGAGAAAGTGTGTGGACTATCTCCAGCTGTGTTTCATGCATTAAAGATAACTTCAGACACTGTCTGGTTGTCATGTCTGAAATAGGCTGTACAGTCACACAGATACAAGACAGCAGTCATGTTTCTAATGATATAAATCAACCAGAAAGATTATAAAGATAAAAGCTGTGAGACCCCACTTGTTATCATTACATGAAGTGATTTAGAAATAATATGTAAGCTTTCAGGGCAGCACTCACAGCTTTTTAAAACTGATTACCTGATGGTGAGCACACACAGGTATATAAACATACAGGTGAACTCTAAGAGGTTATAAAGAAGAGAGCTGTGCTGCTATTTTTAAAGAACACAATTTATTCACATTTTTATATTTACAATCAGTTTTTATTTATATAAATAAAATAAACATTACAAAACTAGAACAAAACTATATTATGTACAATATCAACAGTTTCTCCCCTATTTCCTCTTTTCTTCCACCCATCTTTGTCTCTCTGCCTCATAGAAAGGAGACTCCTGAAACTCCTTCCAGGTCATCCCCTTGGCCAAGCCCTTGTGCCCGGGCAGAGAGTGCACTTTTGAAGGGCAGTAGATATATTTCCCTGCCACTCCAGGGAAGCCTGTGTGAACATGTGAGCTATTTGGGCCCTGTTTCAGGTCCATGTGGCAGAACCTGCAGAGGCGGCCTGTTTGTTGGGTTTCTGGCCTTTTCCTCTTTTTCTCCATCCTTTCCTCTGACCTCTTCCTGGTAGCATCCAGTTCCCTTTGGAAAAAGTCTGTCTGGGCAAATTCCTCAAAGGTCATTTTAGGGTTAGTGATTCCCTCAGCAGCATAAGTTTGATGCACCTTGTGGGAACTGTAGAAATAGCGCACAGGCCCTCTCTGGTAAAAATAATCGACGGTGGATCCATCTGTCTCACATTGAGACTTGGGCTGTCCACAGGCAAGACAAGTCTTTGTCTGCCCTTTTTCCCCTCAGGCTGCTGCTGTGGCTGCTGCTGCTGTTGCCTTTCTAAGATGCCGTCCACAATCTTCTCTGTTGAGACTTGTGTCAGTGGTGTAGACGGGGCAGGAGGAGGTGGGTTAAACGCGGCAGGCTCTATGGTGATTACAGGGACACTAGTTGTTTCACTGCCTTCAGTTAAAGAGTGCCACAGCTGCTGAGTCTCCAGTAGTTTTTCTGGGCTTATGTTCAAAGATGAACTGGTGTTGAGAAGCTTAGCCAAGTGCTTCAACTACCAGGATATGTGCACCTTGGATGTGGGACGCAGCAGGCTGTTGGGATCTGTAGCCGAGTGATGGACCATGTCTGCATAATCTTGATCCACAAGCTTCAGGATGTCCTTCTTCCCATGGTACTTTTGCAACAGATCATCTATTGCCTCTTTCATGGGTCGTGTCCAGCATGTGTGGTCCAGCACAAAAACCCGTCCACCTGTCTTTATAGGTCCAGTGCGAGCACTCCTTGGTGAGGCCCGCATCGGCAGAGGTAGAGCTTCAGAGATTTCTGGGAAACATTAATAATAGTTACTCATATATCATGTAATGAACTAATAATAATAACGTATACATTAATAATAATAATAGTAAGTACACGGAATTGTTTGACAATACCACTATGTTAACTTACCCATGACTGTTGTAGGTTGCTGGGTGTCTTCTGATGCTAACTCCTGCTTTAAAAGTGCACCAGAGAAAGGGTGGGTGACAGGTGGTGCTGGTGTGGGGGATGCCACACCTAGCGGTGCCAGGCTGGAGGAGGGTCCTGCTGCTGGAACCTGAAGTTGGGCAGCCACAGGTTTTGGAACAGAGGATGGGGGCTGAAGGGCAGCCGGTTCATCTTTTCTCAGGGTTTTGTGTTTGTCCCAGTTCAGAGGGACTGGACGGCAGCCTGGCTCTCTGTGTTCAAGCCCAAATCGCTCTCCAGTGTCTCTGTCAGAGAGGTGAAGTGCAGGGTACTTCTCCTGATCAGTCACTCTTCTGGAGGCTGCATTCAACTCCACCACTAGAGCTGGATCAAAAACAGAAGGGAGAATGACACCTGGATGCTTAAGGTCCACCAGTCTTTGGTAGTTCCATCGTGCCACCCCTGTCATGCCCTGGACTTGGAATAGTTCATTGGATACATGAGTCCCGGTAATCCACTGGGCCTGGTGGAAATGATAACCCTCCTGCTGTGAAGTGCCTCGGACAGGAATCCAGATGGGGACCTTGGCACCTTCACCAGGGACATGGTTAAGCTGAAGAGTCCCACCGTACCTAAACATTACACCCTCTGAGAGTTCAGGGTCACTGAGGCAGCCACGCAGAATGTGGACTCTCTGAATGCACCACGTCTTCAGCATGGATGGCTTGAAGAGTGGGACATTGTTGGGGTCTGTGGCCAGGTGAAAATGATTCAGGATCTTTTCCGCTCTGTTCAGCAGCTCAGTGGGT
This sequence comes from Copadichromis virginalis, assembly GCF_057382275.1. Classification (NCBI taxonomy): domain Eukaryota; kingdom Metazoa; phylum Chordata; class Actinopteri; order Cichliformes; family Cichlidae; genus Copadichromis; species Copadichromis virginalis. The sequence goes on from NC_140619.1 coordinate 2,785,964, forward strand.
TGTGGTATTTGGATCCTGCAGTGCTCCCATATGTGTTGCTTTGTGGGATTAGCAGGATGGATGCCACAAAACTTATAAGCATCCTGGAGCCTCTTCAGGTCCGCCTGATCAACCACTGAGAATGCAGCAGAGAGAAGCTGGCAGAAAGTGCTGAACAGAGGATGATGCTCAGAGGTACACTCCACTCGCCTCAGGCAGTGGAACGGGTCCACTGGTACCAGTGGTAGCCGGCCTTTTCCACTCCTGCATCACTGTACCTTTTGGCCATTCCCTGGTACATGGTTCAGTCTGAGACCTTTCTGTCTCAGACTGAACCATGACCCACGAAACACTCAGCCAGTTTTCATTCATTATGTAATAACTGGACATGACCCCAGATGCCAGCGTGACTTTTCGTGCCACCTTCCTGGTGTGGTCAGACCTGAAGATGTGGCCTGGAGGAGTTTGGATATGACTGGATGTTGACGTCGGAATTCGTCGAGCAGGCAGTCAGTCAGGTAATGGCTGGACACAGAAACACCACACTAGGCATGTGGGTCTTCATAAGACCTGAACTCCTGTGGCTTATTTTCCTTCCTCAGGAACTTCCCAATGGTCCTCTGTCCATGGGCTCCTGCCTCAGAATCCCAGACCGATTCTGTGGCATGGAGGTACGCCAGGTGAGCTCGCTCGTACTTGAGGTGCATGAGTTCATTTAATTGTTTTGCAATATCTGCTGGAGATTTCCCAGTCCTCCTGAGCTTATCCATAACAGACTTGCAGATGGCCTTTTTATATGTAAGAAAAGCAGGGAGAAGGTTGGTAAACCTTTTGGGCAGTTTCTCCAGCCATCGTGGATTGTCAGCAAACCAGTTCCTGCGACAAGCCCTGCAGCAGAGTCGTGAGGACAGGATGTAATACTGACCACTGGTGCCAACAATTACTCGTGGCCTGCCCACACCAGCAGAGACCACTTGTGAACCAAAGCAATCATGGAGACATGGCAAGATATAATTGTTTCTTAACCTGACCATGATAGCACTAACACTCTCAGGTTGGAGAAGAAGGCTGAAGAAGGGGTGGAGCTGGAAGAAATTTGGCGATGGTAGGTCAGCCACTGTATCTATGAGCTCAGGCTGTGGAGGGAGACACCAGAGTGAAGTCGCGTTCCCTGTGTGACGCACTGGTCGAGACCCAGGCCACAGTCCAAGGTCCTGAAGCTCAGTCTTCATCCACAGCTGCTGGTGAGTAGAACAATTCCAGCTGCTGAGGTCATACTCATAACCAGCCACTGGAACTGGAACAGCTGGCTGAGCTGAAGGATCTGGGATTGAAACGTAAATATTTGACAAAACAGTGCTACTCTTATATTGTTACTGTTGGAATACACAGAAAAAAATAAAAGACATGCAGTATACGCTCACCATCTTCACTGCTGTCTTCAAAAGTCAGCACTTTGCACACAGATGTGGAAGCAGCATCTGTACTCGGTCCTGAAACAAATGAATGCAGTCATTCTGTAATTCATTTGTGCAAATTATGAGCAAGATGACAAAATGTAACCTGAGCGTGAATAATATGCTATCATTAATGATCTATGCTTTAAGCAGACGTTTAACTGAACATCAACTGTAAATGAAAATAGAGAGGGACCAGGATTTGACTCAGACCTTTCTGTTTCACTGACCTGTGGTCTCCTTAAGTAGAAATGCCAGCTCCTGTGGGAGGGGCGCAGGTGACTTCCTCTTCACACTTGAGGCTGCACCTACAGGTATAGTAATCGAAAAGAGTAATGGAAACATTTTTTTACTCTAGACACAATAAACAGAACATTTAATTATATGAAAAACATTATAGTTGTTTTGTACCATCGGCTGATGATGCCTGAGGTTCTGCAGTTGTACTGGACGGTGGTATGGACAGTGCAGCAGATGGAACTACAACAAGAAAACGTGTCAGCAGCTTCATAATTTACACTGTATGTGAGTGTTGCTGTTAGTAGGAACTCACACATCCATACTCTTACTTCTCCTGTTTCTCATTGCAGAACAAATGTAATTTATTTATATGCAACCGAGATGCCAAACCAAATCATTTTAACCTCTTCTCATCGAAGCAGGAGGAGCGGTATAAGTCAGTGAACAACATGCATTCAGGTGTTAGTAACTACTGCTACTTGTTTTTAACACATTCATAGAGAACAAGAACACATACTCACCCTTTGTGGTTGAGTCCTCAGGACAGTTAGCATAATGCCAGCTGTTAAGAAATATATTCTAAAACACTTCTTCAGTAAAGACTCAGAGAAGAGAAACACACAGAACTTCTTGCTAGCAAGGGCAGCCTCCAGACTGAGAGACTCGCGCTGAGAAACTGCCCCGGTCTTTATTTATACTTCAGTGAGCGTTTGTTCCTTACATTGGAATGTGGAGGTGTGTGTGTGTGTGTGTGTGTGTGTGTGTGTGTGTGTGTGTGGTCAGAGTGTGGCCCCATAAACAACTTCCCTAAACCTGCTGGTCTCGAAGTCCAGCAGTTCATCAAACCAAAAAGCACTTAGACTAAAACTGACATAGCTACGTTAATCCTACCGTAAAACAATAAGACAAGGTACGACCTCTCCCATGCTCCTAGGATGTGGGGGTGAACACCCTAGAATGTTACAGACCTCCTAGGATGAGACATTCTTTCAATATGCCACCAACTATATACTTCTACACACAAATAATTACATGCAGCATTCTACCATATGCAAACTTATATCATTAAAAGATTATACTGACTACTAAGTACAATTTTCCTATTAACACCAGCATACAACTATACTATTAGCGGAACATCGCCAGAACGTGGCCAGAACACACAAAACAAGAACAAGACAATATATAAAAGTTCAGGCTCAGCTTTGGAGAGCAATTATGGGCGACCATGGCTCAGGGGGTTGGGAAGCGTATCTGTAACCGGAAGGTCGCCGGTTTGATTCCCGGGCTCTCTGTCCTGGTCGTTGTGTCCTTGGGCAAGACACTTTACCCTACCGCCTACTGGTGTTGGCCAGAGGGGCCGATGGCGTGATATGGCAGCCTCGCTTCTGTCAGTCTGCCCCAGGGCAGCTGTGGCTACACCTGTAGCTGCCTCCACCAGTGTTGAGAGTGAGTGAATAGTGGCATTGTAAAGTGCTTTGGGTGCCTTGAAAAGCGCTATATAAATCCAATCCATTATTATTATGTAAAACAATTGTACTCCAGTTCTGAAACCTTTCATTTGAAAACCTGTGTTTGCTCCTGAAGCTCCTCTGGGTGTGGACCCTGCTGCTGCTGGCACAGTGACTAGTTATACAGAGACAGAGGACAGGGACATATGAGACAGAAACAGACTTAGCAATTATCGCTTCTGACATTTAGTAATAACGCAGTACTTACAGCTCTGCATGTGTAGTTTTACAGGTGACATGCTCAGCATTGCGTCCTCCAGGTCTTTATCCTCATCCATCCCTATGATGCGGGCAACAATTAGATAAATATATAATGAACTTATATTTCACATCAACACTGTTATTAAAATATTATTAAAACAACTTACCCAGGGGTTTAGTTGGAGCATTTGTGGAAGCAGGCGCAGACTGCTGCAGCTTATGCATCCGTGTTCCTTGACTGCAGCTCTTCCTCATGATAAGGTCTGCATAGCCGTCACCTCTGCCGTCCCAAATCTCCTTCCAGGTGCTCTTGGCTCATGAGCCAAAGCCAACCAGCTGATCATCCTCAGAGGCTTCTGCAGCAACACTCACTCTGCTGGCCTCATAGTCCAGAAGAGCTTTTATCTCTGCAAAGCTGAGGGTATACTGTACAAATGAATGCAAGCTCTCCTTGCCATGCCCTTCTTCCAAAGAGGTCCCTGCATCCACTTCTTTCCTGAGATCTTTGATCAGGTACATGGTGTACCCGACATCATTCTCCAGAAGCCACCGGAAAGATTTCCCTTTATATTTTCCAAACTGCAGGATGTACTCTCCCTGCACTTCCTTCATGTTGGAGGCATCCCCTCCTCTCTGATGACAGTCAGAGCATCGTCTTCCCTCACAGGTGCAGACTTGTCCTGAAGCTTGGGGTCATTTTTAATATCCAAGTGGCCTCTTGCGGAACGCCACAGAGATTTTCCCTGGATATGGCGCAACAAACCTTTGTGCATCTTGACATGCAGTGAAAAAATAAACAATTATATTAAACAAAATTGATTCCAAACAGAAACAAAGACATTTCAGGTTATAATCTTGCTGCTTGGTTTAGACAGCAGGATGCAGGAGAACAATAAAGAGACACAATTTGAAAGAACATTGACAACATTTGCGATAAAATTGTTTTTTCCTCCAGGTATAACAAACTGTTCTGTCTGTAAATAAAAACCTTTCATGGTTGAATGATTATCTGCAAAATTTGTGGTAACTGCTTAGCAGTCATGGCACATAAGAATTGCTGGTAGATTATCAACATATCTATTTAAGCTATCGTGTTTATTCATACACGAGTGGGCATTGCTCATGTTAGAGAGATATCAAGACAGACTTCCGCATTGATAAGATTACTGCCCATTACAAGATGAAAGCAATACATTTTTTAAGCAGGTTCAGTCATTTAGCATGTCATCTCATAACAAGCCACTTATCGGTTATTTAATTGTACCACATTATAGTAATGTCAGTGTCACAGCAGTCAGAAACCTACAAAGTTTATTTAACAGTAAAACACGTCAATGAAACACGCAATTTATTTAAGGATCACGTTCATTCATTTTTTACCGTGCCACTTTACAACAGCAGATAAACTCCCACCGTCTTTAACTGAGCGATGGATGCTTCGTAAATGCAATCGCAACACGCCTATTACCTGTAATATACAGCTGTAAATGTATTCTGTTTGTTTATTCTTATTTCAAACGACGTTTCTTACCTTTGATCAATGAATGAGGAGCGTTGGGATGTGTTGCGAGAGGTGAGTTACTTGTTTTCTCTCCCGAAACGTAAAAGAGGAGATTTTTTCAAAGTGCCGCCGCATCTCAAACTCGCAACAGCGCCGGAAGACCGTAGTGGCCAAAAATATATCACACCCGTAGTGCTTTAGCGCTACCATAGAGAATGAATGGGAAACAGTTTAGGGCCGTTTAGCTAAACAAACCCAAGCATCGCGCGGGGGCATTTAGATTAATGTCCACAATGCCCCGAACCGCGCTTTCAGTCTGCCAAAAGCACATCCAATGTGCATTCGAGCTCGAATGGTCATTAAATAAAAAGATCAGCCACACTGATCATTTTATTAAAAATTAAAGAATTTAGACAGTTTTTAACTCTCAGTGATACCGCAGTGTGTGTTTGACTTTGGGACCTGAAGCGGAGTCTGAACTCGGAAATTAAACCTAGTCCTTTTTTATGCTTTTTTTTAAAAACGAATACACGTAACAGTCAACTGTCTTCAGCTGCAGCAGAGTGGCGCAGCGGAAGCGTGCTGGGCCCATAACCCAGAGGTCGATGGATCGAAACCATCCTCTGCTATCTGTTTTTGTCCCTTCAAGATTTCTGACGTAATTCAGTGATCCCAATCTTTATGCATTTCCCACACAGCTCATGGATGACCGGTTAAATTCAGTGTCCTTTTTTAGTGATTAGAGGTTTCTTATATGAAGTTCATTTTTACATTATTTCTCACTGGACATGAACCTCACGTAAAATACAATCTCGCGAGACGCCACGTTGTTTGGACTACGTTGAACGTGTCTTCCTAGGTAGGCTGCGGATAGGAGTGTTTACAGGGATGCGCTCGTTTAGAGACAAAGATCAGTGTATACATTGACATTTTCTAAAGATGGCTCACGCAGCAGCTGCTCTTCTCGTCCTGTAACCGCCTGAGTTCAGACCGAGCAGTAGCTGCAGTGGAGCCTGATAACTGACAGCTAGTGGACACTGGGCCCAGAGTCGTCCAGCTCTTCGTTGTGATATGGCGGAGAGCGGGTCGTCAGCTGAATTCTCCAGCTCCCTGACGAGCTCCAGTCTTCCACCGCCGAGGACCCGCATCTTCAAAATCATCGTCATCGGGGACTCCGGGGTCGGGAAGACCTGTCTCACTTACCGCTTTTGTGCCGGCAAGTTCCCCGAGAAGACCGAGGCCACGATCGGGGTGGACTTCAGGGAGAGACTGGTCGAGATTGACGGCGAAAATATCAAGGTGTGTACTGCAGAGGAGCTTCATTGTTACACATCCAGTTCCTCAGGGTGTCTTGGCTGGACTTCAAGGTTCAACGACAACACAAAACGGTTTATGCTATATGGTGATTGACAGCTAGTGGCAGGTCTTATCAGTGGGCCTCTGATCAGGTCCACTGCAGCAGCTATGTAAAAAATGCCTTCTGTAGTACTTGGGACATGTTTTACTTCGACCTCACTGGATACCAACCCTGATGTGCAGGTCATTAGGATCATTTGGATGGTCACTTTGAAACAGCACTATTTAATCCTTGTTACAAGTTCTCATCTGTAGGCAAGTGATTACAGACTGTATATAAACGATGGACGTAGTCATCGTGACATCAGCCATGGGCACTTAATCGATATTAAATGAAAACCAACATTCAGAAGATCTAATTGAAGTACTCTTGCCCATCTTTTCTTTCTAAATTCTGTCTCCTTTAAATCATGTAGTGTTTTCCAGTTGAAGTCGGAATTTTCAACTCGTCCACGAACTGGCCAAAAGTCCTGTGATGTCATTTGTTGTGAACACCACAACAATGGAGGACGTTGAGCAATGATATACCTATTGCTTAGTCTATGGCTATTTGTCACATGTGGGGGCCACGTTGTTATTTATAAAGCCTCGTTGCCAGGTTTAAAAAATATATGTTACTATAAGGTAGACTTGTAGTCAAGACCGCCTAAACCAGGACCAAGACAATACCAAGACTTACCGAGAGGACAGACGCACGCTCCACTTGACTGTCGCGTCTCTCACCCTCTCTGTTTTTCACATAATGATATTATCCTATATCCTCGCATGTGATTGGCCACAATATGGAGGGATTGGAGCACTATGTCGATCTGAGACAGCAAGACTGAGACAAGACCAAGACCACGTAAAAGTTTTCTCAAGACCAAGACCAGTCTCGAGACATCCAACTCTACTACAAGGTCATTAAGATAAGATGGGGCCTGATTATTTAAGACCTTGTATGTGAGGAGCAGGATTTTGAATTCTGGATTTAACAGGAAGCCAAAACAGGAGAAATCTGCTCTCTCTTTCTAGTCCCTGTCAGGACTCTTGCTGCAGCATTTTGGATTAGCTGAAGGCTTTTCAGTGAGTTTTTAGGACTTCCTGATAATAATGAATTACAGTCGTCCAGCCTGCAAGTAATAAATGCACGAGCTAGTTTTTCAGCGTCACTCTGAGACAGGATATTTCTGATTTTAGAGATGTTGGTGCACATATTACACACAATGAAGAAAGCAGTCCTACATATTTGTTTGAAGTTTGTTTGAAGGACATGTCCTGGTCAAAAATGACTCCAAGGTTCCTCACAGCGTTACTGGAGGCCAAGGTAATGCCATCCAGAGTAAGAACCTGCTTAGAGACCATATTTCTAAGATTTTTAGGAGCAAGTACAATAACCTCACTTTGATCTGGTTTTAGAAGTGGTGCCACTGACTAGCCAATATTTGGTATGCAGTCTGTTGACGTCACATTTTCAGACCACCTGGCTGGTATGGAACCCCAACCGAGAAGGTACTAAAAAGGTATCTTGTACCAGGTAGTACCAGCTAATGGAAAACCCTAACAACAGAGTCGAGTCGAGCCGACCGGAGTAGGTACTAGTGGAAAATGGCTATAGATAAGCATTACACAGTCACTGACCATGCAGGAAGACAAGCGTATAAAAGAATGTTAATCGAGTTGAGTAAAATGTTCTGTCAATTGTGATTCTAATTTTTTTTACTGCACTCTACTGCCTCAACAGTTTGGTCCACACCATGTTGATTTTGTCTGTACAGTTGTGAGCCTGTAAAGAAGGAAAGGTTGCTGTTGCTAGCTTTGCTAACATTAGCCACTCTTTACAAACGAATCTGTTTTCAGTAATATTTACAAAGTGCCACACATTCCTACAACATTTAAAACATGACTTGATTATCAAAGATTTTAATGGCTCCTAAATCCACTCAAATGTATGTTTGTGTGGCCAATGTTTAACCTCGCCTACTCCACTGCGCTCACTTTAGAACAATGTACCACTTAATGTGACCTTTTTTTTGGGGGGGGGGGTCTTTATAAGAGAAAGAACTTTGAACACATATTTAGACCAGGTATTTCAGTTAATGAGCTAGCTGCATCAATGATCTGCACAGATATTTGGATTTCTGTGTTGCATAAGTGTGATCGTAAAGGGCTTCATTTGCTGTTAATTCAGTTAATTCAGTTAACTGGCATTAACAATGACAGCCACATTTCAAGACTAACTGACTCTTCCCTAATTTCTAATACTGATGCACAGATCATGAGACCTGCAACAATGTAGAAACAGTGTGTCAGTGTTGTGTTTGTAATGGTTTTTGGCTGACAGTAGAACTTAGTGACACAATAATATGGATAAAAACACAGTTCTAGTTTGGACTGTTCTAACTAAAACCACTTGGAGCAGTCAGTAAGATTAGAAAAACGGTATAATAATAATAATCTTATTATAATAATGAATGTAATTTGTGAGTAAATGACATCACTGCTTGTCTTCTGGCAGGATTTCACTTCTGTATTGTCTCGTACAGATCCAGCTGTGGGACACTGCAGGCCAGGAGCGTTTCAGGAAGTCCATGGTGCAGCACTACTACCGCAACGTGCACGCTGTTGTCTTTGTCTATGACATCACCAACGCTGCCAGCTTCCACAGCCTCCCTGCTTGGATCGAAGAGTGCAAGCAGCATGCACTGGGCACAGAGGTACCCAGGATCTTAGTCGGAAACAAGTGTGACCTCCAAGACTCCGTGCAAGTAAACACGGACTTGGCTCAACAGTTCGCAGACGCCCACTCCATGCCGCTGTTTGAGACATCTGCAAAGAATCCCAACAGCCAAGGAGACAGAAACTATGGAAATAGTGACCATGTCGAGGCTATTTTCATGACAGTCGCCCATAAGCTGAAGTCTCAGAAGCCCCTGGTGCTCAGCCAGCCCCCTGAGGCATCAGGGGGAACCATCAACCTAAACAGGGGGCAGGATGATGGGGGGGACGGGACCAGGAGCTGGGGCTGCACCAGCTGCTGAGATAGGCTAACGGAGAGGATAGAAGGAGACGAGCTCGGCCCAAGGTGGCTGATGGCTGATGAGGTTGGAGGCAGACGGGGCAGAGCGAAGAACGGATGTCAAAAAAAGAGAAAATTGTTCTTAAAAAATGGCTTCACAATCAGAACAACAGATGAATGTTTCCAGTAGAGGATATATTAGTTCACTGCTTGTGCTTAACTGACTTATAACCATTTGAGGCAGTATGTGACTGTCTAGGATTGGCAGGGTTCACGGAAATGAACTGTGCCAATGAATGATTGGAAAACTGGGGCCAAAAATCTGATATTAAATCAGTAATTATTCGTTTAACTCCTTCAGTAGAGGCAGATATGTAGGGTCAAAATAACAGAGCACTTTACAAAGTAATGCACTACATGCCGTTTAATTAGACTGTATGTTAGAAGAGCGGTGTCACTGTGGTATTATAATGTTTGTAGACTGCATTATCTTAAAGGTGTTGGTCATGTTATCTCTGCCCCCCTCGTGGGTGTAACACTCCACAGGTAGCTGGTTTTAGTTGTCTCATCAAAGGCTCCATGTGAAGTTTGCATCTAAATAGTATTTTCACTCTTTGTTTATGTTGAGTGTGAATATGCAGATGCAGTATTCTGAATATTTCACATGGGATCTGGTCTTCCCAGTCCACGGTCTATGTTTCTATTCTGGGACACCATCAGACTAACTTTTCTCAAGTAACACTACATTTAATTCTTTATTCCTGGGACTTTGAATTTCCAGTGTATCCCCTCTGTTCATACACTTTCTTCTGATTGGTCGCCCTCCAGAAGCTGAGGGTGTTTTTGCTGAACTGCTTGCTTTCTTAGCTTGTTATCACCATTAATGCTAAAGTTAATTATAAGAAGCAGAAACGGGCGCGTGCTAGCAGAGTGTGCAGACCGTTAAAAACAGCGGCTACAACTATGAGTTGAAAACTTCACAGGGTGCCTTTAAATCCTGTTGCTTTTACTCCAGTGATCAAAAAATTGTCCACTTATATTAATATTCTGTGTGTAACTTAGTCATAACGAGTTCACTGAAATACTAAATTGGAATGAAATGCATGGAGGGAACAATATCCACATTATTGACTTTTTATAGAAAAAGTGGAGTTTTTTCAACTCGGTTTTGGGCTGATTCATTGAGTTATGGACAACCTTTCTTTTTCCTCCTACTATATGAACTTTATTATTATGCCGAAGTGAAGTTTGTTTAATATTAAGAGTAGATGGAAAGTAAAGAAGTATGATTACTTCAATGACAGTTTTACAGAGTGGTTTCGTAAAGTTAAAGGCAAATTTTAGCTATTTGTCAATTATTAGGACAACCTCAAACCACAGCAGGGTCTGGGAGCATGTACAACAATCATGTGTCCATTATGACCAATTCATCACATCTTTTCCAGCCAAACAAAAAGATTCAACATCAAGTTCATGCCGTGATGTCTGCTACTGGCATCGCACCTAGTGAACCACTCCCGTCTGTGTCAGCTCACTTTTATTTTTACAGCTGAAGCTGCTTCAGAGAAAACGATATTAATCCACTTCCTGTTCCTCGTAACAGTGGGGGAAACTGCTAAGGTGTTTTCAGTGCATGTACAGTCATTGCTAACCACAGCTACCAGTAGATATACTTGGTACTTAATGTCCTGATAAATGTCCCAGGGAAGCACAAAACCATCCACATAATTACGAGACAACTCAAATTTGTTTTTTGAGCAAAATCTTTGCTAATAAATTGTTTGTAAACGTAGCATTAGCATTAGCGGACAGTTAACAAATGGTATTATCTTTCGCACCTTTACTGAAACATTGTGCCAATAAAAGGTGAGGAAATGATCAAGTCTTTTTCATGTCAGGCCTTAATATAGCTCCTCATAATTGGAGCTAAAATATCCAGGAAATCATGGCTACCATCTAGCTGCTAATCTAGTTTGCTAATTTCCTCTGTTTTTGTTTCACTATGTATGTACAGTCTGTGTGCAGCAGTTGTTATTATTAGGCCTTTAAATGAACCTTTGTATACTGCAATAGAGTACCACAGTCTGAAAAGAGCTAGCACTGTTTCACTCTCTTTTCTCCAGGTTTTTGTTTTTGAATGGATTTGCTTCCTGAAACAAGATCTGTAGTTTTCCTATAACATAAAAACTGGGACTAAATACCCTGCTGATGAACACTGAGATTGTGGCATTGCAGAAGTTGCCAGGAATATAAAATGTAACAGGACCTATAGCTTAATAAATAAATTTAAATACATTTTTGTTAAGATATCGATAAATCTTGAAAAACCTTTGGCTTTTTGAAACATTTTAGATTGATGCTAATGTTCTAAGATGCCCCACAAAAATATGGCGCTATTGCTTTTCCAATTCCTAATCTTGTCTGTAATTCAGGAGCAATGACATATAAGGAATGTGCTCAGTCAGTCAAACGGGAACCTTTACGGGAAATACTGGTTAAATACTGCTTTTTATGTGTAGGGTACAATTCTGCTGGCCAATCAGATGATTAAAACAAATAAGTTAAGTATGTATCAATGTGGTGGCGGTGACGCCAGCCATCATCCACCCACGATGCATTCTTCAGATCCCCTCCCAGGTCATTAAGCCCTCACTCACACCTTTGTCTGTGTGACCATAACAACTCACAGGATGGTGGGGAGGGGGGGGACACCTGATGAAGGATTGACACCTTGGCTAGCGTGACCTAGAGATGTGAATCTGCTCTGGAACCACCTCCAAGAGGACAGTTCATCAAAGGGTTAAATACCCGGGACTCAAGTTTTAAATAGTTTTTTCTTTACAAAAAAGGGAAAATTAACTATCAGGCAAATTGTTATTGCAGACATTGCGCTGACCTTGGATTTCCCTACTTCATAGTGCGTCGCTCAGGTGTCTTAACATGTGGAGTAATGTCTACATCCGCTACTTAGATTACACATAAGCTTGTGATATAATACTAAGCATGTCTGGCAGCATTCTACAATAAATGCCATCATTCCGTCCACAAGCAGCGACGGCCCCTTTGCTGGTGTCCATAGAGTCATTTTGTGGCTTTGTGTCAGTTTGTGCATGTCTGACCACAGCTGGTACACTAGAGACACACAGTAAATGAAAACACCACTTTCTCTCAGGACTTGCTGTTCACAGCCCAAGCATCTGTGGAGCCTGTCAGTGACGTGACTGGAATGGGGGGGTGGGCACTGCGTGGGTTTTAATTGTTGTGGGCTCGGCTGCTTTTTTCTGTTCGCAAAGTGTCCTTTGTTTTCATTCCAAGTCCGCCTTCACACTGGGCTCTACTGTAACTTCCTTTGGTTTACTTTTGTTCTTTAAAGATGCAAGACAGGATTGCTGTATATCTTACTGTAAATGGGCCGAAAGAAATGAATTAAATCCATTAAACTGGTGGAGAAAAAGGGAGATTCTGTGGTTTTATGTGCAATAATGTTTCAGCTCTCCAACAGTTCAGTCCAATTTGTATTTAATGCATACATATCAAATATATTAAGTCAGAGCAAAAGTCATTCACACAGCGTAAAAAGAATTAAACATGAAAGTACTGACACGACGCACACACAGGTGTTCAGGCTTTGGCAAGTTTAAATGAGTCTGACTGTGGAATTGTGAGGCCATTAACCAAAAGAAACTCCCACAGCGCAACAATTCGTGTCTCTCCAACAGATCTGTAAAAAGTCCTGTTTTTCAAGACTTGGCATCTTGAGCTTCACTTGAATTATGTAATTCCGCCTCTGCCTGTGCTCAGAAGTAAACCCATAGACTTTAGCTTTAAATATAATGAACCTGCAGTCAGAAGGAAGCAAGCAGGAGTATGAAGTCCCCAACAGGCATGGTGTCAGGTCAGTCTGCTGTATGGGGGCAGGTTGGAGGAACCCTCCTCTTCTTCTGGATGGTCTTTGTGAGTCGTTTGAGCTGGAGAGTTAAACAGCCTGTTGTCTCCTCCTGCTGGACACACATGAGAACTTCATTACAGGACTGCTGAGAGTTGGACAACAAAAAACAGAAACGCGGGCGAGACTTAGGTCCCCTGAGTTTGTGGTGCATAAAGGCGCGACTAGTTAATGGGTGGGACGTTTATTAGAAGTCTCTGGATCATAATGGTGGCCCGCTCAGCCTATGTTGTTTGGCATCAGAAAAACGATGCTGTTGTTTTGCAGATTAGATTCAAGCCCCTCCCACAATGCTTCATGTGACAAGTACAAGAAAAAAGATTAATGAATATGTTTCAGAGGAAGAGTGCTCATGCTACTTCCTTTTACCACTAGAGACCAATCAGGCACACTGCTACACAAACCTGACAGAGCAGCACACTAATGTGGATGCCCCCGTGACCTTTGAACCTGCTGCTTCATTGTACATGATTGTCTCATTCTCTGTCAGAGGCTTCATGGTGAGATTTCCTGAGTAGTGTCTGAAATTTCTTTCTTTGTTATCATTGTTTGGTGATAAAACACCAACACACACTTAACCTAAATCCACCACATTAAAATGTTATATGCTGGGTTCACCTTGATTATTGAGAAAATTTCCTAACACAGGATCCACATTTAAAGCTTACTCTGCAAAGTGCACATCTCCGTGTCCCCGCGATCACACTGAGGAACCAGGCTCTCCTGAAAACACACACACGACACATAGTGAACAAACTGAAGTGAAAACAGAACATCCAGGTGTGGCCTCGTGAGAACCCCACTGTGATTATGTCACACTGGTTAGTAAAGGGTTTTTTTAAAGACGTCACCAGCTTGGTTTTAGGAAACTGGACATGAGAACCAAGGGGTGGACCCAACTAAGAAATGAAGACACGCTGGACTTATATGGCAGCAACCTGACAACCACAACGCCCACCCTTAATCATATCTGGCCTTAATTGCCTTGTTTACTCCAACTGGAACCATCATTTTGAAAATAATCATAAGACGCGTAAGATAAGATAGGCTTTATTAGTCCCACAGTTGGGAAATTCACAGCACTTTGTAATGAGACGTTAAACTAATCAGAGAGCGCTTGCTGATATCGCACAATCAATAAACCAGCTCAAACAGCTGGGCCATTTTCCTGCAAACATTTAGGATCCGCTTCATTAGGTACGCCTGTCCAAAGCCCTTTTGATGTAAATGTATAGTGTGCTGCACTTCCCTGTTGATGCCAGAGATCAGAGCCAGACTATTTCAATCTGACACTGATGCAACGTGAACTCAAATAAGCACCCGTTATGACCAAGGTGTGGCGAAGAGAATCTCAGAAAGCACAGCCTTGTTGAACTTTGAATCAAACGGGCTAAAGCAGAAGACGCCGTTGGGTGCTGCTCCTATGAGCCGATCAGGTCACAGTGACTCACCAAAATGTTATCAACTGCGCACGGCTCCATCCTGGCTTTCAGCTGCTCCTCAGGATGCTGGTGCCACTTGTAATGGTGGAGACACTTTTGGAGACTCGTTATAAATGAAGCTGACCATGTCGTCTTTCAGTGTGCTCATCTTCTGATGGCTGCACAGCGTCACAAAGCTCATCTCAAACAGCTCAGTAACACCGAGTTCGCTGCACTCAAATCACCTCCACAGTCACCACACCTCAATCCATTACAGGGATGTGGCAGAGTGGGAGATTTGCATCAGGGATGTGCAAATGGCAAATCTATAGCAACTGCTGCAACTGTCAGTATGGACCAAAATCTGCAGCATCTAGTCTGGAAACATGCGGAGCTATGCTGGAACTAGCAAGCTGTAACTAATATTTTAGGCTAATGTTAGCAGCTCCTTAGTGAATGTGGACAATCCTACGAAAACAACCATAGGTAGCTTCTTTTTTTGTTTAAATCTGTGTGGCAAACACATTTAGTCCTGACCCGTGTCTTTGTCCAAGTATGTTTGCAACATAAAAACATTCTGCACGTGTTATTAGTTCATGTTTTTCTTTAGTTAAAAACCAGAGTCGTCTTCCTCTGAAATACACTGTTACTCATATTTTAATGTGAGGGTTATCATGTTGCTTTAATCTTAGCGTTTTCAAATGAAATCATGACTTTCAGGGTTCTTGTTCCTTACAATTACAGCACATTAGAGTAAATTTGACCTTTGTGTTTTTTGTTCATTCTAAATAAATAATTTGAGATGAAAACATGTTATGATTTTTTACTATGCTGTCCTTACCAGTCCAGTTCTGGCATCATAGCAGGCACACAAGGGGATGCTGCGACAGCCCATGTAGCCGATGACAGAGGAGAAAACCAGGCTGATGGCGCAGGTTAGCAGGATGGTGGCGTTGGCACCTTTCACCATCCGATGAAGCACAAACGTCTGTGCAGGGAGACGAACAATGTTACAGCCATGAAGTGTGTGTGTAATAAAGAAATGGGGGGAGATCAGAGTGAAATTATCTCTCTAAAACACCAGCACCGAAACAAAAAGCTGCACATTTATTTATCCCTCCATGTGTTGGACATTTTTGTTACACATTTCAGCAAACTACCCAAAAACAAAACAAAACTGGAAAGCCACAAGACATGTTTGTGTGTAATCAACTTCCATGAACTGTGGATAAGTCTGCATATATAGAGTCGTACAAAGGAGGGCATATAAAAAACATCAGGATGTGACAGACAGGCAGCACTGACGTCCCACATCCTTAGCAGCAACACCAACTCACACATCCATGCTTCATCCTAGTGTCTGCACTACTGCGAAACAGCTGGCCAGAAGTGCTGCTGATGTGAGTCAAGATCACATCAGGAGAGCGCATAGCAAGGTTTCCCTCTCCAATAGGACGCCTCTGACATTGTTGGAAGATGTGAGCTTAAAGGCATGCTAACATGAGCTGCTGGTAAATATGTAAATCATCAACCCACTCAGAGGAACAGAAAAACAACAACAACAAAAAACCCCAAACATGGAATTTGATTCGTTTGTTTGCTGAACAACATTAATGTGTCAGGACATTCAGAAAGGTTATGCTAGGTTCCTGCACAAGTAACTGTGCAGGAGATGCAGGTGACCAGTGTCACATCTAAAATAATTGGAGACCTCCGGAACATGATAAATGGACCTGTTCCTATAACACTTTCTACTCTGAGCACTCAAAGCAACTTGCCTCATTCACCCATTTGCACAAGCACTTCTTATCTAACATTCACACACATTCACACTCCGATGGATGTACTGGAGAGCAACCTGGGGTCAGTATCTTCCCAAAGGATATTTGGCATGCAGACTGGAGCAGACAGGGATTGAACGCATTTTCCTGAATGTTTCAACCACTTTACCCCTGCAGATGATCTTGAGAAGTTAAAGTTCCTGAAACTCGTTGTGTAAAAGCACCTCAAGCTGGTCATTCACAACAGCAGGACCTGTTAGTTCTTGATGAAATGCAACCAGGTCTTATTTACTACAACTGACTTCGTCAAGAAATGAGTCACTGATTAAAACAGTGATTGTGTGTGTGCAGGTTACCACTTCAGGACTGTTGTGGTGATGGAAGACCTCTTTATCCTCCTGCCCATAGGTGAGGGTCAGACAGGAGTAACTTGATATGATGATTGCAGCCAAAACAGACAGGCCTGAGGCCACCACCATCACACTCACCTGAGGACAGACACACAAGTTCAGCCAAAGAAAGAGGACTCTGTGCTTATGTGTGTACGACTACCTTTTAATGAAGCCAAGTTTGAGTTTCAAACCATTGGAGAAAGGACATTTTTAGAAAGTGAATACAGTCTGGCTGGTTCTTACAGCGCTCCAAAGAGCTGTATGAGTTTTGTATTGGTTTAGAATTAGGTGTAGGGTGGGGTATCGGTTTGTTAGAGTTCGATTAGAGAACATGTTGTCTGAAGAGGAAAATAAATTAAGTACATCATAAACTTTCTTCTTCCACACTGGACCATCTGCATCTACCTCGCCTGGTCCCTTGCATCCTTGACCATCATAATCCAAATAATTTATTTTTAGTCCAAAGCCCTGTTGATGGACTGAACAGGAA
The DNA here is from genome assembly GCF_057382275.1 of Copadichromis virginalis. Taxonomy (NCBI): domain Eukaryota; kingdom Metazoa; phylum Chordata; class Actinopteri; order Cichliformes; family Cichlidae; genus Copadichromis; species Copadichromis virginalis. The sequence continues at coordinate 2,803,237 of NC_140619.1, forward strand.
CCTGCTGGTGGCAGATTTAATATGTAAACATTAGCAGGTTGGCAGGTGAGGAAAGGCCCAAATCCAAGTTTTAACCAGAGGTCCTTAAACGGTTCTTTATTGTGACAGGGCTGCTGAAGTAACACCCATCACACACTTGTATCTGTGTGAAGTTTCACTGGCTGTAGTGCTCAGAGTGCAGTGTGGGGGCCAAACATAACAATGGTGGCCAGGCATCAAATAACAGATGAGTTCAGCAAAGGTGCATGGTTGGCCTTTAATGCGAATGTGAGAGATGCACCAACACCTTAACTAAAGTACAACTCTGAATTTACTCCTCCTACTTTGCGGAATCTTTTTATTTTCTTGTTAGTTGTGTTACTTGTTATTTTTGTTTGCTTGTTTTCCAGAGAAACGGACACGGTCATTCATTCTAAAAGTCCTGCTGATGTTATCAGTCAAGAATAAATGGCAACCATCACACTGACCAGTACTGGGTTCTTCCTCTGGGAGGCAAACAGCGCCAGCACACCTGGAGAGGCCATGATCTAAAGAAAGTGACACAGTTTAAAATGCAGGGAGAAAGTCTTTAACACTGTTCACGCGGAAATCCTCCGTGTATTTCTCACGGAGAGAACGCTAGACTCGTTGCCTAAAGCTTTGGTCAAAAGAAGAAAAGTGATGACAAAACAAGGATCCTAGCGGGAGATCTAAGTGACGAAACCCGTTTAGTTTTATACCCGAACAGGCAGGTGTCCTGCGGGTTTGTGTTATACTGAATGCCCGTTAGTCTCACCAGTCCTCCCCACAGCGGCGTCCTGGTGGTACTCAGCGGAGTGTCCTTGCGAAAAACAGCGTCCATGAGCCCGCAGACCACACAGAGACCAGCACAAGCCACCTGGAGGATACCGAGGCCGAGCACGCCCTTCTGGTTAAAAATAAAGTACCTGTACCGGTCCATGTCCGGGTGCTAACCCGACGCAAAGCACCCTGAAGTCCTTCGTGTGCCAACTCTGGTCAGAAGAAAAGTGGAGCTGCTCGACGGTGGAAACCTGAAGTTACTTTGATGCTCGCAGCGGCTTTCAGAAACATGAGTCCCGCTACCGACACCTGTGTCGTTGTTCTTCTCGTCCGACGGCCCTTTTATCGGGTAAAGTGAATCTTCCGGGCACTCGACGGATCTCGATGTTGGTTCAGCAGGTAGGAAGTTTATCCATTAACCTGTGCCCGGCGGCAGGTGGAGAGCAGGAAGGGATTTCCGAGTCCAGAGTCTGGACCGTGGGCAGCCAAGCCCCACCCTCACTGCAGGTTTAACACGCACACTGTGGAAGCTCCTGACCTTAAATCCAGCCCGGTCCTTTCGGCGTGGAGTGTCCGTGCTCTCCACGGTCCAAAGACTTTCAGCCCTGCGACCGGCCCGGTCTCCTAAGCTGCACAACGATGGGCAAAACCAGGAACGAAAATGGATGGACTCTGAAAACAGCGATCCTCTCAACTGTGTGGACTTTGGAGCCACGATAATCAATTAAATCGATAAGACACGTTGCATAGAAGAAGCTAGGCTTTTCCCTGAAATAAAACTTGCTTTGGAGCCCCCAGACTTTCCCGATTTAGACAACATTTTGATCCATCTCTCATCTCTGTCAGGTTAATGGTTATTGCACAAGTAGCTTTATGGAGAAGTTTACAGAACATTGTTTTGCTGCAGTAAGAAGCTGTTCTTGTACACCGTGAGTGTGTGTTTACAGGTTATCTTTAAGATCTTGATCATGATATCTACACCTAATCCACACGAACCAAACCTTTAGGATCCAAACAGTCTTTCTATTCGTGCACCTGTATGATGTCCGGCACACGGCTCTTATTACAAGTACGCAAGTAAACTGTGAATCACACAAAGCTAGAGTCAAGGAATAAAAATATGGAAGCCAAGATTTACTTTCATGTTTACCAAGTAGCCTCCTGGACATCTGAAACCAGAGCGGTGAAAACTTGTTTTCTTCAGTGACTGTATTTGTGTTTTTGTAAACATTAAAATATTAATGATAGCGCTGTTTTGGCTGATGTGATAAATCAGGACACAGGATAATGAGCACATGGGTAAAGAGAGGATGAGAACTCGTCAATAGTCTGTCCTCATCGTTTTATAAATCAGCAGCGATGTTATGGGGGTCGTTGCTGCTACAGGAGATTCTACCAATTAAAAATTAAAACAAAAAAAGTCGAAACTTTCCATTCTTGTGTCTTAAGATGATGATGCATGCAGACTGGGTTTCCTTACCTTGTACTTTTATTTCCGAGAGCATATGCACACAGATAGTTTGGTTAGAAAAGTGAAACAAGCTCACAGGTGAGTAATGGCAGACAGTCCATTATTTTCTCCCAAAGTTCTTGGATTAGAAACGCCCTTTACAAAGCTCAGGGCGTACAGTACCTAACCACTTCAGATCTTAGAAATAAATTAGCCACTGCGATGTTTATCCTGTACGGCAAGTAAACAGATCTGTCAAGTTACACTTTATGAAATGTATAGATTGGGATACGTAAATTAGTGCAAATGAAGTGTGGGCTGAACAGTTTGCAACAGATGACACAAAGACTGTGGGGTCCAAATAGTGGTGTTTGGAGGGGAGCTCTGTTAGGTAAACAGCAGCTAGAAGACACATACAGCGAGTGAGGATTCAGACAGTGGAAACTGAAGGAAGTCATCATTGCACAGAAATCTTGACTTGAATGAGGGTGTGTGTGATGAAGAGGATGTCAGACAGAGCGGCGCCTCCAGCCACAGATGTGTCTCCTCTAATATCATTTGGTTTCTTGCATAGTTCTTGTGTTTCTTTGGCCTGAGAGAGGCCTCCAATCATCCTGAATTGCTCAAGTAGTATTCCATTTGAATACTAAACTTGGTAACTTTGCAAATATTTCTCTAATATCAATTGCCACAATGCTCCAGCAGTCTTGTAAGGTGGTAGCACAGGTAGAGGGGAACGTTTCCATTGTCCAGAGGTATTCATCTGCAATCTCACTGTCCAGTAGGAGCCCCTCCTCTCTGCTCAAACGCCTCTAGCTCTCGCTTGTACCAATCAGGAGCCTCCGGGCCATTTTTTCCAGTTGGCTGGTGATCGTAACCGTAGGCAACCGTTAGCTCCTCATCTTTTTGCACAGCCCTCAAGGTTCGGATGCACTTGATTGGCCCAAAACGAGGATGGACAAACCTGTGCAAACCCAGGATAAACACAAATGCACAAAGTCAGGCAAGAAACACTACTTTGTGATTTCATTGTGAGATATGCTACAGTGACGTCTGTCATGGTACCACAAGTTAGATGCTTAGTATATTACTGGGTCTCGGGGCAAATCTTTGGAACATTTTTGGTGTAGGAAAGGTGATATGAGACAGGGCCGGAGGCAGGATGTACCATGGACTGGTCCTATTAGAATCACCCACTGCCCTAAGTGGCAGTGACTGAAAGTGTTGTTTAAAATAGTTAACTAAAGTTAACTAAAGTAAACAGGTGCCTGAATTTATTCTCAAAGCATCTAACTTTGTGTTTTAGAGACTTCTACATTGTACTCTCAGATGGTGCAGCAGGCTAACGCAGGCTAACACAAGGATAGAATACACGGAGCTTCCACATGAATGGTACAACGGTTATTTTATTGAATGGGATGGCAAACAATGCTCTAAGCACCTGCTCCTGGAAAGAAACCTTGCTGGTTTACAAAGACGAACACGTAAATAAATAAATGTGTGCATGATGAGAGTAATGATGGTTGATTGATGACCCTGAACTCAGTGTTTACTCTACACAGATGAGATATAAGCTGCTAATGCTAATATTTGCTTATAAAAACAACTACTGGTTTAACTTTAAAACTTGACAGTGCTCACATGCTAAGTTAGCTTTTTGTCATTTGAAGCTTAGTAAAATAAAATAATCAAATCACTACATGTCGCTAGTTCAATGAGCTCTTAGCTCAGGCTTTCCTGAGCAGCTGTATCGTTTGTCATCTTTGTACAAGTGTGGCCAACTACACAGAATAACTGCAACCTGTGTCAAGAGGTATATATGAATATAGCATTAGCCTCCTTACACTGACTAGCCCCCCAAAAAAACCAAAACCAAAGAATCCACTGCTGGTGCTGATGTGATATTTTCCATAACAACATTAATGGGACCATTGCTGTTAGGGGGTTAAAGCGGGGTACATGTACTTTTTTCTCTCTTGATCTTTAACTTGCTGTTACTGGAAGGGGAATAACCACATGCAAATCAGGTGTTCACTGTCCAGGCTATGGCTCACTGTTCACCTACCGACAGCTGAAAACGGCTCCAGCCCCACTATACGACACTGTGTGTTATTAAGACAGCATGACCACTGAACTGTTCAAACTGTCTCCGTGGTTCTCAGTTCTGACAGGTGGGGCACAAGTTACCTGGCAGAAAAGTCGCGCTGAACTAACTTTTACGGCAGAACAAAGAAATTTATAATTAATTAGGATTAATAATATGCACATCTGCTGAAAGCTGCAGCCGTGTGTCCATAAGAAGAAGAAGAAGAAGTGCACTGAAAAGCGTGAACACGTGGTCGGGTCTGTCGTGCATCGTTTACAGTGGTGCCGAAAACCAGGACTGGGTCACGAGAGACCCGACCACGTGTTCACATTTTCAGTATACTTCTTATTGCAGCTGTCCACTAACACACTGGGCTGCAGCTTTTGTGCTACAGCCTACACACATCAACAACAACAGGACCCAGTTCATTCAGTTTTAAGCCAGCGAGGCATGATTGGGGATTGGCGTGATCGGCTTGATCAGGTGTGCCCGTCTCCCCTGCAGCTGCAGACCATGCCCCAGCACAGCTCTGCAGTCAGAAACAGGCTCACTGCAGCCACTAAGAGTGAAGAGTATTAAACTCTCACTGAATTATATGTTTTCATCTCTGTGAACAAGTTTCTGGATTTCTTTTCTTTAATAAAACTAAGACTGAACTTTATTTTTCCATGTTTGGCAATGTTCACGTTCTATTTAACTTGTTGCGTTTTTGAAGAAGTGCTGCAGACTAATGAAGCAGTCTAGTGACAAAAGCCTCAAATAGTTAAATGAAAGTTGTTTGTTTAAAACAAAAATTACTGAAGGATTCATTGTGAATGACTTTGTTATCTAAATAAAGTTGCAGCTTTCTGTCACTGTTTTGCTTCGATGGGGCGTGAATGTGTGGGGAATGATGAAAAGGTTTGAGAACCACTGATCTAGCTGAGGAAAAACAGTTCTATTAAAAATAATTCCCTTCTGTATAACTCATCAAAGATTGCTTGATGTCTTCGGGAGCAGTAACAACATTGGTGGTGCATGACTACAGAAAGTCTTCAGCTGGTCTGAGTGAGGTTATTTCTGTTCAATTTGTAATCACATCAGGCTTCTTTTTTTTAAATGTCAGACTCTGCTGGTCAACCTGTCAGCTTATACTCACGGGTCATATTTGCAGTTGGGGATGAAAGAGTGGTTTGCTTTATGACCCAGAGACGCGCAGTATCTGTCCGTCTGGCCAAATGGCTGAGGGACGTCAATCACGGTATCCTCATCGAGTGAAATTGTGTTTCCATTCAGTGCCCAGTCCCTGCTGTCCACCTGATGAGTCACGGATAAAAACACAAAGAAAACACAAGCGCATTTAATGGGGATAATTCTACAGGGTGGGCCATTCATATGGATACAGCGTAACAACATGGGAATGGTTGGTGGTATTAAAGTCCTGTTTGTGGCACATTAGTATATGTGAGGGGCAAACTCCTCAAGATGGGCGGTGACCATGGTGGCCATTTAGAAGTCGGCCATCTTGGATACAACTTTTGTTTCTTCAATAGGAAGAGGGTCATGTGACACATCAAACTTATTGGTAATGTCACAAGAACAACAATGGTGTGCTTGGTTTCAATGTAACTTTATTCTTTCATGAGTTATTTACAAGTTTCTCTTTGTTCACAGCCATTGACATGTCGAAGAGGTTAACACGTGAGGATCGAAATTGTGTTGATATCTGGTGAACGCATTAACCGGGTCATTGCAGCAGATTTCAATGCAAGACCCCCTACGAGACCACCCATCTCCCATGCTGCAGTCAGCAAACTGCTTGCTCGTGAAACTGGTTCAGTGTTGGATTTGCAAAAATGTGGACACATCAGTAGCTGTCCTAGCTTCATTCAGCAAGAGCCCACAGCGTAGCACTCGCCGCATGTCACTGGAGAGTGGCATTAGTCGAACGTCCCTTCGGCGGATATCAGCTACTCACAAATGGCACCCTTACAAACTCCAGCTACTGCAGCATCTCAGCGAGGATGACCCAGATCGGCCACAGAATTTGCAGAATGGGCAAAACAAAAACTGGAACAGGACCCTCAGTTCACGCAGAAGATTTTGTTCAGTGATGAGACAAACTTCTATGTGAATGGTGTTAACAAACAAAACCACCGCTATTGGTCTGACACTAACCCACACTGGATGGATCCCTCCAAGACTGTTGGAACAACAAAAGTGATGGTTTGGTGTGGTATATGGGGCACAACGATAGTGGGTCCATTCTTCATCAATGGAAACCTCAAGGCCACTGGATATTTGAAACTGCTACATGATGACTCTTAATGACCTTGGTGCGTTGTTTGTGGTCTGTGTTTCATACCTCAGAGTGGGTGATGCGTACTCCATTGTAAAAAGCCATCACAGTGTTGGCCTCAGCATCTGTCTTGGCGAAAAGTCCCTGTCCTGCTCCTCTGATTGTAGAGTCTGCCACAAACACTCTGACAAACAGAGGCAGGGGTAAGACAATGAAATACTGACCACGAATTCAAGAGGAACAATGTGATTGGTCAGGATTCCTATAAAACGTATCTACCTTTGGCTCTCATAAGGATCTGGAAGCAGAGTATGGGTGGCGATACAGGTGGATGTGGATTTGTCATACGAGTACACAGGACCTGTAAAAGAAGATTGTCAGATTAGTGGGATTCTTTAACCACAGGCCTTTCTCCATGAAATACAAGTGGAACCATATTAACCAGGGCCAGAGGAAATGACACGAGCATGGGTGGTGGACAGCACATGCAAGGCAGCATTGGTTAATGAGTGAAATGTAAAAAAACAAACTTCAATTAGAATGATACCAAAGTGACAGTAATTCCTCTACATATATCTCAGAACTGTTCAGTCACATTAGCCAGCTTAAATAAACGGTTGCATCCATGGCTCCTGCTGGCTTTCGGCTCTTGAAACTAGCCTAAATATTAATAGTCGTTGTGTCTCACGTTTCTGGACACTGACCAGCTGAGAGAGGAGCAGCACTTAGTGATGATGTGAAGAAGTTAGTGTATAACTTAAAGCAGTTTTAATAAATCCTTTAGAACTTTAAGGGGAAGCTTTCAAGAACATAAGATCAGCTCTTGTAGGTTTTAACACAGTTTCACAATTTGGCTCAACCGAAAACTTTCATATTAGCATCCATGGACCGTGAACTTGGTTATATGTTAATCTTCTTAAACCTGGTAGGAGCAGAAAGTAAAGCTGTCCAGGCAGAGTGCAGCAAAATGCAAAGGAGAGACTTTCACACAGGAAGTACAAATTATGAAATGGGATGTTTTAGTCTGGTCCATTTGTCAAGCTGCAAGCTATTAAACTGCTAAACAATTTAACAGCTTGCCCGTGCACATGATTGAGGTTTCTATCATTACGTTTCCAGTATATTACATTGCACTGAAACAATCCATGTCATCATGCATTATACCATAACACAGTTTCTTGATAATAAATGTATTATTATTTATTCACATCTATTAACGCTTTAGCCTTTTGCATCTTGAAAATCCAACATAATCAATTTTAGGAAAAGGGCAATTTCTTATTAAATGCATCAACTCCTGAACAAAAGTCTCGACAAACAAATGTGGACGTTGGCATCACTCCTTACTATTGGGGCTGATTTCGAAGCGTGGTCTCCCAGTCTGGTTGGAGATGACAGCAGCAAGTTGGGCCTCAATGAGCTCCCCATCCACAAAGCTTCCATATAGAGCCGTTCGACCGTCAGGGTAGATATACGCTACAGAGTCACCAGTCATTTCCCCGTCCTCGTTTACCTCCCCAAACACACAGCCTCTGTCCTAGACGCACCACAGTACACGCCAACATGCACAATACACATGGTTAGAAATACTTCTGCTATGTTCTGTATAAGCAGAAGTTAGACAGTAAGCTGACTCACAGGGTAGTAGACCCAGCATTCCCCACAGCGGTTGTTGCCTTTGTACTGGCCCTTGAACACCAGGTGACCCTCGCCATCGAACTCCTGAGCAGGCCCATTAAGCTCTCCGTCCACATATGTCCCGTTGAGGACGCCCCCATCTTCGTAGGTGTACACTCCTTGGCCCTGCAGAGCATCATCTACATAGAACCCCTCTAAAGTGCTGTGAGAGGGAAAAGAAGGACAACTGCAATTAAGATTTTTACATTTGAAGTCTAAATTCAATCTTCAAGGTGAATAGGGCCAGACAAAGGTTATTTATGTCTCCAGTATTTCTTTCTGAGGTTTGTCTAACTGTTCCTTCTTATTCAGGACAAACTTTAATCCTGAAAAACAAAACCAGTGCTGACATTCTAAAAAGTACAACATAATATTATCATTATATCAGCCATATGATATCATTTATTAAAAAAGAACAAACAAAACTTTTTCACATTTCTGTGGTATTGTTTTGAGAGAGGTAGTGGTGGTATGGCATAAAATAACTCAATGTATACTGCACGACAATTTTAGGGGTAGTTTTAAAAGGAAATTACATCTGTGATGGTTTTGTAATTACATCGGACAGGTTTGGTCACAGGTTTTCTGGCAGCCCACAATCAGACTGTGTTGGTATATCTGCAATGGTCCCATTAATAATCTATTCCATCTACGGGGCAAGCCGCTCAGTCATGTGTTGTACTGCATGTTTGGACTTGGAGGAGGAGAGTAGTTGTTTTCTTGTTTACTTCTGATGCCGCTGCCTGTAATCCAGTAATGTTTGTAACTGTAATGCTCAAGAACTTTACTCTGTTTTTCTACTGAAAAGCACACATGCATTAACACAATATTAATAAGTAAGTCTCAAAACCTTCTATTGGCAAATACATATGTAGCTTTGGAAAGGTGCCATTACACAGCTGCAGTAACACAGATGTTCACTTATCGCACAGCACACTATCACAATACCTGCGTCTGACTGCTCCTGCAGTGTTACACTCTTCTCCTTGGAGGAAACTGACCGCTGCTCAAAGCCATGTCCTCTGCTGTCACATGCATAATCGTACTTTTCTTTTATTATTACCAATATATCCACAATAATGAGGCGTTTGTCAGATAAATGCAGAACATACATCTTTCATATCTGGCAGTGACAGCGGTCAGATATAGTAAATGTTTTTAATTCAAGTAATGTCAGATTTACGTCCCCATCAGTGATCCTAACAGATTATTTAAGTCCTTAGTTTGTTATGTTTACAGTACCTTCCATCAAAGAAGAAGAACTTGCCCTTGCCATTTTTCTCTCCATGGGTGAAATGTCCTTCAAAGCGATCACTGGACGAGTAGGTCACAGTGCAGAAACCATGGGGCTGACCATCTTCATCCAATGGACCTGAAAGTTCATGCAGACACAATGTTTCAGTGTGATGAGGATGAGTTTTTAATGAAATCAGGTTATAGAAATAGATCCCAGATAGGCCCATCCATTTGTTTTCATGGATCTACCATAAAATACTAAACAAAGCATGTTCAGCTGATTTAAACGAGTACTACAAATAAAGCCTGTAAAGGTTTCTGCTGAGGTCCTCAAGCTCCTTTCTTAAACGCCTAAAGCACTTCCTGTATCTACTGTTACATTTTAGCCACGTCCCTCATGGAGCAGCAACAAGACCCGTGGATGATTACAGAGGCACCTGGCTAAAAGGACATGTCAGTCTAGAGCTCTAATAATTTGTTTTTGGACACTTTTGCTAACAGTGACATCTCTATTTTTTACTCTCTCGGTCTACTCCAACAACTTACTTGTTAACCTCTTGCTTTAACCGTTACATCCAACCAAAACATCAGTTGTGATTTGTAAAGTATGAACCAAATGATGCCTAAAGTCTATTTAGCATAGATGGGTCATTATTTTCAAAATCCTCACAATAAACAAAGTATCCTTCAATGTTCCAGAAGTTCAGTGCAGGTTACATCAGGTGGTTTCTTCAGTGGTGCTGACATAGCTCAGCAGAAACACTTGGTCATTACACACGGCGATAGAAATTAAACCCCAACTGATACAAGGTTTGTTTTTTTGTTTCTTTAAAGACTGATACTCATATTTGGTGATTTAGTAACCCGGGTTTCTAATATCACAGGTTTTGTGATAAGATCGTGACAATGCAAATTAAAAAGCAATGACGTTGAAGAGTGCCCTCTGATGGACAAACTGCAACATCAACACTCAAAGTTGTTGAGTGCTTCTCCCATCTCTTCTTTTTATTGGATTTATAGGTTCTTATCAGCCATCGATAATCCGGCAAACAGCAAATATCATCAGCCTGCTGATAAATCAGTCAGGCTCTAATGCAATTAAACACCAAACACTGTTGTTCCTCTATGTTTAATTGCACTAAAGTTCCTTTCAAAGAAAACTCGAACAGAAGAATAATTCAATCAGTTCCCATTAGTTGTTAATGACACACGGAACCAGTTACAATATTTTACTTCAGTCAGGAAATGAAACGGCAATGCTGGCGACAAAACACCAACTAAAATCTATTTTATTGCAAAAGGAAGCATCAGTACGTCCCTGGAGTGGAAATAAAAGCTTCATTTGCACGTGCTAATCACATCACAACACTCCTGGAAATAAATAAATTCAACAATAATAACTCGACACACTTTTAACCAACCACCAAGTAACAATAACATTTCTTAATATGTGTTATGTGAGAGTTTGGTTGACAGCATATTCGTACATAATTGTTACTCACTCACAGTGAGTAGATAACTGAGATTACAGCAAATGAAACTAAGTTACAGCTGGAATATAAACGAGGCAAACAAACAGCAGCGCAACACGATACCGTTGTATTTGCAGAATTCAGTAGGCCAGACTTCCAACGTGCAAAGCAGTACTGAGTCAGGGAAACGGGTTAAACCGTTTCAACCTCTGAGGGCAGTTATTTAGTCGGGGTGGGCAGAAACCCTTTACGGCGGTGTTGGGGCTTTTTAAACCTTCTGACTTCTTACAGCGTGTCCAGTCGGTTTCCTTTGAAAGAGCACTGTGATTAGCTCTGTGAGGGCTGCGTGCTAACGGGGGCTTCGGGTCCGTAGCTTTCAGCACTGTGTGCGCCACAGCGGAGTTTTCAGCCCGGGTCTCCTAACGCGACAGCACTACTTTAGTCCGACGCAGTGAAATCTCAGTCCAGCCTCTGAACGAGGGAGAAAGAACCCGCGTGTAACGGTGGTGCTAGTTTAACAACAAAGACGCGCAGCACTACAACAAAAAGTAACATTTGGTGTCATTCTGCACTTCCTGCCCTGCTGACTAAACACAGCAGCCACGCTGGCAGCGGAGCACTAATACCCCACACACCGCCCTCACGCGCCTGACCGGCGGATCTCCTTGTCAAACAGAGGGCCTGGCGCTGCGAGCTCCCGAGCAGGCCCGCCGACAGATCCACTCATGAAGATTTGTTTAAAGACAATCGACACCACTCAGCCAAAGCGCTGAGAATACCTTCTCCACGGTGCAAATGCAGTCGTTCACGCGTACACGGCACGAATGGCAGAGGTTACGTACCTTCTACAACCTCTTCTACATTTTCATCGTCGCTGTCCATGCTGCAGGAGACCGCTGTGACCGCACCACGGCTTCGACTGCTTTTCCTGCCACCCATGTGGCGTCGTTTGGGGACGGTAACATGACAACCGGGGACACCTTTTTTCACATGCCACACGTTTCGTGGGCATTTCATTATATTTGCACGGAAATATAGCGTGTTTAAAACTAGTAGGTTATTATTAAAAATAAGAAATCTCAACGAGCTTACTTTAATAAAAAAAATCATAAGAGTAAATAAACTGACAGTGCACTTAGATCCCCCCAGTAGAGCCAACATTTACATAAAGAATTTCTGTAAACATTTAATGGCATTTCTTAGCCGTCGCTGCTCAAAGTGGGGTTTTCTACAAAATAACCATTATAGCTATAAGGTCACATTTTCTTCTTCTTTCTGCACTAAGAAGAAGAAAAGGCCATCTCACCCTAACCTTTTCTGTCACACCAGCGTGTCCTCCATTACTACATCTATGAACGTCCTGTGTGGTCTTCCTCTTTTCCTTGTGCCGGGCGACTTCATTGTCAACATGCATGTGCAAACTTGCTCAGCTTCATCTCCAAAGCAGTCCACCTGAGCTGTCCCTCTGATGTGGTCATTTCTAATGTTGTCAGTGCCGGTCACTCCCAGGGGAAAAGCCCCTTCAGCTCTGCCACCTGCCTTTTTGTCAGTGGCATCACTTCCAAACCAAACATCATAACAGGTCCTACTGCCATTTTGTAAATCCACCCATTCACTCTTACTCCTATCCTTCTGTAACAATCTCTCCATCACCTCTCTATAAAATGCCTCTTTACATGGTTGACTCCTGGTATTTCAACCATTCCTCATTCCCTACATCTACTTGCAGCTTCAGTGTTACACCTGCCTTCTTTGTACGTCTTCATGAACTCTCTCAACACTGTTTCTCTGCATGAAGCCCTACTGCTGCTCGCTGACCGTCACCTCTCTAGCTTCTACTTCGTTGTATGGCTCATCAGCTTGATTTTCCTATAGCTGCATCCTTGTTGAAGATCAGTACCAGAACACTTCTTCTTCGTTCCTCAAGCGTCCTTTCCAAAACTGTGTTAAATAATCTGGTTTAAAAAGTCCACTGCCCTGTTTCTCAGACATCTCTATACCTCCACATGTAAATCATCAGGACTCACTACCTTTCCACAGCTGCCCTCACTTCCTCCTTATACTTCCTGATTCATTAACATTCCTTTATGTCATCCTCTTACTCTCATGTCCATACCTACCCAACATCTTCTCATTATCAATTTTCTTTCACCTACAAATCCACTAAAATCAACCAATCACCACTATGTCCAAACAAAAAATATGTGGTGAAAGCTTCCATACAGATGTAATCATTCATTTCTCAAACATTAAATACATACATTATATTTTGTCGTAGCATTCACATACAATTGCAGTTTATACAGACTATGCCAGGGGTCAGCAACACCCAAAGAGCCATTTGGTAGAGTTGGATGTCTCGAGACCGGTCTTGGTCTCAAGACCACTTTTACGTGGTCTTGGTCTCGACGGACTTTTGTCTACCATTTGGACCCAGTTTCCACAGAAAAGAAAACACTGGGAGCCGCAAATACTTTTTGTCATCTAAAATGAAGATAACACTGTTATTGTTATGCCTTGTATACACCTGTATTGTGTATTGTGTTGCATCACAGAGGATCTCTCCTGGACGTACAACACCACAGCACTGGCCAAGAAATCACAGCAGCGTCTCTTCTTTCTCCGCAAACTAAGAAGAGCAGGAGCACCAGCCCCCATCATGTACACTTTCTACAGAGGCACCATCGAGAGCATCCTGTCGAGCTGCATCACTGTGTGGTTTGGAGCCTGCAATGCGTCCTGTCATAGAACCCTCCAACGCATAGTGAGAGCTGCAGAGAGGATCATTGGTGTCTCTCTCCCCTCCCTCCAGGACATTTACAGCACCCGTCTCACTAAAAAAGCCCTTTGCATAGCGGCTGATCCCACGCACCCAATGCAAAGCTTCTTCAAGCTGCTGCCGTCGGGGAGGAGACTGCGGAGTCTCCAGGCCAGGACCAGCAGGCTGAAGGACAGCTTCATCCATCAGGCTGTCAGGAAGCTTAACTCCCTCCCGATTCTGCCCCCTCTCCCCTCTCTCCTCCACGGTCTCACTGAACTCTGTCACACACACACACTCTCTGACTCACTCACTGGCCTGCACCAGTTACCAGTCACTTTGTGGAGCATTGGACTGCCATTACCTCATAAGACTCTGTTGTTACACTATCTCTTACCGTACATTACTAAATCTCCATTTGCACTATTTGCCTACTTGCACTACTCTGCCTGGTTTACACCCAATGTCATTTACCCATTATATTGTATATTGTATAGCTTTCTTGTTATATGTAAAATTGTATTGTATTTATTTAAATTTTTACTTTTTAATTATTTTACCTGCATTTTTTAATCACTCTTATATTTAAATGTTCATTTGCTATTTTATCTAGGGATTGAGAGTAACGTAGTTTCTATTCTCTGTATGTCCTGTACATGTGGCAGAATTGACAATAAAGTTGACTTTGACTTGACTTTGACTTATGAAATCAATGAACTGCTACAGAGAAAAAAAATTTTTATTTATGGAATGAACACATTTTGAACTCTTAAAAAATATAACACAAAGGAAAGACAGTTGAAGGTCTCTTTTAAATGAATTAAAAAGCTGATCTTAAATTATTCATATACCAAACAAAAACTGTAGCGTTGAGCTGAATTTTAAAAGTAATTGGAAAAATTCACTCAACTGCTAAAAAAAGAAAGAAAAAGAAATATTTGCAAAATATCTGTATAAATATTTATTTTAAGTGGTTGACGTGTGTGGCGGGGCGTGGTCTGCACGCTACAGGGGAGGCGGACGCACCTGAGCGGCATCCGCAATCAAGCCCCCCCGGCTTAAAGTCTGTGCTCTCTCTGCTGTTGTGTCGACTGTGTGGCTACAGCAACAATGTGTAAAAATGGTCAATAAAGAAAAAAAGCATGTACATGCAAACATCGCTGGGTCTGCCATGGCGCACAGCGTCTGCAAATCGGGGCTGTACGAAGTCACTTCGTCTTTACGCAGGACTGTAAGCTGCCATCTGTGAGGCGTGAGCGCTGTTTGTTTTTACCGTAGTTCATGGTGGAGAACAGCTGCTCACATACGTATGTGGATCCGAAGCTCCATACTTGGCCTGCCTGGGGTTGACACTCTCCATAAATGCAGGGCATTTCGGCTGATATGGTTTATGCGAGTGTGACGCTTATTTTGAGCGATGATAATAACATATGATTTTATTTTGATATTTGAAGACCACGAGAATCTTCCAATTTACAACTAGAAGTTAAAAAAGAACTAACACAAATAAAATACACTTCAGTTAAATACTTATATTTTTTCAAACCACGTGGAGCCGCAGGTTGCCGACCCCTGGACTATGCTCTAAGAAATGCCCCCCCTACAGTACCAGGCCTGCAGAATAAACTCACACTGATAACAGTGCGTGGTATACAGTGGCATGATAAATGAAGCTCGAGCCACTGTAATTAATTAAGGACCATCACACTTTAATTGTTCAGTTCTGTGCATGCATTTATACATGTGCATATATGACTGTATGATATGCTGATGATAAACTAACAGCAGGTATTAAAGTTTTAGCCAGGTTTTTCTTGTGGAGTGTTAGTGATAGAGTTCATAGAGAGTTCTGCCCACTCATGGCAGATCTTTAGCTGCATAAGAGTCACGGGACTTTCTTACTTGCACAACTTGTGGGATGTGCTAAAGTCCCTTTGCCCCAGGAAGTACCTCCTATTTGTTATGTAAAGCTGACTTTGTGTTTAGGAGCAAACTGTGAGGACGGCTGTTTTTTCCCAACAGTCTGATGGAAGCGGACTCCCCTCTTTTGTTGGCTGCAGTGTCCCTGCTGTCAGTTCTGCACATGGGTAAGTAAAACACAGCAGCTTAATGGATGTTGTGCATGTCAAGGTATTGTCCCAACTTAATAATAATGTGGGTGTGGTTTCCCACTCCTGTGTAGGTACTGTGCAACAGCAAGACTAGGCAAGTTTTACACTTAGCACTCCACTCATTTAGTGATCATCAGATCACATCTAGGATGCGGATTTCCTCTTGTCAGCAGCTTGAACATGGTTTCCCACACAGAAAAGCACATACATTCTAAATGCAAACAACATCCTTATTATTTTAAATGTGTGCATTTATCAAATCAAATCACTTTTATTGTCACATCACATGTGCAGGTACACTGGTACAGCACATGTGAGTGAAATTCTTGTGTGCGAGCTTCACAAGCAACAGAGGTGTGCAAAGTACAATAACATAAGCAAATATAAGAATGGCTAAATCTGAGAATTATATGAAGAAATATGTGTACAATATAAGAGTGTATGCACATTACTGAATGTGTATACTAAATATGTATGTCTACATGTGTGTATGTGTGTGTGCACATATTTTACAAATTAAATAGAGTTAAAATAAAATAAATACATAAAATCAGAATCAGAATCAGAATACTTTATTGATCCCTGGGGGAAATTATTTGTTTATATATATCTGTAAATATACAGAGGTTGTTAGTTGGATATTGTGCAAAACAGTGGCATTACTATACAGTACGGAGTGCATAATGTTGAAGTTCCAGTAGTGAAGCTGAGGTGTCTATGACGTGTTCAGCAGTCTGATGGCCTGGTGGAAGAAGCTGTCTCTCAGTCTGCTGGTACGGGACCGGATGCTGCAGAACCTCCTTCCTGATGGAAGCAGTCTGAACAGTTTATGGCTGGGGTGACTGGAGTCCTTGATGATCCTCCCCGCTTTCCTCAGGCACCGCTTCCTGTAGATGTCTTGGAGGGAGGGAAGCTCACCTCCAATTATCCGTTCAGAGCACCGCACTACTCTCTGGAGAGCTTTGCAGTTGTAAGCGGTGCTGTTGCCATACCAGGTGGTGATGCATCCAGTGAGGATGCTCTCAATGGCACAGCGATAGAAGGTCCTCCCCTTTATACTAGTTTATTGATTTATACTGAGCAATCTCCACTTTTTACACATATGTTGAGCAGTATATGTTGCCGTGTTTTATAGTATAGTATTCTTATAGTATTTTCAGACTTTGATTCTTGTGGGCCTTTAATGTGGCTTCAAGCGTTTCTTCACCCAGAAAAATTGTGTGCAGGTTTAACTATCACCAGGCCAGTGTTAACCGGAATTCTTGATCATGGCTGTTGTTGATGCATTTTCTAATGTGGAATCATTCTGAGGAGAATGTCAAAAACATGATAATGCGAACACCACGGCTCACCATGAAGCTCAGAATATTCTTCTGGGTAGAATCTAGACTCTGTAGAGCATTTGGACAACTACGAATCTGCTTTGAGACAGAGGAGCTGAGAAGTGCCTGCTGTTCAACTGACACTTCATGGAGCTTGGTCAGTTTTATCATGGTGGTCTACAGAGAGAAGTTCATGGCTTGGATTTTGTTCCAATGTTCAATTTTATCCCTTGAAAACAAAATCTACAATTTATTAAACTGTGCAAAAAAAAAAATTAGGTGGCTAAAATAGGAAATATACTTGTGAATTGTATAAAGAAACATGTAAAGAAACCTCTGTCACTGTCTCCTCTCAGGCTACCTGGCTCGGCGGGTAGGAAGATCCAGGATGGCTTACAACATCGTACCTCCTGTTGTCACTGGACCTCCAGAATTTGAGAGGACATTCCGTGCACAGTAAGAAGACCTGATTGTAATGCTATAGTCAAATGAACTGAAGGGTAAAACTAGTTTAAACAGACTACTTTAAAGTAGTAGTCTGATTACAGAGTGATATGGGAGAGAATGCCTGAGGAATGGAGAAACAGTTTACTGGTACCACACCATGAAGTTATTCAAAGGAGTTTCTGAAGCTAGGTTAAGAAGAGAGCTGACAATCAGTGAGCAGCAGTGTGGCGGAGGGAGCTGATCTGCAGTCAGAGTAGGGACAAGGTGGAGCTCCAAGGATGTCCTAACATTACCTGTGTTTGTTCTCAGTCAGAACTGTGTGGAGTTCTACCCTCTCTTCCTGGTGTCGATGTGGACCTGTGGTACCTTCTTCAGTGAGGTGATTGCAGCTGCAGGAGGGCTAGTGTACATGGTCGCTCGACAGATGTATTTCAGTGGATATATCACGTCCCCCAAGAAAAGGTCTTTCATGATACTAAAATATCAAATACTTAAAAGCACATGGTGGCAGCGCTGACTTTAAAGTATCTGATGTTTGACCTATTACAGCACGCTGACTGAGTACTTTCTGGTTTGCAGGTTACCTGGCTTTATTCTGAATTTGGTTGTCCTCGGCATTCTGTCTCTGCTGGGTTCGATTGGAGTGCTGCGTGGAATACTATACAAATACTTTCTTATCTAACTTTGAAAAATGTCATCAAACTGTGCAAACCAACAAATAAAGTTATTTGTATTTGGTAGAAGTTTTTATAAAATTATTTTCCAATGTTTATATTTTCAGTTCTTTATAGTTTAGACTAGGTTTACATGTTCAGTTGTTGTTGTTTCTAAATTAGTTTCAGTGTTTGATTCAGTGCTGTATGTTTCCTTATTATTATACTATGTGTGTATTTACGATTAACTTTTCAGTTTTACTTTTCGAGTTAACTATTTTCTTTCTCTATACTTTTAGCTTGGTTTTTATTCATTAATATAATCTTGGAACAAAGACATATAATAGCATAAATATCTGTTAGATTTAACTGTGTGACCATGGCCTGCATAGCTTATCTAAAACAGCATTTTCCAACTTCAAAAAAGGAGTGGCTTTAAGCGATTTACCTTCAAGTGTGCAACACCTTAAGTGTTGTTTCCGGCAAGAACTGTGGTACAATAAAATAACTGCAAACAGTGGAAAAAAAGGGGGAAAAGATGAACTATGATGTCGTTCTGTTGTTTGTCCCAGCGGGGTGTACGGCGCCCCCTGGCGGCTGTGAGGTGCAAGTGCCTGATAATAGCCAATGAATTCTAGCACTGCCGAGAACAGTCAAGCTGTGCTGAATTACGCTAGTCTTTAATTTTCCTATCGATATTTAGCGCTGCAACGTTTGTTTTTCCACGTCGCTGGGTATGGGTCCTTTCATTTTACGGCTTATACCTAACTGCGTGTGGCAGCTAATTTTAAATAGCCTCCGGCTAACGGTTATTAGCATAGGAGCAGCTAGTTAGCACCACACTGTTAGCACGGTGTGGTTTACTTTGGCCAGCTGGTCTCTTTGATCAGTTTTAAAAATACCCGTGGTTCACGTGACCTTTAGAAGGGTCCGATACCAGACAAACAAGCGGTCATAGGGTTTAGCTGTTAGCATTATTAACGCTGTTGTAGGCACTGTCTCTTAGTCACGGCGCTGCACTGGTGTGCTGAGAATAATAAACTCTTGTTAAAATGTGTTGTTATTATTATAGGTGTGGCAAAAGTGATGATTAAAAAGAATTGTGTGCACCGCATGACAACAAAATGTAAGCGTTTACTGCCAAGTGACAGCTGAGGCAGCTGCCCAGAGCAGTTTTGGTAAACAGCATTTCATCACGTTGTGTAACATACGTGTGAAAAGCTGTACGGTCGTTTTCAAGCATGCGTAGCTTTTGCTACAAGCAGTGGATAAGCTAACTTACAGATATTTAACTGTCAAATGTTCCTGCAGTGTCCCCGAGAGTCGCAGCCCTGCATTCCAAAAAGGAAGACGAGTACTTCACCATGAGCTCAGAGGATGGTGAGACAACACACACACACCCCTCCACAGTGTGCATGTTCACTCTTTCCTGCGCCTGACGGCTCCGTTCGCCTGCTGCAGGTGACATGGAGAACCAGGCTGAGCTGGAAGAGAAGACCAGGCTCATCAACCAGGTGTTGGAGCTTCAGCACACTTTAGAGGGTAGGCACGTGCAGCCTCACAGCTGTTACCTGCTAAAATGGAAAATGAATTCTTTAAATATAAACTGTAAGGTTTCTTGTGGGGTGGCTTAGACTCGTGTTGCAGCTTCATGTCACGCTGGGATTTGTAGATGAAATTGTGCATTTACATTTTTAAAAGTTGCCCCTAACTTTACGCACTGTAGATGGGCTTTTGGTGGGAAGCATCAGAATGTTGATTTCTCTATGTGAATGTTACTCATAAATGTATCTGTGCCAGCAGAATGTTCACAGATTGATAACACACAGCAACACTGCATCACTCAGAGTGGATTTGAGCTGTTTAGCCTCATTTTTAAACCAGCTTAGTTTGGCCCGTTGAACTCTGCACCGTCTGGCTGATAGTAGAAACTCATTCTGAGAGTTCTGGTTGCACAGTGTTTGAACATCAGTGGGGAAAGGTGACTTCAACACAACCCTACAGTCTCTGCAGTGTGGACAAAGTCCTTGGTGTTTCACGCCAAGTCAGTGGTCGATGGTGGCCTCAGCGATTGCCTTACTTTCTGAATCAATACAAAGCTTCTTATTATGGTTAAATATAATTTCCCTGTTGCACGTGCAGCACTGAGATGTGTTGTGTGAACAGACACACACATTTATTTTGTGTTTGGAGAGTGGAAAGATCAGGAGGTGTGACAGAAATGAAGGAAACACAGAATAGGTGCACCTAACATAACAGTGTTTGCTGAACTATGAATGAGCTTTAAATGTTTTTTTAATGGATTCTTGGATAATGATGATGTTTTAAACTGTAATGAATACGTTTACCACCCTTGTAGTTTCCACATTCCTGTATGGTTGACTGATGTTTTTGTTGACGTGTTCAGACCTGTCTGCCCGAGTCGATGCTGTAAAGGAAGAGAACCTGAAGCTGAAGTCGGAGAACCAGGTCCTGGGTCAGTACATTGAGAACCTCATGTCGGCTTCCAGTGTCTTTCAGACCACTGACACCAAGAGCAAACGAAAGTAAGGAGACCTTCAGAGAGGCCTGACCTAAATCCACCCCTCCACCGTCCCTAACAGAGCCCAGACCGTACCAGAGGACTGGACTCACGGACCCTTTAATACTGCTGAAACCTGAAACCCGTTTCTGTCTCTAACATGTGCAAATAAGGGAATTTGTTGTTTTCGTAATGTGGCTGCAGTGGCCAGTGTTGCATTCATTAAAAGAGGATGTCCACAAGAAAAAGAAGAAAGGGAGACCTGATCCAGAGCTGCACATTAATATTAAACCTAACTCACGAGCTGACACACACTTGTCAGGAAGGACAGCTGGCCTGAATCCTCTTCTGATATCTGAGTGCCTGAAATCTGTGCAAGTCTACAGAAGGAAAACATGCTTTGCTGTTTTTCCCACATAATGAGTCCTATTTCATAAAGTACAGTTCTGTGAGGTGTTTAGCACTTTCCTAATTTCTTATTTTCTTTACATATTTGTTACAGATCATCAAAAGTTAGACTTTGAAATGAGTAAAATGCAGTTTTTAAATGATTGTTACACAGGTTGGTTTGCACAGCTTTAACATATGTGGGAAAAGTAATCCCGACTTGATCCGATTGAGTGATGTGAGACACTCGTTGCCACTTAACACAAATAATTGACAGCAGTTGTTGCACAACCAGTTATTTGGTCTTTGGGGGTAATAACCATAAGTAGGGACAGAAAGGTGGGTTTGTATCGTTTATTTCCCTTAAATAATTAATAATCATTTAAAAACTACATTTTATATTTGCTCCGGTTATCTTTGTCTAATATGAACGTTTGTTTGATCTGAAACATGTAAGTGTGACAAATATGTAAAAGACCTCAGGAAGTTGGAGGAACACTTCTACATGACACTGTCAATCCCATTTGTTCTTCTGGAATATCTAAATGATGAGATACGATTCAAGCAGCTGTCACCTGGTTAACTGTAACACCAACTCTGTGGACATCACAGTTAGTCAGTTCAGTTATGTTTGCAAACTCGTGGCACACAAACAGGAAACCGGTGAGATACCTGGAACTAGACTTTCTAGAATCCTGTTGTGTAATGTGTTGATGTAAACAAAGAAACCAGACCCAATCAGTGTGTAAGACGGGCTTCCTGTTTAAGCGACGGTGAGTGCTTTGAGTTTCAGAAGACGTAAGAGCTCAGCTTTTGTGCCATGTTCATATATTCAGACTTTGTTTTTTGGCATTTTGCACACATACAAAGCAAAGACAAAAGTGCAATCTTACACTGGCCTTTTGTGTATCAGCAAACAAGCTGAACTCGTGGTTAGGTTTCCACCTTTAGGAAGCCTGCCGAGGGGCAGCAGTCTTGTGAGCTGTACTGCATGTACGTTTTGGAGTCATTAAATAAATAATGGTTTGCTTTTATATGGCTATTCTGTGAGTGTGACAAAAGTCTCGGTGTTTTCATGTATTCGGTGCTCACAGATGTAAATCAGCAGAAACAAGAATAATAGATTAGCTTCCAGTCAGTGTGGTTAGTGTTACACCTCCTGCAGATCTTCTGATACACAGGAAGGCATCACCGAAGAACTGACACTGGATTACAATTGTCACAGTTCAGATGATGCTTTGAAAATACCGGTGACGTTACTGCTCCTGAGCGCTGCACACAGGCCTGACACACAAAAAGAAAACTTCCACACCACAGATGTTGAAGTGTTTACATTAAATTCTGTCTTCTGCTCTCGATACTTGTTAGTGAGGAGCTTGGCTTGATCTAAGATGGGATTGACACACCTTGTTTTAATTCTGAGTCAGTGTTGCTGCCATTGCTACAGCTCCAGTGGATCTTTGAATGGCTACTTTAGTTCCAAACCCCTGGTCTTTGTCATTTCAGCGTGATGTCACTTCCTCTTTCTTGCTGCTTGGGTTGGGATTAAACAACACTAGTGGCACTGTTTGAGTTCACAGCTAAAACCATGATGTGTCATTTTGATTTGAGCCTGTGTGCGCTGATTGATGAACTTCTCTTTAACCATGCTGTATACTGTTTACATTTTGTTCGATTGCCAGTTTGACTTGGCAAGTCTTAGTTAAATAAAGTTACGATCTTTTCATGACGTTTCTAAGTGATATTTCTTGAGCTAACAATCTCTTTGTTTTATTTGCCGCTCACGGAGTCAACTAAAGGTGCTCACCAGGACCTGATACCATCCATTATGCATTTAACAGCTGGTGTATGAATAAGAACACAGAAAGGTGGTCAAACTAAAAAAAGGAAAGAAACTATTTTGGTATATTCAACTATATAATAACGAGAAGAAGAAGAATATGTACAAATGATGACAAAGATGCAATTTAAAATAGTATCTTTGCTACAGTGTTACATCTGCATTGTAAGAGTTGAGTTGTTTTTATGGTTAACTTTGATTCCCTGGGTCTTTTCCTGTGTGTTATAACTTTTCGATATATTTTCATGTGCCTTATATTTGCTTTGTGACTATGTGTCTTATTTTGAAAGAAATATTTACACGTTACCATAGCGACCAGAGAGCATTAAGGGGCAGAGAGGAGGATGCTACTCTGTGTTGTTGGCGCATTTCAGGAGGACTAATAAAATAAAGGACTAATAAAGTTACACAATTACAGTGAATTTGCATTTATTATTATATTTACAAGATACCACAGATTTTGTCTTGGTCGTATCATTTTATTTTGTTGTGTTTATCTGCGACAGCTTAAAGGCTGGTCCGTGAAAATGTTGTCTGACATTAAACCGGTCCATGGCGCAAAAAAGGTCGGGGACCGCTGGTCTAAACAACACTGGATCATCTCGAGTTTGGTGCCTTTCTCATGCTTGAATGGTTCATAGATTTATGCTAAGTGGCTTAACAAACAAAAGATTTCTCTGGAAGTGGTCAGTTAAAAGTTGCTTAGGCTGCTGCCCCCGCGACCCGGCCCCGGACAAAGCGGATGAAGATGGATGGATGGATGGATGGTCAGTTAAAGGACTAGAGTGAAAGTGACCAGTATCAAACGCCACTATCCAAAGAAAGCCTGGAGACCTGCTGCTCAAGAACAAAAAAAATGCAATATTAAATTTTTGCAGATGTGAATTTCAAAATATTTTGCTCGGTTATATTTATATCAGCGGTGCATTAGTATCATTGAGTCAGAAGAAACTACAGTGTGTGTCTAGCTCTCAGGGAACTGATGCAGCTGCTACCTTCTGTGCATCCATATAGCATCAGACTGTGGATACAAACACTACATCAGAATCCTCTGCATGCTTTAATGCTGGATTTTGCTTGCGTCAAGTAAAATATAGAGTGTCACCATACTTGGACAGCCTATAGGAATGGCCTGTATCAGATGCATGATGAGATGAAACTTGACATCTTTGAGCATCAAACTAAAGAGTGCTGTCGCTGCAGGGGATTCTTTGGACTTTGAAGAACCTGTTTTGCGTTTTTTTCATGTAAAATGAGCTGAAATGAAATCCTTACAAGACAACTTGATATTCTTTATTTGTAACAAAAATAGAATAGTGCAGTAATTTACTCAGTGAATAGCTCTGGTGTTACATCAGTGAAACGTTTGGGTGGAGTGAATTTAAGCAGCTAATATGAGCCACCACTGTGGCCAATTTGGACACTTCCATCCAGGATGGATGGAAGTGTCCAAATTTATTCACATAAACTGCCTGTTATGTGAATAAGGATTATTCACATAACAGGCTGTTTAGGCACATGTAAGCCTTTTATTGGACGTCCATGTAGACAAAGTCTTTGTGCAGCAGGTGGCGCACTAATCAGCCTGAGTGAGAGTTTCCTTCTTGTCTGTGGTCTTCAAACTTTAATGAGTATCTGACAGACAGAAAGAAAAAGAAAAGTGTTAACCACACACAGCATCCACTGACGCCACCACCTACCTCTTCCTGGCTTATTGTTTAGGTTAACAAGTAACACAAAGAAAAACTGAGCTTTGTAGATTTTCACAGACCGAGTTATTGCAGGGAAACCTGCACGCATGCATGAGGTATATGTTGAAACAACTTGGTGCACCTCAGAATAACTTCAGTCAGACTAGCTGCTGTGTGATTGAACATCTGCATGCCACCACAAGCCCAGTTGTGAAAGTAACAGCGGAGCTCAATAAGGGCGTTTCGTCATAATTTTTTTTTCTCTATTATTTCTGTTCTTTCCAGTCTGACCTCATACTTCATAGGAAGAGAGTTAGAGGTCAGACCGGTTGTACAACAAGCCTGGTTTTCTACCTGATCTGTTTTTAATGAATATTCCTGTTTGATTTAACAGGAACTGAAAGTAGTCTGAAACTATGGGCTCAAAATGTGGTCAGAAATATTTTGTACTTGTAAAAAAGATTTGTGTGTGGACTTAGCCAAAAAAAACCCTGCAAGTTACAAGTACGAATTTTGACCCCTATTTTTCTTCCTTTAAGCTGATTGGTCAATGTCATGTCAATCACAAATTAAACAATCCAATCAGAGAACAGATGGGTTTGCCTGTCGAGGGGCGCTTTTTTTGAACTGCAGGTCTTTGAAGGGAATAAATGCCCTTTTACATGCCAACCCAGCGGTTTCCTTCATCACCACGAAGGAAAACAGTCTGTGGTCGTCCGAGTTTGGTGATTTTTGTGTCACAGGTCTACGTGTTTAATACAGGGACTTCCACAGCCTTTTCAACAGCGCTGCGGACCGCGGGGTGGGGGCGGGCAGTGTTTTGGAAATGACAGTCTTCATTACAAAGCTTTCTTCGTTATGAATTAGCATACATGTTTTTATTGAACATTTGAAGAACCAGCAAAAAAAACAGAAACTCTTGTAGAGGACATAAAGTCAGAGATAGAAAAGACAAGGAGCAGGTGCATCTAGTACAGGTAGAGCTGCTGCACACAGAGCCCAGCAGCCAGCAACAAATTCTGGATTCTTTGCTTTTAGTTAGCAGTTAGCATTAGCAGCACATCCTGCGTCCGATGTGAAAGGACCTTCATGCTGCGCACTGTGACTCACAGCAATGGTCCCGGGTCAGCCCTGACGTTGTGTTAAACTAATCCTAAAGTAATGATGGTATTTCTAACCACTGATATAGCACAACTTTATCCTTTCAACAGCTGCTGAAAGTTAGGGGACCTAGCTGCTATCGGATATTTATATAGAGATCCTCCAGCTTCAAACTGTATCACCCTTCAAGGACCTGCAGTTCAAAAAAAGCGCCCCTCTGACAGCCAAACCCATCTGTTCTCTGATTGGATTGTTACATTTGTGATTGACATGACATTGACCAATCAGATGAAAGGAAGAAAAATAGGGTCAAAATTCGTACTTGTAACTTGCAGGATTTTTTTGGCTAAGTCCACACACAAATCTTTTTTACGCACACACAAATCTTTTTTACAAGTACAAAATATTTATGACCACATTTTGAGCCCATATGAAACCACAACATTGACTCTTTTCTTGTACTAGTTGCCACAACTCCTGTTTCCTGATGATCTTCAGTGCACTCTGTGGGAGTGGGGGTGCAGCCGTATGTGAAGTGGCTGGGATACTGATGGGAGAAACTGCTGCATCCAGAGCATGTGGCCTACTAGCACTACTGTGAGCTGACCACAGTGGTACTGAGTCCGTTTTAAAGGTTCATCTTAAGAATCAGCAACTTGAATGACAGAAATCCAACAAGATACTTTGATCACATACGTTTCATAACATCAAATTACATCATGTGACATAAGAACAGGGAAGAACTGTTTGTTTGATGGCTGCTTGCTTTTAGTTTTGTGCATTTCTTTTTTTTTACTGTTTTTATTTATTTATTTTCTTACACGAGATTGTTTTTAAGTGCATAAAAACACACTTAACACAAGTATTTGGGTCAGACCTCACTCAGCAGAGCCCAGACATCGGAGTCGGAGTGGACCACCAGGCGCAGTGCAGAGACCGGCTGCAGTGCTGCTTCAATCTTTCCTTCAGCTAATCCATTCACAAATTCACCTGGAAACACACAGCAGTAGGTTGGTTGTGTGTGTGTGTGTGTGTGTGTGGGGGGGGGGGGGGGGGGGTGTCTATAAAAAGCACAGGTAACAGAGTAACTTCCTTTTCTCATATAATGCAAAAGATTTTTCAAACATGCGAAATACTTAGTGCTGTGAACACGTTTAATGGTAATAAGAACAAACTAAGAACAGCTGCTCAGAGCTTTGGTGAAGTACTCTCCCAGAACAAGAACACCACAAAGGGACTGGCTAACAGAGGCAGAACAGTCCTGATTATGAAGGATCCCTACAAGGCTGTGACACCATCAAACTACTGGCCAATTACCTGCCGCTTTATAACAGGGAAGCTTCACTCAGGCATCACAGCAGAGGTTCAAAGCACCAGCTGCTGGTACAACAGGTAGAGCAACCTGAGCAGCGGCTAAATGTACAATAATATTTCCCTTTTAGAATAATAAGTAGCTACTTCATCCATACAGCGTTTAATAGGAACCTGTTGGCATGCTTTTCCTTCTTCATTAGTTTCAACCCTCTCCAGGCAGGCGTTGCAGATTTACAACAGTTAAAAACTAACAACCTGATTCCCCCACATACATATTTTATGAGGTTTTTTTACTCAGAAGTACCACTGCAGGACTTGGTTGTGCATTAGCAACTAAAACTTAATTTGAGCCTGAGAGGGTTAACACAGATGGTTGATGAATAATGTGTGATTGCTGCTAAATGTACGATAAATGAGTGTTTTTGAGACGCTGGGAGCCCCTTCCTTTGGTTTATGCACTTACCAACAATGATGAAGCCATTGCCCGACTCCCTGTAATGAGGAATGGCCACTTTGTGTCTTGCCAGCACCTAAAAGAAGAAAACAAGTATCTCAGGTGTAAAAGGCACAACACTGACATTTGCCTATCATTTGGAGTTCAGCATGATCAGCAGGAGCTGTGGTATTCCAGAGACAGCGGGTAACGTATTCCCCACAGAAGCAAACATGGATGATTATATTTTAAAAACTGTGCCACAGACGAACAACAGACCTCAGACCTCAGAGTCGTGGTCAATCACATGACCACTTCAAGATGACAAAGCAACAATGTGATATATACCAGGTTTTAAATTGTGTTGATGGGCCAGTAAAACCAGAGTCATGATAAAAAAATATGTACGCGTGTTTTTTCCTGGATAGTTTCGTCACGTTTAACGTCTAAAGACAGCGCAGCGAGCGCTCTCTGCTTATGAGCAAAACATAAAAAACTAAACAAAAAACAGCCCGTTCGTGTTGGTGGAAAAATGCACCATGTCGACCAATCAGAAATGACATGGCAACATGATGTTTGGTTGTTTAGGAAGAGAGAGAGAGAGAGTTTTGAGATGTGACGTTTAGCGTGTTTGGAGTGTGTAGTTCATGTGTTGTCTTGTGTAGTTAGTGTGTAGTGTTGTGGATAGTTTTGTGTTGTGTGTCAGAACAATGAGGCGACTGCTGTCTCCAGGTAGAAACAGGAGTGACACACCTGCTGCTGTCAGAGCTGCAGGTATCAGGCTGTGATGTTTCCTTTATAGTGGACAGAAATATTTGCAGTGGCACAAATAACTTGTGTGGCATCTTATTGAAGAACAGCTGATTGTTCTGTAAATAGTTTATTTTATTTTTTTTAAAAAGGGTAAAAGGTAAATGGCTGCAAATATCTTTGTTGTTTGCAAAACTTGTGCACATGAAATTTAAAGTTATGAAATATGATTCAATAAACATGTTTGTGGTTGTTACAGTAAAAAATATAAAATCCGAGTAGAAAGTTGTATTTTTTGTCTGATTGTAGATCAATTGTGTTACTACAGTTTGTCAAAATGAAAACATAACTGTAAATTCAGACACGTGAGGAAGAAAAGTGGTTAAAAATGGCCAATTATACCCTGGAGCCCAGAGGGCTAAACTTTTTTTTTTTTAAAGTAACGCAATAGTTACTTTTCAAGTAATTAATTACTTTTAGAATCTTCTAACTCACTAACTCAGTTACTTTTTTGAAGAAGTAACTAGTAACTATAATTAATTACTTTTTCAAAGCAACTTGCCCAACACTGGTAATGCTGCCCATGTTTATGGAACAATTACGAACTTGTAAATTTACGTAACGACCACACGTGTTGTCTTTTTGGTTACCTTACTGCTTTGGCATTTTTACAGGTTTTTATGAAGTCCTATCAGGACATGTAGTCAGAGTCAACGAGTAATATAAGGGGAGAAATCATGCGATTATATGTCATCATTTGAAAGTGTAAACTCAGTACAAGCACTAGTACCGTTTCCAAACTGAAGGTGTGCCAAGAAGACGTCACCACAAGAAGACTGAGGACGCGCAGGCAGTCTTCTGCAGAGTTTTAGTCAGTTTTAAGCTGAGGTTTGCGCGACATATTCCCGACAGCTCTCTACCCATACAATCAGAATAGACTGCACACATAGGTGCCATCTGTCTCTGATGTCATAGCACTTCAAAATGAGAGATGGCTCAGGGTCATGTGATTTAGCCCCAACTATAAGGTTTATCCAAAAGTTTTGAATCTAATCTTAAAAGAAGAGAGGATGTCTGTCTCCCAAATCCAAACTGGTAAGACATCATGGTATTAGAGAAATAACTCTCTCTCTGTGCTCCCACTGCAGCATTTTGAATTAACTGGAGGCTTTTCAGGAACTTTTAGAACAACCTCCTAATCCTGGTCTGCAGCAGTCCAGCCCCAAAGCATCGGCATCACTCGGAGACAGGATATAACTTTAGAGATGCTCTGTGGATGAAAGCAGCGCTACATATTTGCTTCATTTGGACCCTGAAGGACAAGATTTCTCTCAGTGTTGCTGGAGGCTAAGCTAATGCCATCCTGGTTAGAAACAATGTTACTAAGATTTTTCAGGTCGAGTAACATAATCTCAGTTTTGTCTGAGATCAGAAGTAAGAAATTAGAAGTCAGCCAGCCTTTTATGTCTTTAAGACATGACTTTGAATCAGCAGTCCAACGTTTTTTGCGCCACGTGTCGGTTTAATATCAGACGGTATTTTCACCTTTAAGCTGTCTTTGATAGGACAAAGACAAAAACTGTATTTTGTAAATATAATAATAGCAAACGTGAATTCACTGTGTAATCGTGTAACTTTGTTAGCAGCGCCCTCCTGAAATTCGCAGACAACACAGAGTAACATCCTCCTCTCTGCCCCTTAACGCTCTCTGGTCACTATGGTAACGTGTAAATATTTCTTTCAAAATAAGACACACAGCTACACCACGGGAAAAGACCCCGGGAAACAGAGTTAACCATAAATTTCACACCTGAGCCCAACTCTCCCGGCCCGGTACCAAACGGCTCACAGACCGGTACCGGTGCCCTGGTTGTTGGGGACCGCTGCTTTAAATTGGTGTCATCCAGCTTCATAGCTCAATACATCTGGGTATGACCCGCAAAAATAAAATGTATACATATGCAATAAAATGTACATGTTTTTTTTCTTTGTGACTGGAACATTTTATTTGTGGTGAAATTCATTATTAGTTCAGATAAAACAGGTAAAAAAGGAAGACTTGGCCCTGACTGTCAGCCTGGCAACAGTGCTGAAAGAAGCCTGGGGTTATCTCATTTTACTACATCAGTAGCCAGTAGTAAAATGACCTAGTCTGTGGAAGGGTTTTTGTAGAGCTGCAAACTATCCTTCCGTGCAAAACAAAGTTCTTTTAAATGAGTGCAATGTCATTTCCTCTCCAGTTTTCAAGTTATCTGTCTTACATCAGGGGATCAAACCTCTGATTTCAAGCTTTTTTCAGAGGAGCCACAGTTTTCTGCAACGTATGCAGTGAGGATGTAACACGAGATATTTGACTTCTGAGAATAACATTTACATAGCTGCTCTACATTATTGTGGCATATTCTTCCACTGAAGAAGATAAGAAGGAAGCACCTTTAAAAAAAATTATTACCATGCTTTTTATTGTTTTTTAATGTCTCTGTAAAGAACTTTGAATCACCTTGTTGTTGAATTGTGCTATATAAATAAACTTGCCTTGCCTTACAGCACTTTCCTAAAAAAAAAGAAGAAGAGTGTACTGAAACTGTGCAGTCCATTATTGTAAAATGGACGTTACTGTCCAGACAGATTTGGGTTATTGGTCAGTTTCTATGTCGTGTGTGATCAAAACAGTCAGTCAGTTCATTCATATTTAGCAAAGAGTAACAATGCAGTGTAGGGGTTGTCATTTGGCGCATCCACGTGAATGTTATGAGCAACAATTCAGGTAAAAAGTCTAAGAAATCAGACAGAAACAAAACCAAACTTCTTCATGTGTTAGAGGGTAACAAGGCCAAGAGTGAGGCTTTCAAATGAATCATGAATCTGTCAAATTATTTGGATTTCTTGATAATTCTTTGAGTAAAAATTTGCTGCCACTCGTCCTCAGCCTGTGCTGTGAGGACCCAGATAGCGGTTTAGCAGAACTCTGGGAGGGTTATTCATTTAGACAAATTCATCCAGCTGCAGCCAGGTTTTTGAAGGAAAACAAAATAAATCTGTATTTTGATCAATTATTAAATCATTTATTAACTTAGAAAAGAGTAACATAATACTGGATAGTCCACATTTGATCATTTTACTGTTTGAGTCAAAAGTTCTATTTAGCTGATCTGGGAACAGACACGGACTCTGGGGACTAGTGATGTCATTCTGTTAAAATACATAATGGCAAAAAGAAACTAGCCCTCGCAGTCAATCACGATCACTTATGAGAAGTTTAAAGGCCTCAGCTGCTTATGCTGTGTATCTTAGACAAACTATACAGACTTGGTGTAATTTCCCCGGGTACACTCTGTGCTATGAGGCCTGATCAGACATCCACAATTACTTTGCTTCCACATCTGCAGCGTTATTGTTTGAAACGGCTGTTTTATGGTTGTGATCAGTTGCACAACTGTGGGATTTGTCTGTGCGTGACTGCGACTGAAAAACTTGTTGTGAGTGGTGATAGTTTCCATCTTATCTATTTTAATTCTTTTTATCACATTATCCCTCTGTTCAGCACTTTGGCCGACACTTGATGTCTTTTAAATGTGCTATATAAATAAAGATGACTTGACTTGAGTCACTTGGATGAGATGAAACGTTTCTCCCACTGACACTGCTGTGTGCAGATGAGCAGAATCAACTGTCCTGGCCTTTAAGGAACCACATCTAGCACTGGATATTTCATAATAAAAAATAAAAACAGAAATCTTGTTCCAATCCTTTGTTTGTTTGTTGTTATTGTGAACTGAAAAGCTTGTGGACCTGGAACTAAACGATGAGGTTTCCCTCTTATCTTCCACACAGGGATTCCATGTCTGTCTAACTTTACTCAAAGGCCACCGCTGGCCTGACCACTTTTCCCCTTCAGCGTGACACACACACACACACACACACACACACACACACACACACACACACACACACACACACACACACACACACACACACACACACACACACACACACACACAGCTAAATAGAGGCAGCAGGCTGATAGCAGATAGCTTGTTGTGGTAGATGTTTCTTGTTGCCTTGCTACTCTTTTCATCAACACCCGAGATGAAAACCAAGACCCACTCAACCACAACATTAGAACTAAAGAATACACGCCCAGAAAATAAGCACACGCACACACAACTAAGGGAACAACTAAGCTGTAGTGCCTCTTCACCTCACTGTGCAATACCTTGTGCAATACTTTTTGTAAATAGTCAACAGTGCAATAGACTCAATACTTGAAATGTGCAATTCACTTGTATTTTTATTTTTATTCCTATTTATTCTATTTTATTTATATTTGTCTCTGTATTTATATATATATGTGTGTGTGTGTGTGTGTGTGTGTGTGTGTGTGTGTATGTATGTATGTATGTATGTATGTATGTATGTATGTATGTATGTATGTATGTATGTATGTATATATATATATATATATATATATATATATATATATATATATATATATATATATATATATATATATATATATATATATATATATATATATATATATATATATATGGCCCCAACTGACCGAGTGCTCAGTGAATACCTCAGGCAGCAGAAACCCAAGAAAGAGGAGGGAGACAAGGAACCATCATGGAAGGACAGGCCCCTGCACGGTATGTACCACCGGCAGATAGAGGAGGTGGCTGATATCCAGAAATCCTACCAGTGGCTGGACAAAGCTGGACTGAAAGACAGCACAGAGGCACTAATCATGGCAGCACAAGAACAAGCTCTGAGCACAAGATCCATAGAGGCTGTGGTCTATCACACCAGGCAAGACCCCAGGTGCAGGCTGTGTAAAGATGCCCCAGAGACAATCCAGCACATAACAGCAGGGTGCAAGATGCTAGCAGGCAAGGCATACATGGAACGCCATAACCAAGTGGCCGGCATAGTGTACAGGAACATCTGTGCCGAGTATAACCTGG
The DNA here is from genome assembly GCF_057382275.1 of Copadichromis virginalis. NCBI lineage: Eukaryota > Metazoa > Chordata > Actinopteri > Cichliformes > Cichlidae > Copadichromis > Copadichromis virginalis. The sequence goes on from NC_140619.1 coordinate 2,836,511, forward strand.
AAGTCCCGAGGTCAAAATGGGAGATGCCCCCAAGGGTGGTGGAGAATGACCGAGCTAAGATCCTGTGGGACTTCCAGATACAGACGGACAAAATGGTGGTGGCTAACCAACCGGACATAGTGGTGGTAGACAAACAGAAGAAGACGGCCGTAGTGATCGATGTAGCGGTTCAAATGACAGCAATATCAGGAAGAAGGAACACGAGAAGCTGGAGAAATACCAAGGGCTCAGAGAAGAGCTCGAGAGGATGTGGAGGGTGAAGGTAACGGTGGTCCCCGTGGTAATCGGAGCACTAGGTGCGGTGACTCCCAAGCTAGGCGAGTGGCTCCAGCAGATCCCGGGAACAACATCGGAGATCTCTGTCCAGAAGAGCGCAGTCCTGGGAACAGCTAAGATACTGCGCAGGACCCTCAAGCTCCCAGGCCTCTGGTAGAGGACCCGAGCTTGAAGGATAAACCGCCCGCAGGGGCGTGCTGGGTGTTTTAATATAATAATCTGTAACTGTAACTTCTGTCGGTGTTGTGCTTTTGGAAACCGAATTTCCCAGAGGAACCCACCCGAGGGATTAATAAAGTTCTAACTTATCTTATCTTACACACGTTACTCACACTGCTAGGCAGTACTTCCACTGTTGTATTGAAGAATTTATCTCCATTGGTCTCGATATTTCCACTGCGAAACAGGTACCTGCATTGTTAAAGAAAAGAGCACAGGTGGAATATAAATACACCAAACTGGTAACATCTACACACAAAGATGCTCCTGGGCTCAAATACTGCACGCAGCATTATTATCACGTCATATCAGTTTCATTTCTAAATTACATTTTCCTTTAAACTGGCGTTCATGTTCATTTGTGCAATGAAAAAAAAAACCCCAACAAACTTCAACCTATCACTTTAAACTTTACTGCTCTAACATACAGAAATGATTCTGAATAATAACTGAAACCTGTGCAAAGATGTTTTAAACTGCTACAGCATCACTTGACAGGAGGAAAATATTTAAAATTGAACAAAGAAACTGTCATTTTTCTAGTTTTCGTCTTGATGCATTTTTGTAGTTGGTTCATATTATGGAGGGAAGTCATTCTTTGGAACCAAGCAAACAGCTGTGTGACTACCAGACAGTCCTGTCAGCACAGGATCACAGTCTGGCACATGTACTGTACAGGAAAAGTCATGAAGCTCATACAGTTAGAATGTTGACTTTCCAGAAAGACGTGCTGCAACCAATCATCGCTTTTTGTTCGACCATAACAGCACAGGTTTCACAAAACGAGTGACATACTGACTCTGATGCTCCAGTTTCTCTTTACTTAGTAGCACAAGGAGATTTAAACATTCTTAGGAAATACATCACACATTAAATAATCAGTTCTTATCAAATTTGGTAGAGAATATGAGTGCTAACGTTTTTTAAAAAGATTCTCAGATTACTATCTGAGTATCTTTTTCCTGTGCAGTATCTTTGATGTACTTAAGACTGCGCTCTTCTGGAGCCACTCGCCCAGTTTGGGCGTCACTGCCCTGAGTACTCCAATTACCACGGGGACTACTAATGCGTTCACCTTCCACATCTTCTCTCGCTCTTCTCTCAATCATTGGGACTTCTTGAGCCACCCATATTCCTTCTTCCTGATATCTGTTAGTTACACATTTTAAATCTCATGTTTTGAAAGCCCGGTTGGTTAGCCATCACCGTTTGTCTGTACATGTTCCACAGAATCTTAGCTCGGTCATTTTCAATCACCCTAGCGGGTGATAGTAACCGCTTGGTTATGGCGTTCCATGTATGCTAGCATCTTGCACCAGCCTGCACCTGGGGTCTTGCCTGGTGTGATAGATCCCAGCCTCTGTGCTGTCAGACACTTCCTCTACCTGGTCCATTATGGTTCTTCTCTTTGCTCCTCTTCTTTCTCTGGTTTCTCACCAAGCACGTGGTTGGTTGTGGCCATCTTCCTGATGTACTCCTGGGTTTCTTGGGGATAAGGGCAGTCCGGCCTTAATTTTGGGTGCATCTCATCCGGTAGCAGCTGGTTCCTTTGTGCTGCTAGACATTCACTGAGTGCAGTTAGCTTCTTTAGCCAGCAGGAGTGAATCATGTCAGGGTGTGCTGCTGTCCAACTCTTTATAGTGGAAACCTTTTCTTGGATTTCTGCCATTGTGATGGTTGGTCCTGTTTAGGGAGGTTGCTGTGGTCTATTCTTAGATCCACTAGTCAATAAGGATTGTTGTTATACGTTGTGTCCTTCTCCTATATGTTCTTCCAGTATTGCTCCGTCTCCAGACTCTATGGGGTTGTTCTCACATTGCTTCCCTACTACTGAGAGTACAGCTTGGATAGTTCAGTGGGGCAGGGCTGGTTTATTCTCCTGGGTCCTATCGGTCTTGTTCAAGCAGTTAGCCAAGGCTTTGAGTCTTTGTTTGACTGTCTCTAAGGCCTCAGGTAGTGGCAGTTTGTTGTACAACAATCTGCCACTACAATCTTCATTAATCCTTTCTGCCATTCTGATAGTTGGCTAACCTCCCTCCATGCAGCCTTGATTTCCAGTTTTCCATGGAGGGTACGGCTCCTTGTAGCCGTTGTTCATCTTATAGTCAAGCATCTGAATGATCACCAGTATTGGGGAGTAATGGAATACATGTACCGCCGTTACGTATTTAAAATACAAACTATGAGTAACTGTATTTCGTTACAGTTACCATTTAAAAAGGTGGTATTCAGAATACAGTTACTTTGCTGAAATAAAGGGATTACACGGCGGTCTTTTCCTGTTTCATATGTTCGGCTATGCCCTCTCTATTTTTGGTTTCCACGCCCCAAACAAAACAGGCATTAAGAGGCTCTAATGTCTGTGTCTCAATCTCGCCGCCCATGTCACCACTGCTTGCAGCAGCATAATGACGTGAAGAAATATGTTAAAGAATTATTCACAAAAATGATTTAATATGAAGGCAGAGTGTTACAGGCATCGCCCTAAAGCATGCAGCCTGATGGGCAGTGTAGTCCGTGCTGCAGGGAGAATGGACTGCCATACCCGTCATGTGTCTGTGAGCGAGGGGGGGAGAGAAAGGAAAAGTACGAGCTGTCACCGAGCAGAAACGGGAGCTGGAAGCAAGTAAATATAATAATAACCACTGCAGCCAAGAAGAGTGCCTGACGAGCCCAGCTGTAAGTAAGCTGTTAAGACTCGACTGTACGCTGTGTTCGTGTTTTCCTCTGAAACAATAAGCTCCATTGGAGCAGCCTTTCAACGCCTCTTTCTAAAACTTGACCCAGACAACAAAGTAAAGCTAGTTTTCGGCTACGAGCCCGACGTATTAGCCAGAGGTCCCTTTACTACGGTTTGGAGCCGCGGACCTGTTTTATATACGCGAGGAATAGTTTTCTATACGAGATCGCTGCAAATATATTCAGATTTAAAAATCTAGTTGGTATTGATATGGAGAGTAACCTTCAGTAAAAGTAATAAATCACACAGCAATAGTACATTCATGTAGTTGTAAAAAGCAAGATAATATATTAAGTAATCCAAAGTATTCAGAATACGTTACTGTCACTGAGTAACGTAACGGAATACGTTACAGAATACATTTTGGGGCATGTAATCTGTAATCTGTAGTGGAATACATTTTAAAAGTAACCTTCCCAACACTGATGATCACTGTTGCTGTGGTGTACATCAGTCAGTTTCAGTAATGGTCACAGTAGGGATTGTTTCTAATGCTGCATTCACATCGTCTAGTAGACTTTCAGAGGGTACTTCATGTTTTCCAGCTTAGCCATGACCTTCACTTTCGGGTCAGCTGCTCTCACATTCAACACCTTCGACGCACCAGTTGCTATTAGGGCTTGGTACCCAATCTCTGAGGGTGGTGATAATGACATTTCCCCCTGACCCAACATCCTAGCTCTGCCTTGCCGCAGCATTTGTGCTGTACCTTGTCATCCTCTAGCTGCTGCTTGTTTCATGCGTGTGTATGAATGAAAGCAGTTTGTAAAGCAGTTTAATGTGCAGACTGGGTCACCATCATTTGTGTTTTTGTCCTCTTCTTTTCTTCTTTTTTTTTTTTTTTTTAAATAGAAAACATTCATTTGCAAAATTTACAGAATGTATGGAAAATAACTAAACAAACTAACCCAGAAGTGTAGACTGGCTGGGAGAAGTTGAAGAGGATGTAGTCACCCTGGAGGGGAGTTATTGCCCAGAAGAAATCTCGTCCTTCGTAAGCACTTTTCAAACTGTGCGTCTGGTAGTGCTTCAAAGTGCTGCTCACCTCTGCAGGTGGGTTATTGTGAGCCTTGTACAGCGTCTGCTTCCCAAAGTCTTTGTCCTGAAGTGGATAAGAGAAAGAAGAGAAAAATATCTTTGCACATACCACAGCACATCCACAGGCGAGAACACTTAACAGAAGGCCGCTGAAGGCCCCATCCAAAGTTGTGTTTCTTAATGTTTACAGGCCTCCCAAATACTGCACAGACTTTTTTAATGACCTCAGTGAACTGCTGTCTGTGATCTGTGTTGATTTCGACTGTGTAATTATTGTTGGGGATTTTAACATTCATGTGGACAACCCTCAGGACAAAGGGACTAAAGACCTGAGTAACACTCTGGGCAACTTTGGGCTGACTCAGCATGTAACAGAGGCCACACATAATAGAGGACACACTCTTGACCTACTGATCTCCAAAGGCCTGAGCATTTCAAAGGTTACTGTGTCTGATGTGGGCCTGTCTGATCATTACTGTGTTTTCTTTGAAAGTAAAATCTCAGCCCACACAAATATATCAACAACAGTGATCACAAAACGGTGTATAACTGAACACAGTAGTGCAATTTTTAACCAGGTCTTCCCATTAACACCTGACCTGCCCAGAGGGTCAGTCAATGAGCTCGTCAATAGCTTCAATGCTAACATGTTAAATGTAATGGACACTATTGCTCCCATTAAGGTGAAGGTTATCTCTGGAAGGAAAAAGTCTCCATGGAGAAACTCCACACTGGTGAAAAATGAAAAAAGAGAGTGTAGGAAAGCTGAGCGCAGATGGAGAAAAACAAACCTCCAGGTTCATTATGACATCTATAAAGAGAAACTTCACAATTATAATTTACAACTGAGGAGTGCAAGGAGGTCCTACTTCTCTGACATCATCACTAAAAACAGCCATAATGCTCGGGGTCTTATTTTCTACAGTTGACAGGCTAACAAACCCTCCTGTGTCAGTGGCAGCTGAACTTCATTCGACCATGGCCTGCAATGACTTTGCCAAATTCTTCACTGAAAAAATCCAAAAAATTAGACAAGCAATTGGTACATCAACAGCAGATCCAGGATATGTACTGTGTCCACCAAAAAACTGTTTAAACACCATGAAACAGTTTCAACCTATTAACAGCAAAGACCTGGAGGACATCTTAGGTAAACTGAACTCCTCCTCCTGCTGTTTAGATGTCCTGCCAACAAGTTTTTTCAAAAAGGTCTCAAAGACTTTAGAGTCAGACCTGTTACAGATCGTCAACTTTTCTTTATTATCAGGTGTGTTTCCAGAACCACTAAAAACTGCTGTAATCAAACCTATACTGAAAAAGGACAATCTTGACAAGACACAAATGAACAACTACAGGCCGATCTCAAATCTCCCATTTTTAAGTAAGATCATTGAAAAAGCAGTTTCTCAACAGCTCAGTTACTTCTTAAAACAGAATAATTGCTACGATGCCTTCCAGTCAGGTTTTAGACAGAACCACAGCACTGAAACCGCTCTGACCAAAGTGTTTAATGACATATGTCTGAACACAGACAGTGGAAAAATGTCAGTCCTAGTTTTACTGGATCTCAGTGCAGCATTTGATACAGTTGACCACAACATATTACTCAAACGACTGGAGAACTGGACAGGTCTTTCAGGAACTGTACTAAACTGGTTCAAAACATACGTAGAAAACAGGAAATACTTTGTATCAATAGGTAACTTCACATCTGAGCAGACAAGTATCACATGTGGAGTTCCCCAAGGTTCCATCTTGGGACCCCCTCTGTTTAACATCTACATGCTCCCACTGGCACAGATTATAAACAACAACAAAATAAACTATCACAGCTATGCAGATGACACACAAATATATATCACAATGTCACCAGGAGACCGAGGCCCTGTACAGGCTCTTGGTAAATGCATTGAGGAAATCAATGACTGGTTGTGCCACAATTTTCTCCAGCTAAACAAAAACAAAACTGAAGTAATAGTCTTTGGCGCCAAAGAAAAACGATTACAGGTCACCAGAGAACTTCAATCTATACATCTAAAAACCACAAACCAGGCGAGAAATTTGGGTGTAGTGATGGATGCAGACCTAAACTTAGAAAAACACATTAAGACAATAACAAAGTCAGCTTACTATCACCTCAAGAATATATCAAGGATAAAAGATCTGATGTCTCAACAGGACCTGAAAAAACTAGTCCATGCATTCATCTTTAGTAGGCTTGATTACTGTAACAGCATCTTTACAGGTCTACCTAAAAAATCAGTCAGACAACTACAGCTCATTCAGAACTCTGCTGCTCGAGTCCTCACTAAGACCAAAAAAGTGGACCACATCAGTCCAGCTCTGAGGTCCTTACACTGGCTGCCTGTCCGTCAGAGGATAGACTTTAAAGTTCTGATGCTGGTCTATAAAGCTCTGAATGGTTTAGGACCAAAATACATCAATGACCTCCTGACCCAGTATGAACCATCCAGATCCCTCAGGTCATCTGGATCCGGTCTTTTATCAGTTCCCAGAGTCAGAACCAGACACGGAGAAGCTGCATTCAGCTTTTATGCTCCTTATATCTGGAACAAACTCCCAGAAAGCCTCAGATCAGCTGAAACACTCAGTTTATTTAAATCCAGGTTGAAGACTCACCTGTTCTCAGCTGCATTTGAATAAAGCACCAAATCCACACTTTAAGCTTAAATTTCAAAACTTACATTTAAACTACTGATTTTATCTACTGTTCTGATTTTATCTGTTTTGATTTTATATACTGTTGTTTGTTTGTTTGTTTGTTTTTTGTTAATTAGTTAGTTAGTTTATTTGCTTGTTTTATTCAATTTTAAATCATGCTTTTTATTTGTTCTTGTTTCTAATGTCTCTGTAAAGCACTTTGAATCACCTTGTTGTTGAATTGTGCTGTACAAATAAACTTGCCTTGCCTTAACAACATGAATGAATGATTCTGGGTCAATTCAAAACACATACAGTTAAAATGCTAAAGCTGCACATTCACATTATATGCCAGTGTTCATGTTAAATCAGGCTGTGCTGTCATGTAGCTACTCCATGACAAACACCATCATTCTTTCACACTCATCTCAGTCGCTTTCTCTTGTCTTGAACTCTATTGTCAGCTAAGCAAACAGCAGATCAACAACATTTTTTCTGCTCAGGTTAAACTGTACGGCTGATCCTATAGGGCCTTGGAGTTGACGTCACGCCGCAATGCACTGTGGGAGCGCGGCACCATTTCAGCAGGCCACGAATCAAAACAACCACACTGTGTTGGAAGGAAGATTGCTACGAACCACACTTAAAAGCAGCTCAAAATAAAAACGACGGTATAGAGACAGATTGCGTCCGGATGCAAAGACACGGTACTTGCAAAAAAAAGCGTGCACTGGAAATGTGGACCCGTATGAAATAACGACAGTGGAGTAGAAACACTAGGCCAACCGCTATTGACTTACGGTGTGTCCACACCGAACAGAGCGTCAGGTTTACATGTAAAGTCAATGGAAAAGTGCGATGACACGCGATTGCGGGTCCCGCGAAAATTCCGAAGCAGATTTGCGTCGCGAAAACACGTGAAACGCGCGTCAGTGTAGCGCGTCTGGCGCGTTTGACTCGCAAACAAACCCAGTTTTTGCGTTGCATTTTGTGCATACGCGCGTTTCGCGTCTACCGCTCGAGTTGGAAAAATCTGAACTCCAGCGTCAAATCGCGCCGCGACAACCAATCAGGAGCCTGGTGACGTGGCTCTGACCTAGGTCAAAGGGGCAGATCCAGCCAAAGCCCTTCATTCTTCAATGGAGGGATAACCCATAATGTTGTATTTAGGGGGTCTACATTTGTGCCTGAAGTGCATTGCCATGTAAATAATTAGCATTTACTGAATATGTACTTACTAAGTAACACTGTTCAAAAGTTGAATAAAGAAACAAATAAATGTTTGCCTTTAATTAAAACATCACATCAGTTACAATGTAGAATCAATGTATAGTTTACAAATGACAAAATGTTCACATAAAATCATGAGAGCATTTAAATAATATCACCCGCTGCTAGCATTCTGTCTCTTTTGAAAACTTATCACTACATATACAGCACAAGACTTTTGAGAGTATTTAACAAGAGCATTTCCCCTGGTTTTACTACCACACTGGGGCACATGTTCACCAAAACCTTCACCATCTTATCCAGAAGGGTCACCTCTTCACCCTCACATGGAAGAAGTAATCTGAGTGGCCTGGTGGTGTGTAGCATGTGGTTTGAAGCAGGGATTTCGTAGTGCCCCATGTGTAGCGCTGGAACCCAGTCAGGATTTGTTTCATCCGTTTCATAGACTGGTTTGCTGCAATAATGACAAACAATTAGCAACTCTATAAAGAGAATGTATATAATAATTATAATTCTATAACTGTTTATAACTTGCATAGTTCATATTTCTGTATAGTTTTCATATTTATATCCTGTTCATAGTCTGTACATACTTATAGTTATAGCATATTCATAACATACCTTCATACTGTGTACACTGTAACATACCCATAATTGACCCATATTTTGTACCCTCATACCTATAACAGACCCGTTTCTGTAATATAGCTATATTATGGCTAAAGCCCTTCTGGATGGATGCAAACTGCATTTCGTTGCCTGTACTTGTGACATGTGCAATGACAATAAAGTTGAATTCTATTATATATATATATATATATATATATATATATATCTACAAAATCACTCATTAGGATGTTTGTTCTAATTTGCTACGACCTCAGAGCGCATTGAAAATACAACTATTAGGCTATAAAGAGTAATATGAACTTATTTAGATCTTACCTGAATGAAAATGTCTGGAGCACCAACAGATATCTGGAGATGGAAGAGAACTGGATATCAGCTCATCTCACAGCTGCTATCCAGGCTAGACGCCTTCTTTCGGTAACATCCGACACATGAGCTCCCTCATGCTGCTTCCAGGTGGGGAAATGATAAAAACAGAGCCAATTTTCTAGCTTATTCCCTTCCCGATCGTGCGATCTAACATTACAACCGACAACACAGCAAGTGCGAACCACTGCTGATGCTTTCGCTCCTTTGTTTGGCCTGCTAAAATGGCGCCTCGGCGGTCACGCCCCCTCCCGTGACATCACGCTCCAAAGCCTTGAAGTGTTTCACAGGAATGCTTTTCATTGCTCAGCTGTCACACCTTATTTAACTCTACTAGTTTCACAGGTAGTTCACAGAGCTGTTTTACCACCCTGTTCACCTTTAGCCTTCTTCTGTTGTTTAAGTCACGTTTGACACATTTCCTGGTTCATATTTGTAAAACAGGTTTTAAATATTTAAATCTGAAAAATATTTTACAAGTTTTCAATAAAGGCCTACTAATGTAACAGAAGAAAAGATGACTAGAAAAGCACCTTCTCTTTTACTCCCACTCAGGTGTCCTGACACCATTACCACCAGATTCTAGTAATATGCAACCCCTGCACATGTGACCCTTGAACCTCGTTATCAAATTACAGTTCACATTACAGATTACAGTTCAGCGTTTAACACAATAGTGCCCTGCAGACTGTTCACAAAGCTGAGGGAACTGGGACTTAACAGCCGTCTGTGTGCATGGGTGTTGGACTTCCTCACTGGCAGAACTCAGGTGGTGAGGGTGGGCAGGTGCTTCTCCAACAGCATCACCATCAACACAGGAGCACCTCAGGGATGTGTCCTCTCGCCACTGCTCTACTCCCTCTACACTTCAGACTGTGTGGCCACCCATGGCTCCAACACCATTGTGAAGTTTGCTGACGACACAGTGGTGTTGGGTGCCATCTCCAACAACGATGAGGCGGCCTACATGGATGAAGTGAAGAATCTGGCATCGTGGTGCCAGGACAACCACCTCCAGCTGAACGTCAGCAAGACCAAGGAGCTGGTGGTGGACTTCAGAAGGGGTCAGCACAGAGACTACAAGCCCATTATCATCAATGGAGCTCCAGTGGAGAGGGTGCAGTCCTTCAAGTATCTTGGTGTCCACATCTCCTCAGACCTGACATGGGCTGCCCACATTCAGGTCCAGACCAAAAAGGCTAGGCAGCGCCTGTATCACCTACGACAACTGAGGAAGTTCAGGGTCTCTCCAAAGATCCTCAGGATTTTCTATACAGGCGCTGTGGAGAGCATCCTCACACAGAACATGACATCGTGGTTTGGGAACAGCTGTGTGAAGGACCAAAAAGCTCTCCAGAGAGTGATCCGTACAGCAGAACGCTGCTGCAGGATTGCTCTCCCCCCGCTTCAGGACACCTACACCAGGAGATGCCGGACTAGAGCAGCGCAGATACTGAAGGACCCGTCCCATCCTGGCAACAAACTGTTCCAACTTCTGCAATCTGGTAGAAGGTTCCTCATCATCCGGGCAAGGACAGAGAGACTCAAGAGGAGCTTCTATCCCCAAGCCATCCGTGCCCTAAACACACACACCCGCCCTCTCACATCATCTATAATTGACTGAGACAGGACTCTTCCAGACACTCTAAACCAAGGCACAATGTACATTTCAATTCCTTTAATTTTAAATATGTTTATTGTCTATCCTGTAAAATAGTCAGATGTCTATTCATATTAATGTACAGAATTCACCTGCTTGCTACTACTACTGCACATTCACCCAGTGTATATACTATGTGTGTGTGTGTGTGTGTGTGTATATATATATATATATATATATATATATATATATATATATATATATATATATATATATATATATATATATATATATATAATGTTCTTCCTCTACACCCCCCCCCCAATTTTTGCACATGTCGAGGAGCGTGTCAGGCTACATTTCACTGTGTGTTATACTTGTATAACTATGCATGTGACAAATAAAGAACCTTGAACCTTGACTTCCAGGAAGGAACACCAAGCTCTGTTTGTGTTTACAAGGACCTTCTTCAAGCCTTCTCTCTCTGTAAAATACAGGTTGGCAGACATCTGTGGAGTTCTATTTATTCTAAAGGTCGCTCGCAAGGAAAAACACAATCATGAGTAAATTATCAGACAATTACATTCGTCAAACATAAATTCAATAACCCATGAAAAATTAAAATGAGCAGTCATGTGTACAAAGAAGCCATAAGACAGACTACGGCAGATTCATGCTTTTGGATAACTCTGCTTTCAAAGCAGTAAAATTTGAATTTGAACTATTAAATCCGGTTCTTTTGTATTCTTTACGGCCAAGAAAGACACAGCTCAGAAGTGGTCCTTTTACTTTAAAAATGATCTTTATTTTACATATCCTTGATATGGAGACCTGAACACAAAACACACAACCCCAGGTCTGAAGCACAAACGGAGGTATTTATATACTTGCTCTCTACATCACACCACTATAAGTTTCAATCAAAGACTCTGCTTAGTTTCACTTTCCGGCTGCAAAAGCTTGCTCTGCAAAAGCATGCAGTTCCCTGTCAGTGCTTTTTGGCACAGACTGTACTCAGAGTTAGGCCTCTCTTATATTAAAACAATATAATCAGCAAATACGCATTCGGATTATATATTCAAACCCCAACAGAACTCTCACCTTCAGATGCTGCAGTTTCCCGGGCAGAGAAGAGTGGAGACCAACATGCTGAAAGAGGGAAGGCTTGTACCTCTGCTTGAGTAGTGCCTTCTGCTCTGTGCAGTGTTTCTATATACAATATGAGAACATGTGAGTTTGAAACGCACTGTAAAAGCTGCTCTTTACAACAACAACAAAAAAAACAAGCAATAGGAAAAAATGTACTGTTCAATGCTTTCTCAGTACTGGAAATACCATGCTTTGTATAGACAAGAGGTGTCATCTACATAGAGTGTGTAGAGTCTGAGTCCCAGATCTATTTAACCACAGATTTATTTAGAGATTTATGCTCCATTTTAACAAAAATCCTCAACAACAACGTGTTTTTTCTTATTTGTAGGGCTGTAACAAACAGCAAAGTGTGTAAAAAAAAAATAATGAAGTGGTCTGACTCTTTCCCAAAACACAAATGAATCTATACTTTGCATTTCTTGACTCTTGATATAACTGACTTACATCATCTTTCTCGGGGTTGCAAACCTTCACCCACAGAATGTGATCCAGCAGCCAGTCAATAGGTTTGTCTCTGTGAAACATGAGGAAGAACTCGGCGATCATTGGGAGGTCCCGGGTGCGAAACAACTTGCCTGGAGAATCACACATACACACAAATGCATTCGTGTAATATTACCTAAAAAAATCCACACACACACACACACAAAAATTACTTCAGTATTTTACACAAAAGCACACCTATAAATCCAAGCTGGGAGAACTCAAGGTAGAGCCATGGCTTTGAAGCTTCGTTTGTGGCGTAGGCCTTCATCTCGTCATAGTAGCCCGACTTAGCAACAACATCATCCTCTAACTGGAAATCAACAGACAACAAATAATAATTTGCTCCTTTATCCTTTTTCTTAGTTATCCTAAACGTAACAGGACTCTGTGCTGCACTTAGGCATTCGACCACACATTTTAGATCTGCTTAGCTTGTTAAAAACAGACGTGTCAGGAAGTAGACACTATTTATAAAAAGTTTAAACATAAGCACAGCTACAGCCCAATCAGACCACTCCTGGTGAAAAGGAGAAAGAGTTTACAACAGGCTATCATTTCAGACTTTTGTATTTCACATTTCTGTGATGTCATCTTTGGGTCTTCTGTAAGCATTTATAGTCTGAGCTCATCTGCAGTGCCCCTACCCAGACAAGCAATGTGAAAGCGAAAGATATAGAAGGAAGAATTATAACATACAAAGCTACTCTGGCTGATATCACAAACAAATAAATGGTGCTAAAAATAACTTTCCTGAAACATGATATGCAAAACACAATAGAAATAAGGTGTTTAATAAATAATAACTAAAGTCTGACCCTAACCTGAACATAAAATGTTCCTTTGTCTTGAGCGTAGAGCATGAGGAAGCTGAAGTCCAGATTCTGTTTTGTTCGCCATCTAAAATCAAACAAGAAGCACAAATATAACCCGAGCAGAAATTCACTCACCTTTTTGGTTTTGGTACTCACTGTGTGTTTATACACCACTCTGCATTCAATAAATAACAGTTTATTGTTTAACACACCAAACACATTATAAGTCTCCTACTCTTCATCATTTATTTATTAGGTTATGTAGTGTATATGTTGGTTTTGTGTCCTCTGTGCCACTGCAGCAGCACCTACTCTATTTTCTGCACTATAAGGCGCTCTTAAAAATCCTTTAATATTCTCCAAAATCAACAGTGCGCCCTATAATCTGATGCGTCTTATGTATGAATTCTGGTTGTGCTTACTGACCTTGAACCGATTTTATGTGGTACATGGTGCTCAAAAATCTGTCAAAAAATGTTTTAGTACGACTTTGGTTGCTACGAAGCCGCACAACTTGATGGATTGTTGGAGCATTACGGCTACCATAGGCAGGAGCCTCGCGCAGTAATCTGGGTCCTAAACTCCGTCATTCTCAGGTCCCAAAGTCAAACAAACACTGCAGCATCACTGAGAGTTAAAAACTGTCTAAATTCTTTCATCTTTAATAAAATGATCAGCGTTGCTGCTTTACCAGGTGTAACAATTAAGTTTAACATCCAGGCAACCATGAACACAGAATGTATTAAATTTAACGGAGTTAGAAGTTAGCAGGAAGTTAGCTCGCTAGCTTCCACCTAAACATGATATAGCATGTTCTGACTGACAGATTTGTGAGAAAATTCAAACGTACAGCTCTGCTATCACTTCCAACATAAATGAAACTAAACAGCAGTGACGTTTGTAGCATTACTAAAGTTCGGCTACCTGGTATATAATGTTGTGCTACGTGATCGCTGGCGACACAGCTATGCTAGCATAACATAAACACAGTGAAGCTGGAGGATGAACGCTAACTTTTTTTCCCCACTCGACAAAAATGTTAATGCGAAGGTTCCCGATGGTTATGGACAAATGCAATTGCATGGCAGGATTCTGTAATGTATAATCTGGTGCGCCTTATGGTCCGAAAAATACGGTAAAAAACACTTCAGAATTACCATCACTGACAAAACATTTGTAGCATTTCGAGACTGCATCATGTGATTTTGTATATGCACCGTACTTGACTCTTTCTTTGGAGTCTCCAAAAGTCTCCTTAAGGCTGGCGAAGTCAGGGTAGTAATACTGTGAAGGAGAGATGACCTCCAGCAATCCAGACTGCACCTCCTTGGGAAAACTGCAAAGAATGAGCTAGTTAACTGCAGAGATCAACATCAAGATACAAAGGAAATAATAGACATTCTTTGTTAGTATTTAGAGGTTAATCAAACAGTTATGTGTATGCTAACAAAATATGTAATAACAAGTCTTATGAACTGTAGGGCGTTTCATTCTCACACTTTACCTAGCTGTCCTGAAAAGTTCTTCCTAAATCACAGATCAAACATTGTATTTGACCAACAGGCGTTTAGGTTAATCAGAGAACAAATTCCTGAAAACATATGCTGGGAACCAACTTTCACACTTTCCCGTTGCCGGGAGGAAGAGCAGCAACAACATTAAAAACCTGTTTTGTGACAGCTTTTGTTAGCATGTAGTAGAGGCTAATGTAAAGCATCAGTGCACATAGACTACACTGAAGCATTTGCGTAAACAGAAATGTAATCAGGCGTTTCCAGTTCCATTTTACCAGAACATCTAATTGAGTTCAAAAAAATGAATGAATGTATGAAGATAAGTTTTATACACTCCAGTGATACAGTCATTTAAGATTTGGACATTTCTTGTGTTCTCTTTGCATAAAATTACATGCCAATGTGTAGTTTTATGCTTACAGATTACCCCTGTTATCTCAGGTTTATTTCTTTTAATCTGTGGTTGAATCTCAAAGAAGAGAAATGGAAATGTAGCTGCCTAACTTTTCCTTTATTTGTAAAGCGATACATAAAACAGACCATTTCCATGTTGAAGTTGCACATAAAGAGAAATACTTCCCCAGTAGACAAATCTCACACATATGACCATCAGCCATAGTTAGTCCATGGCTGACTAAAGAAAAATAGATTGGTGAATGCCCACATGCAATACAATCCTACTGTAATAATAAACATCTTATTTTTTATACACTTACAGACAGAAACAGCAGTCTGCTGCTGGTGCTGCAAGCAATAAAGAGCATGAAACTTAAGTCTAACGTGAACACTGATACAACAGAGAAACTGCCCCATGGGAGGCAATCTAGCTCACTTACTTCTTCATGATGGTCTCTGCTACACTGTTCACATAGTCTAAGTTTGTCTGAAAGACAGAGAGAGAGACAGGACTGGGTCAGTGATGGGGAGGGGGGGCATATTTGACTGAATTAATATAAAACTTGAGCTCCTCGAGGCTTTTGCAACAATGAATACACGCTGGTGCTCTTACAGACTGAGACTGTAAGTCCTTTGAAGGCCAGACATATTATCAGTTTCAGTTTGGGGGTTGATAAAGACTCGTTGTGTTCCTGTTTATAGTTTTTGTTACTCACAAAAAAAAAAAAACAATAAAAGAAAACCCCAAAGATGAGCAGGTATGAAAGTCGTTAGGTGTTCATGTGTCCTTTCTCTCAGATGTCTAGCAAACAGCACATTATAGTCCATATGCAAGAGCACTCTCAGTGAGTCAGACTGACATCAGAAAAAAGTTCTTTAGTGGCACTGTATAACAGCTGTGTGTCACATCTCACCCAATATGTAAATCAGCATGTGGGAGCAAAGAAGGAAGCAAAGGTCATTCTGGTCCTGAATACTTATTTATGGTATTTATTTATGATTTATTATAATTTATGACATGCAATTGAAATTAATTGTTTGCAGTAGGGAACAATTTACCTTGTTCACCACTAAATTATGGTGTTTGAGTTCAGGAGTGTTATGAGGTCAGGTGCATTAGGATAGGCTAACAAACACTGATGTGCCTTAGGTAAGCCAAGCCAGCTGCTACACTGCATATCAAGGAATTTATTATAGGCAAGCTAAAATTAGCTAGCATAAACTGGAAAGGAAAAAAAACAACTTTAATCCAATGAAGCCCATCTGAGTGAGAGGGGAAAACCACATCCCCACAATGTGAAACTTTTACCACTGTGCTTGAGATTTGGTGGTTGTTTTTTAAAGTTATCAGCTAACTTTATAAATTAACCACCACCACATGAATGCACCGTAGCTAAGTTACATGTAGCTGGCTAACTATAACTTAGCATAATTGCATCGCAGCAGAAATTAAAGTTATATAGCAGGCCAAATTACTTCACTGGCTAACATAACTCTTCTTAGTAACTTGTGTTTAATATGAAACTACACTGTGTCTAGCAGGAAATGATCCAATGATTCAAAGCAAAGATATAAATAACTTACATTTGTTTTGTAAAGTAACAGCAAACTTACGGACAGTTAGCCAGCTAGAGTGTGTGTGTGTGTGTGTGTGTGTGTGTGTGTGTGTGTGTGTGTGTGTGTGTGTGTGTGTGTGTGTGTGTAACCTCAGCAACAAAGACGATGATGAGGAGATCCTGGCACTGTGATGAAGTCAGGCTAAATAGCAGAGAGCTAAGCGTGTTGACCAGGTAACTTTGCTTGTCACGCTTCACAGTGGGAATGCCAAGCACCACGGACACTGAGAGATGACAGGATAGAGAACCAGAGAAAAACTATAGTCACTGTCTGCTTCCATTAGCACAGCAGATGTAAAACTGACTATCCCTTATTTGACTCTTGCATTCACTTTATTTATTTATTTATATACACATATACATATATATATATACAGTCAGTGCGCCCCAGGGTGGCTGTGGCTACAATGTAGCTGCCACCACCAGTGTGTGAATGTGTGTGTGAATGGGTGGATGACTGGATATGTAAAGCACTTTGGGGTCCTTAGGGACTAGAAAAGCGCTATACAAATACAGGCCATTTACCATTAGGGTTGCCAACCGTCCCTTAAAATACGGAATCGTCCCGTATTTAGAAACAAAAGTACACGTCCCGTATTGAGCTAATAAGGGACGCACTTTGTCCCGTAATACAGTGAGAATCAAAAGTAGTCTATAAATGTTTATGGAATTAACGCTTTGTTTGAAAACATAATTCCCAGCCCCTCTCCTGCTTTGTGACCAATGAGCTGACAGCACACTTATGACAATTCGAGTATGACAATTCAGATTACCGCTCATCTCATTGGTCGAGGAAAGGTCGCTTGCGGAGAAAATACCGGAAGACAACAGATGACCACAACAAGAAGCATGGCCAACAGGGAAACAAACGCCGACACTGCGGTGCAAGTCTCGGATGACAGTCACCTAAAGCTGGGCAGACACTGTGCGATTTTTTCAGTCACGTTATTCAGCTCCTGCTCAAACTGCACGATTGACTCACAGGGGTTAGAAGTTCATAGGTCACGATGCAGGTCTCACACTATACCGCCCGATGCTCCAATGCGACCTGAGTGCTCACACTGTGCCTCCATAACATGAAGGTTATAACAGAAAATCTGTCGCTCTCTCTCCCTGTCTTTCACTCACACAGACACACCACCACCATCAACTTTGCTAAATTGCTAATGAAAAACATGATCAGGCAGCTGTGATTAAGCAGCATGTAAATCCAACTATTGTCATGGTTGTTGTGGTCGTGATAATTTTGTGAGGCCACATCGAAAAGGCTCGGATGAGCTTTCCAAAGTTCTACAAGTTGTGCCTCCATCGCTTGTGTCCAGATCACACGCTGCACAGCTGTGCTGCTCCATCTTTTTCACCAACGTTTACGTTTGCGCGTGAGCAGTGTGAGCGGCTGTGGTGACACCCTCACGAGCGATTGATGATCGGGAGCTGGTCGTGAGGTGTTAATCACTTCTCGTTACCCCACGTATACTACACGACGCACGATGAAGGCCAAAATCGGTCCGATCACTCAAAAATCGGCTCAAAATGGGCCTAAAACCGCACAGTGTGAGCCCAGCATTAGAGCAGCAATGTTTGTTCCCCTCAGAGAAAGGGAAGAATGGGAAAAGGAAAACACCTGGCTGGAAAACGTTAATATGGGCATGTGCAGTGAATATCAGCGCTATGTGGCCAGAAGTGTGATAATATAATTTATTTTGTGTAATAAACAACTGCAAGGATAGATGATTACAACAAATAGATGACTAATACATAAAAGTAATACATAGATGAATAATGATGATGAGTTAAGATGCGTAATCATGGGAACAAGCGGGTTTACAAACAGGAGCAGCTGATTAGCATTAGAAAAGCTGAAATAATACCTCAGCTGAAGCCAATTGTACTAAATGCACTAAATGTGCACTGTTACAAGAATATTTTTCTTTCTATTGTTTTCTATTATTTTAAGTTAAGCAGGACAGAGTTCTTTTAAAGAAAGATTTACTTATATTCTCAAAAGTTAAGCATGACAGGCTTCTGTTTAAGAAAGAGACCTGTTTTATTGTGTTAATGTTGTCATTGTGAGCTAAAAATAAATGGCTAAATGATCATTTGTTTCACATGTGTTCATATCACAAAGAATACACATCTACTTAAATCAACTTCAAGTCAAATGGTTAAAAAAATAATTTCACACACAAAAAAAGAGCTAGAAAATTCACCACACTGGGAAGGGTGAAGACAACTGGGTCGCCCGGCCCTGGCCACGAGGTGTCCCTTATTTATTTTTCAGGGAGTTGGCAACCCTATTTGCCATACACACACACACACACACACACACACACACACACACACACACACTCCTACCAAGATTCATTGAATAGTAGGGCTGTGCATTTTTATTAAATGTGAGGGCTTCATACCTCCACGACGTCCCTGTCCCAGCACTACATTAGGTACAAGGCTGCCCGGATGGAGTCTGAGGTGGGGCATGAAAATGTAAATATTGGGCTGAATGAATGTTTGCAAGCCTGTAGGTTGCTTTTCTGTTTCTGTAAACACAAAGAAAAAGGGATAGAGGCATGTGGTGTTATAGTTAGCACAGTTAGCACACAACATGCTAATAGGCCAGGTAAAAATATATGATTAACTTTCATATGTATTTTGTTTCCTATACATACAGGAAACTAAATAAATAGGAATTATGGCAGACAGACAAAATTTGAGACCTGTGCTCCTGTGTCAACCATCAACTGCAACTTCTGTAGATAAACTGCCCGTGGTACATTACACAGAGAGAAACCTGGGTGATCTCCTTATGTTTTACAAGTCAAATGACTTAGGTCCACATTTCTTTTGATTGTGTGGAAATGCTTAAACAAAGTACAGTTTCAGCTAGAGGTCTCTGTTGTGACTTTTTTTTTTTCTTCATTAAGCCAAAAAACACCAATTTAATTAACCAGATTCAGAGAAATCCTAGAAATACTGTGTATTCACCATTGCATGAACACTGACATTTTAACCCTGGAGAAACCATGGGGTCAAATTTGACCCCATGGTTTCCTAGTAAACCAATGGGGTCAGAGCCGACCCCATTGGTTCTCCAGGGTTAAGAAACATTTACAAAGTTTTAATAGGGTTGAGGTCAGGGCTGTGGCAAGGCCATTCTGAAAGAATAATGTTAGCCTGCTTCCATTCTAAAAGCAGCTTTGCTGTGTGTTTGTCCTGTTTGAACATTTAATTGTGTCCAAGTTTCAATCAACTAGCTCTTCATCTGATGTTACGTTAAAGAATTTAGAGCTAGTCCTCCTTCATTGTTCCGTCCACTTTGTGCAATGTTCCACTGCCACTGGTGTCAAAAAAGCCCCAGAGCATGGAACCGTCACCACCATGCTTCACATTTGGCTTTACTGTTTAGGTTTGAAAGCCTCACCTTTACTCCTCCAAACATACCTTTGTCATTACAGCCAGATAGCGCAAGCTGCAAATTCCAGTCAAGCTCGAAGGGATCAGTTTTAGAGCAGAGGCCTTTTTTCTTGGCACGCCCTCCGTCCACAGCAATATAAAACTAACTTCAGTTCGGCAGGCTTGAGCCTTGTTGGCCTTTGAGTTGTTCTGAACCAATTTCCTCTCATCTGAGAGTGACACTTTGGGTCTTCTTCCAACTGAATAATCTGTACCAACTTACAGTTGTTTGAATTCATGACCTTGGAACCTCCAGTTGCTTAAAAAATGTCTCCAACAGATCTTCCAAACTACAATTTTTCCCCTTAGATCTTCGCTGAGTTACTTGGCCTATTATTCAGTCCAATAAATGCCATCAAACAGTGCAGTCGAACGAACTGCCAGTTTGAGTCAATCGTGATCACTAATAAGAAATGAACAGGCCTTGGCAAGTTCAAAGATGCTGTAGAACTTTAGCACCACGATTGTCTTTTTTATTGTTTTTTATCATTCTTATTACAAAGTTAAGAAATCTGTGTTTAAAGTTGAGTCCAGTGTTGCCTTACACATAAAAGAATGATTCCCAGTGAGTGGAGAATAGCATTGGTCAGTACATGCTATCCAGCATGGACTGTGTTCAGTGTTTTCAGCTTTAGGTCTGTTGATGCTGTGTACTGTATCCATGTAGTTATCTTTTTTGTTTCTAATATCTTGCTCTTATGACGCATTTCCAAAGACATTTGCCTTTATTCAAAGTCATAAAAACAAATAGTGCTGGGTTCTCTGCTACCCACCTTTAAAGCCTGTCCTGTTGTGGACAGAGTAAAGATAGGT
The DNA here is from genome assembly GCF_057382275.1 of Copadichromis virginalis. Lineage (NCBI taxonomy): Eukaryota > Metazoa > Chordata > Actinopteri > Cichliformes > Cichlidae > Copadichromis > Copadichromis virginalis. The sequence goes on from NC_140619.1 coordinate 2,857,513, forward strand.
GTCGTTGCCAGTTTTGGAAAGGTTCCTTAGCTGTTCCAGGATGCTGCTGAGATCCTGACTGACCTGCCCCCCCAGCTCCTCGGCCACCAGCAGACGCTTGTACAGGATCTGCAGGTCAGGCATCACTGTTGAACCTGGATGCATACAGCAAAGTTTAAAGAGTTAAGACACACTAGTTGTCAGCAAACTGACTGCTTATCGGCTTAATTTCTAACTTAAAGTCACATCATTCCATAATAACCGCCCACCTTAAGCAGATATGTCCCTTCAGATGGTGGAAAGCCTAACTTGAGTCAACTTTCCTTATTTTATCTGAATGACCACAGAAAACAAATAAATATGCAAATCTTCAAAGAAGTTGGAATCAGTAAGCTTTTGTCATCTTTGCTTGGGAGCTGGCATTTCAGCATCTCCCCATATTTTTGTTTTCACAATGACATTCATGTTTCTAACAGACGCTTCTCTCTCTGTTTATACACCAGGCAGCTCTATTTATAGTGCAGACACGTCTGCAGCACTTGAAGAGATTCTTGTTTTCAATCACTCCAATCTCTTTGTTCAACTGCTTTCAACTCTCCGACATCAACGTTCACTCACGGAACATTTTCATGTAATCAGTTCACACTTTGTGCTTTTATCTGCCACTTTTATAAATGACAGTTGATTACTTTTGAAAGGACATGTTACACGTTCAACAATCAATTTTTTTTATATGCATGAATGACTTTGAGTTTTCCTAAGCTGTAGAGGCTCTTAGGGTCACATTAGTATTAGGGATGGGTACTGGGTTCTGACATAAATGGTAGTAACCAGACCGAAAAGCAGCGCACATTTCGGCAGAGATGGGCGGTAATGCGTTACTTGTAACGACGTAATGGGAAACTCACAGAGAAACTCGCGGATTCTTCAACTGACCGCGGCACACCTGCACCAGGGTAAACCTCCGCCTACCGCACTCCTGCTTTACAGGTGAAAATAGAGCAACAGGACCGCTGAGTCTTTGACTTTATTTATTTTCTGCTGTGTTTTACTTGCATCTATTTGAAAGACTGAGTGTAAACACAAAAAATATTTTATTTTATGAGCTGGAATGTGCAGAAAATAGGTTTAAATGTTAAACTAATTTCTTCCAGTCAGAGAATGTTGCATATAATTAAATTTTTGCTTGATGCATAAAGTTAAAAGATTAAAACTAATAAAACAAGTTTTAAAAAGAGACTTTTCCATCTGATTACATTTATATGATGGATTATGCAGAAAAAGTAGAATTGGGCTGAAAGAGCTATCGCTTTATCACCTCTTCAGGTTGTAAATCGTGTTTTTAAAAAGTAACTAAGTAACTAAGTAATTAATTACTTTTGAAAATAAGTAATCAGTAAAGTAACGGGATTACTTTTTGGGGGAAGTAATCAGTAATTAGTTACTGATTACTTTTTTCAAGTAACTTGACGAACACTGCATTTCGGTGCTTAATTTCGGTGCTTTTTTTTCCTGAGCTGTGATACACTTTGGATTCTAGCCAATCATTTTACGTTTCCGAGGATAGTAGGAGGGCCCAGGTACGTACGTTCTTTTAGAGCCGAGCTACAGATTAAAAATGTCCAAGGCGAAGCGGTCCAAAGTCTGGCTGTACTTCACAGCAAAAGATGAAAACTCAGCAGCAACAAGTGTTTTAAGGTGATACTGTAATACTGTCAAAGGAGGTAACACCTCGAATCTGATGAAACATCAGCTTTTTTAAAGCTGAGAAATGCACCGTACCTACTGTGGGTGTGGTCCTTGTTATCGGAGTTAGCAACATCCCCCAAAAACCCGAAGAGGAGAGTCCTGGCCCCTAGCCCTGCCAGTGTAGCAGAAATGATGATGATGCAGCAGCAGCCGTTCTTCTCTGCGTGAGTAGCTTCATGTTCGTGTGTAATTTATGTTGAGTAGGCTAACCACGTTATTACATTAATGCATGTACGGTGAACTATAGCTGCAGAAAAGGCTAACATTGTTATCTTTTTACAAAAAAACAGCTAAACATGAAAGGTTTTTGGACAAAGTTTGTGTTCTCCATTCTTTAAGCACCAGCACCGTTTCAAAAGTACCGGTGTGGCACCGGTATCGGATAAAACCTAAACGATACCCATCCCTTTTTTTTGTAGCGTGTAGCGTGCCCACCCCCAAGGTCCTATATGTATGTGTTATGAGAGTGTGAATAATGTGAATATCTAAGTTGTGGAATACAATTGAGGGTGGGTGAGGAGGAGTCTCATATAAGACTTTGTTTAGGCATTGTTGTAATGCAGGCTTGTAGGAACAAAGCACATCAGGTGCTCAAATTGATTAGAAGAGCACTCTGTATGTGCCTTTCCATTTAGCTTTTCTACAGCTAGCCGTATAGGTCTGCTTTTCTGTGGGCGGGTTTTGTCAACACAATACCTTCACAACAATGTAAAATGCAGCTACCCAACTTCACAGGTGTGGCTCTGGCATTAAGATGAAAGCTCTGGTATGAGAGCTCACCAGTATTGCAGCAGACTTAATGGTGTCTACAGTTATTGGAGTATTTATGATAGAACATTTACCTGCACAGCTTGAATATGTCAAAAAAAAAATCCTCAAATAACTCAAAATATACCAAATAAAGTTCTAGTATTAACTTCCGGTTTTAAACTACTATCCCACTATTAATAAAACTTTGTCAAGGTAAGGAGGAAAAAGGACAAGCCTAATGACAATGGCTCATTTCCATCAAGCGTCCCAATAAGCCACGACAGCAGCTGAGAGGAGCCCAGCTGTGAAGATACCTGTGCTTTCGCTGTTATGTTAAGATGTCTGTTGTCTGAGCTGCAGTGCCTTATTAATCATGCAAATATTATATGTTCAATAAAACTTTTGGTTTCATTAAAACTGTGTTTCAGCTTGCTAGGCCTTTACTCCCTTCTTTAAGTTGCTTGAAGACGTTTCACCTCTCATCCGAGAAGCTTCTTCAGTTCTAAGGTCAAATGGTGGAGAGTCCCAGATATAAACCTAGTGGGAGTTTCCCCCCACAGAGGGACAAAAGGACCCCCTGATGATCCTCTAATCGCCTGAGCCAAGGTGTAAACTGGGCGTGGGTCCCAATCAGCCAGAGTTTCAGGTGTGTTCATTGTGAAACCTGGCCCCACCTTATCATGTGAATTCCTGAGGTCAGATGGCCCAGGATGTGAGTGGGCGTTAAGGCGTCTGGGAAGGATCTCAAAACTGGATTATAGATGGCAGAGAGTTGGTGTCGTAAACCCCGCCTCTGTTCAAAGATGGTCGCTCACAGTGGACATAGATGCTTCTTTCACTCCTCTTTCAAACCATCTGTCCTCTCTGTCCAAAATGTGAACATTGGCATCCTCAAAGAGTGACCTTTATCCTTAAGATGCAGATGGACTGCTGAGTCTTGTCCTGTGGAGGTGGCTCTTCTGTGTTGTGCCATGCGCTTGTGAAGTGGCTGTTTGGTCTCTCCAATGTAGAGGTCTGAGCATTCCTCGCTGCACTGTACAGCAAACACCACATTGTTAAGTTTGTGTTTTGGCGTTTTGTCTTTCGGGTGAACCAGTTTCTGTCTGAGTGTGTTGCTGGGTCTGAAATACACTGGGATGTCATGCTTGGAGAAAACTCTCCTGAGTGTCTCTGATACACCGGCTACATAGGGGATGACAATGTTGTTGCGTCTGTCCTTCTTATCCTCCCTCGCTGGTGTCTGGTCTTCTTTTCTGTGCCTCTTTGCTGACTTTAAGAACGCCCATTTAGGATAGCCGCACGTTTTGAGTGCTTCCTTTACATGTGTGTGTTCCTTCTTTTTCCCTTCAGGCTTAGAGGGAACATGTTCTGCCCGGTGGTGTAGGGTCTTAATTACTCCAAGTTTGTGTTCCAGAGGGTGATGGGAGTCAAAGAGGAGGTACTGGTCCGTGTGTGTGGGCTTCCGGTAAATTTCGATGTTGAGTTTGCCGTTCTCTTCAATGTGCACGGCGCAGTCCAGGAAAGGCAAACAGTTGTCCTTTGTGTCTTCCCTGGTGAACTTGATGTTTTTATCCACAGCGTTAATGTGCGCAGTGAAGGATTCCACTTCTTGTGTCTTGATTTTGACCCAGGTGTCGTCCACATATCTGTACCAGTGGCTGGGTACTCTTCCTTTGAAAGAGACAAGAGCCTTCCTTTCCACTTCCTCCATGTAAAGGTTGGCTACAATAGGTGATACGGGGGAGCCCATGGCACAGCCATGTTTTTGTCTGTAAAAGCCTTCGTTGTACTTGAAATATGTAGTGGTGAGGCAGAGGTCTAACAGTGTGCAGATCTGATCGGGTGTGAAGTTGGTCCTGTCCTCCAAGGAGCTGTCTTCTTGTAGAAAGAAGCCATCTAAGTCCACTGTGAGCGACCATCTTTGAACAGAGGCGGGGGTTTACGACACCAACTCTCTGCCATCTATAATCCAGTTTTGAGATCCCTTCCCAGACGCCTTAACGCCCACTCACATCCTGGGCCTTCTGACCTCAGGAATTCACATGATAAGGTGGGGCCAGGTTTCACAATGAACACACCCGAAACTCTGGCTGATTGGGACCCACACCCAGTTTCACACCTTGGCTCAGGTGATTAGAGGATCATCAGGGGGTCCTTTTGTCCCTCTGTGGGGGGTCACTCCCACTAGGTTAACTGAACAAACACACACATCCACACATGTGCAATAACACTAAGTGCAATAATCTTTTCTGGCATCGTTGTATTTTTACTCAGTTGTATATAGCATTCGTATTCTATTTTTATCTTATTGTATATTTTTATTCTATTTTATTCTACTGTATATAGTATATTATTTTATTCTATTCTGTACAGCTGTGTACTGTATTTATTCTTATTGTATTCTAATTTTTGCGTCATAACTTTTGCACTGTCCACTTCCTGCTGTGACAAAACAAATTTCCCACGTGTGGGACTAATAAAGGTTATCTTATCTTATCTTTATATCTGGGACTCTCCACCATTTGACCTTAGAACTTGAAGAAGCTTCTCGGATGAGAGGTGAAACGTCTTCAAGCAACTTAAAGAAGTCCAGACGCTTTTCTTTGCAAGCTCCTTTGACTACGATGACCTGGATGACTGAGAACCTTCACAGACATTTTACTCCCTTCTGTTTACCAGTAAAATAAGTATTTGTACCTAAAAGATAAACAAAGTCATTCGCAATAAAAATACAAGAGCTCGGAATGAGAAGAACAGAGTGAAAAAGCAACAGCAGAAAGCGTTTGTTCCTTGAATACCTCGCTGTTAGTAATGGAGCAGGTCGGCAGGCCGAGATGGTGGGTGTGTTGGCTTACTACTAAAACTCACACGGTGATGTTATGACGTTAGGGAAAGACTTTATAACCGGTATAACTTTCATTTTTTTTCTTAGGAAACAACATTTCCCACAGCCTCTTCAATAAGACGTTTGTACTCCATGTGAAACAGAGAGACCGTCGCCCGACGATCGAGAAGGTTATGCTAATAATTTGTAAAAATAAATAAATAATTTAAAAACATAAAAATGTAAAAGTTGCTCATGCTACGCTGTGACGCGAACTTTAACCCTGCGGTATTTTCTGTTTCCATGAGAATAAACAGCAGATGAGTATAAAGTTTCCGTTTGAGTCAGCATGTGAAAAGTAAAAGCAGGTACACTCACCTTCATCACTGGGAATCGATTTAATCCAAGTAACCGACACAAAACACCCGAACGCCAAGAGACATGCTAACTTATAGGGGTAAAACCTCATCTCATTCCTCACTCACAGTCCCACCGTCTTTGTGTGCCTACTTGCCGCCGATGGGACAACAGGTGGATGTGAGCGGACCAGGTAAATGCAGGTAAGTTAGAAGAAACGCTTAGTGTCTGGTCACAACTGTGATTCTAGCCTACGTCAAAGCCAAGCATCTACGCGTGTCCGCTTTCATGCTTTTCCGCATGTTGAAAACGTTGTTACACGGTGGCATGATGACAGTTCCTGACAAAACGCTGTGAAATTCTCCGAGAGCACAATCTGACGTGTTGTAGGCACGCACGGCCAACAGCGACACCTGTTGGCCGTGTCATGGCGTTCACAGCCTCGGGCGAACCGGTCTATGACAGGAACCCACAGAACAATAAAATAAATAGTAGCAATCGAAAGTCTTACTATCTCTTTATGTAATATTTCAGGTTTAGCATGAGAAATAAACCTTAGCCCAAGTTTTAGTAGGCAGCACATTTTTAGTGTCACGTGTTTCGTAGTTCGCAGTATGGTTAAGGAAACGTGTGCTTCAAGGTAGCCTGTGTAAGTCCTTCTAAGTGACGGTACGGAATGTTGCCACTGACAATCTATGCTTACGTTGAGAGTATAATAGTACGAAACGTGCCATGTTTATATAGGCTACGGTGGGACCCTCCGCTCGTGTGGGGATGTAGCTCAGTGGTAGAGCGCATGCTTTGCATGTATGAGGCCCCGGGTTCAATCCCCGGCATCTCCAACGTTTTTTTTTTTTTTTTTTTTTTTAATAAATTCATAAATTGACTGTTGGATTCTGTGTCCGAGTCAAATTTTCTCATTTTAAAAAAGTAGCAATTAGTAATATATATCTCGTTTCATGGTTAAGCTACTAGTTTGCCAAATGCACTAGTTACTCTGTGTTTGAAAGCACTGTTAGTATGATGTTCAAAACAAAAGCAGGAAGATCTCAAAGTAAAATTAAGTTAATTATTTATTTTAAAGTATATATTTTAATCGATGTCTGAGACAAAATACAAAGTGCAGGAAGTGACTGTTTCAGTTAGATGACATATCCCCGTTTCCCATATTTTAAAGACGATTTTAGGTTGTAAAGAACAATTATATTTTTGTCATTGTGTTCTGGCTGCTCAATCCAATTCCTTTGAGACTTCTTTCCTACCATCCATTTATTCTAAGTGGGGGGGATCACCGATTAACCAAACTCATGCATGTCTTTGGACTGCTGGAGGAAGACGGAGAGAATCCATGCACCACTCGGCACAGAGAGGGCATGGAGAATGGAGCAAAACCCAGAATCTTCTTGCTCTGAGTCAGCAGTATGGACAACCACACCACTGCCCACTTTACATATCATGAGATCCACCTGTGTAAGAAATTCAGAACCAAATGATTTGTCAGAAAAAGGTTCCCGTAGTTTTCATCACCATCATCACCTTTACTGGAACAGAGAGAACACTCAGGGCAACAGAAAATGCATCCGTAGCCAAATGCATTCAAAACTGGCAATACAGCATGTGCTATTGTACTATTCCAGCTGACAGCAGTGTCATTGTTGAACCAAGTAAGGATTTTATCCTGTTATGAATTTAAGAAAGATTTACATGAAATATCAAGTTAACTTTGTTGTGAGTTTCATAAAGTCTGATGATCTCAGTTCTGACATCTACATTAGTAATCACTCTTCACACTGCCTTCTTTGTGGTCATGACCTCTCCTCCACCCACAGCTCTGTTTGGGGTTTGCCATCATCAGATCACCAGGTCAGCTCCATCAGGACCAGGCTGGCCATTGTTAGCGCCATACAGTGCAGCCTGACCTCAGGCCAATGGCATATTCCATCATAAGGTAATCAGCTGCGGACACCCTGACTTCATGTCTGTTAAAATCATGGATACTGAAACAATATATTGTCTTTTAACAACTTGAGCTTCAAAATAACCACATGGCCTTCAGAACATCAGTCCCACTGCAACACAGATGTGCTCAGAGCGATCCCATGTGTGCAGCGCTTCAGAAAGGCTCATTCAGACAAGTTAACAGAGACACCATGCACACCAAAAAGGGCCATTTCTGTCACTACGGGTAACAGCAAGATGAACCACACACAGCCCCATTCACATATTTACCAAGATCCCCCCACCCATCATCCATCACCCATTACCCCAGAGTGACCTTTGACACCTCCCAGCAGCTGCATTTATCGGGAAATAGGCTGTTGTCACGGTGACTGAGGAGCAGTTTTATTTTCATTTACCCCTTAAACAGTGAACAAAAACACACAAGGAATAAAAAGTTTAAAATCTGACTTTCTTTGTAAATTATCCACATGTTTATCCCTGTATGGAAATATATATGGTAATGTTTCTGACTGCAAAAGTGTTTTAAGCTGGAGTACCATATGCTGTAACTAACCAGGACTAGAACAGTTGTTGTACTGTAATCTTAGCTTTTTAGACGTGGATATCACAGACAGTTCACTCTCATATACTGTAGCAGCTAAAGGAGACCATATTTTACAAAATCAGCTTCATGATGTACTCAGTAACCCTTGAAACAAGCAACTGAAGCCATGAGCCCACCAGGAAAGTAACTGCGATCATAGAATAAAGGAGCTTAGCGTTGTTTTCCCCTGTAGGTCTATACAAGCAAAATTATTTTGGCTGCCACAGTAGCTAACCCCCTGCTGGTAATTAAAAAGAACGCAGGTTCAAGGCAACTTTTCAAAGCCAGAAGCTGTCCACAATTAAAAACAGAGACAGGATCCATTAGGAATGTGAGTTATTGTCCTCTCCTGACGGTGTTGACTTCAGTTTAAATATCTTCTTGTTCTGCTGTGTTACTATCCTATAAACAACTGCATTCCTCAGCATGTCTTACATGCATTTGCATGTAAGAAAAGCATGTCTTACATGCAACTGCATTCTTATTTGCAGTTTACACAAAATTTGCATCACACCAATCGTATCGTATTGCAATAAAAGAAGCAGCGAAGGACATTTTGTTCAACAAAGAAAGGGAAAAATTATTAGTAAAACATTTTACTATCTTTCTCATAATGAGAGGTAAAGGTCTTTGACAGAGGATTCACTGTTGGGGTGGAACGTTCAGTCACAAAACTGGTTGACTGGCCAGTGTTTGAACAGGAATACTGTCTGAGTTGACATTGCTCAATGTGCTCATTGATGGCTGCGATCCTTGAGCATTAGTGAGGTGTGTGAGGATGCGAGCAGAAGTTGAACCCATGGAAGTGCAGAAGAGTGATGAGTTAGATGAGGGAGTGACTTGGTTCTCTTGGTTCATGAGTCATGTTCTACTTGTACACCAGGAGGACGATTCACTCAGTCTTTGCTGTAATTTTTATAATTAAATACCCAGAAAAATGACACACACACACAAACACACACATATAACCCAGGACCCATGAAGACCAACAGGTTCTGGTGAAGACAGAGATGGAAATTGTTGTTAAGTTGTTACAGTAATTCATCAGCAGCTGTCTTTTTAAATTACTTAATGTTTCCCACTGAAAACACTGCTTGACTTTGCTGTGACGTGAGCACAGAAAGCAACAGAAAGCATAAAGCAAGTATAACAGTTTACATGAGACGGTTCAAAAGGAGCCTGAAATGAGCATTTGACTAATGCTAGTTAGGCCTGAACATTTGGCCCCTACAGCGAGGGCATCTGTAGACTCGTTTAGTGGTTTTGACCAGGGATAGGCCACTAATGATGTTCATGAACATCATGAATGACATGCACCATCACTGCTGGCTATGCATCCTGTGTGTCAGCACACCCGTGACAAATGTACTTCAGTCTAAGAAATTGAAGTCAAAGAGCAGAGAACGGTCAGTCCTGAGCATCAGTCCGTCACTGGATCTGCCTGTTCTGCTACAGACACACATAACAGGAATCAGGTTTCCTGAAAACACACTGCATTCGTCCTACACGTGTTTCTAGTTGCAGCTTTTTTCTCTCAGCAGAGAAAGACCAGATTAGATTGAGCTTCATGATCCCAGCAGGATGGTGCAGGGTTCACATGAAGGGGACTCACCAATGGAAGAAATAACATTAGCATTGACAAGAATATGGAGAACATGGCTTAGTGCAGTTCATGCTTTTTTCATTGACATGAACAGTAGGATATCAGTTGCATTTAAAGAAAGAGGCCAACATGAGACCACCCCTCCCACCAGTTCAGTGGATTAAACACAAAGAAGAAACACAAGGAAAAAGCTGCAGCAGAACGAGAGGGAGCCACAAATCTGTCTTGGTTTTGTTTTAATCCTCATGTTAAGAGGATTGTGTGTAAAAATGTCATCATGAGAGAAGATACACATAAACATGCAGATGTTGCACACATGCAAAGGCACACACACGTGTCTAAACCCATCTTTACTGTGCATCACTAATCCTGCACGAGTCAAATGTTGCATTCTGCACTCACAGAGTATTGTGCCACAACTAATTGTTTTCAAATCAGATTTTCTTTGTTCATAAATTGTGTACTGAGGGCAAATAACTGACTGATAGGAGGAAAAACAAGTTGGGAAAAACCAAGGCACAATCTCGGGATAGAGGAAGGAAGATATTTCTGCAAAGATGAAACTCTTCATTTGTCATGCTGCTGTGGCAGTGGGTGGGGTAGGGGGTGGGGGTTAGGAGTCAGGCTTTGAGGAAACGAGCAGGAGAGTAGAAAGGACCCATCTGTTCCCATTGTGGCAAATGAAGAGAGAGCAGGGAGAAGCAGAAGGCAGAGCAGCAGGAAGGTAAGTGTTAAAAGCACTTTTCTCATCTTTAACTTGCTGTGATTCAGCTTTCAGACTAAATTTGGAGTTAGTGTAACTTAATGTAATGAATGAATGTGCCGTGGTCAGTGGTGTGAGATGTTAGGTTTCATTGTCAGATGGTGACAATATTACATGTGCAGGGACTAATACACAGCCTGAATTACTGTACAGCTGTGCCAATACCGCTGCTCGAATTCCTCCAAACTCTGCTTTTCATTTAAAGCCTGACTTAACTAGTCAAACGCTGTGAAATGCAAAAATAAGTCAGCTTTGGGGTTAAGACAAAAATGTATGCACTTACATTTTAGAGCATGAACTTTACCTGATCAGCTGCTTTGATGCAACGTGATTTGCCACCAAAGCAGTTCCTCTAATGTTCATTCCAGCTTGTTTAATTCAGAATGTTCTTTCTGACAGTCGGCTCCTTCGACCTTCGCCCTCTACTCTTGTGGCTGCTTTAATCTCATTACTTTAAAGCTGCCTTGTCCTCCATTCATCCTCCCTCCTCCTTCTCTGCCCCAGTGCTCTAACTGAAATGGTACACCCTCTAACTTAATTAATGGAGGCATCTTCTGATTGACATGGGCACACACATATCTAGCAGTGTCCTATGGGGCAGGGCACAATGCCCTCCTCTCTGTATTTTATGGAAATTCTCGTCCATCTCGTGATTGAATCTGGTAGGTTTCTCCACCCTGTGGGAATATACAACGTTTCCCATCAGCTTCTTTGACTCACTGCTTTAACGCGTCCGTGCTATTGTGACATGGAGTGTCACAGTGTGCTTCCTGTTCTTCTGTGACAGTTTTTGCACTTTACTTTCTAGCAGTAGCAAAAGTAGCCACAGGACGTGCATCACCACACAGGGAAGGTTGGGAAGGGCCTGGTTGCATGAAGAGATTTGATTGGGTAATCTAGTGTCACCGATAAAAATGAATGGATGGGCTGCTGTCAGTGCTTGTAGGGCCAGTGCACAGCAGACCTTCAATCCAGTCTGTGGCCTGTGTAACTATATCGACCAAAAAATGATATTGACACATCAGCACACCGGGCATGCCAGATTACCAGTAACTCTTTAGTGGATCTGTTAGACTGGAGTGCAAATTGCACAGCATCCAGAGACGTGCCATGAATAACCTTCATGATGATTGAGCGCCATGGGCAGCAGTCATGCAGGCAGGTAGCAGCTGTCCTCTTTGGGACTATGATGATGGTGGTGGATGTGAAGCACACTGGGACAGGCATTATTCTCTTATATTTTATTACATTGCAGGTGCAAATGTAATGTACTCATCTTTGTATCCTTCTGAGACCCAGAAAAAGGTTTTAGTTGGTCTCATTAATGCAGCCTTGTTGCATCACCAGCCAGAGGACATTCTTTCTTTCTCACCCGAGACATAAAGATGACTCGTGACTTTGACTGACTGCCAGATGCTGAGTTATACACCGGGTCCTGGCTATAACTAGGACCCAAGATAATCAGAGTCATGTCACATATACAGATATGCTGAATGATGCTTTCAATTTTAAGAGACGAGCACCTCCCTCTGGTTTGTAGTTGATCTGTTTTCTCATTAAAAAGTCTTTCTACCCAATTTCAAAAGAGTTGAACTCTAATGAAAAAACCTCCAAGGCCTAGCTTACACATAGCTTCTTATACATAATGGAAGATGAGTGCAGAACATACCAGTGTGTCCTCTGACCTTTCACCATCCCGGGACAGCTATTCGTCTGACTCCCTGCCTACAAACTGAGTGAAATCCTTTAAAATCTCATTCACAAATCAGAGTTAGTAATTCCTCTGTCCACTACAAAGGACACTTGATGGGTTTGTAGCATAAACCTATTCGCTGGAACGTTGAAGGCAATATAATTACACCGCAAAGCAAGACACGAAGTAGGCAAGCTTCATGTTACTCGTGCACGGGAGAGAACCGGACAAACGCCGTTCCTTCGCTTGGCCCCAGTTGCTCTCGTCCGTTCTCCCGTATCACTGTCCTTTTATTGAGGTTACATGAATATGCATAGGTTCATTAACATATGACGTCTACATACACAAAGAGTACCGTGTGTGTGTGTGTGTGTGTGTGTGTGTGTGTGTTACTGCTGATCAAAGGGTCATAAAAGCACACAAGCAAACATCCTTGGTCAGGAAGAGGGTAGACCCCCCCTCATCCTAGATAACACAGTAAGGAAGTCTAGCAGTTCATTTATACACAAAAAGCACTTAAACTAAAACAAATGTAACTACGTTAATCCTACCATAACAATTAAACAAGGTACGAACTTTCCCATGCTCCCAGTGTGGAATGCACACCAGGCCTCTGTAGCCTGTTAAAGATCACACAACTTATCACTACACAATTGATTATACACTTCTAAGCATCTATGGTTAAATATTTCTAAGCATAAATGAGTAAATGTTTCTAAGCATAAATGACAATCAACAATACAACTCTATCAACACTGAATAAAAGTTCTCTTTCAAAAGTGTTAACATTACTGCACATTTCTGAAATTCTACTAAATTGAAGATAACAATCTAATATTTGTCATGAACCAAGGTTCCGCGCACAAGCTGGACCCAGAAGCAGAACCAAAAGGGTCGAGGCGGCGGGTGCTGATCGTGATCCAAATCTCAGACGGGCAGGCGGACAGGCAGGTGGCTCACAACACGCCGAGTTGTGATCTGAGTACACAGGGCAGAGTAGTGTTAGTTCAGACGGATAAGTTTTCATAAGGGCTTTCCCGCAGGTGTGCGTTACCGTTGAGCGACGGCTACGGACTGGCGTGGAGCAGCAGGTAGGGCAGGATTAAATAGTCCACCTGGTGATCGCCTGGGATGGGATGCAGGTGTGGGGTTAGCAGCCACGCCCACGGGCGTGGGCATCCCATCAGCACCCCGGACGCCGGGCCGTGGACCATGACAATATTGAAGAAACAATTTGAGGGTTCATTAAAATATTCAATTAAATTCAATTTTATTTACATAGCGCCAAATCACAACAATAGTCACCTCAAGGTGCTTTATATTGTAGGTAGACCCCTATCCAGTTGTTCAGTGATGACGCGACGAATCCTACTTCCGGGCCTAAAGTAGTCTGCGTTTAATATGGCTTTTGTGTTGTTAATGTTTAATGTTATGTATTTTCTTCTATTTGATCTCAAGAAGCTCCTAAAACAGTCAGCGATCACTGTTGACCTCCCTCGGCTTTTATTACCACTAATCATTTATTTAAGCTCAGTTTTTAAAACCTTAGGACGTAACTACAGCCCAGCCCATGCAGCAGTATATGAATGACTAACCTCGTATTGTGGATGGATTATCTCAGTTGTTCTCCTGGCTGAAGTTTGGTCCTTTTACAGCATCCTGCCATGCGATTACATTTGTTCCTGACCACCGAGAACACTCACGTTAACTTTTATCGAGTGGAAATAAAGTTAGCTTGTTTATATTATGCTAACATAGCTGTGTCGCTAGCGGTCACATAGCACATCATTATATACCAGCTAACCCAACTTCAGTAACCCTACAAACGTCACTGCTGTTTAGTTTTCTGTCTTCATTTATGCTGGAAGTGATAGCTGAGTTGTACGTTTGAATTTGTTTCCAAAACCCCGCAGTCAGGACATGCTATATTGTATTTAGATAGAAGCTAGCGAGCTAACTCCGTGCTAACTTCTAACTCCGTTAAATGTCATAAATTCCGTTTTCATGGATGCCTGGATGTTAAACTCAATTGTTACACCTGGTAGAGCAGAACGCTGATCATTTTATTAAAGATGAAAGACTTTAGACAGTTTTTCAACTCTCAGTAATGCCATAGTGATCGTTTGATATATGGACCTGCAGCGGAGTTTAGACCCAGACACGGCTAGTGACGTCAGACTGAACAACCGGATATCATATCACTTAATCTGAAATGTGGGACCTCCAGTGCCTTTTCATTTGGAAAAGAACTCTGTTATTACTCTACTAGCCCAATCCCCCAAAATGTGGCATCAATAAAAGCCCAGCGTGTCCCCTCGACACCACAGTAGGACTCAGATTGCATAGATTCTGGTTGATGTAGAGGTTCATGTCCTTCACAGAGGACACAAATGAATTGCGGCCTTTTAAGAGAATATAGTGTTTTTTCTATTTTAATAACTGCAAAGAATGCAAACTTCTGTGACTGCTGTGAGGCGACAGAACTAACCACTGCACCCGACCTTGTGTCCGTGTCAAGCCACCCTCTGTACCACTGTGCAAAATGTTAAAATATTTTTTTGCTTTGGATAACTTAAGGAAAACTCTTTAAATGTCGGGCTTTAGGGTTTTTTGCTGCCCTGTCTGTATCGTTGTCTTTAATGTTTTAAAATGCCTTTGCTTCATTTCCAGTGGATTTCCACACACTGAAAATACTGCTTTCCACTGAATATTCAGTTCCAAAAACATGTAATCAAGATGAAGATGTATATGACTTTCCTCTGCTTGAGCTGTGGATGGATGCAAACAACTTGTGCTGCTAGTGTGACTCTGTCACCATCCTCTGCACCAGTGACACCCACTCAAGATGAGAGCTCCAAACTTGTGGTAATAGAAACCATACAACTATTGATGGGAAATTAATAATATCTTTACCAACTCTCTCATATATTACATTGGTAGTGAGCTTTATATATAATATAGATACAGGACTGCAGGATAGAAATGGAAGAAGAACACCCTGTTAAAGAGATCATTTACCCCCTTTGTTAGGATTGGCTGATGAAGTATGGTTACCTCCCACCCTCAGACCCTTCCACCGGTCAGCTGCAGGCTTGGACAGGTGTCACCAGTGCTGTGAGGGCCATGCAAAGGTTTGCAGGCCTAAAAGACAGCGGAGTTGTAGGTGAGGAATACAGATGGTGTCTTAAAAAGATGTTTATGCTGCTTCTCAAATCTAGTGTTCTCTGTGTGATTGGATAGAGTCTGTTCTCTGGTGTCCAGATGAGGAGACAATGGCGGTGATGAACACGCCACGCTGCTCACTACCGGACCAGGAGGAATCATCCAACCAAGAGAAAATAAATATGAGGAGGCGGAGAAGATGGGCTGTCTCCATGTGGACGCGCAGGAACATCAACTGGAGGTGGGATAAAACTTGCGAGGAGACTGTGATCAGTTCGATGTAGTAGTTCACAATGGCTTCCTATTGTCAGTAAGCTGTGCTTGGTGAAGTATCTGCCACTCGGTGAGGTCTTTGCGTCTATCTTACCTCGTCAGGTTGCAATCATATCCCTCCTCTTCTCATCTGTCTCGGGAAACAATTCGCTCACTTATCTTCTACGCTTTAAGAGTGTGGGCCGAGCCAACGCCACTGGAGTTCCATGAGGTTTGTCAGATGCCACTTTTGACTAGAACTAGCCAAAGTCACACAGTCGATGAGTTTCATTCATTCTGTTTCCAGGTGGGCAGTCCGGATGCAGCTGACCTGCGGGTAGACTTCTTCCATGGTTACCATGGTGATGACTACCCCTTTGATGGGGCAGGTGGAGCAGTAGGCCACGCTTTCTTCCCCTCAGACCCAGCCCGGGCAGGAGTAGTTCATTTGGATGCGGAGGAAGAGTGGGCATTCAGACAGCCAGGTAGAACAACACTTCAAAAACATAAAAGTCTAACCTTTTATGAGTCTTTTAATAATAATAATAATAATAATAATAATAATGGATACTTTATTGATCCCCATGGGGAAATTACTTGTTTTTCTCTGCATTTGACCCATTCACTCAGTGAAGCAGTCTTTTGTCTTGTGTCTTCACATGGTGTAGATTAATGCAGCTTGGTGACCAAGCTTGACAGTGCTAGGCGGTAACTCAGTTATGGTCCTTTCTTGCTCCAAAGTTGCCAAATGGCAGTGGACAAAACAATAACACTGAGTCCAAAACCAGTGAGCTTTGGACCACAATGCTACCTCCATACACTCTATGGCCATACTATCCGGTTGTTCAGTGATGACGCGACGAATCCTACTTCCGGGTCTAAAGTAGTCTGCGTTTAATATGGCTTTTGTGTTGTTAACATGTTTAATGTTTTGTATTTTCTTCTATTTAATCTCAAAAAGCTCCTAAAACAGTCAGTGATCACTGTTGACCTCCCTCGGCTTTTATTACCGCTAATCATTTATTTAAGCTCAGTTTTTAAAACCTTAGGATGTAACTACAGCCCAGCCCATGCAGCATGATATAAGTGACTAACCTCGTATTGTGGATGGATTATCTCAGTTGTTCTCCTGGCTGAAGTTTGGTCCTTTTACAGCATCCTGCCATGCGATTACATTTGTTCCTGACCACCGAGAACACTCACGCTAACTTTTATTGAGTGGAAAAAAAGTTATCTTGTTTATATTATGCTAACATAGCTGTGTCGCTAGCGGTCACGTAGCACATCATTATATAGCAGCTAGCCCAACTTCAGTAACCCTACAAACGTCACTGCTGTTTAGTTTTCTGTCTTCATTTATGTTGGAAGTGATAGCAGAGCTGTACGTTTTAATTTGTTTCCAAAACCCCGCAGTCAGGACATGTTATATTGTATTTAGATAGAAGCTAGCGAGCTAACTCCGTGCTAACTTCTAACTCCGTTAAATGTCATAAATTCCGTTTTCATGGATGCCTGGATGTTAAACTCAGTTGTTACACCTGGTAGAGCAGAATGCTGATCATTTTATTGAAGATGAAAGACTTTAGACAGTTTTTCAACTCTCAGTAATGCCACAGTGATCGTTTGATATATGGACCTGCATCGGAGTTTAGGTCCAGACTCGGCTAGTGACGTCAGACTGAACAACCGGATACCAGTAAACCATGACTTGTTTCTCTTCTTCTTCTAATCAGGTCATCATTTTGTTTTCTGTTCCTCCTCTTCTGTTTCCTTCCCAGTCTCTGAGGGTACCGACCTGTTCACAGTGCTGGTTCATGAGTTTGGCCACGCACTGGGCCTTCCTCATTCCTCATCCCGTCACTCAGTCATGAGGCCATACTACCTGGGTCCTGTCGGAGACCCTCTCCACTACCGCCTGGGACCCCAAGACCTGGAGCACATCACTCAGCTCTATGGTGAAGCTTCTCACACCATGATTTAATCATTAATATTGATTATAGTTGATGTGTGAGGATGTGTAAACTAGACTGAATGTAAAATTTCAGTATTAGCACACATAGGATAATATAAAGTTTGATGTAAAAGGATAAACACTGAAGTGCAGTTTAAAGGATGGATGAGGACAGCTGTGAAATAGCTCCCTGGTCTGACCTCTGGTGTGTTTATTGAGGAAGGACAGAATTAGTTTCTTCACAGCTTTAGCCTCCACATTCAGCGAAGACTCTCATGAAAGCCTCATACTGTAAAATATAAAAACGAGGAAATGTCTGACTGCGCTGTTGCTCAGAAACCATTCTTAACTTTTTTCAGTTCATTTTGCTTTTGCATAATGTCATGAATGCTTGACAGGCAAACCGCTGTGTCTGTGGATATTCAAGCTTCTGCCCACATGTTCCAAAAAATACATCCTTCCACTCAGTGTCGTTCCAGGTTCATTAACTATATTTGCATCTCGGGTTTAACAATTTGTCATTGTGAAAATTTACTAACCACAATCCATTTTTTAATGTTTGGTACTTAAACTAATGAACATGTAAAATATATTATTCATTGGCACAACATTTTATACTAAGGTCTGTGGCTCCTAGAAGTTAAACTTGAATATCTTTGCCACAGATATGATATGAAATTGTTTCTGTGGTTTTAAGTGAAATGCAAAACTATCGTCTGACAAGTAGTTTATAAATGAATAATTTCACAATATGAAGCACGCTGGAGAGGAAACAAGCCTTTCTGTAAAATACTTGGTTACCAAATACTGTGGCAATAGTTTGGGACATTGAACTGTGTTGTACTAACCTTCTAAAATGAAGCTAAATGAGTAATCATCACAGTAGGCTGGGCTTAACCAAGCATGTGTGACACACTGGAAGTGACAGTAGCTCTGGCTGTGTCCCACCAACCTGCAGTTGTCAAGGGCGAGAATGCGGTGGACTCAAGAGCAGACTCAATTTGCTTAGAACTGTGTATAATTTATTGAAAAGAACAAAACGTGAACGGAACTGGGTTTAACAGAAACCATACGCAGAAACTAAAGGAAATCCGTGGGCGGAGAAACCGGCGTAGAGCACGGGGAAACTTCTAACGGGAACTTCTGTAAACACAGGAGAGAGATGTTACTGAATGGGAAAAAACGAGTAAGGGACAGAGGTACGGAGTGCCAGTGGATAGTCTTGGGCTTACTTGGAGACCCTAGTTATTAGGCGGGGAAAAGGCTGCCATGGGTGTATTCCAGAGAGGGTCAAGAGTGGAGAGTCCGGTCCAGATTCCGAGGAGGTGGAGAATACAGACTGAAGGGCAGGCTGAGGAGAAGTGGAGTATATAATCCTCGGGTTCCGAGCAGACGGGAGAACAGGATGGAGACCAAAACAGCACTACTGGTGAGTGCGATGGGTGGAGAATCACAGATGGTAGCAGGACGAACTGGCGAGGAGTGGCAGGCCGTGCTGGCTTAAAAACCCTCTAGGTGGAGCCCCGGAGATTGACAACAGGTGATGAGCTGGCCAACTCCACTCCCAGGGACAAATGACAGGAACCTGGACCACGCCCAACCAGACACTCCCACAGCATATGACAGTACCTCCCCCTCAAGGGCCGCCACCCGGCGACCCCCCAGACCGGGCCCTGCGAGGGGAGGAACGAAACGCAGCAATCAGGGACGGGTCCAGAATGAGCGACCGGGGAACCCAAGAACGTTCCTCAGGCCCATACCCCTCCCAGTCCACCAGGTACTGGACACCACGACCACGGCGGCGCACGTCAACGATCCGCCGGACCGAATAGGCCGGATGACCGTCCACGAGCCGGGCGGGAGGCGGGGGAACAGACGGCGGACACAGAGGACTGCTACGGACCGGCTTGACCTGAGAGACGTGAAACGTCGGGTGGACGCGCCAGGAGGCCGGGAGCCTGAGACGGACCGCCGAGGGGCCGACGACAGCAGTGATCACATAGGGGCCAACATAGCGGGGAGTCAACTTCCGAGAAAGCGACCGCAAGTGAATGTCCTTAGCACAAAGCCACACCCGTTGTCCAGGCCGATACGCCGGAGCGACAGAGCGGCGACGATCCGCATAATCCCGTTGCCGGTCGACAGTTGCAAGGAGAGCCCGTCGGACCCTCCGCCACACCCGCCGGCAGCGTCGAAGGTGATGCTGGACCGAAGGAACAGCCAAATTCGTCTCATCCTCTGGGAACAACGGTGGCTGATACCCCAGCGAGGCCTCAAAGGGCGACAAACCCGTTGCCGAAGACGTGAGAGAATTATGGGCATACTCCACCCAAGGCAACTGAGACGACCAGGCAGCCGGGTGCAGTGACGAGACGCAGCGAAGAGCGGATTCCAACTCCTGGTTCAAACGCTCAGTCTGGCCATTGGTCTGCGGATGGAAACCAGAACTCAAGTTGGCCTTGGCACCCAGGGCCGTACAGAAGGCCCTCCACACTCGGGAGACAAACTGAGGCCCCCTGTCAGACACAATCTCCGAGGGTATGCCATGAAGACGGAACACATGGTCTGTAAGGATCTGGGTGGTCTCTGCAGCCGTCGGCAGCTTGTCCAGGGCCACGAAGTGAGCCGCCTTGGAAAACCGATCAACTATGGACAGAACCACCGTCTTCCCCGAAGAGGCTGGGAGGCCGGTAACAAAATCCAAGGCGATATGAGACCAAGGCCTATGCGGGGTACTCAGCGGTCGGAGTAAGCCAGACGGGGGCCGATTAGAGGTCTTGTTACGGGCACAAACGGAACAGGCAGCCACATAAGCCTTCACATCCTTGTCCATAGAACGCCACCAGAAATACCTCTTCAACAGAGCCGTGGTCCTACTCACTCCCGGATGGCAAGTAAACTGGGCTGTATGGATCCAATGGATAACAGCCGACCGGGCGGCAGAGGGCACAAAACGCCGACCGGGCGGGCCAGTTCCCGGATCAACGTCGTCCCGTAGTCCTTGGCGTATAGCCTCCTCCACATCCCAGGTGAGGGAGCCAATCCTGCAGGTGGAAGGGAGAATGAGCTCCGGG
This sequence comes from Copadichromis virginalis, assembly GCF_057382275.1. Taxonomy (NCBI): domain Eukaryota; kingdom Metazoa; phylum Chordata; class Actinopteri; order Cichliformes; family Cichlidae; genus Copadichromis; species Copadichromis virginalis. The sequence continues at coordinate 2,878,215 of NC_140619.1, forward strand.
TCCCGGGAGTCCGAGTCCGAGGAGTACTGGCGAGACAGAGCATCGGGTTTAAGATTCCTGGAACCCGGGCGATAGGAAATATCAAAGTTAAATCGGGCAAAGAAAAGGGACCACCGAGCCTGGCGGGAGTTCAGTCTCTTAGCCGTTCTGAGATAAGTCAGATTCTTGTGATCTGTCCAGATGATAAATGGATGTTCTGTCCCCTCCAGCCAGTGGCGCCACTCCTCCAAAGCCAACTTAATGGCCAGTTCGTTCTGTCAAGGGCGAGAATGCGGTGGACTCAAGAGCAGACTCAATTTGCTTAGAACTGTGTATAATTTATTGAAAAGAACAAAACGTGAACGGAACTGGGTTTAACAGAAACCATACGCAGAAACTAAAGGAAATCCGTGGGCGGAGAAACCGGCGTAGAGCACGGGGAAACTTCTAACGGGAACTTCTGTAAACACAGGAGAGAGATGTTACTGAATGGGAAAAAACGAGTAAGGGACAGAGGTACGGAGTGCCAGTGGATAGTCTTGGGCTTACTTGGAGACCCTAGTTATTAGGCGGGGAAAAGGCTGCCATGGGTGTATTCCAGAGAGGGTCAAGAGTGGAGAGTCCGGTCCAGATTCCGAGGAGGTGGAGAATACAGACTGAAGGGCAGGCTGAGGAGAAGTGGAGTATATAATCCTCGGGTTCCGAGCAGACGGGAGAACAGGATGGAGACCAAAACAGCACTACTGGTGAGTGCGATGGGTGGAGAATCACAGATGGTAGCAGGACGAACTGGCGAGGAGTGGCAGGCCGTGCTGGCTTAAAAACCCTCTAGGTGGAGCCCCGGAGATTGACAACAGGTGATGAGCTGGCCAACTCCACTCCCAGGGACAAATGACAGGAACCTGGACCACGCCCAACCAGACACTCCCACAGCATATGACAGCAGTGGTTCTTAGACTGTCAGGTGGGCCCCTTTAGTGGTGCATGGAGCCAACCGCAGAAGGAGCATTGAAGAACCAGTCAGTATAACCCAAAATGGATCACCGTGAACTCAGCAGGGAAGTGTTTGCAGAGGTCAGGAATGACGTTTTCCTATGGACCCATATAGTGCTGCAAGACTTTTTATATCTATCACTGCCCTTTAGATAGAAGCAGATTTGAGGCATTTCTGCATTGGCTAAATTTTTCCATTGAGAATCTACGTTTATATTCCAGTTAAATGGGGTTTAAGTCTGGAGACTGTGCTGGCCATCACCATCTTGTGATGTCTTCGGTAGTCAAAACATGACATCACTGTTTTGTACATTTTAGCACAATTTAATCCCACATTTGTGAAAGAAAAGAAAAACACTTTTTTGAAAAGTCTGTAACAAAACTGTCAAATCTGATAAAGGTTATTTAAATGCTGCAAAAGAAGAATGGATTGGAATAATAAAAATACGTATCCTAGCCTTAATTACTGGTTTATTAATAATGAATGATGCTCATAGTGAGTAAAAAGAGATTCACTTTTAATGTGTTTGTATAATATAATACAGATACATGAAAAACACTCCCAAAACAGAATAAATTGTTACAAATAAAAATCTTTACTGCAGACACTAATTTTACTAATTTAATAATAATAATTTTGTGTTGTAAGATTTATGGGTTTGTCTTATCCTGAAATCTTACTGATGGCTCTCTTCCTGCAGCTCGAAGTTTCTCTTCACAGCTTCTCTCTCCACAGGGGTGGAGGGGGAATTTAGGTTTTTTTTAAAGCTTTTCCATTTAAATTGTTGTGATTTTTGATTTAGGCCAAATGAACAAGCTGCTGTCTACGGAGGCTCCTCGTATCACCACAGAGTTGCACCACAGAGGCCATCATCATCGTCGTCGTCAGCATCATCATAGGCATGGGTATGACTTACTGAGAGATTTTTCTGTTAATAACAATCATATTAATATTATCATTATTAATAATAATACATTTAAGAATAAATAAAATCATAAGACTATAAAAAAAATAAAAAGCAGAGGATTCATGTGACAGGATGAGTAATTAAACCCATTTAAAGGAGTGTGTTTTGAGACGGGATGTGAAGATAGAGAGAGTCAGAGTTCTGAATGTCTGGCGAGATGGAATTCCAGAGGCGAGGAGCAGAGCAGCAGAAGGTCTAGATCCCATAAAAGCCAAACGGGGGAAGGGACGTTCACACGGACAGAAGGAGACAAAAACTCTTTGTCATAAATATGCTAGATGGCTACAAGAATTCTTACTGTGTGCCTCTTTTCTTCCATATTTTTGCAAAATCATCTAATATCAGTATTAAGATTTTAAATTTAATTTCAGCCACCAAAGATATTTACATAAACAAGCTAGATAAACAATAGATAGATTTTGTAAACAGGAAAATGTTTACAGTGCTAAGTTAACAGCTAATGCTAGCAAGTTCCGCCTGAAACAGCTACAACAGACAGACATTCGTTACCATCTGAGGACAGCGGCGAGTCTAGGATCAGAGCTTTGGGGGTGCTGAGCACCCAGAGAGCTGCCCAGCCAGGCAAGATAAATCATAAGATTCTGAAATTCATCAAGTCACTCTGTGCCTGGGTCCTCGTCTCAAAACATGACGTCACTGTTTTGTACATTTTAGCACAATTTAATCCCACATTTGTGAAAGAAAAGCAAAACACTTTTTTGCAAAGTCTGTAACAAAACCATCAAATCTGATAAAGGTTATTTAAATGCTGCAAAAGAAGAATGGATTGGAATAATAAAAATACGTATCCTAGCCTTAATTACTGGTTTATTAATAATGAATGATGCTCATAGTGAGTAAAAAGTGAACTGAGTGCATTTTTTGGACAGAGATTCACTTTTAATGCGTTTGTATAATATAATACAGATACATGAAAAACACTCCCAAAACAGAATAAATTGTTACAAATAAAAATCTTTACTGCAGACACTAATTTTACTAATTTAATAATAATAATTTTGTGTTGTAAGATTTATGAGTTTCATGCTTTCATAGTTGTCCTTAGGAGAGCTTGACATTTTTATCAGGTGGTCCACACTGTAAAAAGTGTGAGAATCACTGATAAGTGTGTGTGTGCTTTTGGGAAACATTTAAAGCTGCAGTACAGAATCTTTGAAACAAGCTTAAAACATTTGTAGAAACAGAGCATCTGCTTCTCTTTACAGCTCCTCACTCCACCAGGGCTGTTTGGCTCTTTCTGATAGTGAGCAAATGTGATGCACGTACTGCGGCAGTCATACAGACAACTGGACTGTCCAAAGGTTGGCCTCCCTATTACTGGCTGAGGTTTTAGTAGAGTTGTGGCTGAACCACATAAAAATATATCATTAATTTTAATCTCCCCGATCAATGATAATGTTATGTTGGAATGTTGTTAAAGAGGCTCAGAAATGTTTCAAACCAGTTTGTTTAGCAGATTCTGTACAGCAGCTTTAATATAGGGAGGACACAACTTCCAGACTGTGAGTAAAATCAGGTTTTTTCCTCTTTGTCAGTTTAACAGTTTCTGTTGTGCCTGTCACTGCTCCCTGTCTGTTTGCTTACCTGGTTCTTCCTGACCTTGTTCTTTCTCCTCACGTTCCCTCTTTCCTCTCTCCCTCTTTGGACTGACAATCATACACAAATATATTGTATTCAATTAGATGATAAATTACATTAATATGAAAAAAATACTATTAAGATCACTAACAAAAAGTCCTCTCAGTGTACTTTCAACCAAAAGGAAAATAACCAAACCACACAAACATCTAATAAAAGATAAATATTGAAACACTGATCCAACATTATTCTTGATTGACGGATCATTTGATTTTACACTTTTACCTGAATGTGGCTCCTTTTAAAAAAAATAATAAAAAAACTTCCTTATATCCATTATGAACCTGGCTGTCTGTCTGTACAAAAAATGGTAAATGGCCTGTATTTGTATAGCACTTTACTGGATGTGTAAAGCGCTATACTAAAGCGCTTTACACATCCAGTCATTCACCCAGTCACACACACATTCACACACTGGTGATGGCAGCTACATTGTAGCCACAGCCACCCTGGGGCGCTCTGACATGTCAGTTGATTCATGGGGCGATTTTAGCCCATTTTTGGGCTAAATTCGCCCCTGTCTCAGGACAAAGAGTATGGCTGTGCTGTCTACTACTGTTAACCAAATGAAACCCCGACATTCCTTTAACAAGTATCCCTGTGTGCTTCTGCCCTTCAGCCCCTCCATAGATCACTGTAACACCAGTTTTGATGCTGTGGCAAAGATTCGAGGAGAAACTTTCTTCTTCAAAGGTCTGAAAACAGATTTTTATAAATGTAGTTTATGTAGTTTAACTATGGAAGATGTATCTATAGTAACAGGATACCACAATTCATTATTTTCATTGGGTCATCGCTTCAGGTCCGATGATGTGGAGGGTCAATGGCGGAGGCTTGGTGTCGGGGCGCGGTTCTTCAGTGAGGAGGTTGTGGAGGGGTCTACCCCCTGACCTGCTTCATCTTCAAGCTGTGCTGGAGAGGCGCTCGGATCATGCGATCATCTTTATCAGTGGTACAGTACAGTAACCTACTTGTGAGAGGGGTAAAACGGTGTAAAGGCCACAACAGTCAGTGCAGATTACGCACCATAACTGGCTATTAAAATCGTTACTGAAACTGTTTAAAAAATCTAAGAAGATTCCTTATTTCTTTATTTCTGTAACAATTGATTGACGTGAGTTTTTTTTAGCTCATATCTCTTCTAGCCTTTACATTTTGCACACTGAAGTACACTGAATGTGTTCTTCAAAATTGTCTTTTTCATAGAATTTGCCTATAGCCATTCCTGAATTACTTTTCAAGCAAGCAGTGATACGTTTGAGAGATAGTGATGTCTTCAGAAAGCAGAACTTGTTGAGATTTATGAGATTATTACTTACTTCCTGCTACTTTCAGAAGACCTACATGCACCTGTCCTATAGCTTCTTTGAACATCTCCTACAGTTTGGCTGTAGATTACATTCTCTATAACCAAAATACTTTTAGCATAGTTAAGGACTAAATTCTCCAGCATCAAAACTGATGTGTCCAATTATTAAACTTTATCTGGCCTTGGATGTGGCTTCAGGTTTTTAAACCTTTCCTTCTTATTTCTTTGGCAACAGACATCCACTGCCTAGAACATGCATGCAATGATAAAGTGAGAGTGTAAATACAAAATAATACATCAAAGCAGTCACAGTGGACAAGCTTAAACCTTTTTGAAACAATCGATGGTGTTTCACTGCGAATCATCGAACTGGCTTACTAACCTTTTCATGTGACGTCTCGCTGCAGGTCACCAGTTCTGGCTCTTCAAGGACCTGTCTCTGCAAGAAGGTTACCCTCAGCCCCTGTCTGCTCTCAGGACGGGCGTCAGCTTAGATTTAGCAGACACTGATAACGACGATGATGACGAGCAGGCAGCAGGAGCATTAGAGAGATGGGGCCTGGTCTGGGACCCGGAGGAGGGGGCTGTGTGGGGAAAAATTGGAGATGCCAAACAAGAGAATCAAGGAGACACCTGGACACAACTGCTCAAAGAGGGTGTGAATGGAATCACTACAGACACTAATGGTGAGGATCTGATTCATGTGTGAGATCTTTCTATTAAAGGATCAAATAAACGGACAAAGTTGACTTAATTTAACTAGAACCAGACTAAATTCAGTGAAGTTTCTTTTATTTCTCTCCAGGCTCTGTCTATCTCTTTAAAGGAGAGTCCTACTGGAAGTTCATATTTCCAGGTTCATCACTGCATGATGGATACCCACGATCCTCTGCTGCAGACTGGCTGGGCTGCACTGACTCATCCTCACCTGGGATGCAGGACCTCTCCTTTTCACTGTCATCACCTGGAGGAAGAGAGGAGCTCAGGGAGAGTTGGAGATATCGGGGAGAGGAGGAAGAACTGATAAAAAGAAAGCGGGTCAGAGATGGAACTAAACACAAAGAGGTGCTGGACAGAGGTTCACACATCTGGACAAAATGCACATGCCGAAACGGAGCCCTGGGGGGCAGGACAACATTTTTGATAGCTGCCTTGCTGCAGGTTACATGGGCACTGTTAGCTGTTTAAAGGTGCACAATGAAAGAAAAAACTGAGGTTTTATTAGACTAAACAGAGTGTGTGTACAACCTTTCCACAAGCACTCGCATCCTCGCCCTGTACTCCTGTCTGAGTGTGAGATTAGAAATGTGCTGCTGGTTTCAGGTAGCAGCGGTGCTAATTACGAGTGCTATTTTAATTAGGAGGCATATTTATTTACCTGTCCACCAGTCATCCGGTCATATTGTGAGTTATGACCAGAAAACTGGTTCCATCTGTGAAGGACTGAAGTTGCCAAAATCAATTATTAACAAAAACAACAATAATAAATAATAATAATAATCACGCAGACATTAACTGACTGATAATTTGACATGCTTGTATTTACAGATATCAGTGTTTTAAATGTATGTATGGATCTCTGTATTACTTTTACATTCGTACTTTACAGCAATACTAATCTATCCCAGGCATCACAGACACCACACTAGAAAATGAAAGTGGTTTGGGGAAGTTAAAATTAAAGAGATCATTTTTAATATCATTTTGATAATATTTTAATTTCAGTTTGACCAGTTTCACCCCAAACCCACCGTAGCTTTTAAACTAAGTTTCTCTTTATACAGACAAAAAGTGGAGTAGTGGCTTTATTAAGTGGTTTTATTATTTCACCTTCCTGGTTAATTTCTCTTATTGCCGTCCCATAGGTGACAGTCTGCAAGCACACACTGTTTAAAAATAAGGATAAAAATCTATGAAGAAGGAGAATAAATGACATTATTATTATTTTTTATCAAAGCCTAAGTTTACTGCAGTTGAACACAACCTCCAACAGGGCAGTCAGTGATGGAGGTAGCCTTTAGCATGCAGCAGATTTGAGCAGTGTAAATGTACACCAACCAATTTGCACTTTTAATAACTCAAAGGGCAGCTGACCCTGACTCAGGTGACATCACTTAAGGACAGCTATCAAACTTAAAAACATTATCCTGCCACATGTTTCAGGTTCAAGGGTCTTTATTCGTCACATGCATAGTTATAACACACAATCAAATGTAACCTGACACGCTCCTTGACTTGAGCAAAAGGGGGGGGACATTATATAATATAACATATACATTAGGTGGATGTGCAGTAGTAGCATGTATGCAGCAAGCAGGTAAAGTCTGTACATTAAGTGAATTAAATAAGAACAGACAATCGCTTCTGAACACATAACAACACACGAGAGAAATAGTTTGAGCTCTATTTTCTGACCATTTATTTTTACCCATTTTCCATTCATCTTAACAGCATTTACATAAACTATGCATTTTAATGGTGCACGTGTGATGTACTCTCTTAGAAAAAGCATTTCTTACTGCGTCTTCCCTCCTCTGTCTTTTGTTGTTAGAGGTTGTTGTTCTGGCCTGCTGCTGCTGCTATTTCACATGCTTTTTACTTAGTTCGATGTGCTTATGAGCCCTTCTGTTATTTAAAGACTGCCTGCTTGTTCTGAACTCTGATTTTGATCATGATATTCCTGTAAATAGGGTTTGAAATGAAGTAACTGAAATATGTCAACTTTTGTCAAAGCATTCTGCAGCTGCTGCTTCAACTCCATAATCCACAACAAATGGGGAATATAGTAGAAAAAAATGATCAGTAACTCTAAATGTGTTTTATATTTGAGATTCCTGAAAGGAGCCACGCTTTGCTTTGTTGACAGTGCAAACCCTTGCACTTTTCTCACTGAGCTTCATGACGTTGTCACCTGAAATGGTTTCACCCCACAGGTTTGCCTTGTCAGGGTTCATCTCTGGAATTTCTTGCCTTCTTCATGGGATTTGGGATCATCAGTGCAGAAGTCAGGTTGGTACACAGCTGGCGGCCCTATTTAACAACTGTTAGAATTCATATTATGGCAAGAACCAATCAGGTTTCTTGTGAATGCTTCCAGTGACAATAGCCATCTGCAGCCACAAGATGGCAGGTATGTAAAGGATAGATACAAACAGACAAGGAGCTTTATGATGCTGAAATGAAAGGTGAGACATCATTTTTACTGTAGTACATTTTAGTTTATGACTATTTTTAGATTTGATTAGGCAGTCAGTCCTTGCCTTCCTTGTCTTAACAGAGCGCCGCTGTATCGTAGGACTGGTTAGAGTCTGATGTTGTACCTGGTATCTGCAGGACCCACTCTTCCAGTTTGTGGGTTACAGCTCCTTTACCACTGGGACTGCTGTTTCCCATGGTACTTCTCTATTTTCTCATGAACATTTTTCCTGATGTTGGTGCCGTAATGCTTGAATGGTTGGAAGATTATGGCATCGAGTTAAAAGGGGTTTCAGGTTACATCGTAAGCTACTACATAGAGGTCTAAATCAAGCATTCCAGTGTCTATGGATGTCTATGGATGTCTATGGATGTCTATGGATGGGGCATTTGAGAACATAAAATACCTTTCCAAAGAAACACACCCCTGCTGGGATAATAAGATGGACAAAGGAGGAGATAGAAGCCACCAACATCAAGACCAGGAAGCTCCTGACCATGCATGGAGGGTTTCACCCTAAGTCCAGCACCCTGAGGCTGTACGCTAAGCAGAAATCCTTCCAGTGGCTGGACAAAGCTGGACTGAAAGACAGCACAGTGGCACTAATCATGGCAGCACAGGAACAAGCTCTGAGCACAAGATCCATAGAGGCTGGGGTCAGACCCCACACTGTAAAATCTAATTAGTTCCCAGAACTCAAAAAAATTGGGGAAACTCGTTGACTCAAAAAAATTGAGTAAAGCTTAGCTAAAAATGACTAAATTAGGACAACTTATTTATTTTGAGTACTCTGTACAAGCTCATTTGTTCCCAGAACTCAAAAAAATTGGATCAAGTTTACGTAAGATGACCAAGTTAGGGCAACTTACTCATTTTGAGTACACTGTACAGCCTTGTTAGTTCCCAGAACTCAAAAAAATTAAGGAAACTCGTTGCCTCAAAAAAGTAAAGCTTACTTAAGATGACTGTTAGGACGACTTATACAGTGCAAGTCTGCAGTATTAAGAATAACTTGATATTTCTGACTGTACAATACTAATTGTTTACTTACTGACAAACATTTCAAGTTCAACTAAATGAAATATGATCAGAACCTGCCTCCCCCCCCTACTCTGGACCCACACCAATTCACATACCGGACACTGAGGAGGCCATAGCCATCGCACTCCACACAGCACCGAGCCACCTGGAACAACAGGGGAACTATGTCAGAATGCTCTTCATCGACTTCAGCTCTGCCTTTAACACAATCATTCCAGACATTTTGATCACCAAGTCAGCCAGCCTGGGGCTCCCGCCATCCACCTGCTCTTGGATAAAGGACTTCCTGGTCAACAGACCCCAGCGGGTGAAACTGGGTCCTCACCTCTCTTCCCCTCGCACTCTCAGCACCAGCTCCCCCCAGGGCTGTGTACTAAGCCCACTACTCTACTCCCTCTACACATATGACTGCAGTCCCGCCCACCCAGAGAACATCATTGTCAAATTTGCTGATGACACAACAGTGATGGGGCTGATCACAGGAGGAAATGAGGCGGCTTACAGAGATGAGGTCCTGAGACTGGGAGAATGGTGTGCATCAAACAACCTGGCATTTAACATCACCAAGACCAAGGAACTCATCCTGGACTTCAGGCAGAACAGAACTACCCCTGCCCGCCTGCACATCAACAGAGAATGTGTAGAGCGAGTGGAGTCCTTCAAATTCCTTGGCTTCCACATCTCTGCAGACCTCTCCTGGTTAGCTAACACCACGGCCCTAGTCAAGAAAGCCCAGCAGCGGCTACAGTTCCTAAGGGTGCTCAGGAAGGAGCAACTAAACACCCTGCTGCTGGTGACCTTCTACAGATCCACCATCAAGAGCCTGCTGACCTGTGCAGTGACAGTGTGGCACGCCAGCTGCAGAGGGTGGTAAACACAGCACAAAAAATCATCGGCTGCCCATGTGTGGGCGATCGTGGCTCAAGAGTTGGGAGTTCGCCTTGTAATCGGAAGGTTGCCGGTTCGAGCCCCGGCTCCGACAGTCTCGGTCGTTGTGTCCTTGGGCAAGACACTTCACCCGTTGCCTACTGGTGGTGGTCAGAGGTCCCGGGGGCGCCAGTGTCCAGCGGCCTCGCCTCTGTCAGTGCGCCCCAGGGTGGCTGTGGCTACAATGTAGCTGCCATCACCAGTGTGTGTGAATGGGTGAATGACTGGATGTGTAAAGCGCTTTGGGGTCCTTAGGACCAAGTAAAGCGCTATACAAATACAGGCCATTTACCATTTGTCTGCTGTCTACAACTCCCGTTGTCTTAGTAGGTCCAGAAAGATTTTAAAGGACACTACCCACCCCGGCTGCCATCTTTTCAACCTCATGCCCTCTGGCAGGCGCTATAGATCCATAAGGGCCAGAACAAACAGACTCAGGGACAGCTTCTTCCCCAAAGCCATCACCGTACTCACCTCAAACTTGTACAAAAAGCAATCTGCACTGAAATATCATCAACTCTCTGCCGGTCTGTCTCTGTCAGTACTGTACTGTGTATTTATATTTATAGTAAGTGTATATTTAAATTATTGTATAGTCTTTATAATGTGCTATAAGCACGTGTGCACTTTTATAGAGCCGTTTCTAATTTCGTTATACTATGTATAATGACAAAGGCTTTCAACTTTCAACTTAATCGGAGCACTAGGTGCGGTGACTCCCAAGCTAGGCGAGTGGCTCCAGCAGATCCCAGGAACAACATCAGAGATCTCTGTCCAGAAGAGCGCAGTGCTGGGAACAGCTAAGATACTGCAGGACCCTCAAACTCCCAGGCCTCTGGTAGAGGACCCAAATCACCTGCAGGTGCGAGAGGGGAAAAACTTTCTTTTTTGTTCTTTTTATAGATTTTCAGTTGGATTCAGGTCAGGCGATTGGCTGGGCCATTCGCGCAACTTTATTTTTTATTCCTCTGAAACCATTTAAGAGTTTTCTTGGCTGGTCTTGGGTCATAATCTTCCTGAAACGTCTTTGTTTCATCTTCATCATGAAGATGGCAGCAGATTTTATTCCCTTCAATTATATGAAGTGTGCCTTTGCCATGTGCTTCAAGATGCTGTTGAAGACTCTACAGAGTCTTGGGTGGTGAGCATACATACACAGGGAAATCTAATTTGTCCACAGAACTGGGGGGAAATTATGCAAAAAGTAAAGTTTAAAAAATGAACTTAAAATAACTAAGTTAGCACAACATTGTGAGTAAACAGTACTGAGAATAACTTGATTCTTCTGAGTGAGCAAAACTAAATGTTTGCCATCTTGACGCATGCTCAATCATCCAAGTAACTCTCCAGAAGTTGATTCTGTTCATACATACAGATATATCTACATATCTATAGATAGATAGATAGATAGATAGATAGATAGATAGAAAATTAAATGTATATATTAATGAATATATATTCATTTGTAGTCTCAGCCCTGTGACATCCCACACTGGAACTCCCCCAGCTGGATAAGCTACACACTGAAAAGGGGAATCTTAAGATTCTATCTCATCAACGGTCTTTACTGCAAGTTCAGCTGTGAGGCTTTCCCATTACACTCATAGAAAGAGCAGCAATAAGATAAGCTGCATTGCTTCTCATTCAACTCAACAAGAGTAGTTTCTGATGAGATTGTGGAAAATTATGTGCATGTAAACCTGGAACATACTTTAACTCAGTGACGTCACTAAAATCAAAGCGTTTCATTAGGAACACATCGCAGCCCTCAGATGTTTGAGTTCAGTTATTAATGAATGTACAACTACCGAGAGACACAAAGAAGGCAGTAAAAAAAGCTAAAACCTCAAAAAGTGCAAACATTTTGAGGAACATTGTTCTTGTGAAAAGAATTCACTGAATTGTGGATTGTTCAGAGAAACATTGTGATTTTTCACTTTCACAAACAGACTGGTGGAAAACTTTGTGCTTCTGCATTCAAACCAAACAAGATAAGACAACCCAGCGGCTCTTCTCTCTCCCTATCACCACCATCACGTTGGTCAGGCCACACAGAGCCCTTTCCACCAATAAATTAGTCAACATTTCAGAACTGAGAAATAAAGACCTTTCTCACTTTTCAAATTGACTGACAGGTTTTTCTGCGATGTTCCATGGAAGCTCAAATCTTGGAACAAGTCAGGCCTCCAGAGAAACAAAAAAGAAATGGAGAGAAGATTAAAATTCAGCAAAGGAAATAGGTTAGTTATCATGAATCTACTCTATACTGCCAGAATGAATGATGACATTTAATGAGGTGTCATTTAAACCACAACTTCTGAGCAAATGAAAGAAACAAAAAAAACAACCTTATCCAAAACTCTTCAAACGTTTAAGCAGGTGAGTCAAACTATTACTAAGGGCCACTGTGGAAACCTGTCACATCAAGGGTCACTCACATATCATTTACTGACATGCTTTAATACCTCAAAAACTAAAATCAAATACAAATACCTTAGATGTTATATATGCATTCATAAATCTGGAAGCTGGACAGGCTCCAATGGATGGATGTTAAAGCAAAATAATTATTAAAGTGTGACAACAGATGTACTTTGAGGAATGACGAGCCAAAAGGCTTAACTTGTGATTGTTGTTTATTAAGTCATTAGATGATTAAATATGAGCATGTACGTGGATCTCTTGTGTTCAGAAACCAGGCACAGCTGCAGCCAACTTCCCTGAAGAGAGTAACCTCTCCCAGTAGTTCACAGAGTTTTATATGAGAATGTGCATCCGTCTAAGCAGTTGGTGGTGACTGATATCAGGCGCCAGTTATCGTGTCTCCAACTGCCATAGGAGACAATTCTAACCACGTATCCTTGGCTGGTGACTTTGCTTCCACAAGTCTCCATCTTCCAGTCCTTACCAACGATTATCACCAGTTGCTAATAAGTCCAGGGACTTTGCAGATATCTCCCTGCCAGCCAACCCAGCACATGTCGTACAATGCTGTTTTTGCATCATTATAAAACCATGCTGGATCAGTTCTGCAGTTGTGTCATTTCAAGTTAAGTTTTTCCTAACAATGTTTTCTAAAGCCAAGGACCCTCAGAAAGAGCTGAGGCAGGGAGAACAGGGCATGATTAGAGCCTGAGTACACAGAGTTTGCTTAACATCATTCACAGTAATTTGTACAATTTAAATAAATAATAAAAGTTTACTTTAATCTCAGAGGCTCATCATGAAGACATGAGATTGATGCTATCTATCGTTACAGGTAACAGCTTCATGGAAACGTGCTACTCAAGTTGTTCTATGAGCTGAAAGCAGGAAGTGTGCAGTCTGGCTCTGGCAGCTCAGTAATGATGGGAGCACCTCTGACCTGAGAATCACAAGAAGCTTTCTTTCATTCACCTGATGGTTCCCAGGAACTTAATTTTGATATGTAAGCATTGTGAGTATACGTGGATATGCACTTTGTTGACTCTTTTGACGTCAGCCAAATAAGCAAGATGCAGGAGTTGGGGGAAATAGAGGAGGAGAGGGGAACGCACAGACATCCCAGAGGCCTGTGGGGGAAGATTTGGACAAGGAGTTTCTCACTTTCTCTGACAGTGACAGCAGTCTGAGGAGTGAGTTCATAAAGTAGAGATGACAAAGACAGATGGGGTCTTTTCTGCTACGGAGCTACAGATGGTTGAATTATTTCATTCATTTACTGAACAACGTGCACATTTTAATTGTTACACCTCTCCCCTTTGAAATAAAAACAGAAATCACTGCACACATAATTTGATGTACAATATAATTTAACTTAACCGCTTCAAAACAGTCAGATACATGCAGTTTAACATTTGTTTAAAAGCAACAGTAGGCCCACTACTGCAGGCATGGAGAAATTTCATAAGGAAATGTGTTGTGTCTCATTATAGCAGACATTATTATCACACAGAGAGATATTAGAGATAGAGCTATTAGTAAAGGTAAACACAGGAAATAAAGCAAACATTTAAGTGTTTTGTTTGTTTTTTCAGATATGACGCTGTCACGCTGGGTGAGCCATGTCTCAAACTGTGCAGTCGAAGGGGGAATTTAATATCAACACCAAGCGAAATATATACATATACAGTGATCTGGGGAAGGGGGGCTCCAGGTTCTTCGTTCAGTCTGTGGCAAAAACACACTCCATCTACAGGGAGTGCAGAATTATTAGGCAAATGAGTATTTTGTCCACATCATCCTCTTCATGCATGTTGTCTTACTCCAAGCTGTATAGGCTCGAAAGCCTACTACCAATTAAGCATATTAGGTGATGTGCATCTCTGTAATGAGAAGGGGTGTGGTCTAATGACATCAACACCCTATATCAGGTGTGCATAATTATTAGGCAACGTCCTTTCCTTTGGCAAAATGGGTCAAAAGAAGGACTTGACAGGCTCAGAAAAGTCAAAAATAGTGAGATATCTTGCAGAGGGATGCAGCAGTCTCAAAATTGCAAAGCTTCTGAAGCGTGATCATCGAACAATCAAGCGTTTCATTCAAAATAGTCAACAGGGTCGCAAGAAGCGTGTGGAAAAACCAAGGCGCAAAATAACTGCCCATGAACTGAGAAAAGTCAAGCGTGCAGCTGCCAAGATGCCACTTGCCACCAGTTTGGCCATATTTCAGAGCTGCAACATCACTGGAGTGCCCAAAAGCACAAGGTGTGCAATACTCAGGGACATGGCCAAGGTAAGAAAGGCTGAAAGACGACCACCACTGAACAAGACACACAAGCTGAAACGTCAAGACTGGGCCAAGAAATATCTCAAGACTGGTTTTTCTAAGGTTTTATGGACTGATGAAATGAGAGTGAGTCTTGATGGGCCAGATGGATGGGCCCGTGGCTGGATTGGTAAAGGGCAGAGAGCTCCAGTCCGACTCAGACGCCAGCAAGGTGGAGGTGGAGTACTGGTTTGGGCTGGTATCATCAAAGATGAGCTTGTGGGGCCTTTTCGGGTTGAGGATGGAGTCAAGCTCAACTCCCAGTCCTACTGCCAGTTTCTGGAAGACACCTTCTTCAAGCAGTGGTACAGGAAGAAGTCTGCATCCTTCAAGAAAAACATGATTTCCATGCAGGACAATGCTCCATCACACGCGTCCAAGTACTCCACAGCGTGGCTGCAAGAAAGGGTATAAAAGAAGAAAAACTAATGACATGGCCTCCTTGTTCACCTGGTCTGAACCCCATTGAGAACCTGTGGTCCATCATCAAATGTGAGATTTACAAGGAGGGAAAACAGTACACCTCTCTGAACAGTGTCTGGGAGGCTGTGGTTGCTGCTGCACGCAATGTTGATGGTGAACAGATCAAAACACTGACAGAATCCATGGATGGCAGGCTTTTGAGTGTCCTTGCAAAGAAAGGTGGCTATATTGGTCGCTGATTTGTTTTTGTTTTTGAATGTCAGAAATGTATATTTGTGAATGTGGAGATGTTATATTGGTTTCACTGGTAAAAATAAATGATTGAAATGGGTATATATTTGTTTTTTGTTAAGTTGCCTAATAATTATGCACAGTAATAGTCACCTGCACACACAGATATCCCCCTAAAATAGCTAAAACTAAAAACAAACTAAAAACTACTTCCACAAACATTCAGCTTTGATATTAATGAGTTTTTTGGGTTCATTGAGAACGTGGTTGTTGTTCAATAATAAAATTATTCCTCAAAAATACAACTTGCCTAATAATTCTGCACTCCCTGTACTCCATCTACTCCACGCAGATCCTCACTGATCCTCAGCCAAGAAGGATCCAGGGAGATCTGTATGAGGAGATGGACAAACAGCTGTTTGAAGAAAACCAGGAAACACAAGGGAATTCACTAAGAAGAGACTACACTAACTGAGGTAAGTACAACGATCCAGGGAGGAACAGTACGCCGCCCAGGTCTTAAGTACAGGCTGGAATGATCAGGAATGATGAGTCTGCAGAAGGCGCTGCCCTGGCGGGAGGGGGTGAAGACAGCAACCCAAGGCAAACCGGAGGACCATGACAGATGTTCTTTAGCTTGTGGTGGGGAGTTTGCTTCTTTGGCTCAACCAGTTTTTTTTGTCTGAAGGTGTTTCCGGGTCTGGGGTGTGCTCAGACATTCAAACTGACCCTGTCTGTGGTTCTGTTTCTCCGTGGTTGATGTCTTCTTGCTTTCTTTATTTTTTGTGTTTTTATATGCTCCCTTTTTTCTGCCTGGTGGTGTAGGGTCCTGATGAACCCAAGTTTGTGCCCCAGTGGAGTGGATAGACCACAACCAGATGTGTGCTTAAGAAAATGAACCAAACAGCACTCCACAACGGCTCACACAATTCAAACACAGCCCAAGTAGGTAAGTACAGATTTGTATATTACACTTTGCTATAAACAAAAATATTTAATTAAGAAATTATTTATTGTTGTAGCATTTTATGTTATGCATATCCTACCAATGTGATATATTTATGTGTTATAAACCATATCAGTTTAGATAGTCGGTTACATCACATTTTTGCTGATTTTTTTTTTATTTATTTTACTTTCGTCAGCCACAGATAAAGCTGAAAATTACAAAATCACAAGGAATATCAACTCCTCCATTCATTTAGGTATTGAGCAAATACATTTTAGCTTTCAATGTTTTTCTGAGGAAAAGGTTAACGTGTGTTCAGCCTTTGACACTTTGGACAGTTGGCCTCAGATTATCTTCAAAGTGTCATGCTTCAAAGTTTCCCAGACCTCGAGGCACTAAAGAAACCCCAAACCACAGACATACTTAGAGATGGTGTGAGGTTGTTTCCCTAGAAAGTTGTGTTTGTTTGCATCAAATAGTTGAATGTCCTGCAGTCAGAAAAAAATGGATTACATGTTGATGACACACACACCAAAAACACATTTTTGATGCCAGATGTGTAAAAATCTAAGTAGGTTTTTTTTTTATTATTATTATTGTTACTAATTTCCGTTATCTTAAGTCAAATGTGAGGTAATTCCAGGATTTGTACATTGGAGTTTTGTTTTTGTTTTTTGCTATATTATATTATATTATATATATTATATTATATTATATATATTATATTATATATATTATATTATATATATTATATTATATTATATATATTATATTATATTATATTATATTATATTATATTATATTATATATATTATATATATTATATTATATTATATTATATTATATTATATTATATATATAATATAATATTATATTATATACATTATATTATATTATATTATATATATTATATTATATTATATATATAATATTATATTATATTATATACATTATATTATATTATATTATATTATATTATATACATTATATTATATATACTATATTACTATATTGTTTTTATCTGTTGCTTTCAAAGAGGATCACGTAATAAATTATATATTAAATATATATTATATATATATGTGTGTGTTTGTGTGTATGTATGATACGTTTCTTGAGTTTGCCAAATGTTATTGAAACAAGTGTAAAACACTGAAATTTCATCAGCAGTAATCGCAGAGTAAGGGCCTCGTATTTCTGCTGCCTAACCACAACAGAAAGGGCAACTCTGCATTGTGTTTGCCACTTCCACTGTAGCTCAGCTTACTGGTGAAGTAACACAAACCCCACCTCCTCTGATGGACATCACCTACTGAGATGAACAGGTCTGATCCTATCTGGCCAAAAAGTAAAACAAGTATTTTCCCCAAAATGTCTAAACAGAGAATGCCGACGGCCTCTTACTCATTTCACATCCTTTTGTGTTTATTTAGTAACACTTTCATATTTGCAGAGTGGTTAACCTCAGTGAGCTGACAAACGAGGTGTGAGTCTCTCATAGGAACGTTTACAACGCGTTTCTACAACATGATGAATAATTTTGATGACCCCTTGACAAGTTTGTGTCCTGGTGTTTTTGGTGACCTTATATCAGCAACTTCAGATGAAAAGGTCTTACAGAACATTTAGAGTGAACTTTGGTCTGAATGAAAGGCTCCACAAATTAAAGATCTGCAAAGATATTTACATTAGAAAACATTAGAAAACGTGAGTTTTGGTGAATCAGAAACAAAACTCATTGTCACATCTACGAGTACAACAACTGCTGTAAATGTATAAAAATATGGCCCGAGTGCTCATCAAGTCCCGAAAGAAGAAAACATCCATAAAGTTAAAGAAACATTAGACAGGGTGATTTATTTATTAAAATCACAAAAAAGCAAAAACAAGTTCAGTTATGGAAATTGTATTTGAATTTCCCAACTCCTATTGCAAAAGCAATAAGTAAAGCTGAGAGCTGAAGTTTGTCTTTAAAGTCTCAGTAAATGCATTTGTTCACAACTCTTTACTAACGAAGAGAAGAAGAAATGCTCAATGCATCATGGGAATCCCCAGCAGCCGAGGCCTGTGCAGCGTGACAGGGTCACCTGATCCAGGCCTAACTATATGCTTTATTAGAAGGGAAAGCTTGAAGCCTAATATTAAAAGTCTCTGATTTCCGAATCACTGTCGCTGTGATGATTTGAATCAGGGGTCTCAAACTCGTGGCCCGGGGGCCACTTGTGGCCCACGCCACCCATACTTGTGACCCCATATATTGACGTGAATAAATACAACGCAGTTTGACCCTTGAAGTTACTTGTTCTGTTCGTTGCTGAGTGCAATGTTAAAATACGTTTTTTTAAAAGCACAAAATGGTTTAATATGTGCAGCAGAGAGTACACACGTGTGAGCAGTCAAAAACTAATGTGTACACTTATGTCTGCATTAAATTTCAACAAATAGGAACAAAATTATAGCAGAGGTGCTGCCACGGGTCCGGACAGAAAAAGTGTTTAACTGGTAGTTTAATGAAAGGCTTCAGTTAGTTAAGAGTGAGAGGAAAAAATTTGTCTTGTTATACAAAATTTGAAATTTTAAAAATACAACAAAACATTAGAATTTTGGAAATGTTTGTGCTTTCTCATTTGTTTGTTTGCTTGTTTTTTTGTGCTACTTGAACACTGAAGTGGCCCTCACAGGAGACGACAGTGATAGCAGTGGCCCACAGCTCATTTAAGCTTGAGACCCCTGCTTTAAATAAACCAAATAAACCTGATATTTTAAGAATCTTTGAAAATAAAGAGAGGTTGGAGAGTGACCTATAATTAGCTAGCACAGCTGGGTAAAGCGATACTGCCGTGTTAAAGACCTGTCAGGCCGGCATGGTCCATAAACACGCAGCTGCACCTCGTGGAAGGTCTTGCCAGAGGAAGCTGTTATAGCTGCAAAGGGCGGGCCAACATCACACCGCAAAATGTTGTAGATACACAAAACGTTACTTCACAACCCTTTTTATAACATGTTGTTGAAAGAAAGATGAAAAGGTGTCTGCTTCTTTTTTGTAATTAGTTTTGTTTTTTAACAAAGGCGTATGAGGTCATCTAGCAAAGCAAAATGAATTACATAACACAGACCAGTTCAAATGGAGATTTATGGGTATAAAATTAAGTTTAATTCATTTATACTGGAGACTAGCTTGACACCAAAGCGACGTGCACCTCTGTGCGCCCTAACTTCCTGAACTCTTCCATTTCGTATCCCTCTGATAAAGCAGCAATTCTCAGATGTGGCGAGGTGGTTTTACTTTCTAAGAATCGCTGCTGAGTTCGTCTGTGTCACAAACGAACGATATGTTAGGCTTTTAGTGCGAAAATGTGCTAGATTTTGTTTTGTTTGTCACGATACCTCTTTTAAAAAAATGATCTTTTAACTTTTTGTCTTCTTTCTTTCACACGGCAGCTTGAAAACCTTCAAAGCAAAATTAGTTTTGCAGAGGAAACAAAGCCACGTTGTTATCATTTTACTTCATCAGTGGAATTCTGTGTGAGGTTTGCACCCACATTGCCACCAACATTAACAAAGTGTCTTGGTCGGTAATTCCAGGGGAATGTAATGGAATAATTGAGCAAGATGGTGTCTAATGACTAAAATAAAGATGACAAGCAATCGACCAGTATGGAAGAGGAATATTTCCCCTCCAGTCTTTTCAAAACCTTTATCAGAGACTGCATATCCCTCCTACCCTTGCTCCACTACATTGGCCACCAGATACCAAACCAGTTTAAATCAGTTTAAGATACCAAACTCATTTAAACTTTTATTTATTACTTTAACCTAACCCCACCTCTCCTAACTCTTCCCACAGCCCGCCTCAATGCAAAAGGGATGGAGCAGCTGCAGTTAGCAAGCTGTCTGCTTTTAAATCACTCCTCAAAACTTGTTTTTACAAAAACGTCAATGTTCATTTAGTATTTATTTTAATAGGATCATTTATTCTCTTGTGTTTATTTCATATTTTAACTACTTTAACATGTTCAAAAGGCATGATATGTCAAAAGCTGATGTGACTGGTAAATGGTAAGCCGAACAGAGTGTCTAGTTTCAAAATGCAAGGATGGGGATGGTTCATAAAGCTAATCTTGACACTTTACTAATATCTGTCTACACCACAGCAGCAACCCTTCACTGCAGCTGGGTAAAATACACTTTGTATTGAACACTTCTAGTGAACTCTGAAAACTTGGTCATGTACTGCTTGTTTTCAGTTCCTGATGTAATGTTCTTCTACCAAAATCATAATGAATGCTGTTCCAGAATCTGATCAAAATTCAGAACTGATCATTTGCATGGCTCGGGTGAAGACGTGCAAATTAGAGATGTTTGCCTTAATTTCTTTCTGTCACATAAAACACAGAGTTAAGGTTCTGAAAGGCTTGATTTTAATTTCAGTTAATAAGAGAATGTTAAGTAAGTCCGAGTCTTCGGTTTCACCCATTCTTCCACTACACTGTGTTCTCCATCACCCTTTTCTCACACAGTAAAAAGAGAAGCACAGATTAGCCCTCCGGTTGTGTTCACCTCCCGCCCCTTACTTTAGTGTTCCTGGTTAAGATGGACCGGTGTGATTTAACTGCTCTTAAATTAGCACAAAAACATTTTTTGCCACCAAATTCAGTCAGTAAGCGAGTGAGTGGATTCCCACAGGTGTAACAAGGTTGATTAAAACACTCAAAATTCAATGAAAGAGGTGCTCATCACTTTTATATGTTCAGGTGCATGGTCTGGAGCAGCGGTCCCCAACCCCCGGGCCTCGGACCGGTACCGGTCCGTGGGTCGTTTGGTACCGGGCCGCGAGAGTTGAGGCTCAGGTGTGAAATGTCTGGTTTTCAGGGTTTTTATCGGTTTCCAGCGTTATTTTGTTATCGTTTTTATCGTTAACTCTGTTTTCCTGGGTCTTTTCACGTGTGTTATGAATAAATTTTCTGTTTTTCGGTACTGGTACTGGTTTTATTTTGTTGTATTTATCTGCGACACCTTAAAGGCCGGTCCGTGAAAATATTGTCGGGCATAAACGAGTCCGTGGCGCAAAAAAAGGTTGGAGACCGCTGGTCTGGAGGATGTCAGAAGGCCTTGAGGCAATCAGATGTAAAACACAATATTTATGAGTGTTTTAAGTTGTAAATCAGTCAAATTGGACCCGAACACAACATGAAAGATTATTAAGCTTTTCTTGGGTGAATTTGACTTTTATTAAATGCCAACATTTATTTCCATAATAAAAGGTCAAACTTTACAGTTTCCAAAAGCACAAGTAATTACATGAAAATTAATATTTGTTCATCCAACTTTGTCTGACACATTTGATCTTACTAAACAACAGCAGGTTGCAGATTTCTATAACAAACAAATGTCAGTTACTTGCATAATTTTTCAGTATGTTTATAGGTTCACAAGAAAACAAGGGAGAATTTTTCTTCTCATTTCATTTCTCATCTCCACACATCTCCTCATATCTGCTTTCGCTGCTTGTGCCAAGACTGCTAGCCTGTGAGAGATAGCTTTTATTTGTCAGCTGCAGGTCTTTTGCCCACAACCGAGATGACAGACCTTGCTGACCGTACATACAATACAAACATCACATTGGGGAGACAGGTCAGGCTCGGTAGCGAGGAAAAAAACATGGAAATACGTAACACAGAAGGATAATACAGGAATGCATAGATATCAACACACCATAACACAATAAACACAGACAGCAGCATGGCAAAGAGTTCCAGTGTGTACATCTGATCTGGCACCGCTGCAATCTTCGACTGCGCCTCCAGCTGACCCGATGTCCACATCAGAGGGGAGGTAAGCGTTGGATCCGGGGTAGGGAGGGTGATGCGTCAGTGAGTGCTTATCAGTATATGTATGTGTGTGCGTGTCCATAGCTCAGCTGAGACAGTGTCCTTCGCCCTGCCAGGCTAAGTAAACAGTCTTCCAGCCAACCCAGGTGGCCTTGCAGGGAATGGGAAGGAACAGACTCAACACAGTCGTTATCAGGGTGTTGTTGTTCAGCTCCGGCCTTGAGCTCCGTAAGTCTTCAGTTTCACCCATTCTTCCACTACACTGTGTTCTCCATCACCCTTTTCTCACACAGTAAAAAGAGAAGCACAGATTAGCCCTCCGGTTGTGTTCACCTCCCGCCCCTTACTTTAGTGTTCCTGGTTAAGATGGACCGGTGTGATTTAACTGCTCTTAAATTAGCACAAAAACATTTTTTTGCCACCAAATTCAGTCAGTAAGCGAGTGAGTGGATTCCCACAGGTGTAACAAGGTTGATTAAAACACTCAAAATTCAATGAAAGAGGTGCTCATCACTTTTATATGTTCAGGTGCATGGTCTGGAGCAGCAGTCCCCAACCTCTGTAACTGGCATTGTGCATATAATGGCCAACAAAATAATACAACTGCTCATTCACTTAGCCCACAAAAATACTATTATTGTAAGATTCTTAGCCAACTAGACAAAAGCATGAATCTATGCATGTCTTTTGTTTTCTCTGCTATGCTACACAGAACTGTAAAGTCCACTGTGTCCTTCTCATGCTCCAAAAGATGAAATGTATGCAAAGTTACAACTGCAGTAACAGCAGAGATATTTTATTACAAGTCAACATGAAAATAATCACTGGAAAGTGACATTTACATGCATTTACTGCTAAATGGTAAATGGACTGGTTGTTATATAGTGCTTTACTACTCTTCTGAGCACTCAAAGCACTTTACAGTGCCTGCTTAGAGGCTGCCCACTGCTTCACTGAGAGAATGGTTCAATTGCAGAGAGAGTAATTTTCCCATGGGGATCAATAAACGACATTATTATCATTACAATATGATGAACTTGTTGTGATTTGGAGCTGTATAAATACAATCAAATTAAATTTTCTCCAAGTTCTACCATCGTGCTACATTGTTACCTGTTTCACCAAGTTGACACCAAGTCTCAGAGCTGCTGGCTGGATAAAACCTGATTTCAGTGCACAGCCACCAAACTACAAAAGAGAAAGTATCTGACTTATTTTCCTCTGTACAGTGACGGCCAGCTCTTCACAGAGGTGAGGAAATGCCGCGACAGTCATAAGTAGTGAGATCTCACTGATATGTGGCTAGCATGAGCACAAACATGCTGTATCAGTCTTGCCACCATGTCAGGGTCCTATTGACTAAGGACATCCTGTGTGGGAGCATCACCTAATGGACACACAAGTAGGGATTCCCCAAAGTTTGGAAATGTGTCGACCCGGTGTATTAAAAAGGTGGCAAGCTATCACCTATCCACAAACTCAGTAGAAGGTTCATGCAACAACACTTGGGACGAAAACTGATAAAGCTGTATAAACAGTTAACAGTTTATACAGTTAACAGTTTATATATTTTAATTCAATTATTTGAATTAAAATATTGACTGAAAATCTAAAAGAATATTTCAGCGTAAGCTCTCAGGTCTATATCTATTATTGTCATCATGACTGGATCCTCTACCTCCACCTCTTCATGGATGCTGCTCCCAATGCTTCTGGCTCTTTTTGTCATTTCATCCTTTTCAGCTCCTGCTACCAATAATTGTGCATCAGCACGATCGGTACTATCGACCAAAACAGAGCTTAATGCTCTGAAGGTAAGCTGACCAACCAGTGAGTGAAAAATTGTATTGTGATTCTTTTTATGTGGTGGTACTTAGAACTATAAAGAAATTCAACAAAATTATGCACAAAACCATCTTTTAAAAAGCAGTCAGATGTTATTGTGTCCTGTCTGCTTTATCTGATTACATACTTTGTTATCCAAAGTGTTTCTCTTTTCGTTTAGGTTTTAGGTTGTTATATAGATGTGTAACGTAGGGTTTCAGTATGTCAGGGGTAAAACTTTGAATTGGTGAATCAAAAGCCTCTTCTCAGGGATTCACCTGCACCATTCTCATGTAAGCTACAAGAAAACTGCTGACTTTGTGTGGGTGAAGTGCGGAATAGATAGCTGATAAAGTAGCCGATGTTGCTGCTTGGCATCTATTTGACATTTAGGTTGTCTGTTACTGCTGTTGCTTCAACTCTGTTTCTCCTTTTGACAGGAGTGCTCTGACAAGTCCAGCAAAACTGTAAGCCTACAATTTATTTTTTCCCATTTGACACCTTGTGTTGCTTGAACTTATGACTTTTCTCACCAACTTCTCTGTCATTTTAATTGATTGGAGTTCAAATTCATGAGCCTGTTAGCCCTTAGCGGCCTCTGCTTTCTTTCTTTCTGAACAATGTCTATCTGTATTCCTGCTTCCTACATTATTTCCATTCATTATATATTTATATAATTACACTGCTCTTGCACTTGTGAGAAAACATATGAGTAATGATACTGAACCATGAGTAGTAAGTATTTCAGTGCACAACAAATTCTGTTCTAACGCTGGTCATTAGCGGTGGCGTTTTTATTTCCCATGCTTTCATTCTGTGACTGTGATTGTTATATAACAGGAGGGAAGAGATTGGACTAACAACACAGCTTGCATTCATAAATCATTTCTAAAAAAAACAACAGAATATAAAATTATAATTCACACGAGGTTAAATGTGATATACAATAAGCAAACAGACTGATAATGCTTTTTTGACTGTCACTAAAAAATGTTCAAAAACGTTCACAAATGCATTTTCTATCATGCGTGCTCTATTCTGCATCTTTACCACTTCCTCTTTGCTTCCCTCTTATCTCATCTGAACTAATTTCAGCTATTCATGTGCAGCTTTGTTGACTGGAGGATGCTTGCTTTCTAATTCATCTCTTTTTTTACATACATACAGAAACACATCCTTATAAAGTGCACCCATCCACTTTCCTTCTTGTCAGTAGTTGAAACAAGTAAAACAAGTTGTAACTCTTGCATTTGTCCTCGTACTGAACAACAGCACAAGGACAAATGCTGGTTTACTGATTCAAGAATATGATGGCTCATCTCTGTTTTCTCACTGTGTTTTCTCAGCAGTTAAACATCTCCGTAGCACAATCGGTAAGTAGGAGTTATCATTACCAAGTGCCGTAATTTTCAATCGTGAGAGGTTTTAAAAGGGGTGCATGTAGATGTAGGATAGGGAGACATGTAATGAAAACGAGCACAAAGATCCTTTAAAAGTGGATTGGATTTATACTTTGTTAGGACACAACTGGGCATGAAAGCTGCTTCATGAACTGCATTGAATGAATGAATATGAATATTCTTTATTGTCATTGTCACAAGTACATTCGTCATTTAAAAAGTCCTGTCGCCGCTGTGTTGTAGCAACAGGGCTCAGCTCTGTTGCTTTGTGACCACAGAAAACACTATCCTGTGTGTGGTCTCATAACTAGTTCAAATATGATGTTTATGTTTCTCAGTTATAGTTCCCATTAGGGTATAAATTGAGGCATGCTTTCAAAAATCAAGTATAATTGTGGTACAAGTGTTAAATTGAGAAAATGGGGGATGTTAGAGATTTACTGTTCACTTTTAAATTCAGTCTGGGGGTTTAAACCATTTTAATCAAATTTCTAACGAATGTCTGTGTAAACTGACATTCTGACGTACTTACTATGTTATAACATGCAGGACTAAACCTGCTACATTCTGGGAGTTAAACAGCATAAGTAGGATACTTACAGCTACTTACAAGTAGGATTCCCAACGTTTGTACTAATGTTCCTGTGTTTCTCTGGAAAGAACTCTTCCATTCAGTATTTTATCGAGGGCATCAAGTTACTCAACTGTACAGACCCAAACTCACTCATCTCAAACCTGTCAGAGCGCCTGAAACGTTCCTCTCAGGTAAGCGATCATGACTGTTCATTTATGTTGAACCTAAAATCATTCATGTCACTTTTTAACATTAATCTCTGTTAATGTGTTTTCCTTTAGAGTATCGTGACGTCTGGGTGTGTGCAGACAGAACCGTATCAATCAATCGAACCAAAAGAGTTTCATGAGAAACTGGAAACGCTGTTTCATTGTTACAACAGTTGCTTAAAAACAGCGAAATTTACCACCTGATTCTTCTGTCGCAATACAACTGGCATCCAGATTCATTCTGAATCCTTTGTGTTCATGGAAAGTCTGGTTAAAGTGATTTGCTGCAACATTTGATGTTAGCTTATATGAAATTGTGTTCAACTACTTTTTCACAGAAAAATACTATTGTTTACACTTTCCTTTGATACACTTTTCCTATGGTAGAGACTGGCCGCATATTTAAGTTTGCTCTGTAGTTTGGGAAATAATGGACCACTGTATAAGTTCTCAACAAAAGAAAAGTCATCTTAAGTGCCCTGTAGGTCCCTGTGCCTCATAAATAATCTATTTAATCTGTCAGTGAGTAAATCAGACACTATCTCAGTATGACAGCAGTTCTTTTGTGGAATTTAACTTACTGATGCTGACCTGTTTTCAGATATGTTCTAATGTTGCTTTCTATTTATATTATTTATTATTTATTTATTAAAGTGCAAATTAAAAATGTTTACCTGTTACCGATTGTTTTTTTGTTTTCAAATATGCCATTTGGTTTGAGAACATAATGCTGATTGTAGTCGTGATTTTCTCTACACAACAATTTTTTTGCTTTCATGCTGCAATGACACAGCTCTGCCTGAGCTCTCATATTCTTCTATGGCATGCAAATATCCCACCAGCTCTCTTCCTGATCAGAAATCCTTTTATCCGTTTACAAACACAGCACCAAACAAACACTGCTGCAGCCACCTTTCTATAGAAAATCAATATTCTTTGAAAACATAACTTACAATACAGAGTTTTATGTTTTCTGGCACGAAACGTAATACTGACCATGCTGTATGTACAGCACTGAAGAGACGGGTTGATGCTGATGACAACTTTATTCTTCAGTTATCAAAGTGCTTTCCTCGATGTGGAACAGAGGAGGGATAGGTAAGAAAAACCAGCCTGTGCACTGGATTCTGCTTCCCTCTATAGGCTTTCAATCACAGAGAGAGAGCGAGTTGCACATGTGCATTAGTGAAACTAAAAAGGAAGTGAGAATGCACCACAGCTGAAACAAACTGACAGTAACAGCTTCCAAACATGCAGCCACCACATAGAAAGGTAAAGTCATACTAAGAACCTGATAAATGAAAAGGAGCTAACGGTAAGGTAAAAGTGGTTACTGCTTAAACACTGTGCTAATCCACCACTTTCAATTCATGAGTAATATTAACACTACATCCACTGACAGGTTTTTGTTCATTTTTTGCAATAAATGTCCTTCACAATATTAAGTTTGTTGGGTAAGCAGGTTAAGTTCCAGCTGGAAACACAAACCAGCCTTTTGGGTTGTGTCAGGACATGAAATACCTGCCAAATCTAACCTACTATTCAAACTAGGATTTATGTGAACGTAATGAGATTGAGCTTGATTTATTTACACCAGAGACTAACCCGGGACTAAAATAACTTGTTGCCGTCTCTCGGCTCTTACATCGTGGACTCTTCCATTTCGCAGCGCTCTCTGATAAAGCTCTCAGATGTGGCAAAGTGGTTTTACTTTCTAAGAATTATTGCTGTGTTCAACTGCGTCTTGTGTCAAACTAGCAAAAAGTAGAGAACGCCTTTTGATGTGGAAAGCTGCTAAATTTATCTTTTTTCAATACTATTTGCTTGAAAATTTCTTTCACACGGCAACTGGCAAGGTTTCAAAGGAAAATTAGACTACCCTTTTTATTGTCGGATAACAAGGGTTACAGTTGAAAACAAAGTCACATTCTTATAAAGACTTAATTTGTTGAAATTCACCAACATTAAGAAGGGAACGTAATGGGGTATGTGATGGCAAGCCACACATGGTAAGCTCCACATTTCACCACCAGTTGATTCACTTTAGTTTACTTTGCAGTCACTACTTTAAAATATTCTACTTATTGTTCAATATTGTTTCTTTATTAAATGTATTTATTCTTCCATCACACCTTCCAGTGTTTATATGGTCAAAGTTGTGTTTTATGTTATATTAATACATCTTTCTTTGGGGTTTGGTTTCTTCTGTCTGGCAAAGGGCTGGAAGAGCTGAAGTTTTTGTTTTAAACTTTATTTAACAAACAATGAGTATACAACATACGAACAGATGAAGTATACAAAACAACAGAACATGAACACAAAAAGCCAGGGGTAAAAGAAAAAGGTAACAATTATAAGAATACATGCAAAAATTCACATACATAAATTGTTGTGAGAGCCTTTTTGTTGGTGCAGTCTGATATTGATTGTATGTGCATGTGCACATCCTTAAAATAAAGACAGAAATATGGTGTTTTGTTAGTAAACTTACATTTATGGATAAAAAATTTAGCTAAAAGTATTAACAAATTTATCATAAAAAACATTTATCATACTTCTTGGGGAACTTAAAGAATCTGTGGGGGCGCATGCCCCGGTTCTCTTAATAAAGAAGCAACTGTGAGCTAAACATGGTCTCCGTGGTTCCTTGGTCTTAGGATATCACATATGGCGACGAGGGTAAAAGCCAGGTTTTGCTGTGAAGTTACACCGTGCTAAGTGACTTATGAACTGAGGTTGGCAAGTGGTACAGCGCTAGCATCTGTGGGAAGTGGAGCGTAACCCTCATTGTGGAATAATGGCTACCACTTTGGGCTCGGTGGCACCGTTCGACAGCGAGCTGCAATCCTGGGAGGAATATTGTGAGATTTTGGATTACTTCTTTGTGGCGAATGATATTAAGGAGGAGGAGAAGAAGCGAGCGGTACTGTTGAGTTGCGTGGGCGCACAGACCTATGCCCTGATTAGGAACCTACTCAGTCCGGTCAAGCCAGGGGATCGTTCTTATGCTGAGTTGGTGGGATTGTTGAACAATCATTTTCACCCTAAGCCGAGTGAAATTGTGCAGCGGTGGAAGTTTAACACACGGAATAGAAGGCCGGAGGAAAGTGTGGGCGATTATGTAGCGGAGCTGAGGAAGCTCGCACAGGACTGTAACTTTGGTGACTCCCTGACGGTGATGCTGCGGGATCGTTTAGTATGTGGAATAAGCGACGACAGAATACAGCGCAGATTGTTAGCAGAGGATTCGCTAACATTTGAAAAGGCGCTGAAGTTTGCTCAAGCAATGGAGGCTGCTAACAGAGACATTGTGGACTTGAAGAGCATGACAGAACAGTCGCGATTCACTAAAGGATTAGGAGCCGTGAACAAGATGGAGGACGGCGGCTCGACGTCACAACAGGTTGTCAGGAAGTGCTACAGATGTGGAGGACTAAATCATGTGGCCAAGGACTGCAGGTTTGTTTCAGAAAAATGCCACAACTGTGGAAAGGTGGGACACATAAAAAGGGTTTGCCGAATGAAAATGGAACAAAAAGGAGGGCGTGGCAGACAAGGTAAACAAGCCCATTTCTTGGAAGAGGAGAATGTGGAGAGTGAGGAAGAAGGAGCTGAAATGCACCACATAAAGGCAAGTGTGACTATGTATAATGTGCATGAGGAGATTAGCATCCCAAGGGAAGAACCCATCAGACAGAAGCTAAAAGTAAATGGACAGAATGTGACATTTGAAGTAGACACAGGCTGTGGTTACACTATCATGTCGAAGGAGTCATTTAAAAAACTTTTTGAAGGCAGTAAGGCGCCCAAAGTAAGCAAGTGTGGAATCAAACTGAGAACGTATGGAGGCCACAAGGTACCCGTGTGGGGAGCAGCCCAAGTGCAGGTGGAATTCAGAGACAGTAAGAAAACACTGGATGTGGTGGTGGTTGAAGGGGCTGGAACTAGTTTGATGGGTCGGGGATGGATTAAGGCCCTCCAATTAGACTGGCAACCTGTACATAAGATCGAAGGCGGAGAGGATGCCTTACAGCGGATACTGGCCAGACATGAAACAGTGTTTAAGGATGAGTTGGGAACGCTGAAGGGGTTTGCGGCAAAGATACATGTAGCTAAGGATGCTAAACCGTGCTTCTATAAGCCCTGATCAGTTCCGTTTGCTATGAAAAAGAAAGTGGAGCAGGAACTGGAGAGACTGTTGGAGGAGAAAATCATCCAACCAGTGAAATTCTCAGAGTGGGCCGCACCCATTGTACCCATACTAAAGCCAGACTCCAGCGCCAGAATTTGTGGTGACTACAAACTGACTGTTAACAAGGTGTCGCCTGTAGAACAATACCCCATTCCACGAATGGAGGACATGATAGCGGGGCTGGCGGGAGGAGAAAAATACACCAAGTTAGATATGAGTCACGCATATCAACAGGTTGTACTTGATGAGGAATCTAGAAAGTATGTCACAGTGAACACACACAAGGGTTTGTTTACATACACCAGGTTGCCATTTGGTGTGAGTTCAAGTCCTGCCGTTTTTCAGCGCACCATGGAGAGTGTGTTGCAAGGTCTGACCAATGTCGCAGTGTATCTGGATGACATCATCCTGACGGGAAAGAATGACAAAGAACATCTTCAAACACTGGATGGAGTGCTGCAGCGCTTGGAGGAGGCGGGCCTGCGCTTAAAAAGGAGCAAATGTCAATTCATGGAGAAGGAAGTGACATTTTTAGGACATCGGGTGGATAAGACCGGTTTACATCCAGTGCCGGCAAAAGTGAAAGCAGTGCAGGAGGCGCCACCCCCAAAATCAGTGACAGAGCTCAAAGCTTATTTGGGGTTGTTGAACTTCTATAATAAGTTCTTGCCAAACTTGTCCACACTGTTGGCCCCACTGCACAAGCTTCTGAGAAAGGGGGAACCATGGTGTTGGGGACCAGCACAGGAGAAGGTTTTCGGCAAATCAAAGGAACTGTTGCAGTCAAGCAGTGTATTGGTACACTATGATGAGCAAAAGGATTTAATTCTTTCTTGCGATGCGTCCCCCTATGGAGTGGGAGCAGTACTAGCTCACCGCATGCCAGATGGTCAGGAAAAACCCATTGGGTTTGCATCGCGTACCCTGAATGCAGCAGAAAAGAACTACTCACAGCTGGATAAAGAAGGATTGGCTGTGATATTTGGTGTACAGTATTTTCATAAGTACCTGTACGGCAGGAAGTTCATGATTATCACGGATCATAAGCCATTGATAAGTTTGTTCCATGAGTTGAAGGCCGTCCCTCAGATGGCGTCACAGAGGATCATGCGATGGGCAGTGTTATTAAGAGCCTATGAGTATGTCATTAAATACAGAGAAGGCAAAAATAACAGTAATGCTGATGGTCTGAGTCGTCTCCCTCTTCCAGAGAACCTCCCTAAAGAGGTGGCAGCTGAGGACCAAGTGTTGATGGTAGATCAGGACCAGGAGGGCGTGATGACATCTGAGCAGCTGCAAAGATGGACAACCAAAGATCCCATACTCTCCAGAGTGCGTGAGTATGCTATGAGAGGATGGCCCACTACGCAGCATCCTAATTTTCAGCCCTACAGACAGAGACAACAGGAGCTGAGTGTGCAGGATGGGTGTGTGCTGTGGGGGGCGAGGGTGGTGATACCAGAACGAGGTCGACGCCCCCTTTTGGAACAGCTACATCAGTCACACCCAGGAATGAGCCGCATGAAGGGCCTGGCCAGAAGCTACATGTGGTGGCCGCATATGGAGAATGACATTGAAGACAAGGTGAGGTCCTGCAGTACATGTCAAGAACATAGACACAGGCCACAAGAGGCACCGCTACACCCCTGGGAGTGGCCAGAAAAGCCCTGGAGAAGGATACATATCGATTATGCGGGCCCGTTTTTGGGTAAAATGTTCTTAGTAATAGTGGACGCCCACTCCAAATGGTTAGATGTGTATACAGTTCCATCCGCTACAGCAGCTGCAACCATAGACTGCCTGAGAAATTGTTTCAGCACGCACGGCCTTCCTGAGATGGTGGTCTCAGATAATGCCCAGTGTTTTGTAAGTGCACAAACTAAAGAGTTCATGGCAAAGAACGGAATCACTCACGTCACCTCCGCTCCATATCACCCCGCCTCCAATGGGTTAGCAGAAAGAGCAGTGCAAACGTTCAAAGAACTCATGAAAAAGAGTACTGGAGACACACTGGCAACCAAGTTAAACAGGGCTCTGTTTAGTTACAGAATCACACCACAGTCCACAACAGGGAAGTCTCCCGCTGAGTTGATGATGGGCCGGAAGTTGAGGTGTACTCTTGATCTCATACACCCTGACTTGAAACAAAAAGTGACAGCAAAACAAGATAGCCAAAGACGGTATCATGATAGACATGCCAAGGAACGCATGTTTGTTATTGGAGACACAGTATATACCAGAAACTATGGCAGAGGACCCAAATGGATACCAGGACTTATACAGGAGATGACGGGGCCTGTTTCCTACTTGGTGATGCTGGGCAATGGGACAGTGGTGAGGCGTCACGTCGATCAGCTGTTTGCCCGCCTGGAGCCGTACCTGGCAGCAGGAATGCCTGAAGGCCACCCAGGCGAGCCCCCAAAGGCAGCCCCAAACATCAGCGCTGAGACAGGAGACGAGGATGAGAGACACATAGAGGTGCAAGTTACACCAGTGGTGAAGCCACATATGGAGAGTAGTGATTCGCTGGAATCACCTGCCACTGGGTTACGGCGATCGCAAAGGACCAAGAGAAAGCCGGAGCACCTGAGAGACTTTGTGCCGTGATTACGGTGAACTGTTATAGGTTAACCTAAGACTGTTGGACTAAAGGTTCACTATTCCGGAGTGAAATTTCAATAAAGGCTGGGGACGGGGTTGTTGCATTTTTTTTATAAAGGTGAAGTTTTTGGTTATGGGTATTTTCTGTAGTGATTAAAACTACAGAGTAGTTCCAGTTTAAGGGGGGAGGAATGTTATGTTGTGGCAAGGATTTGTCCACCAGGGGGCAACAGTGGTTGGGGAGCTTTCAGTCTGTGGGGGCGCATGCCCCGGTTCTCTTAATAAAGAAGCAACTGTGAGCTAAACATGGTCTCCGTGGTTCCTTGGTCTTAGGATATCACATTTGCTTTAGCTAAACCAGTATTTAAGTTCTCCCTGTGTCCTTTCAGCAGGTCAGTTTGTACGGACATGGGAGAAAAAAAAATTAAGACGGACTTTTGCGAGATCTGGCAAACGTTTTGCCAGATCTCGCAAAACAAACTCGGGATCTCGCAAAACTTTTGCGAGATCCCGAGTTTGTTCTGTGAGATCTCGCAAACCTTTGCGAGATCCCCACTTTGTTTTGCGAGATCTTGCAAAAGTCCGTCTCCCTGCAGGGCTCCGTAAGTTTGTCTTATGTTTGTTTGAGATTTCATTGTTATTTTGAGTTAAGTTTGTTAAGTTGACCTCTTTTAGTGGTCTGCCTGTTTAAGTTTTTTGGATTTGTTAAATATATTTTTTAATTAAGGCTACATCCACACGTACACGGGTATTTTTGAAAACGGAGATTTTCCGTTTTCGTTTTAAAAAATAATCCCGTCCACACATAAAGGCAGAAATGAAAGAAAACGCTGCTAGGAACATGCCAAACCAACAGGTGGCGATGTAGTCCTAACCGTGCAGAAATGTTGGCCAATCAGAAGTCTAGAAGCCTCGGCGGGAAAAAGTAAACAAAGCTGGGGCATAGAAGCAGAACCGAGTCGTCTGTGTGGACGGACAGTAACTGTGTGTATATGTAAGCATTTAAACACTGCAGAGAGTAGAATTAACAGTAACAGTATTGTAGAAATTCATTTCACCGAAACAATAACGTGGCGCACAGTGTGACGTCAAAAAATGCGCACACCTTTGACGCTGCGTTTTCTCCGTTTTTCTGTCCACACGTAAATGCAAAAAACTGAGTTTTTGAAAATATCCACCCTGGCAGGCGTTTTTAGAAATCTCCGTTTTCAGTGACCAAAAACGCCGTTTACGTGTGGACGAAAGGTGCAAACGCATAGAAAAATCTGCGTTTTCAAAAATACCCGGGTACTTGTGGACGTAGCCTAAGTATACCTGTGTCCTTTATGCTTTACTGCTTGGTCCCTGACAGGGTAATTGAACAAGCAACCAACTAAGATTTTTCTCTTGAGCTTAAAGGTTGATTGAAGAGGATCAACCTGAGCACCACCTCCACAGAGGTTAATGCAGTGTGTTTTTCTTTCCAGCCGGTAAGGTACAAAAGTATTTTTCTTCACATCTTCCACGCCTGAGGCAGGGGAGGAGACTCGCAGGGTGACAGTGGAAAATAAGTGAGAGTGGAAGCTGGGCTTAGTACAAACTGGTGATGGGCAACAGGTGTGCCTGAAGTCTCCAGAAGCTCTGCCTTACCACTGAAAGAGACTGGTTAGTAGCTGCCCACCCACAGTCAGACAGAGGAAGAGAGATATGTGAAAGTTCCCACAGAAAATCACATTGTATGGCTTCCCTCTCTTTAATGCTGGATTATGCAGGGTTCCTTTTATTTGAAACGAACCTAACTGGTTGTGTCAAATACACTGTACACTGCCTCTATCTGGCAACAGAGCTCACTGCAGGCAGATGTGCAGTGCAGTGCTGGTGGAGCAGATAGTGACACACTCCCTTTGAAAGACCATAAAACCAGCTTAAGGCTACGTTCACTCTGCAGGTCTTAATGCTCAATTCACATTTTTTGATCAAATCAGATTTTTTTGTCTGTTTGTTCACACTACAAATAAAATGCGACAGCAAACGCACTCTAGTGTGAACGCTCAAAGTGGCAGCATGCGCAAAAGAGGACGTCACACACAACGCGCTCTGTTTAGACCCAGAGCAAAACAGTATTGTTTCGGTCTCGGTTGGTGGTCAGAGGGCCCGGTGGCGCCGGTGTCCGGCAGCCTCGCCTCTGTCAGTGCGCCCCAGGACATCTACAATGTAGCTGCCATCACCAGCGTGTGAATGTGTGTGTGACTGGATGTAGTATAAAGCGCTTTGGGGTCCTTAGGGACTAAGAAAAGCGCTATACAAATGCAGGCCATTAAACCTTCCTGTGCAGTTGACAATCTGACATGGAAGACTGAGAATGGCAACATCCCTTCAACTGGTTTTATGTCCCTTCCTGTGTTCGGTCACACTGGGCCAATACCACCAAGTTCACTTGCTACACTGGGATTAGCCCTCAGTGCCAGAGCAAAGATAGGATGGGGCCCGATTATTTAAGACCTTGTATGTGA
This sequence comes from Copadichromis virginalis, assembly GCF_057382275.1. Classification (NCBI taxonomy): domain Eukaryota; kingdom Metazoa; phylum Chordata; class Actinopteri; order Cichliformes; family Cichlidae; genus Copadichromis; species Copadichromis virginalis. The sequence goes on from NC_140619.1 coordinate 2,913,759, forward strand.
GGAGCAGGACTTTGAATTCAATTCTGGATTTAACAGGAAGCCAATGAAGGGAAGCCAAAACAGGAGAAGTCTGCTCTCTCTTTCTAGTCCCTGTCAGGACTCTTGCTGCAGCATTTTGGATCAGCTGAAGGCTTTTCAGGGAGTTTTTAGGACTTCCTGATAATAATGAATTACAGTCGTCCAGCCTGGAAGTAATAAATGCATGAACTAGTCTTTCAGCGTCACTCTGAGACAGGATTGCTCTAGTTTTAGAGATGTTGCACAAATGGAAGAAGAAAGGTAGGTCGTGGAAAAACTTCCAAGACCTACAGATTAAGCCTTTAGTCTCTGGTCCTAAAACTCACCTGTTGCTCTCCCTGTTGCAAATTCCACCACTTAACCTGAGTGCATATAATATATAGCTTTTTAAATTTTATGCTGCAAATTGGGTCTTTCTTCAGAGTCCATGGAATTGCTGTCATTGATTGGGACATTTAGGAGAGCACGATTGCTTTATTTCATTCTGAACAATGTCTGTTTGGATTCCTGCTTCGGTTTTTAAGTGGACGTATTGTTTGGATCATTGTTCTAGTTTATAACTCAAGTGCGCTTGAACGTCAGACAAAAGCTGATAATTCTCTGGTAGACAGTAAAGTTCGTGGTTCCATCAGTTACTTTGGGCTCCTTTGCTGAGCCCCAGGCCACCACACCACCACGTTTGACTCTTGGTGTCATGTTCTTTTTATGAAACGTTGTGCTAGCTTTTGTCCAGATGTAACAGCACTCAAACCTTCCAAAAAGTCATTTTGTGTCATCAGTCCACAGACTGCTTTCACAGAAAAACACAAACACTGACCTTGACTGAGGCAACTGAGGCTTGCAGTTATTTAGATGTTGTTCTGGGTTCTTCTGTGACACTCCAGATAAACACCTGATAATTCTGGTTAGCTTTGGGAAACAACATTCAGGCTTCTGGGGTCTATCTCAGCTGCTTATCTAGCTAAACCTGATTAAAAAGCATGTGACAGTTTTAGATGAAATATATATAGACAACCATTCTCCACATAGATTTTAAGATAAATACACACAATAGTACCTACAGATATTAGAATACATATCAGAAATTTAGATGTGAGCAGGAAAGAGGAGAGTCCAATATGCAGGTGGTGCTGATGCAAAGTTACTGTAGCCTGAGTAAGTCAGTGTGTTGAACAATGAACACTCCTGCAAACATAACTGAGAATACAGTTTTGTTCAGCATTTTTACGTCTGTTGTAGCACAATACTCAGTGCTCACCATGCTGTGTGCATAACACAGAAAAACTGACCAAGCAGGCTCCAGAGAAGCTGTTTTGATGGAAGCTTTTGAATGTGCATAGCAAGGGGACACAAAATCCCAGACCTCGTTACAGACACTATTATTAGTTGGTTACTATTTTTCAACAGCTGTCCTGTGGTGATACAGAAGAATTATTAGTAATAACATGGACTCTTCAAACCAGTGTTACTCTGCTGCCCTCTAGAGGATTTCAAGCCAAACAGCAATCTGAGAGAGAGAGCGCGTGAGAGGGAGAGAGAGAGAGAGAGAGCGCGTGAGAGGGAGAGAGAGAGAGAGAGGGAGAGAGAGAGAGAGAGAGGGAGAGAGAGTTGCACATGTGCATTAGTGAAACTATAAAGGAAGTAACGGTGCACAAGAAGTGCAACAAACTAACGCCATAACGGAGAGAACAGCTGCCAGCTACATCCAAACATGCAGCCACCACCGAGAAAGGTAAGGATACCAAGAATCTGACGTAAATGAGTAAAATATTCACACTGCACTGACTCCTCGGGGTTGGTTCACTTTTTCTGAAAATAATTCTTTTATGGCCTCAATGTTTTGTCAGCTTTTGTTTTCCCTGCAACTCAAAAGCTAAAGAAATGAAACAACCTGGGATGTTACTGGGTTTGTATCAGCTGAGGTGTTGGCTCTCAATACAAGTGTTAACAGCATCAACATGCTCGACTGATGAATAAGCTAGCTCCTAAACGCGTTAATAGGCAGTAATGTGCACGACCTGCTCAAAGCTAATGTTTGGGACCACTTCCAGTAATTGGAAATGTAAATGAAGCTTTCTAATATTTGTTGTCTTCAGCTAGAAGGTGCTGTACTTTTCTGTGGGCTTTTTCTCTTATACAGCAATAGAATGATACATTACAGAGATACCAACAACAGAAAATGACATAACACTGTTTAATAAGGTTTAATTATCTAAATAGACTGCTGTATTTGTGTCACAGCATTGTTTGACCTATAAAATAGCCTTGTACCCTGCACCTGGCTGTCATTTTAGCTCACAATAACTATATTATGTAAAATTATTGTAATTATTGTATATACTATATTAAATATAATTTTAGGAATCCATAAAATGTTGTTGTGCACTTTTTGTTGTCACAGCATAACGTGGCACAAACCAGCAACTAATGTAGACTAGTGAATGTTGTTTTAGTCATTAGGCTTTGGTCAAGGAGGTTGTTTTTTTATGAACCTCTCCCAGTTCCAAGTCAGGCCAAACATTACCGGGTGTCCATTAGTGGGAGCCACCATAGTCAGCACTGAAGTTATAATCTGAAAAACTTCCGGTGAAACAAAGCCCACCAATATCGTCTTTTATCAATGAGACTTACTGCACAGCTGCCCCGTGTGTGAACAGGTAAAGGAGAGCCAGCAGATGAAAGTGGTGTTCTCAGAGCAGCTCAACAAGCTGCAGACCAAACAGCATCTGGACACCGAACTGCTGGAGGAGATCAGGTCTGACACACTGTCTGTCTCATGAGCAGGTGTTACGTTACACATGTCCTGTGTGTCATGTGTTGTTTTCTGTTTGCTCCCAAAGGTCCTTCAGTAAGCATCGCACGGCTATAGAGAAAGAATACGGTCAGGTGAGTAAACATGATCTATTCTAGTCCTGTCTGCTGCTGTTACTGACACTTTTCATTGTTTACTGGAAATGCTCAAAATATATTGATTTAAGACCCACATTAGTACCTGAGTGCTGGATTGGGTTTTGACTTGTGTGACGTCTGCACACATACACGGTTTGTGTATGTGTGTGTGTGTCCTCACACAGTTTTATTAGGCTTTTGTCCTACTGTTTTTCATTGATTAGTTCTAAAAGTAATAAGATAATAATATTTTTAGGACATTTGATATCCTGGAAATAAATATGAAATGTAAATTAATGACATTTTAAACCTACCTGGTGAGAGTAACTAACACTGGTATGGGTGGAAGGGGTTATTTGGTTAACCCTGTTATTTTTCAAGTGGAGTGAGAAAAAGTGGTTTCTACCTCGGGCTGAAGGTGTTGAAGGTATAAAGGTGCTACATTTGTTGCTGCTGTTCTGGCTTTTGATGCCACGGTGTTGGCAAAGCGGTAGTTGTGTGAGTCTAGTTTACCTAGGCCGAAAAGTGTTATTACTTTGCTACTGCTGCACATCAGGTAGTCAGCAAACCACTTAGGTGCAGGGATAGGGTTAGGTTGCATTTTAGCTGCATGCTAGGCACAGTTTCAAAGGATGTTACAGAAGTTTCAGAAGATTTTGCCTCTGCAGTTTTGAGCTGCAGTTTAAAATTAAGGTGCCTGCAGGGTTTACATTAATACTAGCAAGCCACCATATTTTGTCACAGAATCTGAAAGGCTCAGGCGTGCATCTTTTACCCCATGTGTGGCCTTGCACCTAAATGGGGAGGGTTTTTTGACACCAAGCTGGAAAGGTGACGGTCTATGTTCAGCAGTCTGAAGGTTGACTTCTAACCTAGTCTCAGTCAGGTACAAACCACAGAAGTAGGTTTGCTGTGGAGTGTCTCTGCTGAGGACAAAGTCACTGCTTCTCTCACTTAATGTTACAAATCTCCTTGGTTTCAGCTCAGAGCTTTATGTGTTTTCACACCGTGGTGTAGAATGTTTCACGTAGAACATCTGAAAAGTATGTGAGTGGATGTGTGTCTGTATGCATGCATGCATGTGTGCCTGGCTTTGTTAGAGGACAACAAGGTAGCATTCTCCTACCTTTGCTGAAATACTATTAAACTGTTAACACTGACAACTGTTGATCATATTACAACATTTATAGCTGTAAAAAGCAAACTGAGCTGCCCGGTGGGAAGAGCCAAAGGGAATATGTAGCAAATCTCAGGGGGCTACAACAGCAAAATTAGGAGTGCCAGCTCCTTAGTTTAGTTTATGTTTGTCTTGCTACAAAAACCCTACTGTAAGAAGGTAAGCTCCACCTCCAGAGGGTCCAGTGGGTCATGTAATAATACTTTGATCACAGCTACTTCAGTCCACGGGCTGAAGTGTCCCTGTGTAAGATACTGAGCCTGTAATTCCCCTAATGCATCCACTGGGCTGTGAGTGTGTGTATGATAGTGTTGAAAGGCTGTGTGATTGTGCCAGTCCATTTAACAAGTTGCCAAAACAAAAAACTCAATTGACACATTTTCTTACATTTATTACATCCCTGTGTGAGGAAAGTTACTTTGTATGTTATAGAGGATGCACTTTTTCTTGTGTTTTTTCAGGCTCTTCAAAGGTTAGCTGTCCAGTACCAAAAGAGAGACTGGCAGAGAGGAAATACAGATGTGATCACTTCTGGGTAACTACACAACTTTACAGCATGCAATCTTCTTAACAGCTGTTATTGATTGTTGATTTTACTTTGAAAGACCAAACACTCGATTGGCTCTTTTTGCTGTTTGGAAGTTACATCAGCAAAACAGACATGTTAAGAAAAACGGATGATTCTGCAAGAACTTTTTTGTAGTTTGTGAAAAAACAGTAATTGGACAGCAGTGGTAATGTGGAAATATTTTGTTGTCGTAATCTCTTGATATATGCATCACATTTGACTTGTTGCCCATTTGAGGAACTGCATTCAATTACTTAATGTACATAAAGCAGAATAATATTATATGTAATATTATTAATATGTGAACAAAAGTTGTTACCAAAGGAAATAAAATACTTTTAGATCAGCAATGTGCTGATGCTTATGTTGAAATAACTTGGCTCTCTCAAGCATGCACCTTATAGCAGATAATAAATGGCTTATGACTAATTTAGAAGAGCATCGTTTAGCCTGAAAAAAGAGTTTGTTGCTTTATAAAACAGCCCTCCATAAAGCTAGACCGCCTTACTATTGATTACTGATTCATTATTGACTGAAGGTTTCTCTTCAACTACTTTCAATACTATTGAAATATATGTTGACTGCAGCTGATCTGAGTTAACTTCAGCAATTACTTCCAATGTCTTTTAGACCCTGATCCCAAGTCCTACTATTAATTAATGCTTCGATCTTAAATATGATCTCTTTTAATGTACATCAGGTCTCAGAGTGCATCACAGCACAGAAACAGCTTTAAAGGCTACAAATGATGATCTTGTGGCCTCTGACAGTGGACTCATCTCAGTGGTTTATTACAGCGATTAGAGCACGCTTTAGCTGCAATGTTTTGAATCATATCTGTCTAAGAGACTCTAATTTGTTGATGTAAATAGAGAGTCGTCTTAACATAGTGAGGTTCCACAGGGTTCTGTGCAGGGATCGGTTCTGTTTACATTATACATGCTTCGTTAGGCAGTAACATTAGAAGACATAGCATACATTTTCACTGATGTGCAGATGATGCTCAACTTTATCTATCCATGTGTCTGTAATAAGGTTTGCAAACCCTTTGGTGTGGGTCTCCTCTGGGTACTTTGGCTCCCAAAACAGACATGCATGGTTAATTAACTGGTGATCTGTGGATGTGAGGAGTCTAAAAGGCTTTAAGATTAAAGCACACAACAGTGTGTGAATGAATGGGTGTTGCGCTTTAATCTCTCTATCTCTCTGTGTCTAATAATGCAGTGATTGGTGAGACAAAGCATTGCTACAAAAGGCCACCCTGTGTGTGTTAGTAGTATCTGACATTGTGGAAGGTGTCTGTTGGTGGTGATATGAATGCAGTTTGTGTGCTTTCAGGAGTGTGTTCAGCGTGTGGCGCTCTGTGGTCGATGCTACAGCTCAGACTGCGGCATCGAGACTTTTCGCTGCAGAAGAATACCGTCGACTCAGTGGGCAAGTCTCCAAAAGTCTCCGCAATGCAAAGGATGTCCGGGCTAAGAGAGTGAGACAGTGCACACAGATTAAACATTTCTGAACAACACTCACATAATGAAACATTTTTTTCCTGCCTTCCTCCCCTCATCCCCAAACGGTTGTCGCAGATGGCTGCCTCTCCCTGATCCTGGTTCTGAAGGAGGCGTTTTCCTGTTTAAAGGGTTTTCCTTCCCAATACTGTCAAAGCGCTTGTTTAAACCGGGCTGTTTAATTGATGGGCTTTCTCTCAGTTACTCTAGGGTCTTTACCTTACAGTATAAAGTGCCTCAATTCAACTGTTGTTGTGATTTGGCACTATATAAATAGAATTCAGTTTAATTTAGCTTAAAAAATGTATGAAATCTGATGCCTTTGGGTTGTGTGCATATGTGCGTTAGGGCCTGGAACGGCTGCAGAGGGTGCAGGCTGAAGTGGTGGATGCTCTACGGGAACTTCAAAGGGTCAAGAAGTGCTACCACGACTTCAGCCACATTGCCAGTATTGCACGTGAGAAAACTGCAGATGCACAGGCCAGGTCTGTGTTTCAATGCGGAGGTTTGAATCTTCTGCTAAGACTTTTGACCAGCATTTCATTTTGTTTTAAAATATTTTAAAAGTAACTAAAAGTCTGATTTTTAAGGTTGTATTAAATACATTTTGGAACAATGTTTGTCACTTCTATATATTTTATTCTACACTTGTACTCTTAAACTATTACTCATATTATTGTCACGACTTCTTTAATAAAACAGTAAAAAAGTTACTACTGCCGATGGGAGTTCAGCCAATAAGAGCTCAGCTTGCAGATTGAACGTTTCCCACAACTTGTATTTTATATAGAGCATTAACATAAATATGAAGCAATATGTTAAGTGCTGTAGTTTTCTCTTGTCTTGAATGACATAAATATGATTTCACTTTCTCTTCCAGAGCTAGAAAAAGTGAACATGGAATTTTTCACTTTAAAACAGGACTCCATAAAACGACCACAAAGGTACGGATGATTGAGCTGCTGAAATCTTATTTCTATGCTGAACTGTGTCCTGGTGTAAAGTGGTTTCTCCCCTGTGATTATGAGTTGTCCCAGGATAATCTCTCTTGCCTTTAATGCAAACCAAATTATATTATCACTCTATCCATCCATTTTCTTCCTGTTAACCAATGTTGGGTCGTAGTAGCAGCAGGCTAAGCTGGGTGTTCTGGGTTTCCTCTCCCAGTATGTCCATTTGCTTCCAGATCAGACTAAATGTTTAACCTCTCATGAGTTCTGGTTTCCTTTCCTCAAAATACTCAAGCTGAGTACATTTATTAGAATTAAAATTGAGACTAGAATAAAGTTTGTATTTTTATCTGATAATGTTATTTTATTATTACATTAATATAAGGTTCAGTTGCATTTACACAAAAGCAACTCCTTCAAAGATCTTAATCTGAGTCTGTACTTTCTCACTTTTTACTTGAGTACAGAAAAGAATCAGTAGTCCAACTTTTACCGGAGTATTTTTTAACACTTATTATCTGTATTTCACCTTAAGTACACAATGTCTGCACTTTTGCCACCTCTGCATTAGGATATAAACAACAACAGCAAAACATCCTAAAGAATGATCCCAGGAGGCATCATAATCAGATGACTCCTATTTTTCCGAGACTCCTTTCGAGGTCATTGGTAGGGTCTCCCAGGGGCGGGGCCACAATAAGAGATTAAAACAAAACCCCAAATGAGCTACAGCACTTCAACAAGAAGCTGTCAGGCTTGGCCGTCAGTTTGGTTCCACCACCTTGTGGGCCGTCCCCCACAGGGACAGGCGCTGGGGTCCTGAGCAAGGTGGCGGTTGACCCCCTGGGACGCAGGCTGTGTTTTTGTGAAGTGGAATGAGAAGGTTATTACACAGCACACACTGCTGAATTGTATAAATGTTGCCTGTTTGTGTGACATTGTGTTTGTGCTCACTTACATGTTTGCAGCTCACTGCCAGACTCAAAGAGTGCGATGACCGCTTGACTGAAGTTCGTAACGAGTATCTGCTGACATTAGCAGCAGTCAGAGCGCATCGGCAGCACTACTACACAAACGACTTACCATTTATTATGGAGGTAATCCACACACACTAACACCGTCAGTGTGCTACATTTATATTGACGTTTTTACAGATGGAATGGACCAAAATGTCCTTTCACAAAAAGCTTCATGGCTACTTTTTTTTTAAGGAACTAGTGTCACCACAAGTGTTTGGATGACTGTTTTGCCACGTAGCGTTTAGCCTGCTGCCTGTACTGTATTTAATGAGAACACAGAGCTACAGGAAACACACATAACATAAGTGATTAGTCTTCAGCAGAAACTCAGTAGAAAATGTTTGAAAACTGACCTTTAGTGTCTGACCTCCTCAGCAAATGGATGGTGATATTTATGAGGATTTGAGATGCCATTTCACCCTGCTGTGTGGGACTGAGATGGACTGCTGTCTTCATACACACAAACAGTACAGCGGAGTGTGTGACAGTGTTGCAAAGGTTGGTGTTGTATATATGAACTACAAAAAAGAGAGATGAGATGCTTTGGCATGCTTTGTATATTTTATATATCGACACCTGTGGTCATTGGTCATCACAGGGCCTCAGACTGCAAATGATTGGTTCAATCTGTGATTAGTCCCATTGCACATTTGTCTATGTTGTAAACTGTGACAGTGTTGGATCATCATGTTAAACATGTCTTCTTAAAATAGAGTTGATACCTTGTGTGAGGATTTAGAGTTTTATTTTTGTAAGTGAATAATGAGAATGAATAAGAAGTAAAATAAACTGTAATCTGATTAGCCTGAATAAATGATGCATTGTGACAGATTCATAGTAAGACCCTCCTCACTATGAGGAAACCGTGATAACCACATTTAGAAACAATACTCTTTGAACATCCAGCTGCTTGTACAAATAAGTTCACCATCCAGCACACATGAGGTGAGAAGCATCATTTACATGTAGATGTATAGAAATGGCATAAACAGTTTCATGTGTGGACTTTGTGTAGATGTTGTTTGTAACCAAATCAAATCTGTCACTGCAGATAGTAAGCTCTAGACCGGGAGAAGCTGAATAAATCTCGAGATGTTCCCCTTAGCCTGTACTCTCTTGCCAGTTCAGAGTTATTCCCTGCACATTTTGAGTACATTTGACTTTCAGGTGTTCATCCAAAGTCGGTAGAAGTGAGAACATTGTATTTTTGTTCATGCTTTTCTAGCATTTGTGAAAAATTCAGCAGAATTTGCAGCGCTGCTGTTAATGAGAGTTATTTGTTTCTTTGAGGATGGTGTAACCTGCTTTTGTTTAATTCGTTTTTGTGTTGCAGGTGACCAGAGACAGAAATGTTCAGCAGTTTCTCCAAGATTCGGTATCGTTCAGCAAAACCCCTGAATTTACCTTCCAGCCTGCTCTGCGTGACAAGGTGTGTCTAAGGAAGACATGCTGACTGTAGTCCAAGTGCCACAGTGACAGTCCACAAATTGTAGTAGAGATTTAGTGATGAGCTCCATATTGAGATATTTTGCATATTTGGCTCAGTTTAATACAATGAGAGAAAATGTGTGACTTGGCAAACATTGGCAAAAAATTTAGAATAGAATAGAATAGAATAGAATAGAATAGAGTCTCTGAGGGGGGTGCCAATTGCCCGCCCGCTGCCCTCCCCACCCGCTGCAATTTCCTCTTGCCTACAGTACAGCAGTTGAACCAGAGTGTGGTTGCATTATATGCTCACTCAATGCCCAATGCACATATCTGATCAGAAAACCACATGGTAGTAACTCATTGTGCATGTAGACACAGTTAATGCGACCTGCTTCAGAAAGTCATTCAAAGCGATTCAAGTGAACATGGCATAAGACCCTCCTCCTTCACAACCGTTTCCACCCTTTTTGGAAGATTCAGTACCATCTGTCCTTTCCCATTTCTCTCTTTAACATCCTGCCTATCCCACACCTCACCCCTGGTCCCTTCACTTACTACTTCAACCAGTTTACTCTTATTCTTTCTCTTCTGACATCCAACCGTTGTGGACTAATAAATTGGCACTGGCAACATTCACTCTTTAAACTCATGATCGTGTCTTCACTGTTACTGAACTGGTAAATGTTTGTCTAGCACTTATCTACTCTCCACAAACAGCATATCTGCCTTCTCTCCACGATATCAGCCACCTTTCTCCCTGTACCTGTCCATGCTCACACCTCCACACCTGCCCAGAGATGGGCAGTAACGCGTTACTGTAATCCGATTACTTTTTTCAAGTAACGAGTAAAGTAAGGGATTACTATTGCAAAAACGGTAATTAGATTACCGTTGCTTTCCCGTAGGAACGCTGCGTTACTGTTTTACTAAAACCGTGATTTTTTTGCGAGAGTGTCTCATGATAGTGACGTAAGCGAGTGCGACGTTCGTGACAACAGCTGTGTGCAGATCAACAGTGGATCATATATCAGTGCAGAGAGAGTATGAGCGTGCAGCGTTTAAAGCGTGGAAGTACTGACCTTATTTTGAGTTTGATTCCATAAAAAGTGACAAAAACATTAGTGTCCGCTGTGCGTGGGAAGAAAACTTCTTTTTACAGCGAAAAAAACCCCTAAACTTCCAACAAGCACCGAGTAGCTACGACGTGATGGGAAACTCACAGAGAAACTCGCGGATTCTTCCACTGACCGCGGCACACCTGCACCAGGGTAAACCTCCGCCTACCCCACTCCTGCTTTACAGGTGAAAATAGAGCAACAGGACCGCTGAGTCTTTGACTTTATTTATTTTCTGCTGTGTTTTACTTGCATCTATTTGAAAGACTGAGTGTAAACACACAAAATATTTTATTTTATGTGCTGGAATGTGCAGAAAATAGGTTTAAATGTTAAACTAATTTCTTCCAGTCAGAGAATGTTGCATATAATTTAATTTTTTAAAAGATTAAAACTAATAAAACAAGTTTTAAAAAAAGACTTTTCCATTTGATTACATTTTGTATGATGGATTATGTAGAAAAAGCAGAATTGGGCTGAAAGTTCTATCGCTTTATCACCTCTTCAGGTGAAGTAATCAGTAATTAGTTACTGATTACTTTTTTCAAGTAACTTGACCAACACTGCTCCTGCCTGTCTTTCTCTCTCACCCCCTGCAAACATTCCTTCTCCCTCTCCTGTTTCTGTCTTTAACAGTAACACAGGGACATTAACTCAGTCTCCAGCCTGGAAATCTCATTCTTGATGATCCACAAGCTTTATTTGGCAAGGATTTACAACAGATCATTTACTTTTTCAAATTCAAACTCCATGTTAGTTCTTGGTCATTCCAAAGGTTTTCTGTACTGCCAAATACTGAATTTTGTATTTAAAAACATTATTTTATCATTCATACAAAGTCTATATCTTAAAATGAATTACAAACTAAAGCTGTTAAGCTTTTAGTAAATTAGAAGGTTTTTTTCACTGAAATGTAATAAACCAGGACTATACTCTAAACTAAGAAATACTCAAATGAAAAAGTATCTGTGTAAATTCACATTGTGGTCGCTGGTACTCCTCTTCATAGGTGTCAGTTCTGCAGGAAGTTTGTAGTTCAGAAGAAGAGGGCTGCCTGGTGAAGGAGGCCAAGAAATGGACTGCCAAGGTGGCTAAAGACCACAAGATCGTTGCCCACGGAGAGAGGGTGAGAAACTAGAGGAAGAACCGTCACCATTGTGATGCAGTGGCTCCTTTCTGGTTTCCTGTATAATGTATAATTTTGCATTACGTTAACTTTAAGATCTGCTTTGTTTCATCAGGCTCTACAGATGTTAGAGAGCCGACTGAAGCTCCTATCCGGGGAGACGGCGCTCAGTGTGGAGCAGAAGATAGCAGAGGTACAGGAGAGCGTCAGGAAAGCCAAGGTACCGTATTTCCCGGACTACAAAGCGCACCTGAATATTAGCCGCACAAGCTAAAATCAGGGGAAAATCCTGTTTTGTACATACATTAGCCGCACCTGACTAAAAGCCGCAGGTGTTTCAATGTTGACTTATCATATGTAAGAGAATATGCACAAAGGGAATTGTCAGGAAAGAGATGGCTGTTTGGAGACACACCCCTTTTATTAATATTTTGAAAAACAAGTTATGGGTACATATTTGCACATGTAGTACATAACAGTAGCCTACAGCACACCAGAAAAATAGATTCGGACTACCTTTTAGGCTCAGGTGCAGTGACACGGCTTTAACAAGAAGAAAAGTCAGTCATTCACCATCTTTCTCTTCTTCCTGCGCTCTAAAACCACCAAAGTCCTCTTCTCCAATGTCGGAAACGAACAGGCTCAGGGTGGCTTCGTCATCCACTCTCAGCTTCTCTCCTTCTTCGTCACTTTCAAAACCAAAGAAATCCTCGTTGTCAGTGTCAGAGTCGAACACCCTCAGAAGGGCCGTGGCGGTGTCCTCCTCTCCATCATGCAGCAGTCCAGCCCTTCAAAATCCGTTGGTGATCGTGGATGTTTGCACACTTTTCCACGCTGTCAGAATCCACCGGTGGAGTTGGGCATAACTTGCTTTTCGCAAGTTTATCGCCGCTCGTCATCCACGCCTCCCGCTGAACGCGTAGCGCTACTTTGAAGTTTGTTTTTCACGCTACTTAGTACGGCACTACGTTGCCTGGCGGACGGACATGTGACTAACATACCACTCTTGAACCCCGATCCTTCCGCCAGGCAACGTAGTGCCGTACAACAGCGGAACAAACAAAACAAATCGTCTTACGATATCACAAAAATCATGGAAAATCCATAGAAAAGCCGCACCTGACTAAAAGCTGCAGGGTTCAAAGCTTGTGCAAAAAGTAGCGGCTTATAGCCCGACAATTACGGTACTTGTTTTTGAAAGTTTCTCCAGCCTATAAGTTCAAAATCCAACATTCAACATTATTGATACCACAAAGTATCAACACTATCAATCGTCAGATTAAAAACGCTCCAAAGCACAAAATCTGTTGCACTGGTGAAATAAAAATTGGTGCTGTATCAGTTTTGATCAGTTTTATATCATTAGCTGAATCTGAATCTGTGACATCACAGCAGTGACATCACCAATACCATACCAATCAGGCATAACTTCACGAGCACAGAGAGGTGAAGTGAATAACACAGACGGTGGGTTATATTAGGGAGCAATGAGTTTGGCAATATATAATAACGGCATCTGGAAATCTACATTATAATAGCTGAAATATGAAAGATGTCGTGTCTGTGTAGTTGAATTTGTCTCAGAGGGATTTAGATTTCGATGTTGATCATGGTCGTTTAACTGAGGCACACAAAATCAGCTTGGTTTCAGCTTATGACCAAACCAAAGCTCAGGAAAATTCGCGAGTTACACAGAATCCGTACGACTCGGGGTTCAGAGTCACATGTCTGTGTGTGTCTAACTAAGTTTCCTGGTTTTTCAGCTGAACAGGGCGAAGGCCGAGGCTCGCCTGGCCCTGCTGTCAGAGAGCACACCAGGAACAGAACAATGGCTTCATGCTGCCATGAACCAGGTGGAAGAGGAGTTGGAGAGAGAGCGACATCTCAGCGAACAGAGGAAGTCTACTGAAGACTTTTCAGTATGCAAACAAACAAACACACAGATTGAGCTGCGTTTTCATCACATGGTGGCTTGCATGTCCTCTTTAGAGGCCTCTATCACTCGTAACGCAATACTCCTTTTGTCCTCTGGGGTCAAAAATGACCCCACTTCATTTGAGTGTTTTTTTTAAGTACATGGTATAAATTGTCAATCAGTTGTGTTACACCTTAAGTTTTACTTGTGTGTTTATGACTTTTTAGCCATACCCTTTTCTTTACCCAAGAGTCTTTGCCTCTGACCATGACCTGCAGACCAACCAGAGGTGTATCTGAGATGAAGAACATAGGGATATCATCCTGACCTCATTATTTGAAACTTTATTAGACTGTATAACTTTAATATAAGCCTCCACCACTGAAACATTATACATGTGACAGAAAGTAAGGAAAGCAAAATACGTTCTCTTTAACTTCAACTTTGCCCTGACCTTAAAATCAGCCGTCAGCCTCCAACACAACACAGGAAGTCGCTTTTTGTCTACAACAAAAACACACAAGTATGACTCCACAACATAATTGCACACAACAGATGTTACACACAGGGGAACAAACAGGCTAAAGACTATTTCAGATACAGAATTAACTTCAGTGCATGCTTGCTGGATGACACTTGTTTTATCACTCAGCGTGTCTTGCAGATGCTCTAAAAATATTTTTGGGATCAGAGTGGAGACGACACCCTTAAATCCTTTGTTTTGCAGGAGGATGAGTTTGAGCTGACTGACTTTGAGGACTACGATGATAATGGAGAGATCTTCACAGATCCAGTGTCAGCATCTGGAGTGTGTGTTTACCCTGCAGCCTGCAGAGGTATTTACAGCTATCAGGTAGTGATCATCAGCACCCCCCCCCCCCTCCCCACACACACACACTTTTTAAAACTTTTTTTTTAGCAAATTCAATGAATCAATGAGTCTAAAAGATCTGTACAAAGTCTAAAGCAGAGCTGTTAAGGTGTTTACAAGATGCTCAAGGCTGTTGTTGGTGCCATAGTGGTGCAGTGGATAGCATTGTTGCATCAAAGCAAGAAGGTCCTTCATCAGCTACCCCAAAGCATGCTCGAGCCCGATGTTGGAGATGTGAAATGAACAAAAAAGAAGTTTAAGTCAGGAGGATCTGGTGATGGCCTGCACGGGTCATAGAGGGGAGCCAATGATTTTTTGGGCGGTGCTCTTTACCCTCTGCGCAGCCTTCCTGTCCTCAGTAGTGGCCCCTAGGTATGAATCACCCAGGCAGTAGGAGAGGAGGCTCTCCACTGAGGAGCAGTAGATGGACAGCAGCAAGTTCTGGTCCAGGTTATTCCTCTTTAGGACATGGAGGAAGTCCAGCCGCTGCAGGGCCTTCTTTACCAGGGTGTTGGTGTTGATCCAGATGAGATCAGCTGAGATGTGGGTGCCCAGAAACCTGAAGGTGGAGACAGATTCCACCCATTCTCCATTTATAATGAGAGGAGGGTGGACCTGCCTGTGCCTCCTGAAGGACGTTCAGCTTCAGGTTATTTTCTGAGAACCAGCAGGACAAGTTCTCCACCTCTGCCCTTTACGCTGTCACATCTCCATCAGAGATGAGCCACAGTGGTGTCATTGGCATACTTGACGATGACATTGGTGGGTAGATCGGTTAGGGATGGGAATGATGGTGGAGCCCTTCAGACGGGTGGGAATGACATTAGTCAGGAAGAGGTTGAACAGCCCAGTGAGGATCTCTGCCATTTGGTCCGTGCAGGCTTTAACCACATCCCCTGGGATGCTGCTTGCACCCCTCCTTAGGTTGGAAGAGCGCTTCACAGAAAACTGTCCCGAGTTCTGATCAGAGCCTGTACTTCACTCATCGTCCAAAGTTTTCGGTTAGCAAAAACACGGATGTCACATTCTCTACACAGCACTTGATGTAGAAAAGGACAGACTGAGTGTCTCTGGGGTCCTGCTGTTCAAAGCTGGACCAGTCTTTGCATACAGCACTGAACTGATGTTTTCATAAAATAAGCAGGTCTGTGTTATATTTTTTAGGTTTGTATCACTATAATGTTAATATAGAGTAATAACAGCTATTTGATAACCTGCATTAACAGGCTTACAGTTAAATAATGGAAAATTATCTCTTTTAGGCTAGCCAATCAGATGAGCTGTCAATCATGGAAGGGGAGGAGCTTCAAGTAATCGAGGATGGAGATATGGAGGACTGGCTGAAGGTAACAATACTGATGTGATACAGTATAATGTACTTTATTGGAAAGGTTACTCTGATGTTCTCTGTGCAGGTGTGTAACTCGTGTGGTCAGGTGGGCTACGTCCCTGAGCGGTATGTGCAGCTCCTGTGTCTGCCAGCAGAGGACAGCACTCCGCTGGACAGCTCATTCAGCTCCACCTCCTCCACTGTGACTAAAGAGACACCAGGGAGTAGAGGTCTGTGGCCATGTTTACACTTGCACTTGACGTCACATTACTTACTGTGCACTTTGTATAAATAAGTGCTGCCTCAGAGGGGAAATATTGACCCTTCCTAAAACTTGGATCAAGTCTATTTTCATTCAGTCACTGAAAGTCATAAGAAATAACTGAAAAACTAAGATAAATTAAGAAGATGAATCTAAGATGTATTTTTTTCCAATTTCCGTAATATGAGTTTACACCATGTGCTCTGATGTGTCTCAGGTGTAGCCAGGGCTCTGTACTCCTACCAGGCTCAGAGCGCAGAGGAGCTTTCCTTCCAAGAGGGGGCGCTAATACACCTGATACGCCGTCCACGTGGAGAGGTGTGTGTTCTACGCTGCCGTTGGACGTTGGAGTGATCACAACCCTGGATTTGTAGAAAACAACGTAGAGCCCATCATGCACCAACAGCAATACTTTTTTTAAGAATGTTTGTTTTTTTGTCCCTACAAACATGACTGCTCTACATGAATGGATAGAGGGTGTGGCTTATTTAGCGATTTACAGTAAAAAACACCTCATAACAATTTAGCTCTTTCAAAGCTACAGAGGAAGGGAGGGAAACCCTAACAGCCACCAGCTTTTACCTCGCTTCAGTCACTCAGGGTGAAGACTGCAAATCTAAGTGAGTCTTTTTACAGGTTGATGATGGTTTTTGGGAGGGAGAGCTGAACGGACACGTCGGCGTCTTCCCATCGCTGATGGTAGAGCTTGTTCACAATGAAGAGGAGGATGAGGAAGAAAAAGGGGAGATGGAGGTGAGACTACATCCTGGTAATCAGAATCTTCTGAAATTCAAAAATCAGTTTTTCTGATGTTTATTTTCCTCTCCAGCCTCTTCCAACCCCAACCATGCCCCCTTTCTCCCCTCCCATCCCCACACCCTCAGCTCCTAGCTGTAATTCAGAACTGAGCGCTGCTTCTCCGAGCAGTATGGAGGACAAACAGCAGGCTGCTCTAATGGAGGGATCAAAGCTGGCAGGCAACAGACCGGGTAGAGTCTATTTCTCTGTTTTCTATCTAAAATGTGTCATTTGAGGTGTTTCACTCTGTGTCTATTGCACCGCCAGAGGCCGGAACCAGCAGCCACAGCTCTCCTGAGCACTCCAGCACTCCACTGAGACCAGTAGGTGCAACACCCACACGTATCTTATAGAAAATAAAAGCCTACCTCAGAGGAGGTATGGAAGCACAAGCCCAGACAGGGCATTTTAACAGGCAGGAAGAGACAAAGAAAAGGCAAAAGTTTGGAGGTGAGAGCAGGGACTTTAATTATAGGGATTATAATAATAAGCATGGAGATGAAGAAAGATAAGATAGAAGTTCATGTACAGCAGAGAGAGGTGGCAAAGAAAAGGCTTAAAGTGAACTGTATATACGACTGGAATAAAAGTAGGGCTGGGTATCGTCACTGATTTCTAGAATCGATTCGATTTGAATCGGGGAAATTTTGCCTCAGACAGTCAGAAATATTATAATTCTGATCATGCATCAGTACATTTTCATATTTTTATATCTATAAAAAGGAAGCTGACACTTGCCAGACTTTATCAGAGCTGTGAGCATCACAGCAGAGGCCTTTGTGTCAAAGTAGCTGAAGATAAAACACAGAAAAACATGAAGGTGATTTTCCTGTTCTGGGATTTTATAAAAATATTCTGCAGTACATCAAAAACGAAAGAAAACCATTAATCAACATATGAACATTACCTGATGCTGCTGAAGTGAAGCAGAGCAAAGTTACAGAGGTTTGATTAGAGACACAGCTGAGTGTTTTGCAATTTTGCACAATTTTAAAAAGTTGAAATTTGTTCAGTATTGAACAGCAGAAATGAGGTTTTCTTTTCAGAAGTAAGTAAAAGTAAAAACAAGCAAGCGAATAATGCAGAAAACAGATGAGAGAGAGAGAGAGCCGTGCATGAAGTGAGATTTTATCCTGGTGGAAGCAAAACAGCAAAAGTCAGAGTGAATCCATGACGATGTTTATGTGAAGCGTAGTTTGGATCTTGTTTTGCTGCTGGTTCGGTCAATATTGTTTGGAGAGAGATAAAACTAACAGCTTTAGAATCGGCGCATAAAGGAGGAGTTCATGAATGTAGGAGATGAGAGCATGGGTGGTTAGTAAAGGAAGTGTAGAGGATTAGGAAAGGATGCCTGAGGAATGGAGAAGTGGTGTTCTGGTACTGATTTCAACAAGGATGATGTGCAGGTAGCTGTTGAAGGTACAGAGGTGGCGATCAGTGAGCAGCAGTAGGGCTTCATGCAGAGAAACAGCACCGTAGATGTGATGCTTGTGATGAGAGGGACAGATCAGGTTGATAATTTTGGAGACAAAGTTAGTGAGGAAAGGCTGAGATGGTTTGGACACATGCAGAGAGGATTCATAGATGTAGCAACGGAGGACACACAGAGGGCTGGTGTGACAGAAGAGGATGCTCAGTACAGGGTGACACGGAGACAGAGCTGGGACTAGCTGACGGAAGATTTGAATATCTTTGAGCTCACACAAATCAGTGCTTATTAAAACCCACATTTATTTTCTCTCTGTATTGTTTCAGTGTCGAGCACCTCCTCCACCTCCAACACAGAAGACTTCATCTCAGGCTGTCTTGTTACAGCCAAAACATTGCTGATTTGTGCCATTTATGTATCGTCAGGTGGTTTTCTTGGTCATGTGAGGCGTCACACAAGTACAGTAGTTGCAATCTGTGTGTGTATCACCGCTCTGTTCATCGTCGCTTTTGCAGGAACAACAGGTTATCAAGAAAACATGGCAGCTTAGATCCAGAGCATTGTTTTTTAGTACTTGACCTTTTAAAGACTGCCAAAGCACTGTTACAAGGAATATCAAAATGCCAATTTTATTAATACAACTTGTAAAAATAAGAAATTGCACATGCAATACGACTTTGAACCACAAGATAGTCCAGCGAGTCTGTCCTGAATCCAAAATGAGACATTCCTATATGAGTATTACTAAAGCTACAGCTAGATCAACAGTCAGGATTACAATATGTCCCCACTTGTTTGGGCAGCTAGAAGAGCAAAGAAGCATTACAAAGTCATTTATATGTAAAGAATGTAATACTTGACATGAAACTTTTACAAAAAGTATCTTTTTAAAGCGGCATTGTAAAAACAACCTTAATTGATTGCAGTCGTGTGAAAAAGAAAAATTTCGCAGCACTCCATGCACTTCTGTGAAAGCTTATATAGCACTACTTTTTTAATAGGAATTAACAAGTTACATGGCAGCCAACTGTTGATAATCAGATGCACTTGATTAACATAAAGAAGAGGTTTTGGCAGTTTGCTGGTCGGGAGCATGGAGGTGTGCAAACTCACTCCAAGTTCAGACTTTGCAATTGTCAGAGAATTGCAAAACACCCGAGCGCTACATCTTACACTCTTCAGACCCCAGTAAGTATGTTAAATATTAAAGTCAAATGTGCACAAACCCCAACTAATCGAAGCAACACTGTAAAGAAGAGCGGGCTAAAACTCCTGCACAATGTGTGATTCATAAAGAAATACAGAAAGTTGTTGTTGCTAAAGGTGGCTCTGCAGCTATGCAACCCTTCCAAAATGCAACCCATCCTTCCCACATGACTACACAATCGCGTGTTAAACTTGGACCTCTTAAGTTTTAGTGTAGCAATCACTAACAAACACAGTTCAGATGTAACATTAGGTATTTGTTTTATTTTCATGAAGTCTAACATTAGCTAGCATACATGCTATTCTAAACGGCAACAGTTAAGCTAGTTAGCATGTCGAAGGCTAACATATGATCTACTTGTTTACCCTTATATTATGATATTATAATAACAAGGCTAGTGTCATAATTAAACAATTTGCTTTTGGATTTTTGAAATATCCTCTTCTATATAATTGTTTTTGTACTGTAAGTCATTGTTGTGGAATAAATTAAGTTATTAAATTTGGAGTTTGTTTGGTTATTTATGTAAGTCATTACCACCTGAATCACTTGGCTCTTGTGGCATTATCTAATAAGGAAAAAAGACACACTCAGAGCTTTCAGAAGCACAGACCAGAGTTTTGTTTTGTTTTTTATTGCATCAGAATATATTATAATCCATCTGCTTATTTACATTTTCTTTAGTGTTTGTATAATATTTTACAAATATTCCAAGCTCATCACAAGAAACATCTCTCAAACACTCACACTCCAGGATTTGATCAAGCCAATTATAGTAGTTATTTTTGTTTGCTTGCTTATTTATTTCAGGTTTTGCAGCTTTCAGTGGCGCTTCAGTAGCAGCACGAGTTCTTATCTCAATGAACCACACAAATTCCAAGAACTGGTTTTATCTTGTCAGCCTGAAGCAGAAGAAAAAAATGCAACTAAAGTGAAAACCAGATGACGAGTCACGTGACTTTACATACTTTTTCTACTAACAAATATCACGTTTGTTTGTCAGTATAGCATCAGTTCCTCACACGCGGACAGTACAGGTGATATGTGAAGTAAAACCAGAATAAAGGCAGGTCTATAACTTCGATCAGTCAATACATAATCTGACCTCTGCATAAAAACACAGCACTGTCCATGAGGTCAACTTTTATATTTAAAGAAAAGAAATCTGTGAAATTCATTGCAATTGAAGCTCGGAATGAGATATCTTAGCAACAAATGGTTCTGAATAACTCGATGCGATGCTGCAATCCAGTAAACTTGACTCATGATTTAAGTTGAATTCATTAACCTGTAGAAAACAGACAGACTGATCTAATCATGGTTAACCAGGAACATAGTATCAGTGTTTAAATCATCGGCTTCATTTTGACCGAATACAATTATGTGAATGAAAATCCAGCTTTACATGGAATCATATTGTTATCATCACCACAAAAAGAATAGGTCTTAAATCATGGGCTCCATATTTTTTTATAATCCAGTCACTATACTGTATTTGAGCTTTATTTTTAATTGTACTTAGTCTAACTGGAAATTTTGATATGTTAGAGGTAATTAAGAATGTCAAGTTTTCACTTCAACTGTAAAAATAAAAAATAAAATAGAACATTAATGAATCATCTGCACTGAACTATACTTTTTATTAATCTCTGTCTCTCTTCCACAGCATGTCTTTATCCTGTCTTCCTTCTCTCACCCCAACCAATCACAGCAGATGGCCCCACCCCTCCCTGAGCCTGGTTCTGCTGGAGGTTTCTTCCTGTTAAAAGGGAGTTTTTCCTTCCCACTGTCACCAAACTGCTTGCTCATAGGAGGTCATATGATTGTTGGGCTTTTCTCTGTATCTACTGTACAATATAAAGCGCCTTGAGGCAACTGTTGATGTGATTTGGCGCTGTATAAATAAAATTGAATTGAAGAGAAAATAAGCTACAGACCTGCTCTGTTAAGGCAAATCATAGGCAGTTCATATAGTTATTTTTATGTTTTCAAAGAGTATATAATATATATGCATGTAATGCCGAGTTAACTGTTATGGGTGTTTAATTATAGTGCATAAGTGAAAAAAAAACTTGTGTCTTTCATATACACATATCCAGCTGTGTAAAACAAACAGCCCTGTGAACGTATCATGTTGAAAAGTACAGACATGTTAATGCTGCTAGAAAAGTTTGCTGGAGAATAATGGAAATACACGCTAACGCATGAAGATGCTATATGTTCATTCATTTATAGCCATGCATAACACTGCACAAGGAGGCAAGCCACTCAGAGAATGGAATGAAAAGCGAACGCATGGGAAAAAATGAAAACTGGGACACTAGACCAGGGACTTCTGGGTTTGTTTCTCACAAGGACAGGAAATAATGCTGAACTCTGTCTCTTAAACTTTCTGTTTTAACACAGCTGTGAGTCCCAGGGCTCGAAGCACACAAGAAAGTATAAAGCTGAATAAATACAGATTAGCCCCATTTTAAGGCTACATCATTGAGAGCTAAGTGAGATCAAATTTATCTATAGCTTATATTGTAGCTTGCTAAACAAGCATATAACTTTGTGCTCCATTCTCTTGTTCAAAGATGGCCAAAACAATATTGTGGTTTCTGTCAGTAGTACAGAAAGTTGTATATTAACATTTCACATCCTGTTGTTCTCCCTGCTTTATGAGAGTGTTTTAGGCTTTTCTTCATGAAGTGAGGGAGGTTCTATACATTCAAAGATCAATTATATGATAATGTAGTCTGATAGCTATAGCAGCTTCAAACAAATTAAAACTTGTGTGGTTATCAGTGCTCAGCCTCATCAGTTATTTTAGTGACTAAATGAGTAAAGTGTCGTTACACAAAAATGGAACTAAATTTCTAAACAACTAAAAGCAGACAATAAGTCTTCTTCTGGCCTCTGGAATATATAAGTAGCTAAGTATGCTTCTGTAGTTGAAGCATATAATGACCTTGTTACTATTAATATTCATTAAATTAGACAATATATAGACATAAAAGTAAAGTTATAAATAAATGAATGAATAATATCACCCTGGTTTTACTCTGACACGTGGCCTTTCTTCATATAACCATGTTCAAGTTTCACAGCTACGATCAACTGTACAATCAAATATTGCAAACAGAGTGCATGCATCAATAGAGATCCAGTCTATTCACTTTTATTTTATATCATGTAAAATGTTACAAGTTGCAGTTTAGCATTCCCAATATTTTGAAAATGTACACCTTTACATTATTTTTATTTTTAAGTTTACTTGGAAGTTGCCTGCAGGTTGACAGCTTCTTGGGAAGAAAGTGCAGCTTAGTCGTCCAAACGACCAGCAGACAGTTTGCTGCTCTGCTTTCCAATATTGTTTTTGCATCAGCTTAATGTTGAAAATAACATGTTTGATTTATGCATTTATTTACTTATGTATTCATATTTAAACGACAGAAAACTGAGCCATGGTGTGGGGTTAAAGAGGTTTGTATTTGCCAATGAAAGTGTCTAGCACCATCATAAAAGGCAAAGGTTCTTGAACAAAGTAACAGTGTGCAAGTCCTTATCGGGGCACTACTACTGACAGGGCACATACAGAAGAGTGTATATCATAAATGTTCTGCTGTCAAGGTAAAGTTCTTTGTTGTGCTGTCACCTACTCTCCTATGAATGACAGTTAGCAGTAATTTAGCACAAATATTAATTTGGGGGAAAGAAAATGGAATAATAGGACTGTTTGAACCAGCTTGCAACATTTGCACCTTTATATAGCATAGCATCAAACACAATTACAACTTAATGGAGAGCCAGCACATTAATAAATCTCCAGCTGCCCATGGAGTCATTATGGCTCCACTTTGCTTCACAATCTAATGGATGTGTTGTAAAGAATTACTGTTTCAACCATCAGCTAGACCATCTTACATCTCAACAGCCCGCTGATCCACAGGTCATACTACAGCCATTAGTAAAAGGATATCACTTTATGTAAAAGTGATGGGCTCTGCTATCACCTCAGCTATAGCTAGCTTAGTGCTCATGTCCATGCACTAAATGTGAAAGAAATAACCTTCAAGTACATATCTTCTGCAGTTCAGCCAATAAACACACTTTTTTAATTCAAAGACGAAGCAAACCTAAGTTTCTGTAACACCGGGTGTTCAACATAAAATTACACCTGCAATACACAGGAACCATTCATTCAGGATCTAGTGTGGTCACTAGTGTTTTTAGGCCCATCATGATTAGATTTGCCAGCCATCGTATGAATATGCTCATCTTTGACTCGAGTTATTTAACAAACAACCATTTTGTGTTCATTTCTGTGTGGTATGAAATCTTGAAAGACAGTGAACACCATCTGTTCATGTTGAATATAAAAGCAAACTTAAAAATCACACAATTCAACACTCCTCAGGAGTTTCGTTAGCATGCTAAAGTCTGCTAATTACCCCTGAAGTCAAAGTACAGCTGAGGCTAATAGGAACATGATTTCTTTTAGCAGCTGTGGAATTAAAACCTACGGAGCCCCACAAGGGACAAAAAAATGACAATGAACTTTTGTGAGATCCAGAGTTACTTTTGCGAGATCTCGCAAAATAGGCCGCATCCTTCGCAGGTCGCATTTGAAGGCCGAGTCGGTGTATCCTTCGTGGTCCAAACTATCCCAGAATTCATAGCGCACCCCAGCCACTTCCAGTTTCCAACAATGGTGGCAGCTACTTAGTTTTAATATTACTCTTTCTGGGTCTCAAAATAAACTAAACTAAGATATTTTGAGGCAAGAATGTAGCTGTGTAAACTTCAAACATCTGCTCGGTTTATCAAGACATCACATATTTGCAAAAGCACTCCGACGTTTTCGAAGACATCTGTTACCCACCGGCTTGAACCTGACCGCTAGGTCGAGGCTTACTAGAGCCGGGGGGAGGACCATACTCCCGGCACACTGTGCCTCGACCTCACGGTCAGCTTCGAGCTGGCGACCTCTGAAGGATGCGGCCTATTTCGCGAGATCTCGCAAAAGTTCATCTCCATTTTTTTTCTCCAATGTCCCTTGTGGGGCTCTGTAATAAACCAGCATGTGGGAAAGAATAATAATTTTGACGTGATCGTGGAGCTAGACAAAAAGTTATTGAGATGCATCTCGAGAAAAACTTGATGAAATGTCAAAAAATGTCAATGCAATCATTCTAAAAGATACCGAAATTTCATTCAAGATCACCAGAGGTATTGAGATTCATTCAGAATGAATGTCTGTAAAAAATTGACTCAATGACTGATCCATCCAATTTATATCTAAACAACTTTGTTGAAAAACACTTTGAGAGTTTTGAGGTAAAACTGGATGTTCTATGTCATCTTTTGTGAGATAAACAAAAGAACAAGGATCACTAAACATCAGTTTCATCGGGAAATTTGAAGTAATGTCAGTGGTTGATAAGGTAACATCACCTATAGTTGTGTTATTTTCTTGTAATCCTGTTTCAGCCACTTTAATTTCTCTTTACATTTCTTCACTATGAGGTGAAAAACTAAATTGCATCTTTGCTGTCAGTTCTCTTCTTTCTGATTTGGTCCATTTTTAGGGCTCATGTTAAAACTGTTGTTTGTATGGTAATATTTTGCCAGATCTACATTCATGTGATTGACCAAACTATATCTGGACAAATCACTGTATGTTTGCTTCACTTATGTCCTACTCTTACACACAGCCCAAAAACAGATCTAATAACTTGAATTTTTAGCTACGCAGTAAAAAGTTCCTCCATCGGTTCCCAGAACTTTGACAAAGCTCCGGCTGTGAGAAAGTGTGTAGAGCTTAGAGGATTCCCATCATTTGGGGATATTTGGTACTGAAGTGCTTAGTATGGACCAAAGTGTGAACTGAAGAGTGGTTATCCATTATATAAAGACAATTTGAAATTTGTGTGGATGGCTTTTCAATCAAGCATCCAGTCCAGTCCCCCTACAGTGTAACCAGTTAATAATTAAAAATATGCTCATGGTTATTTTATAAGAATGCCTTATTCTACTCAGTGGTGGCAACAGTCACTTTCTTTAGATCAGCACTGGACACTTAACTTTTCACCACTTTGTGACTTCAGCTGTCAGTCCTTTTCCATCTTCAGCTCCACTTCTTCCTCCATTAACTGTGCTCCTTCCACCTGCATCACCTTGCAGTCTCTAATATCTTCCATTTCCATCATGTCCTCCTTCTCTTGACTCAAAGACGGGATAACCTCTACACCAGAAGTTTTTCCGCTCTGGCTCTCAGGTTGTGTAGCACCTGGTACAAAATCTTCTCCTTCAGCTGATCTGATAACCCTCTTGTCTGTTTCAGCTCCAAGTTCATAATCGTCTTCTTTCTGGTCGTTAGTGGTTGACTTCTCTTCTTCCACCATTGTGACAACAGAGAACTCCCTCTGGCTGTCAGGACTGGCTTTAACAATGGTCACACTACTTATTCTGCCACCTTGAGGTGAGGAGGGAGACAGGCTAGAAGGTGACAAAGGTAAACTGCTTGATCTGTCTTTAAAAAGTTGTTCAGGTGAAGATGAAAGGGCAGAGCTTTTAGACTCCCCTGCTGCAACTGGTGACAGTTTATTTTTTTTTAGAATTCCAGGTCTCTTAAATTCTAATTTTTCTTCAGCTTTGGGCATTGTGGTGCCTTCAAGCTCTCTCTCCGGAGCCCGGGCTTGTGATGGACTATAAGTTTGTCTAAAGGATGAATAGGAAACAGGTGATTGGCTAGACATTTCTTGGTGAAGTGGGAGTTTTGGGCTTGGTGTGAGGACACGAGGAAGTTCTCCTTTTACAGCTTCTGGTGGCATATTTTTTGAGCCAACTTTGGGACTTGCTGCCCCTGCTAGGGGGGATGTAGGAGTTTTTAATGAAGAAACTGAAGATGGCGTCTTGATTGGGAAGGAAGATGAAGGGGATGAATCTAGGGTTAAACCTGGTTCCATATCTGAACCAGAGCTTAGGTCTTGAATAAGCTGAGAACCTGTCCTGGAACAGGCGTCAAGCTGACCAGTATGAGTGACAGAAGTGAAACCTGGAATTGATGTGGGCATAGGTACAATGGGTGTAGATGTCTGCAGTGGACCAAACTCATATGCCTCTTCAGGTTTTATCCACTGACCCTCAACATTTACTCCCTTCTCAGATGGAATAGGAAGAGAACTTGGGGCAGAAACAACTGTACTCCCAGATGAAGACTGGATCTTTTTACAAGGTTCAGGATTGAGCAGAGTTTTAATCTGGGAAGAAGGAGAATTAAGAGAACTTGATGTTTTGTTCTCCTGTTGTAGCTCAGTCTCAAGTATGGAATCAGATTTAGTGCCATGCTGAAGATCAACTTTAATGTTCTTAACAGGCACGGGCTCTTCCAGCACTACAGGTTGCTGCTGAACAGCAAATTTAACCCCTCCAATATCTTTGCCCGTCTCCTCCCCTACCTTCATACCTACAGGGTCACTGCCCCGCCTTAGCCCAAATATAGTCACGCTCTTTTTTCTTCTTCCCACATTTGCAGATACTCCACTGGCACTTTCTGAAGGTCGGCGGACTTCCTTAAACATGCTTCTCAGGTTGTATCCGCCATCTTTCCTATCATCGCTGTCTTGGGATTGGTCCAGCTGGTCCCCTGAAATGGCCAATGGACTTGGCCCACCATGAGACTTTTTATCAGTGTGTGTCACTCGGAACCTGAAAGGATTTCAATAAATTAATTATAAATCCTCTTATTTGTCACTACTTTATCTCTGTGTCTGTCCAGTTCTTCATTATTACCTGCCAACAGAGAAGACAGTCTGTTCCCCAGGTCGTTGCTTGGCACGTAGGGTTCTGCTTTGTCTGCGGCCTTTTTTAGATTTAATCTGGGCACAGAGGTGGCAGGAGTTGTGGTCGGTGCCTGAGTGAACTGTGTGGAGATGGGGAGGAATACCACCAATGGACTCCTTACGCAACCTGGCCATTAACATGAGCAAAGTTTTGAAATTAGATTAAATACCTTTCTACCTTAAATAGATCAGAATGTTTTATCCAGCTCAATCCCCTCAGTGCCTTGATTTTACAAGAAACCTGAAGCTACCTTACAGTCTCTGGCTCTAAGATGTTAATGTCCAAATCAACCCCATATTTTGGAAAATGGGGAAAAAAGTGAAGTCCTAGAACATTTAGATCACACTTAGGCTACGTCCACACGTACCCGGGTATTTTTGAAAACGAAAACGGAAAATCTCCGTTTGCAAAAATACCCGTGTACGTGTGGACGTAGCCTTAGATTATTAGAGTCTCAGTGACGTTCACATAGGCAGATTCTTGAAGAATGCCCAGATCATCCTTATGACTGGGTCATAAAATGTGATAAAATGTGTAATTCTTTAACGGTTAATGCAATAATTGTTAGAGGTCATATAAAAAAGTAAAGATTACCATGTAGTGTAACATAGCTTTAGCTGAATAAGCATACCTGGGGTCATGACGTACGCAGACTTTATGGTTTCCCAACATCTCATTGAAGGCTTCCATATTTGCTAGAGGACACAAATAAAAGAAGTAAATAGTAAATTAACAGGAATACAACTTCTACTGTTAGGTCCTGGGTCCGTGATCCAGTTTTATGTATCTGGACATTTTTGTTCCGGTTTATTTAATGCTCTAAAATGTAGTTTATGTTCCTGGCTTTGGTTCTTATTGTTGCGTTTCTGCCTTGTGTAGTATTTGCATCTGTTTGTCTTGTAGTTTTAAGGTTTATGTTTCTATGCATGTTACATGTCACCCTTGTCATTTTACTCCCAGTCCTAGTGTCACATTCACGTGTTTCTGCGTCTTGGTGTTAGGTCCAGTTCCTGTTCCTGTCTCGTCAACCTGATTAGTGTCAGCTCTGTTCCCACCTGAAGCCTGTTCCCTCATTACCCATCCCATGACATTATGAAGGAACTGCCCACTCCCACCCATGAAATAGCCTTTAAGTCAATAGTCCAGTTACTTTTGGTCCCTTTAAAAAGAGCGAGGCACACGTCGAGGAGCTGAAACTCCTAAACCGGGGGTGCATCCCTACTCCAACACAGCTGAATCATATGGTTGGATTACCTCTTCAGCATGCCATCAAGTCTGACAAAGGCCTGATAACAAGCCAATCAAACGAGCCATTTGATTCAGGTGTGTTGGAACAAGGATGCATCTAAAAGCTGCAGGACAGTAGCTCTCGAGGACTGAAGTTGGACACCCCTGTCCTAAACCCTTCATCCAATTTGAATGTGGATACCCTTAAATGAAAGTTGAGAGTCTACATCAGGGGTCTTGAGGGCCGGTGTCCTGCAGCTTTTAGCTCTCACCCTGGGTCAGCACACCTGTATCAAATGAATAGTTCATTACCAGGCCTCTGGAGAACTTCAGACCCCTGGTCTACACATCATTTCCATGACCATTATATAACTATAATTGGAATATGTTATAGGTTTAGAATTTCCAAATTCCAACAAGAAATTAAAAAAATATTGAGAAAATATTGGTGGGTTCTGTCACCTTCATTTTGTATGATACATTTAAGGATCTGCTCCACCGTGTCCTGGTTCTCTTCATCCTCATCTGAAACACAGTAAAACAAACACATTCATCTTCTAGCTGATAAATTCCTTTTATTTTGTTCTTAAAACATAAGAGAGTGAAAGTCAAGATATGGGCCTGAATGCAGGACCTGGCAGAAGGTGGCAAGCAGACCAGCCAACCATCTCTGGAGCTCCACTATTCAGGTTTACTCTGCTGGCATTTGTCTGTACCAGGACAGCCACAAGGTAATGGGGCTATTTACTCAAAGCTGGGGATCTGGTGTGTGCCTATGAGAGCATGTCCACACACCAGTGGGCGTGGGTGCGGAACAAGTGGTGGTGGTCAGATTTCTAAAGTGTGCCGTAGTTCAGTCTGGAAGGTGCTCAGCTGATGTGTGTCATCAAAAGAAGACACTTCAGTGATTCTTAATGGCAGAAAGGCCATGTACTGTCAGGGAGAGACTCACCTACTCACTTCTGCTTTTCACAGTGCTGCAAGCAGCAATGCTAGCCGGCACTGTAAGCTAGAGGCACGTGATTCACATCACTTCAGTTTTATTTGCACACCGCTTATTGCAGTATAACGCAGGGAGTGTTCAAGGTCAGCTGATCCAGACCCAAAACGGAAAGCTTTAAGACTAATCTTAACATTTTTGTCAGAAGAGGGACCTGAAAGTTGAAGGCTCTGCCTCCCATCCTACTTTTTACCACAAGTAAAGTGCGCTCTAACGAGGTACTATGCTACACTGAGGTCTTTAAGATAACATGGAATTCATCCCAGAGGAAATGAAGGGAAGCCAGTAAAACTGCTCTCTTTCTAGTCCCTGTCTGCTCCCACTGCAGCATTTGGATCAACTGAAGGATTTTCTGGGAGTTTTTAGGTAATAATAATTATGATGAATTACAGTAGTCAAACTACAAGTAACAAATGCAAGTGGTAAATGAACTGGTTGTTATACAGCGCTTTTCTATGCTTAACTGCTTTCTATCTAACATTCACACACATACTTCGATGGATCCATCGACGAGCAACTTGTGTTCAGTATCTTGCCCAAGGATACTTGGCACACAGACTCGAGCAGCCAGGGATCAAACCGCCAACTTTCCGATTAGCGGATGGTCTGCTCTACTATCTGTTAAGCTACACGACTGGCATCTCAGCTTCACGCTAAGACCGAATGTTTCTCATTTCAAATTTACTGTCACGGGTCTGTGACTCAGTGTTTTGCGTTTGTTGATTAATTTATATTCTTTGATTATTGTTATTCAGGGTTTTGGATATTCCTTAAGTTGGCCTGTGTATAATCTCAGTCTCTGGGTTTTTCTCTCTGCCTGTTTCATGTTTCCTGTTTTATTTTGGGTCGAGTACAATAACCTCAGTTTTATCTGAATTAAGAAGCAGGAAATTAGAGGTCATCCAGGTCTTTGTCTCTTTGGTGTGTGTTATCTGAAGCTGGGTATCATCTGCATAGCAGTGAAAATGTCTGCTATGGTTTCTAATAGCAATGGGAACTATTTAGAATTCAACTTCTTTTTAATTATGTAGCGCAAACTCAAAACAACAGTTGCATCAGTGCGCTTCATATTGCACGGTAAAGACCCTACAACAATACAAAGAAAGAGAAAACCCAACAACCCAAACAGTGGGAAAGAAAAACACCCGTTTAACAGGAAGAAACTTCCAGCAGAACCAGGCTCAGGGAGGGGCATCTATCTGCCACGACTGGTTGGGGTGGAGAGGAAGAAGAGACAAGAGATTAATGATAACAAATGACTACATGCAGAGAGGTGTATAAACACATTGTGGGTGGAAAAGGTGAATGAAAATCAAAATTTCCACAGAACCCTGTGGAAATTTATAATTCCAGCCTTATTGTGTTATGAAGACTCCCCGATTCCGTGAACCAATTGGAGTCTATTAGATAGTTATGTAATAGACTAGCTACTAACCAAACCACTGCAGTGCCTTAATATGTGCAGCACATACTATAATATCTGTAATAAAATATTGTGCTGGGGTCTAGCGCAGAGATGAGTCCCCCGCAGAGATCATAAGATCATCTGTAACCTTCACTAAAGCCGTTCCTGTGCTGTGAATTTGAAACCTGACTGAAAGTCTTCAAATGAACCTCTGCAGATGATCTGTTAGCTGGTTTACAACTACTCTTTCAAGAATCTTCTAGATAAAAGGAAGGTTGGAGATATGCCTACATTTAGCGAAGACAGCTGCGTCAAGCGATGGCTGTTTAAGTAACAGTTTAACTACTGCCAGCCTAAAGTCCTGTGGTACGTGTCGGTATTTGGTTCATTTATTAAGGAAAAGATTTTTGGAGGTTAACTCAGAACAACTGGAGCAAAAAATGTAAATAAATATCAATAGTATTGAAAGCAGCTGCAGGTAGTGATACATCTGCGAGATGGTTATGAATGATCTTTTCTTTAACAATTAAAACATTCATGAAGGGAAAGCTTTGCTCAACAGAGCTCTGACTTTCAGCCTGGCTACAATCACTGATTACCAGTAAGATGTTCTAGTTTTACAAAGTATTTCTCCAGGCTAAATGATGATCTTTGAAATTAGCGAGACGCTATTTCCTCTCCAGCTTACGAGTCATCTGCTTTAACGTGCACATCTGTGACATGACAAGCACACGAGCACAGCCACTACGATAGATGTGTTAGCAAGCTAACAATAGCCCACTGTTTGTCATTGTTGTGGTTAAATAAATGAATGCAGCTTTAATCCTCTATTTATGTTACTAACAGACACTGTCACAAACAACAAAATGTTTCTGTTCGCTCTGTATTATTGTAGAGTCTTTATCTTACAATATAAAGCACCTTAATGCAACTGTTGCTGTGATTTCTTGCTATACAAATAAAATTGGATCATATACATTACTCATAGTACTCTAATAGTAATCTATTACAAATATATATGTAATTGTCACATGCACAATAATGCCAGTATGGCTAACTTAAACCTTATTTTACTTTCTGTCTTCCTTGATTAGCCTTTTCTCTCCAACCCACCATCTGCATTTTCTCCTAGCTTCTCCTCCTCCTCCTCATCCCCCACGTCTGTTCGACAGTGATAGCCCTTCTTCTTCAAGAGGTGGCAGATTAGGAAGCCCAGCAGTCCCGTAAGAAAGAAAAGGAAGACCACCAGAAACATTATGTAGGGTGGAGGCGTCCCTGCCCCCATGGCTTCTAATTCAGTCATAATGTGGCTTCAACCTGAAACAAAACAGAATCCATGTCATCCTTGAACTCCACTGTTGGGACAGTAATGATCTAAGCAGGAACATTTTTTCAGAGGCTGCAACATTAACATCAATATTAGGTTAAGAGGATAGAGAGACTCCTCTAGAGGAAGTGGACGTGAAACAGAGCAGGAAGAAATGTGTGTCATACTACGTGCATGCCTCATCTGTATTAGTTAATGCAAATGCCACACACACATCTACTGTTGTCTTATTATAGGCAGTTAGGCTGTGAAGGGTTGTTTTCTAACCTTTAGCATGACTACGCTTTAACAGGGTGTATGAGTTGTGAAAGTTACATACGTGTTTTCTATCATAAACTAATTATTATTTAGTTGAAAGTTTTGTCATGGTCCTCCTGTGCGTCTCCACCATCTCTCTTTGTCTCTGCGTCTGATATTGTGCTTGTTGCTCTGTGTGTGGGTGTTTTTACCAGCCTCACAGAGGCGGGATCCTCCTGGAAGCTCCGCCCTCTGCACCTGAATCAATCAAGCACCTGTGGCTCAGCTGGCACTCAGCTGTTTGCTACTTAAGCTGGGACCTGACCTTCAGTCTTTGCCTGAGTGTTGTCTAACTGTAGTCGTCTGCACTGTGTCTCTCTGCAAGGCTCTGTTTCAGTTTACTGGCTAAAGAGTTTAATGCGTCTCTTCCTGTGGCAGGACGGCCCAGTGGAGTTTGGAGAAAGTGTTTGTTGCTTGGCGGATTCTCGAGAGACTCAGAGGATCGGAAACTCGGATTCACCGACCTTCCTTCCAGGGAATTTTGTACAAATAGGACGTTTGAACTGAGAACTTCAAAAAGACTTTGTATAGAGTACTGTCTGCACCAACACTGTAAATAATCTCAGTCCTGCAGACAAACCGTGACAAATGTACCTTTATTTAAAACACCTGTTTGTCTAATTCAGAATAGTCTCAAGAATTATATATGTATCTTACATTAAACCTAATAATTATTCTATTAACACCAGTAATTGTAACACTCATATAATCTTTTTAGTGGTATTTTGGATTATATTACAGATTGCGTGAAGTTTTTTTAAACATACCAACAGAAAGCCATGGAGGCAGACATGATTAACAAAAAGATCCAAAGATGTATTTTGGATTGCATTAACCCCACAAACACAAAATCCAACTAAGCCCACAAAGGGAATCCAAAATCTCCTGGAAATAGGAGTAAGAACAGGAATCATGAGGGAAAGCAAGCAGGCTGATGACACAACAAATCCCACACACGTGTTCATGTAGTTCCTGAAAAAATTCCAAATCATTGACATTTTCTTATGGTTAAAAAAAAGCTTATGTGTAGTAGATCTTAGACAAACACAGATCTGGAAAAAGGTGTCACCTGCAAACGTCTCAACCACTCAATCTTTTTCCTGCTCATTGTTTACCATACTCGTCTTATTCTTCATTTACTTTGCTTTGGTTATTGTAAAGTCTCTTAGGCTCTGCCCAGGCAACAGTTTCACCTACAAATACACATTATAGGTTCAGAACTCAGCTTTTTGTCTGTTAAGCAACAAATATTCCTGTAACAAATATTTCTTACCAGGTTCACTGCCTGCGTGGACACATCGGAACTTGTGAAAGTCTGCGATGTTACTAAAAAACAAGCTACTAAAAGAAACCAATAACAACAAAGCAAAAACGCTGTTCAGATTTAGCCGATAAACATTGTTTCCAATGAGTGTGGTGGATAAGAAACTATCATACAGCGTGTGCCCCTCCAGTCTGGCTTCCCTTTAGCCCCACCTTTTCTGTCTATCTCCAGAGAAGAGATGGGGGCGCAGGGCAACCACGTCCTTTTTATTCACAAAAAGAAATGTTACAAAATCTTTTACAAGTAAAGCTTTATGCCTGTAGTACAACTTGTGCTTTAATGTAGTGATACTACAAACTGTATCATAGAGAAAGGTTAGAGTCATGTATTTGTAGTATTACTGTGTATATGTACATTTTACATAACGTGATTATGAATAACATACTTGCATACATGTACTGTATGGTGTAACATATGACTGCTTATCAGTTTGGCCCTCCAGCTGGCTTATCAGCATCCAGTTACGCCCTTGCATGCATGCACGCGCACACACACACACACACACACACACACATGCACACACACACACATGCACACACACACACACATGCACACACACACACACACATACTGTATTAGCACTTGTTCCCTTTGAAAGTGTTTTTAAGCAGTGATAACAAATATCATTAGGATCATATTCAAAATAGAAAATCTTTGTGAATTGAATAGTTATGTGGCAATTATTCAAAATGTAAAGTTCACAGAGGAGGCAAAAATACACATCTTTACTTGAGTAGAAGTACAGATACCTGTGTTAAAAAATACTATGGTAAAAATTTTTTAAAAAGTACTGATTCAACTTTTTTACTCAAGTAAAAGTGAGAAAGTACTGTCTCTGAATGTACTCAAAGTAAAAAGCAGCTCTTTGAAGGATATTTCTACCAGCTACTTTTGTGGAAATCTCCTGGAACCTTGTGATATATTAATATAATAAACAAAATAATATTAATATATAACTTTATTTGTGTAGCTCAGTTCAAAAACACAGATATACAAAGTGCTTGACAGTTTAAATAAAAGCCACATGTTCCAACACAGAGACATGTGAACAGACAGGGTTACACATTCACTTTAACATTGGGTGGGATCGCCAGTAACAATTAGAAGACCTGATCAGAGACGTCACTGCAGTGATAAGGTTTCAGGAGTTCTGATATATAAGCAGGGTCCTGTTTATGAAGAGCTTCATATGGTAAAAGAGGGGGATTGTAAAGCTGATTCTATGCAGGACTCAGAGATGTGAAAAGCCAGCTATGATAATCATGGCAAAGGAAAGTGAAGGTGTTTACTAAAGGTTTCAGATGCCCGAATGACAGGAAAGATTTGCTTTGCAATGTTTCTGAGGTGGAGAAAGCCAGACTGGGTGAGCTTAGAAATCTCAGATTCAAAATTCAGTATTGGTGAAACATGATAACAAGGTTCTTAGCAAATGTTTTGATGTCGCTGGAAAGGGGGGCAATGTACTGACTGACCTCGTTAGAGAAAGCGTCGAACACGAGAACATCAGCTTTACTGACACTGAGATGGAGCAGAGGGAGGGGTTCGCTGAGGTATGAGAAGCTGCTGAGAAAAGTAAAGCTGTGTGTCGTCTACATAGCAAAGGTAAGAGTGTTAAGTGAATAGCCTGAGGGTTATATCCATCTCCCCCTCTCTCTCTGCAGATAAGTCAAGCAGGACTAAAATAAATGTTCATCTTCATCCAAGCAAATAGGTCATTTTTACTGAAGCTGTTTCCGTGGTGTGGCTTTGTCTGCAACCAGATTGGAGTTTACCAAACATACTGTTTACCTCAACTAGCTGAAGGAGCTAATGAGCCAAAATCCGTCAGGAAAATCAGACTCAGACAACAGAACTGAATGAGAGACCTGGGTTGAAAGGGCACCGACCTGAACAATGACCTGATCCTATCGATCTTCCCAGTAAAGTCTTTGCAGTCATTAGAAGCTGTGCGTGGAAGGCCACAAACTGAGGAGTGTGGATTGTGTTTATCACCACTGATCAGACTAAAAAAATGAGATGTTGTTGGTTCTTTAATGAGCTGAGTGTGGTTAGGAACTCCCTCATGTGGAAGTTAGAAAGAGTTATAACTGCAGACACACTTCAGAGGCAGAAGCTTACACAGCACAGTCATTAGATTATTATTAAAAATGGTCAATATGAGACATTTCCATCTGCTTTTTTTATTGATAAGCATCATGATTTTAAAAAAGGACACTTATTTGTACTTGTTGCAGAGACTGGGCCTCCCTTTGGATTCTGCTTTTTAATTCATTACCTGCGCTCTGACTGTTAAATGCCACCAGGATTGCAGCTGAAAGAATATTAACTAAAACTGTCTTAAATATTTAATTATAGTCCTGCAGGATGTTGTCCTACTGATAGAGTTGGACAAAATCTGTTAAGTACTTTTCTCTGACTTTCCTTCCTTGAATACTCATGCAGTGCTTTTAATACTAGACTTTTGTGCAGTACTGTTCATTCATAGTTATAAAAGGTCAGAGGGGAAACCGCATGCTAACTTAGCGAGCTGATAAGCAGCTTTGCTCTTTCTAATTCCCAGATAATTGAAAGATAAAGAATTTAATAAACAAAAAATGCAAAACAAACAACACCGTATTCATTTTGTAACCTTTTGACCTTTTTATTTTTATAAGTTACATTCTTGGCGTGAGCGTTTCGAGTGCATACTACCAGAACTGTCATCAGGGATGATTTGCCTTTGCTGTATTTAACATTTGATTTAATACTGTATTTAACTGAAAGACTTACTCCTCAGTGTTGCACTTCTCTGTCTACAGGCTGTATTCTCAGAGATTTTCTTCCCTCTTCCTCCTACTTTCCAGTCCCAGCCTCTCTTCCTTTCCTTTTTATGGAATTCTGTTTAACGTCTGTTTTTCAGAGTGAATACTCCAGGGGCTAAAGGGAACCCCAAGAGGAGTAATGTCTCATAGTTTGTTTGCTTTTCTAACTGAACTGTTCGTTCATTTGGCTGTTGTTCTCATGTAGAAGAACTACGATGAAGCATTTACACACAAAACTAGAAACGGATTGGAAATACTTGTGCACTCACTCTGAAATCTTGGGGGGAGACATATTTAGCCTCACTTGGTTTTCTGCAGACAGCTAGACCTTCACCTGCTCCCAGTTATATTGTTGCAGCCTTGATTGCCACGGCTTCAGTGCTGACTCACTCGTCACATGGCCTTCGTGGATGACAGACGCCTATTC
Source organism: Copadichromis virginalis (assembly GCF_057382275.1). Classification (NCBI taxonomy): domain Eukaryota; kingdom Metazoa; phylum Chordata; class Actinopteri; order Cichliformes; family Cichlidae; genus Copadichromis; species Copadichromis virginalis. The sequence continues at coordinate 2,951,007 of NC_140619.1, forward strand.
GGTTGTTTTTTCTGAAGTTTCGACAACTTTTTCTCTATGAAATGTTTTGTGAGGAATTTTTCATAATCAGAGTGGAGCATCTGAGCACAGAGGAAATTAGCTGGTAAATTTAGGATTTCACATTATGCTCATTTTGGAGTATAATCGACATCTCAAAGGACTCGAATATCCAACTTGTAAATGCAACACCCAGCATTTCATCTAACTTCACAGTAAAAACACTTTCTGTCATATACAAAAGCAAATGTCATTCCAAAGACATTCAGCGAGCGCCTCCTACCCGACTCCCACTGAATCAGCTGATTTTTTTTAATGATAACTTAAACATATCTGATGCAGCCATGAAAATGATTTGCCCTTTTCTTGTATGAAACCTTGTACATAGCTAGCTACATACTTTCATCATTTTTAATCTCTCATAACTTCTTAAGTAGAAGACTTACACATCATAAAGCCAATCTCTCTTTTGGCTTTAGCAAGAACGAGCACTCAAAGGACATTTTTAAAAACCCAATAAAACACATTACAAATGCTGTAATAGTTTTGATCAGCCGTCTATACCACATGGTGATATGACCCTTTAAATATACAGAAAAAGACTATTCAATTTTCCTCAAATAAACGATCGAAAACAGATCCTGTCAGGATTCACACGGACAAAACCAGACACAAATCCATCCAGGATCACAAAAGCAGTTTTGCTGTGATACATCTCATAAGAATGATGCTCAAGGTCAGTCATGGAAAACAGGCCTTCATTTCTGGCACTTGCAGTGGATGCAACGTTTGTTTCCCCGTAGATTTAAACAGAGCTTAAATTTGTTTGAAAACCTTGTATACCCGTCTCCTGTACGTAGACGTTACAAGGGATCAAAACTTCAGTCAAAAGAACACAGTTGTAAGGCCCTGTAACTAGGATCATTTTAATGGATAAGTGGAATGGAAATTGCACAATAATGTTACGTTATTGTACAAAAACCCATCAGGTGAAACTCTCAGAATGACGGAGACACATTATCACACTAACAGTCTCCTCTCTCTCGCTCTCCCATCTTAAAGAACCAAAGAGCTCAGAGAAGCAGAGAGATGACTCAGCATCCTCATGACCTCAATAGTATCTCTTCCCTGTTTGTTTCACGATATGCTTGCAACGCTGCCTTACGTCAAAGAACGCTGACATCAAGATCTATAACAATTTGCATGTGCTACATCAGAGAGGGAGGAGAACGTTCTAGACCACTCTGTTGGTAGTTTAATATTAACTTTATTCTATTTCTATAATTAGCTTTTAAAATGTCCATGGATATAAAAACTGAGTGGCAAGGACTCATTTTACACAGTAAAACTCCCAACGTGTTTAAACTGGTTAACATGAAAGTACTGCTAGTGATAATACAACTGGTCAGATGGGAACACGTTTACATCATTCTTGCTTCTCCATGATGTCTTTTATTGTCTGCATTTAACAGTGTTATTACCTGAGATAACTCTGGTCCCACCGTACATATTTAGATGAACTTCTTTCTAACTGGACCAGGCTTTAAGTCACTGCAGCACTAGCTGCACTTTTCAGCCATAGATGTTATCTCAGTCTTTTATATACAGTCTTTGTTTCCAATATTTTCACACTTTCGAGTATAAAGGGATGATGGAACACTGTGTTGCATGAGCCCGTGCATAATTCGCCTCCGTGGTGGGAGGAATGCATCACACCATTTCTTCAGATTTGTCAGCCGCTGTACTCATGCTGGCGAGGCTCTTTTTTAACTTACGTCAAAGGTTTTGTAGTGGATTCAGATACAATACGTTGGGAGGGCCCTGAAGTCCACATATTTTCCTCTTGAGCTTGTGAAAATATAATAACTTTGCCTTGTGGCATGAAATAGCAGCTGATGTTAAACTGTCGCCACAAAGTAGCGAACATGGTCAGCAGTACTTAATGTGGTTGCAGCATTAAGACCATGACAAACAAAACACTATTCCACATATCATTACGATGAGCAACGAGTACTCGGCAGGTTAGGCAGTGGGTCCATGCTGTTGCCCCCCATCTGCAATCTCAACAGAAACTGCAATAGCCAATGAGCAGTCATACCTGCCCCCCTTCATCACATCGGTTTGGTTTGGTTTTTCTAAACCAAGACAACAATATGAACACACTCATCTCTAGGCATTTCCTAGTTAGTTAGTTAGCTAGGACTAATTAGGCAATACTTAGCTGTATATAGTTAGACAACAAAGCCCATTAGTTTTGGCTGGAAGCATGCACTTAGTATTGTTAGGTATTTTAGTACCATGGTAGCATTTACTGGATATTGTTTTATAGTGACATTATGCAGGAAAACTCTGTCATTCAATAAGGCCCCTTTGTTTTAGTTATTTTTCTCTTTGACCCAAGAATTGATGTGTGAGAATCACAGGCTGGTACAAGGTTGAAATACCACAGAGATCACTCCCTCAGCTACATTAGTTTCTTAATCTTTTAGATGCCTGTTGAAGGCCAAATGGTTTGTTTCAGAATTCACTAATGAAAGAACTCTTCGTTTTGTGCCTTGAAAATATGTCGCTGAGATAATCACAATTGTAGCTGAACTGATAAACTACACAAAGGATGCTTCTTCACCCAAGGGCAGGAAGACGCTGCCTTATCTTGGTCTGTACTGGTTTAAACTGATAAATCTGCTGTCTCATGAATTTTACCCTCTATATAAACTGTTGTACTTGTGAATAAAGTTGAGTCACTTTGGGAAGACAATCTAAAGCAGTCTCTGTTTTCTTGTTCTCCCAAGCTGCTCCCGAGCTCGTACTAACACGCTGAATGGCATGCTTGAATATTACTTGAGAATATATTTGACTGTGTTACAGACTAAGGGACATTCTCTGCTGATAGGTGAAGGTACAGTCTCTTTTTTTTTTTTTTTTTTTTTTTTTTTAAATGACATCAGAAACAGCAGTATGCGACATTACGTGATGGCAGAGCTTCAGTTCATCCTTTGTCATTTTTTTTTTTTTTTTTTTTTAAATAAATAGGACAGGGGGAATGAATGAGAGAAAGAGGGGGAGAGAAAGAAAGAAAACCAAAGGGGAGAAGAGACGGTGAGAAGGGGGGGGAAGAGAGAGAGAAAAAAAAAAAAAGAACTCCTGGGTCACCTGTATGGAGAAAAAAAAAAAAAAAAAACAAACAAAAAAAACAAACAGAGGAGACAGCAAACAACAAAGAGCAACATAATAATAGAGAAAACAAAGCACCATCACAATAAACTAGCTAGTCATAGATATCAATATTTACTAAATAATAAACGATATTGTGCAGCACGCAAGATAGACAGCGCACAGTGTGCTTTGAGCGCATGCATGTCTTAAAGCCAAGAAAGCTTTAGTCCGCGTCTGTGAATACCCATGTGTGCATACCTGTGTGGATCAGCATGCTTGCATTCCAAAGGTTTCTCCATGTAATGATCTGCTAGGGAGTGTGGGGGGACCACAGCCCCGTCCTCCAGGGTGTGAAGCAGGTATGGAGGAGATCAAAACTCCAGACATCCAGAGGCCCCCAGAACACAAGAGACCATGGAAGACCAACAGAGGGGCAGCTGCGCCACTGTCCCAGTAAGAGCTGAGGAGAGTCCCAGATGAGGGCTCGCCCAGCAGCCGCGGAGCAGAAGTCAGGGGGAGTTGCAGTGACGCGCCCGTGAGCTCCGCCGGCCCCCAGCTGCGCCTGAGTGACCGAGCCCTAGGCCGAGAGGCCGGGGGCACCCCACCTCCAAAGGGGCCCGAGCGAGCCCCAGGCCCCAGGCCCCGACAAGCGGCCGCCAAGGAGTGAGCCGGTGTGTACCCGGACGCCCACCCCCAGACACAAAGAACCACCAACACACCGACACCTGAGGGAGTCCGCCACCGGCAGGGGAAGTGGTGGTGGGTGGAGATAGGCCTCCAAACCTTGGAGGGCCTGAGATGTCCACAGAGAGGTGGCGTCTGATACCCAACCTGACATATAGACACAGACATACAGGCACACACAGACACAAACATCCATTCCCACCCTCATGCTCTCAGGTGAAGGTACATTCTCTGCTGATAGACGTCCACGCCTCGGAGGAAGTCGATCCACGGATTAGGCCTTGGAAACCGTTTCCTTCAAGTATCATCATACTGCCATCATAATAAGCTGTAACAACACTGTAAACTAGTAGCACAATTTCAAGTGTTTATGTTCATCTTAACCACAGACTGTACGTAAAGGTTGGACACAGCCCAATGCATTTGGTTAGTATTTTATGACCAGCTGCCATCTTGGTACACTATATTGCCAAAAGTATTCACTCATTCATCCAAATGCTCATTCCTTCCATTGCCACATGTGTATAAAATCAAGCACCCAGGCATGCAGACTGCAGACTGGGTCCCTGTCAGGGACTAAGACTGCATAGAGCCGCTGAACCCAAGCCTTACATCACCAAACACAATGCAAAGTGTGGATGCAGTGGTGTAAAGCACGCTGCCACTGACTCTAGAGCAGTGGAAACACGTCCTCTGAAGTGACAAATCACGCTTCTTGCTGGAGTGAATGAGACAAAAAACTAACCTGGAGAGTGTTTGTTTATGTCACTGGGGATGTTTGAACTGATTTTTTATTCATTCATGTGGTTATTTATTCTTTGGACCTTCTGTTGTTTTTATATTTTCATTTCACACCCAGTTATGAACAGCACATGGCAGTCATTTCTTTAAGTGGCTGAAATCATTCATATAGTTCTGTATATACAGCTTGAATCATATCAGCATGAGTGCAATCTGATAAATATTTGACCAGCTTCCTGTGGGGGGGCTGCGAGGAGAGGAAAACCATTCCAGGGAGGAGGGATTTTTATTATTATTCTGGGCCAGAAAATCATTAATCGTATCTTAAGGTCATTAAAGACCCGCTGGAGCTTACCTCTTAGCATCAAACACACCGACGTGCTTTTAGCACCGATGATAGATTACGACATCGCTCTCTGATTGTAGAGTGATCCAAGAGAATCACCAAACATAATTGGGAAATGTTAAACTTTTATACGTTTTTTTTAAACCCTGCAAATATTTCATTGAATCAAAGACAACTGCCTTCTCAATCGGGTCACACGGGATCCATATTCCCGTTTCCGAAATGTACTGGCAGCCTGAGAATCGTCCCTGTTTTGTGAAGATTTCTAAAGTAAATGTAACACTAAGATTGGACGAATTAGTGAATCAACGTCAGCCGAATTCACAAGTGCTGCCCATATATTCCTAAAATGCCGAGCACTCTATTTTATTCGATAAATGTGCCGTCTGAAACGGCACAAAACTTTAAATCCTGGCGATTCGTAATAGAGTTTGGCGCGTAATTTTTCTTAGCCTCGAAAGGCTACAGTACTGCGTGTTTCGGGTCTGTGGTCTATGCCATCATCTACCATAGCGCTGATTCACTCCATTATTCAGCTCACCTGGTCAACAGCAGCAAAAGCCCACCAGCATCCTCGTCACTGTGCTCACATTCCGATACCTGAGAGGACAGCGGTCCCCCACACCCAGCGTGAGAACGTCTCCTGAAGGTTAAATACGAGGCAGTACCACAACACAGACACACCTAGCTCGGATCCTCACCTTCAGCCAGGCAGGCTGGGACACAGCCTGGTCCTCTCACACTCAGTGTACCTGCCGGTTTTGATAACGTCCCATACTGCAGCCTTCTCTCCGTGTCCTCTGGCCCGAAGGGGACGATGAGGTTTGCTGTCAGCTGAGGAGAGCAGGATGACAGGAAGCTCGGAGGCATGTGTGCTCCATAGGCAGCTAGTGCTGCAACTTTGAATTTAACCTTTGTGTCTCCACACAGTCAGCTAAGCTGCAGGCTGACTCTTTATGTTTCTCTTTCTGCTCGTTTAAAGATGTTGTCAGGTGGGGACATGAATATTTGATTTTTCAAAGCCATTTTTCTGATAGACGTTTATTATAGACGTGACTGTTAAAAGAATAAACTAAAAAAAGTCGCAGGCTTTAAGTAAAATAAAATGCACATGTTTTTTGGGCCAGTGGCCAGCCATTGATCAGAACAGATAACAGCAGCATCTCTGGGGATGTGAGGACTGAGGAGTTATATCTACAATCTTTGTTTATTGTCCAGCTGGATCAGCTCACCATGCCTTCTTGTTTTCTATGGTATGGTATTCTTCTCATTAGTGCTTTTTAAAATAGACCTAATATGCTTTGTTTGTTGTCATATACAGTGGTATTTGTTATAAGGAACCCCATTAGCTTCCACAACAGTGGTTGCTTCCTTTTTTCTGTACAGAAATCTAAACCAAAGCTACAAAGTTTGAAGATTCATTTTCTGATCTTCTATGTTTGATCATTTAAATATTAATCATATTTGCTATTTAATTTCTATATTAGACAACGATAACACAAGTAAACACTAAATTTCTGTAGCCACACCCAGGTCTGATTACTGCCACGCCTGTTATTAATCAGGAAATCGCTTACGAAGGACAAAGTGGAGTAGACCAAAAGATCCTGAAAAGCCAGATATCATGACCCAAGGTAATTTAGGAACAAATGAGAAGCACGGCAATTGAGATCTCAGAGTCTGGACGAGATGATAAAGCCCTTTCTAAAGCTGTGGGACTCCAGCAAATGATAGTGAGAGCCATTATCCACAAATGGCCAACACTAGTGATGTGCAAATCAAGCAATGAACCAGTATTGAACCACTTCATGAGTTGTATACCTCCTACATCGTTCCCTCGCTCACCTGGAGACCGCTGGAAGCACTGTGAGAATCATGTTCTTTGATTTCTCCAGTGCCTTCAACACCATTCTTCCCTCGGTTCTAAAGGACAAGCTGGAGAACTCTGGAGTGGACCATCACCTCACTACCATCACCTCATCACCTCACTACCTGGATCCTGGACTACCTCACCGACCGACCACAGTATGTGAGGACTCAGGGCTGTGTGTCGGACAGGGTCGTCTGCAGTACGGGGGCCCCACAGGGAACGGTTCTGGCTCCGTTCCTCTTCACCATCTACACTGCAGACTTCTCCCACAATTCCACCCAGTGCTTCCTGCAGAAGTTCTCTGATGACTCTGCAATAGTCGGCCTCATCACTGATGGGGACGACAAGGAGTACAGAGGTCTGACTCGAGACTTTGTGGACTGGTGCCAGCTGAACTACCTCCAGATCAACGCCAGTAAAACCAAGGAACTGGTGGTAGACTTCCGCAGGCACAAGCATTCTCCACTGCAACCACTGAACATCCAAGGTATGGACATTGAGGCTGTGGACAGCTACAGGTACCTTGGTGTTCATCTGAACAATAGACTGGACTGGACTCATAACTCAGACGCCCTCTACAGGAAAGGGCAGAGCAGGCTGTACCTGCTGCGGAGACTCAGGTCGTTTGGAGTGGAGGGCCCACTCCTGAAGACCTTCTATGACTCTGTGGTGGCTTCTGCTATCTTTTATGGCGTGGTCTGCTGAGGCGGCAGCATCTCTGCTGGGGACAGGAAGAGACTGAACAGGGTGATCCGAAGGGCCAGCTCTGTTCTAGGATGCCCTCTGGACCCAGTGGAGGTGGTGAGTGACAGGAGAACGGCGGCTAAGCTGTCATCCCTGATGGACAACATCTCCCACCCCATGCAGCAGACTGTGACAGCACTGAGCAGCTCCTTCAGTGGGAGACTGCGGCACCCACGGTGTGGGACGGAGAGATTTCGCAGGTCTTTCCTCCCCACTGCTGTCAGACTCCATAATAAAGACTTTAACTGATCAAGCACACACATCCATACATGTGCAATAACACTAAGTGCAATAATCTTTTCTGGCATCGTTGTATTTTTACTCAGTTGTATATAGCATTCGTATTCTATTTTTATCTTATTGTATATTTTTATTCTATTTTATTCTACTGTATATAGTATATTATTTTATTCTATTCTGTACAGTTGTGTACTGTATTTATTCTTATTGTATTCTAATTTTTGCGTCATAACTTTTGCACTGTCCACTTCCTGCTGTGACAAAACAAATTTCCCACGTGTGGGACTAATAAAGGTTATCTTATCTTAAAACAGATGAATTCATTAAAAGCTTTGTTTCAGTGACATCTAGTGACAAAACAGGGAACAGCAAACAGTGTAATCGTGTGCTGAGTGTAACGAAGGTTTGTGTGAATGATATCAATACAATTTTGGATGAATTGACAGATCAGTTGCTTCTATACAAACAGAGGGTGTGATTATGTTCATGGGATTGGGATTTTTAGATTTTTAATGACAAAAAATATTTTTTCCACTGCTTTTCTTTATTTTCTTGCTGACAACTTTCAAAAACACACGTTCACATGGCACTGGGGTGTTACAAAGCGTCTCGTGTTACGTAGCAGTATTGATGATTTTGACCACTTATGTGAGCCAAGTGGTCAAAACATCGCGTGTGATTTTCTGCACTGGAGCAAGCTTTGAGGCGGCGGTTCGAGGAAAATGCAACTTCAAGTTAGCAGCTTGTATCGGAGCATTGGTGTCATGTGGCCATCACAAGAGAAGACATGGAACAGTGGTGAACCTTAATTTTGGTGGCTGACCAAAATTACCCCAAGATCACAGCGATCACTCGGTCACAAAAGACCGCAGAGCAACATCCAGAGAACCGCAGGTCTCATTTGCCTCGTCTAAGGTCAGTGTTCATGACTCTACCATAAGAAAGAGACTGGGGGAAATGGCCTGCGTTTTTTTCCAAGACAAAAACCACTGCTGAAAAACTTTCGCCAGAAAACTCTTGATGGTCACCAAGGCTGTTGGGAAAATACTCTGTGGCCTGACGAGACGAAAGCTGAACTTTTTTGGAAGGTGTGTGTCCCATTACAACTCACTTAAAAGTAACAGAGCATTTCTAAAAAGGAACATCATACTATCAGTAAAATATGGTAATGTGATGGTCTGGGCTATTTTGCTGCCTCAGGACTGAAAGACTTGCTGTGGTAAATGGAACCATGAATTCTGCTGTCTTCCATAATGTCCTAAAGGAGAATGTTCGGCCAACTGTTTGTGACCTCAAGCTGAAGCACACTTGGGTTCTGAAGCAGGACAATGATCCAGAACACACCAGCAAGTCCACCTCTGAATGACTTAAGAAAAACTATATGAAGACTTTGGAGTAGCCTAGTCAAAGTCCCGACCAGAATGAGATTCAATTCAATTCAATTCAATTTTATTTATTTATATAGCGCCAAATCACAACAAAAGTCGCCTCAAGGCGCTTTATATTGTACAGTAGATACAGAGAAAAGCCCAACAATCATATGACCCCCTATGAGCAACACTTTGGCGACAGTGGGAAGGAAAAACTCCCTTTTAACAGGAAGAAACCTCCAGCAGAACCAGGCTCAGGAGGGGCGGGGCCATCTGCTGCGACCGGTTGGTGTGGGAGATGGTGTGACCTTAAAAACACGGTTCAGACTCAAAAATGTGGCTGAATAAAAACAATCATGCATGTAGGTTTGGATTTTTTGCCTAATAATAAACACCTTCATTTAAACACTGTATTTTGTGTGTACTTGTGTTATTTTTGTCTTATATTGTAATTTGTTTGATGATTGGAAACATTTGTTTGTGACAGACATCCAAGGAAATCAGGACGGGAGCAAACACTTTTCACACCACAATATATCCTTTAGATATTACAGTAGACTGCAATGCAACAATGACATGCTAAATATCATACTTATCATATAACAGTGGGGGTGATGCTTGAAGATGGTGAGACTTATTTATTATATCAATCAGACAGCTCAAGTTTGGGTGGTTTGGAGGCAATGTTAGGGAAGCAAGGCTGAGATGTTTGGGACATGTGTGGAGCAGAGATAGTGGATATGTTGGGAAAAGGTTGGAGCTGCCAGACAGGAGTAAAAGAGGAACGCTGCAGAGAATGTTTATGGATGAATGCAAGAGAAAGAGTGAGATGGAGGAAGATAATCCACTGTGGCAACCTTTAAAGGAAGAAGGCATTCAAATAATATACTGTTATTATATAAAATATAATTCAAATAATCAAAGTCGTTTATTTTCTTCAGTGTATCATGTCTAAAACATAATTTTCTAATATGACATTGAGCAGATTTCTTTGTATAGGTTTTGTGTAGAGCCATCATTGGTATCCTTATATTTTTCTTTCTTTCTCAATTCTCCTTCTTGTAAAACAAACAAAAAAAAACGTCACCTGACAGAAAAACTGGTACTCAACGGCACTTTAATTTTGAAAAGTCGCACCGGAAGTGATATTGAACTTCTGCTAGACCGCTAACTAGCTGGAGTTTGTTGTTCCTTCAGCAATCGCTTCTAGAGTAGCTGTCATTTTCTAGCTTTTCGAGGTTGACACATCGTGTTCTTGTGACCGCAGGTAGAATTTAGCTAGAAAGAAGTCACGCAGTGTGGAACTAAACCTGGTGTACGTGTACTAGGTACATTTGCAACCTCGCCCATTGGCTAGCTAACGCTAAGCGTTAACCTTGTAAGATAACGCTAGTGATCTGCTAACAGTACATAAAGTACAGTTAGCTAACTTAACCAAGCTTGCTGAGCTCAGCCCCTAACAAATTCATTTGAAGTGATGCACTGAGGTATGTTGTCGTTTCGTGATTCTGTATGTGTTTTATTACGGACGCTAAATGCAGTGTCACTAACGTTAGCCGAATCATGTTTCAGTTCCGCTTCTGTCTTCAGGCGTCTGTATTTGTATTGTATTTTTCTGGCCGTCAGAACGTCTACAGTGCTGTCCGCATTTAACCTGTTTTTGTATAAATGGGAGGCCTGTCTGTTTACTTTCTTCCTTCAAAAGTGTCGCGCTTTGTTTCGTGTAGTATAAATACTTGTTATACTCAGCTGCTTGTCCCACCTCTGCCTGCGTTCATCTTCAGTGGTTCCTCTTGAATTTCGTTGTGATTGCGCAAAATATATTTTACATACATTCATTTTTTTTCCATCGCCAAACTGTTGAAACACGGCAGAGTATTGATTGGAAATAATTAACCATTATTGATTGGACTGTAGGCTTGATGTATGGGGCTATCTGATGCTGCTGCAGTGATATTGCCCTTTTTTGTGTAGGTGTATCTATTGTTGAACCATCAGGATGGCAGGGTCCCAGTGGGAGCTTCCTCCGGAGCTATGTTGCCGGCCCATGGCATTTGTGGCTTTGACTGGCCTGGATGTGGTATACAATGCTGTGCACCGGGCCATTTGGGATGCCTTCTGTGCCAATCGTCGTGCTGACAGAGTCCCTATCTCTTTCAAAGTGCTACCAGGAGACCACGAGTACCCAAAATGTCGCACTAAGGTGAGCTGCAGCTTGAGAAATCTTTGACAAGTTGAAATTTACACTATATTATATCCCAGTAAAACTCAAACTATTACTGGTTTATCGTTTTCACACTTGCAAATAACAGCATCACTCCTAAAATGTAGGAAAACACTAACCGCTATCAACAATACTGTTTTCTGCTCTGTGCCTAGCGAACATCATATGAGTGGTACATCCCTAAAGGCATCCTGAAAACCGGCTGGATGAACAAACATTTAAACCTGGTACCTGCTCTTGTAGTCCTGTTCTATGAATTGGACTGGGATGACCCGCAGTGGAAAGAGAAACAGTCTGAATGTGCAACTAAAGTGGAGATTGTTAGGTGGGTGAAATGAAATTTGTGAAATGCCTTTGGGGGGTTTTTTTTCTCAGAAATGTGTAGTGAGTTTTTTCCGTTGTGTGGCATTTGTCTACCTTTAGGACCAGTCTTCAGGGTAGAAACACCAAAGTGGCTGTGGTTTTAATCCAGAAGAAAACTCCTCTGCCTCCAGGTAGAGCCTTCTACAAAATAACAATATGTGCTCATGGCAGCTTTTTTTTATTTCACAGTCATGCAAAAAACAAACAAACCTGTAGACCATGCTGACACCTACCATCTTTGTTTCACAGGAGAGGACCTGGTGGCATCAGAGCGGGCACAAGCTCTCTGTCATGCCTGTGATCTGTCTGGCAAGAGCCTCTTTGTTCTCCCTCACACTGACCACTTAGTGGGCTACATTATAAGGTACCTACGACTGACTGAGCCGGTGACCTGATTTAAAGTGAAGATTGTGTTTTCACTGAGTATCTTTTTGGTGTGATTCTAAAGGTTGGAGAACGCGTTCTACGAGCATGCTCAGACCTATTATTACACTGAGATTCGGCGCGTCAAATCTCACAAAGAGTTCCTCAACAAGACAACCCACCAGGTATGAATATGTTCCTCCGTGAACAGTGAACGGATACATGAAAGGTCTCGTGCTGTTTCTGGTCCTTTCGTTTGTTTATTACACAGCAGTTGTAGGTGCTATGCAAACTATCAAAATGCTCAGTGCACAGCAGAAATTGCACAAACAGGATGCATGCAGGAATTATATCTTTTAAATAATCAGTCAAGCTGTGATGACTCTGCGATATTGTTACTGCCCTCTTCTATGCACATCCATTTTTCTGTCATTAGTTCCTCTTCTGCTAACATTAAATTGTCTCAGTTAGGAAGGAGAAGATCACACCAAATATTCTGTGGTTGGCAGCATGTCATGTGGCTAATTGAGCAAGCATTGCATTTGATCATCAGGCCAGCACTATTTGAAAATTGTAGCTCTACAATCAGAGGTTGTAGACAGACCATTCAGAAACCAGTTAACATGCTGAGTGTGGAATACTGGCTTTTCCTGTTGTCTTCTATGGCCTGTGCTGTGGTGCTGCCTGCACTCAGCGAGCTTTTTTTGTATTTCCTGACAGTGCCAGTATGCCTTACACTGTTGGAACAACAGTGAAAAGGGCACAGGTTAGAAAATTCATTCATGATCTGGCCGGTTACTGAAGTTATTTCGACCCCCTCATATATTATGTGACGGTATCAGACTGAATCCACTTCTTGAGTATCACGTGTTCAGTTTACTCTTACCAGCATTGCTCTGTTGCTTCATTTGTAGCAGCACTCTTGCCTTTTTTTGTTTTTACTGAATGAAGTAGGCAGCACTCGTTTAATCCATATTAACTAATGATTAAAGAAGAGCTTTATCAAACACTCCTCTGTGTGAGCATGCAAAGCCTAAGAAAGTTGGTATCTGATTGTGAGCAGGGTTTAAGGTTTTGTTGAGCCAGTTAACACAAAGAAAGCTGTTTTGAGTTTGATTCCCCCCCGGTGTCTCGATTGTAGGAGAACTACTACTATCATGTGACAAAACTTTCCTGGCTCAAGATTATCAAAATAAGACCCCAAACTTTGTCCAGCTAATAGTTCTCAGAGTGGTGCAGCTTAACTAGTAATACTTGGGCTCAGCGTACATTTTCGCACCTGTGACATTTCACAATACAGAGATGCATGTCTTATTATCTATTATCTCATCCTATTTTTTTTGACTGGGTGATCCATTGACGTTGAGACAGAGGTGTCACACATGAGGTTACGGGCCTCTAACAGATTATTGTAGAATGAAAAATAATCTGCTGAAATGAAACTTATTCTAAACCTAATCTAACGTCATTTCAATATTTTTTTCAAATGAATCCAGTAATAGAACAGTTTAGAAAGCTGCTTAGAGATGGAAGGAAACACAGTGTAAGAAGTCATTGTGTTTGAACAGCTTTCTAATCTCTCTGTTCCCAGCTGCTGTTTGTCAGGCATCAGTTTAAAATCGCTTTCTTCAGTGAACTGAAGCAGGACACCCAAAATGCTCTCAAGTAAGTGTGTGTCCTGAGATTCACAATAGGTGCTAAAATAGTCAGCGTCCTAAATGATAGCTGATCAGTTTATCTTGTGTGTTTGTGTCTGTAGGTATTACAGAACTGCCTACAGTCTTGTGCATGAGCTCCGATCACATGAGACCAACATGTTGGAGATCAAAACTATGGCTGGATTCATCAACTACAAGGTACAGTCGTGCTTGTCCTCTGTGTAACTGTTCTTCAGATAAACAGCAGTGGATCTGACTTTTTGTCAGATTCATGTCTTTAAATTACTCAACATTAGTAGGGACGTCTGTGCACACGTTGTGACAAACAACTTGAGCAACTACAAACACACGGCTGTGTGAATTTGTTCTCCACGCGGTGACGTGTCGGGCCCTCCAGGTAGCAGTTAATGTCAGCTACTGTCATGGTTGCAGTTCAAGTTAGCAGAGTTGGTGTAAATCCAAAACGGAGGTCAGAGCCACAAAAACAACCTGTGGGCCAAGTAATAGAACAGCGGCCAGATGTTTAGCATAAAAAGCCAACAACAAGTAATGAATCATCGAACAGTCCTGGTAAACACAGTCCCAACCAATGTTCCCTCTGATGTTTCATGTGTCTGAGCGAACACACAAACTCCCTGAGCGGACACTTGGACCACTGTGAGCGACAGCAGACGTGTGCGCTGTGGTCACGCCAGCATCGAATCCACCCAAGTTACATGTTTATTAAAATAATCAAATTACAGCATTTATGTTAGACTACTTTTAATTAGCCCACTTACAATGAAAATTAAAAAAAAATCTAGTTCCTGTCCTGTGTAGCATGTTAACACTATTGGAAGGAAAAATAACTTTAACTCCAATTTTGAAAACACAACTTTCTTTATTTATTTATTTATTTATTTTTTAAATAAAGCTCTGACTTATATTATGAGTCTGTGGTCTGGGAGAGAGTCTGTAACTCTCTGTCTGCAAAATACAGGATATAATGACCAGTGTTGGGTAATTAATTATATAGTTACTTCTTCAAAAAAGTAACTGAGTTTTGCAAACAACAAAGTGTTTTGCAGCTGTTTACCTAAAAATGCAGCCAAGGCGTTTCAAACTATTTCAAACTATTTACAGAACAATCAGCTGTTCTGCATCAAATCTGATGCCACACAAATTATTTGTGCCGCTCCACAAAATAATTTCTGTCCACTATGAGATGAAGGAGAACAACAGCCTGATACCTGCAGGCCTGACAGCAGCAGATGTGTCACTGCTGTAACACCTGTAACACTCAGCAGTCGCCTCATTGTTCTGACACACAACAAAACTACTGACTACACACTAACTGCACACTAACTGCACACTAACTGCACACTGACTACACACTGACTACACACTGACTACACACCAACTGCACACTAACTACACACTGACTACACACTGACTACACACTGACTGCACACTGACTGCACACTGACTGCACACTGACTGCACACTGACTACACACCAACTGCACACTGACTACACACTGACTGCACACCAACTGCACACTAACTGCACACTAACTGCACACTAACTACACACTGACTGCACACTGACTGCACACTGACTGCACACCGACTGCACACCGACTGCACACTAACTACACACTGACTGCACACCAACTGCACACTGACTACACACTGACTGCACACCAACTGCACACTAACTACACACTAACTGCACACTAACTGCACACTAACTGCACACTGACTGCACACTGACTGCACACTGACTGCACACCGACTGCACACCGACTGCACACTAACTACACACTAACTACACACTAACTACACACTAACTGCACACTAACTGCACACTAACTACACAAGATTTGTGCTAAACGTCGCAAATCTCTCACATCTCAAACACGCCGTCACTCCTGAAACTTTCCCCTCCCTAAACAACTAGATGCCATGTTGCCATATCACTTTTTGATTGGTCGACATGGTACATTTTTCACCAATAGGAAAGGGCGGGGTTTTTGTTCACAGGCTTTCCAGCGTTTTTCTTATAAAACGCAGTTTTTACCGTTTCTTCCTGCAGTAAATATAAACAACGACAGTATTCAGGAAGAAAAACAAACATTGCAGATATTTTATCATAACTCTGGTTTTACGTGGCCGATCAACACAATTTAAAAACTGGTATAAAGTCCACACTTTGTCCGTCAGTTGTTCCGTCTGTCCTGCTCACATCTCCAATGGTTGTAGTCGTTGTCATTAACGTGGCTTCACTCCACATCAGCCGCTTTGCTAAAACACCGGTGTCTGCACATAAGGACGCTGTCATAGCCTGTCACCGACGCTGATCAGCTGCGTATATACGAATGTGAATCGCATCATTGGCTGGACTGTGGGATAGGGTGGCATCGTTGTAATCAGCCAGTCACTGACTGACTCACACTGCAAAACAGAATTATTAACGTATTAATTTTAATTTCAATTCAGGTTAGATTTTTTCTTGTGCGCAGAGACGTGCCAGCAGTGCGCAGCTTAGAGGGAACATTGCTCCCAACTGTACTATAAACTAAACTTTTTGTGACACTTCTCCCTTTATGTTTCTCTCCTGTTCTCGGTGTCTGCAGATCTGCCGCCTGTGTTTCCAGCATAACACTCCTCTAGATGCTATAGCCCAGTTCCGAAAGCACATCGACCTGTGTAAGAAGAAGATCGGCAGCGCTGAACTAGCCTTTGAGCACTCTGCGTGGATGTCTAAACAGTGAGATATGCTCATTGGATATGAACACACAGAAATTACACATGTGGCCGATAGTCCATCACCCTCTGTATGGAACAAGATGAAGTGATTAAACCTTATAATAAAAATATGTTAATTCACAATGGTGAACATGCAAACTCCACAGTGAAAAGGCCCCACACTTGTCCTCTAATGAGTGTACATGAACACAGTACATTATATAAGGACTCATGTTTATTTATAATGCACATCCATACATCATGTCTGCACATCTTGACTGTTCGACTTTGCCCCGTTCAGGTTCCAGTCATTTGGGGAACTGTTTGATGAAGCTATAAAGTTGGGACTGACGGCAATCCAGACCCAGAACCCTGGATTTTACTACCAGCAGGCTGCCTGCTACAGTCAGGACAGGAAGCAGCTGGCACAGCAGCTCTGTCAGGTGATGGCGGTACAGCTACTGTAACTATGCCTCAGTGTACCAGCAACACCAAAGACAGCATGAACTCGCCGCTTTAACATGCAACTGAATCGTAGCTTCTTTTAGGAGGTTTCTAATGATCATATTGCATATCAAACACAGCTTAACAGTTTCATTGGTCGGTTGTTCCAGGCTGGTGCAAGTTACCCCTCCCCCGACCCTCTGGACACCCAAAGCGCAGGACTGGATTTCTATGGCCAGAGACCTTGGAGGCAGGGACAACAGAGTATGTTGACAGATACAGACATGGAACAACACTGCTGGCCTCAGACACTGTTAATGTTACTGCTTCATTCACAAATCTGCACAACAGTGCTTGTGCAATATTATGTACTGTAGCTGAGACGTGACCGTGCGTGATTAAACTGTTTTGAGTTTCTACATTTGGCCATATTTTGTTTACATTTCCTTTATCTTGTTGTGAGGACACGTGTGCACACCCCTATGGTGAAGGTCAACAGTAAACAGACTAACTGCTGTTAGATTGTTGCTTTAAAAGGACAGCTGGCTTCTCTGAAGTAAAGAACACTTTAATTAGCTGTTAGGTCCTGAGTGATCTTGTCTAAATATTTTATTGTGGACACGTGTAACACATCCAACGTGCTTTTAGAAAGCTTATGAGAGGATCCTTCTGCTGTCTGATGCTGCGTGTACCACTACTTCTAATGAAACCTTCCAAAATGAAGCTTAATATCAAGAGTTTGTTCAGTAATTACGTCTGCATCACTTCACTTCCAGGTATTGATCCTCCAGATGCTGAAAAAGAGAAGACGGGGATTCTAGCTCTGCAGATTAAAGAGAGAGATGTACCACATTCTGTAAGAGCACACAGCAATATTTTACTGCTTTAGTCCTGCTTATTTAAAAAAAATCATTGTTATTAATGACACACACCCTCAGCCTTACATATGAAGTTAAACTAGCCTATTTTTAACATGGTAGCTGATAAAATCATTTGAAAATGACCAGCTTGGTTTGTGAAGTAGCTTAAAATGTAGAGTTTGTTGGACGCTGGCATCCTTGCATCGTGCATCCTTCACATGCCCACAGAAGTCAGTGTGCAGCCTTTTAAAAGGTTCAGACATTATTGGAGAAAGTGCCTGATCCGTGAGAAAATGTTACCTAAAGCTACAGTTGGTCTAAAATCAGTGGAAGCGCACTTTGGGTTCGGTTATTGAGTTTTTCAGAACGCCAATCCCTGTAAAGATCTGTGATTTGTTTGTTTTCTACAACAGTAGCTTTTCTTGGTACTATTGAAGATACTCAAAGGTATAGAATTCTTAAATACAGCAAGAAAAATGTAGGAATTGTGTGTTTTTGTGTTGCGGGAATCTAAATGTGTTGGCACATCATATGCTGAGGTCCTGTTTGTACAGAGGAAACGATAGGCTGCTCTGCATGTGACGCATTTTCCCAGCTAGAGCAGAAAAAGCTTTACACAGAGACATGAACATTCAGCTTTGAAGCTTTGTTGTGTCATTCTCATAATTGTGTTTTACTTCTAGTTCCTGTCAGGTTGAATTAATCCTCTGGTGTCTCTGCCCCTGCAGGAGCTGATAATAGCACTTCTCAGCAACGCCGTCGCCCAGTTTAAGAAGTACAAGTGTCCTCGAATGAAGAGCCACCTCAGTGCGTATGATTAGCGTTTTATAGTCGCTGGGTTACCTTCTTACAGGTGGACGTGTTCTAATCCCTGTAGTATATAAAGAACATCGACACTGTGGTGATTTTTTAATATGAGCACGTTGCAGTTCGCAGCTGTTGTGTCGTTTCACCTCGTCTCACTGTGTGTATCTTCTGTAGTGGTGCAGATGGGAGAGGAATACTACCATGCAAAAGACTACACCAAGGCGCTGAAGTAAGTGAGACACAGCTTTTCCAAGTTACGTCCCACTTTTATTTTGATATAGAAGCTGAGAGCAGGACACGTCACACCCAGAATCTTACAAACTCCTCACACGAGGGGAAAGGGAACAGAACTCTTTACCTCTCACTCTTAGAAAGCAGGCTGTGTGAAGAATCGTCTTTACCCATTGTGTGTGTTTTCTTATCAGGCTGTTGGACTATGTGATGTGTGACTATCGCACAGAGCGATGGTGGGGTCTCCTGACAGCCATATTGACCACAGCTCTACGCTGTGCTTATCTGATGGCTAGTATTAAGGACTACGTTATCTACTGTATGGAGCTGCTGGGCAGAGGTGAGAAAAAGACGGAACTGAAAACTACGACAAAACATCAGGAATAGTTAAAGAACAAAAGATGCCAAATAATCCTGTAAAACACAATCCTTTAATCTGTGGGGTGGTATTAGAAACTGCTGCTGACACTCAGAACATTCTTACTTGCGTGTGGTAAATCTGAGAAATTTGTTGCAACTGTCCAAGGATGTTTAAAATATCAAAGATGACGTTTGAGTGGAAAACTGAATAATATCAGATCAGAAGACTCACGCTGATCTTGTCTTTTAGCTTCCACCCTCAAGGAGGAGCAAAAGTCAAGGATTGAGAGGAATCTCATCAAAGTCCTCACGGTGAGCTGAAGGGTTCCACCGATCTAATACTCATGATTTCAAACGTTAATATAATTGTAGTGTGTTTCGTAGGAATTAAATGCTTAAAAGCTGCCGTTTGTAGCTGTGTTGTAAAGCTCAGAGTAGCTAAGCAGAGGTCAAATCAAAATTGATGCATCCACATATTTTAATTTCCAGAACGAGGTCCCAGATGCTGAGCCGGAGTGCGATCCGTCTTCTGTCACTGCTGCCAGGTCTTTGTGGAATGACCGCATGGCTTTGGCTGGATCGAACGAACTAACTATAGAAGTGCAAGACTACATCCCATTCAGTTAGTAAACACACGATTCGCTCAAAACAGGGGTTTTAGTTCTCCTCTTTTATCGTGTACGTGGCAGGAAGAAAAGGTGCATGCTGACGAACGACACTGGGTTTAGAAAGAGTTTAGTATAAAACGGGATGCAGCATTCTTCTATATCTCTTTATAAATGGGTTATAATAGCTGTCCTTTTTTTCTTACTCCAGTCCAGTGTAAAGCCAAATTCCAGTCTCCCAGTTTCCACGTGGACCAGCCTGTCCAACTGCAGGTCTTCCTCCGAGCTGACTGCCCTCATCCCGTGTCTTTCAGCAAGCTAGCTGTCAGCCTCAGTAACCAGGTACGTGCTGTTTGCATCGCCGCCTCCAGGTATGATGTCAGCTTGGAGCGCTTTGTCTGTCCAACGTCCCACAAAAGCAGCTTCAGGTGAGCTGGTGTGCTCTCAGTCCACACAAACTGAACACATTCAGTCTCGTGTTTATTTACTTCTGTAATTATGTTGCATGCTCACCATGTTAGTTAAAAAACTGCAGTAATAAAACCCAGACTGGTTCGTGTTCACCTCGTTTTAGTGCAGACAGCTGAAAATAACATAAACCTTACGTTCACTGTTCTTCATGGTTATGCTGCAGTAGCTTAGCTTCCTATCCCTCAGCCATAAACCACTGATGGGGTATTGTATGTGATGTATAAAGGTGTTTTTGTTTATTAGGAGTATAACCAGTGGTGTGTGGCAGAGTGGTCAGGCCAGGAGGCCATGAGTCTGTTACCAGGAAAAACCACATGCTACAACTTCAGCTTTGTGGCAAAAACTGAAGATGTTGGTAAGAAGATAGAGGTAAGGAGACTTTGTTGTTTGTGATTGCGAGAGAGAGACATGGATGGAAACATTGATTAATATGTGTGTTATCATAGATGACGGGTATCGAGGTGATGTTGGGTGGCGACAGTGGTCGCTGTGTGTTTGTGAGCTGGAGAGGAGCAGGTGGAGACGCCGCGTCTGCACATGAAGCCTTGCAGGCCAGCAGGTGTTCACGGCGTTGGGGCCGTAACATCGAAGCACGTCAGGAGCTGGACTGGGACAGCTTGACCATGCAGCACAGCACCATGTGAGTCAGAAAAAGCCATTACCAACCCGTCAGTTTGAGCAGTGTCCGTGCTGGGATCGAATCAGCAGAAATGGTTCTTGTGTTTAGGATCATCTCCAGAGTCCCAAAGATCTCTGTTCAGCTGAGCCACCAGCCTCCTGCACTCACCAATGAAATGTACTGCATCAAGCTTACTGTCCAATCACAGGAGGAGGCCATGGCTAAAGATGTTAAATTAACTGCTGGCCTCAAACCAGGTAGATCGGTACTGTAATCATTTCAATAACATACAGCAGCATACGAATGCTAATTTAGCGTTTGTCTTGGTTTGCTTGTTCAGGTCAGGATGCCAATCTAGGCCAGACCACTCACGTCACACTTGACGGATCAAAGTTTTGCGATGACAGCGCGCCTTCTTTGCTCCCCGATGTGCCTCTGGGAGAGCTGAAACCGGGTGAAAAGGTGAGTCTCACAAAGAAATGTCGATTCAGCATACCACGCAAAACGCCAACACTGTCAGTTCACAGCAAAAGAAGAAATTTGAGTTTGCGAGCTGTGTGTTTGCCTCTAGTTGGAGAAGTGCGTGTTTGTCAAGTGTGTGTCAACCGGACCCAGGGTCTTCTTGTTCCACGTGGCCTACGGCATCGACACCACAGTAGAAGGACGACAGATTATGTGCAAGTGTCACAAGGTAGAAAGCTCGTCCGACCCACAGTACAGCTGACAGACGGCTCAGCGATAAACACGTTAACATTATTTGTTTTACTTTCCTGCTTTACACCTCTCTCTTTTTCTTCTTCTCCAGGATGAGACGGTAACCATAGAGACACTTGTTCCATTTGAGGTTTCGGTCAAGTTTGTTTCCACCAAGGTTTGTATTTAGGATTCCCCGTTTTTATTTTAGCGTGGACTTTACTAATAGTCAGGGAGGTGTGAGGGGATCTTTAAGGGGGCAAGGGTAGAGGGCATAAGCTTAATATCATGAAATACAAAAGCGGGAAATGAGAAACATCCAGATTTGTCTGATTACATTTACATTAGCGTAAGTTAGCATACACCTACCTCAACAACCTGTTTGTATGACAGCTGCTTGTAGAAACTGAAACAGACACTCCAAGTACAAAGTAAAGGACAAAAAATAAGTAAGACAAAGGTTAAAGTAGAGAGAAAAGCCGGAGCTTTGGTATGTTGCATTCGATTAAATAAATTTCATCCTGTTAAAGTAGGATAATGAGTCTTTTTATAGTAAGTCTAATAAAGAGTATTATTATTGTCTCTGCTGTGCTGCTGCAGTTTGAGCCGTTGGACCGGGTATCAGTGGACATTCCCTTTCTCCTAATGACTGACATCGTGTCGTCGTCTCCGTGGCCCCTCCTCCTGACTTCCTCTTCTCTGCAGCTTCTTACTGTGACCAGTAACACACCGCAGCTTCAGTCACAGTTACAGGAAGGTACCCGATTACTTAAAATAGTTACCTAAAATTTCCTGTTTAAATTTATCGCTGAAAAGTAAAAAGTGTGCGCTTGTGTTCAGTTGTTCTACAAACAGGGGAGTGTGCCAGTGAGTGTTTCTGTCTCCGATGCCCGCCACAGACCAGCATCAATAACACGGTGGCTACAGGGCAGTACCTGATATCATGGAGGAGGTACGTACACGTTAATGGAGGCTGTGACGTGCTGCTGCTGGGTTTTCAGAAGGCTTGAACAGACTTCTAAAACTCTGTTTGACAGAAACTCCTCCAGTCCAGACAGTCCTCTCATCCAGACTATAGTTAGTCTGCCTCATGTGGTCCTGGAGATGGTGCCTCTGTACATCCACGCTGGTCAGTATGCAAGCATCGCATGCACACAGTGTTCCTGATTTTACAGAAAATATTCCAATACACGAAGTAGAATTCAAGAAATGTTCTCATTATTTGCATTTGCTATTGTGAAAGATGTTAACCTCTGGCTGTTGGTGGTGTCACATTGTTGTTTTGATGTTTTGGGCTATAGATTTACCGTCGTTCGGGCGAGTCAGGGAGTCTCTTCCTGTGCGTTACCACATAGAAAACAGAACGGCTCTGGTGCAGGAGGTGGAGATGGCCGTGGAACCATCCGATGCCTTCATGTTTTCTGGTCTCAAACAGGTACAGCTGCACCGCCTGTAAGGACTGACGGGTCATGTTGATGGACAGTTTTGGTGATGTCATCGTGCTTCATCAGTACTGAAAATCTGGTTTTCATGCAGCACTTGTGTGTGTTTTCTATCTATCTGTAAATATAAAACTGTGTGTGTGTGTGTGTGTGTGTGTGTGTGTGTGTAGGTGCGTCTCCGTATCCTCCCCAGTTCAGAGCAGGAGATGCTGTATAACTACTATCCACTGATGGCTGGTTACCAAACACTACCACAGCTCAACATCAGCCTGCCACGTTGCCCCAACTTCGGTACTCAAGCTCTGAAACGCTTCCTGCCCCAGCGAATCTTCGTCAAGGTAACACGCATAGAAACCCATAAACACTAAGGTAACCGTGGAGATGTTTTCCTTGTTGGGCTAAAGCCTCGTTTCTGTCTTTCTCCACAGCCTCAGGGTCGACAGTTGGACGACGCCTCCATTGCTGCAGCTTGAGGAGAAAATGAAAGTGTTTCTTGTAAATAAAAAGCAGCATTGTGTACTGCAGGCTGTTCTAGATGTATGATACCACAGAGATTGACACTATTTGCTTAGATCATCTGTTGACCAAACACCAGCAAGCATCGAGCACCAATGATCATTTAACAGCTAAGATCGTGTGTGAATCTGATGTGAGCTTTATGGACATTTGAGGAAAGTTTAATATATGAATAGGATGTGATGAAGATTTGATTAAACTGAAGTGATCTAAACCTGCTGTGTGTACAACCGTGAAAGTGTGAGACAATTGTACATACTTAAAAATGGCTACATTATATCGATGAAGTTGAGGGTCATAATGTTCAGAAGTGGGAAAAGGGTTAGTTGGTTCTGAAAGACGGTATAGAAAAGAGACGCCTGTCGCTATTGCCCATTTTCTTTTGGTTCATGGATTTTAAGCACTAGTAAAGTGATCAGGTAATGCTAACAATAGGGCCCGAGACTGAGTCTGAGACACGGATACCAGCTCATTTTTGCTTCTTAGTTCTTAGACTAGTTTAGAAGAGACATATTTATAATTCAGGAAAAAAATTTTAAATACTTTTAATTGGCCAATAAAGGAATTGCAGTTTTTTCCACATTAAGTTTAATAAGTCACTGAAGCTTGTTGGCTGGTTCAAAAATGGCAGGTTGTTAACTCACCAAACATGAGCTGTACTGTCAGCACTCAGATTATAACCACGCTAAAGTGACTCCACACTGTAGTCATGTACACATTTGCATAACTAGCTAAATTTCCCTACTTGATCCTGGAAGGTGATGAAAATCACATCTGAGGCCTGTGAAGCAGAATTTCAGGGTTAACTCTGGGCCTAACCCTGCGCTGCAAAGCTGGTTTAATACTTACTGCTGTACATCGCCATGGTAACTTGTGATGGGAACATGTTCCAGACTAAATATCAACAGGTATAAAATCACCGTCTGCTGATAAACCAAGTTTCCAGAAAACATCCGTACGATTCTTTGAAGATCTCTGTGTGCGAATAGTAGCAGGAGCTCAAGTTTATTAATTGTCTGACGCCTGTGTGTTTCCCGAATGCGCATCAGTAATAAGTACAGATTCTTACATGCAACTTTATTCCTTGCTGCTGTTTTTTTTTTTTACCTTTTGGCCGTGAAATAATTGAACCCTTTAAATCCAATTGTGTGTCTTTGTGAGTTTTTAAGACTTCTACATCATCAGTGTGACTTAAATTGTTCACAATTAAAATCATATAAGGTGCATGACACATTTTTAATGACTACATTGCAAAAATATGGTTTATGTAGCAAATGTGATACAAATTAAAACTCATATACAGATTAAAAGTTGATTTTTTTTATATATTGTCTGAAGGTTCAGCAAACACTCCATTATCAAAACATTAAAGAGTGATTTTATAGTTCAGGTTTTAAAGGGTTAAGAACAATTAAGTATTATAGGCATTAATATATAAATTGGATCAAATGCAGGTAGACTCAGCCCATATTTGATTTGTTTTTGTTCTTTAGCTGATCTCAGACCAGTACACACTCGGGGCTGCAGCTGAAAAAATAAAAACTAAAGCCGTCTTATGCAAATTTGGAGATTATTTAATGGGATAGCAGGTTCTAATCAGACTCCCCTGTCTACACTGGATTTACAGAATTCCTGGACTTCCAGGAACAATTCTGAGATGTTCTCTGGGGTTTTCATATAATTCGAGAAACTTAAATAGGTTAAAAAAAAATATGGTGTTGTGTTTTAATTTCATGTGTGGAATGTGGTAAATATAAGAGATAAATGTAATAATGCTATGAAATGCGTGTCTTAGAAACCGAATATCTTAAATAGAACCTGCAGCTATAATCTGTACACCTCATAAAATGTTTGGTAAAGATCCAGAACGCACGCTGAAGCTGAAGTTCAGAGGACAGAGCAGATCATCTACCAGTTGGAAGGTTGGTGGTTCAAGCCCTACTCCACCAGTTTGCCCTAAAACATTTTTGGGTGAGATACTGAATTGTTACTTTCAGCAGAGTACAAACGTGTGAATGTTGGACAGAAACCTCTAAAGGCCTTTCCCCCCCAAAACTTATATAAAGCTCTTTCAGTGCTTGAGTATAAAAAAGTGTAAAAGAACGGGTCCATTTGCCACTTTTCAGATTTTTCATAGAAAAAACATAATGATACAAAACTGAAATTGATTCTGTTTATATTTTTCAAAGACAATTTCTCTCTGAATCTTGTAATGACTACATTAAATGCTGTAAAAATGATTTCCCAGCCGCCACAGAAGTGATTAAATTACTGCTGTTTTATTGGTAGATTTTTATGATTTCAGTTATTGTGTAGGTTCGTTTCTGGATGACAGCTCGGACTCTTTGTGGCACCCTGAGTATTTTGAGTATTAAGAACAAGTCCCCCCCCCAATCAGCTTTTTTTGCTATTTGTTGTGACAACAGTTTGCATCATGGTACAGAGCCAAAAGCTCATTTGCTTCCACCTGATGTGATGTTAGGGCGATATTTAGTTTCGCCAGTAGGTGGCGGTGGCGGCTCAGCCAAACGGGTAACTGCCAAAATAATCCCTCACAAAAGTAACGCAGGCCAGTTATTACGATGGAAGTAACACTGAACTGTTTTGCTGTGTTTCAGCGCAATAAACCTTCATGTGCACCTGGATGAACCTTGTCTTCCTTCAGTGTGTAACAACTTTGTGGAGGAGAGGACGTGATGTTTGAGTCTGCATCCTCTACTAATCATTCTCCTTTAACCCACAATTAAAATCCGTTCCACTAGAGTCGCATATCCATTTGCACCCTTAATCTCTCTAACATGCTGCACAACCTTACCAGCTTGATTTCTCTTCCTAGCCAAAGTCCTTTTCACCTTGCTTAGATCCGGTCTCACATGCAGCTCATTACAAGCTAGGGTTGCCAACTCCCTGAAAAATAAATAAGGGACACCTCGTGGCCAGGGCCGGGCAACCCAGTTGTCTTCACCCTTCCCAGTGTGGTAGCTCTTTTTTTGTGTGTGAAATTATTTTTTAACCATTTGACTTGAACTTGATTTAAGCAGATGCATATTCTTTGTGATATGACTATATGGGAAACAAATGATCATTTAGCCATTTATTTCTAGCTCAAAATGACAACATTAACACAGTAAAACAGGTCTCTTTCTTAAACAGAAGCCTGTCATGCTTAACTTTTGAGAATATAAGTAAATCTTTCTTTAAAAGAACTCTGTCCTGCTTAACTTAAAATTATATAAATTAATAGAAAGCAATAGAACAAAAATATTCTTGTAACTGTGCACATATAGTGCATTTAGTACAATTGGCTTCAGTTGAGGTATTATTTCAGCTTTTCTAATGCTAATCAGCTGCTCCTGTTTGTAAACCCGCTTGTTCCCATGATTACGCATCATAACTCATCATCATTATTCATCTATGTATTACTTTTATGTATTAGTCATCTATTTGTTGTAATCATCTATCCTTGCAGTTGTTTATTACACAAAATAAATTATATTATTACACTTCTGGCCACATAGCGCTGATATTCACTGCACATGCCCATATTAACCTTAACCAGAGGGTTTAAACAACAAACCAGTGTTTACATACCATATCTGCTTCTGCTGTGGCCTGGTGGACAAGAAATTGGTTAAGGGTTCCCCGAGCTTTCACGCCCCTCATGTTCTTCACGTGCCCACCATTAGAAGCATGCCTATGGAAAAAGTGCGCCGGCACACAGTGCAGTGCGCTTTATAGTGCACTTTTCCAGCCAGGTGTTTTCCTTTTCCCATTCCTCCCTGTACTTTTGCAGCCTTTTTTTTCTTTCTCTGAGCGAACAAACATTGCTGCTCTAACGCTGGGCTCACACTGTGCGATTTTTGGCCCATTTTGAGCCGATTTTTGAGTCGTGCGACCGATTTGGTGATCGGCCCGATTTTGGCCTTCATCGTGCGTCGTGTAGTATACGTGGGGTAACGAGAAGTGATTAACACCTCACGACCAGCTCCTGATCATCAATCGCTCGTGAGGGTGTCACCACAGCCGCTCACACTGCTCGCGCGCAAACACGTAAACGCCGTGAAAAAGACGGAGCAGCACGGCTGTGCAGCGTGTGATCTGGACACAAGCGATGGAGGCACAACTTGTAGAACTTTGGAAAGCTCATCCGAGCCTTTTCGATGTGGCCTCACAAAATTATCACGACCACAACAACCGTGAAAATAGTTGGATTTACATGCTGCTCAATCACAGCTGCCTGATCATGTTTTTCATTAGCAATTTAGCAAAGTTGATGGTGGTGGTGTGTCTGTGTGAGTGAAAGACAGAGAGAGCGAGCGACAGATTTTCTGTTATAACCTTCATTTTATGGAGGCACAGTGTGCCGTCCGAGACTTGCACCGCAGTGTCGGCGTTTGTTTCCCTGTTGGCCGGTATTTTCTTCGTAAGCGACCTTTCCTCGACCAATGAGATAAGCGATAATCTAACTTGTCATACTCGAATTGTCATAAGTGTGCTGACAGCTCATTGGTCACAAAGCAGGAGAGGGGCTGGGAATTATGTTTTCAAACAAAGTGTTAATCCCATTAACATTTATAGACTACTTTTGATTCTCACTGTATTACGGGACAAAGTGCGTCCCTTATTAGCTCAATACGGGACGTGTACTTTTGTTTCTAAATACGGGACGATTCCGTTGACGGTTGGCAACCCTATTACAAGCCGTTTCCTATGTCTTTGCTGTACATCTAGCAGTTCTCTTTACTTTCTTTATCTTCATGACTATCTCTCTTTTTGCCCCCTTGTATACTTTCCAGTATTTCCACATTCCACTTCCAGATCTCTGTCCAGAGACACACCAAACACCGCCTTGGCAGTTTCCCTCTGCACTGCAGCTGTACATTCCCAGCCATCTGGTATCTCTTCACTACCATCCAAAGCTGTTGAATTTGAGTACATATTTGACTATTTTTTAAATTTGATTAAAATAAATTGAATTTATGAATGGATTCATACATTTAGAAATATTTATTTGTACCTACTGTTTTTACTGTCCATTAATTTATCACAACATTAATTCCTTTAATAATAAAAAAAATCATGTGTAAATGAAGGTACTAATGAATATTTAATTGCGCTATTAATTATTTATCAATGAAATTGTTTATTTCGATGTGCGCAAGTGTCTCGGTCCTCCATACCTAGAGGGCGATATCTCAACAGCGCCAGGTTGACGAATCCCCAAAAAGTCTCGCCGAGTCAAGATGTCGCGATAACTGCTTGGAGTCGGATTCAAATTGTGGCGCTTTGACTGATCGCTAACAAGGTATATTTAATCCTTGTTTTTGTTTATCTATCTTATAGGCACTTCGTCAGTAGAAGAACTGCCCACAGTAGAGTTGTTGCTGCTAATTAAAAGAAAATATCGTTAGTTCGGAGTTTGTCATATTGAAATCTTAACCCCCCCCCAGGCTTAGATTGTGTGGCTGAATACGAGCAGGAGCTAGCCATCTTTACCTGACTTGTTGACATTTTTTGGCCGATACTGTTGCTTTTATATCTGCTGTAGCGGTTGCTTATTGTCCTCCTGGACATTTACTGTCACTATTTATCTTATTAACAGCGGGACGTTAGCTTCAGATTAATTGGAAATAAGGAAATTAAAGCTGTATAGCACTGTCTTACAAAACAAACGAGAGCACGGTATAGACGTTAGCATAAACGGTTGCATTTATTTAAGCCTTTTTTGATTACTTTTGTGTGTCACTTTTTAAATACATGCATTGTTTCTGAGTTGGACAGTGGAGTATAAAAAATCTCAAAGCTGCCTCTGACTGCATCAGACTGTAAGTGACAGAGAAAATGAAAACGATAGATAAAATAAAAGTCACATGGTGATAGCAAATAATTCAGGAACTGGATATTGTTAAGACTGACACCAATATTTGCTGATTCAAAAGGCTGATACATCAAATTATATATATATATATATAATATAAGGTTACGGGCTTTTTCGGTAAAGACTGGCGCACACAACAAACTTTAACACACATTTGTGCGTCCTTCACTTTCCAGATGGCAGCAGAAGAGGAGATCAAGGTACTGAGGATCCAGCTCAGAGAGAAGGAGGAGCAGGTTCATCAGGCTGCTCAAGCTGGCCTGGATCTCCTCAACCAGCAGGTGGAGCTGCAGAACCGACTGGATGAACAAAGAGTAGAGATGACCAACGCCCTTGAGGTCCGCTCTTACACAAATAAAGAGAAAAAGCTCCAGTAAACTGCCATGAGCCCAATACAAAAGTCCTTGTTTTCCTAAGTTTCCCGCCCTGTTGGTCATCCAAACTAACTTCATCATTGTTTCAGACCTCTCCACCTATCTTTGTCTGATGTGTGTGCCACAGGCTCTCGAGCAAGACAAGTACTCGTTGCAGAAGGAAGTGGAGCTGAAAACTCGGATGCTGGAATCACTGCAGTCGGACTTTGACTGTGTGAAGAATCAGCAGAAACGGCACCTTCAAGAACAACAAGAACATCTGGAGAGGGCTCATAGCATGGCACTCAGTGAGCTTCACAACAAGGTACAACAGCACGTGGTCTCATCTGGTATGAGGCCTGTACTAATGAGTGAAATTAGGGATAGGGAGCTATGCTAAATGTAAATGGTAAATGGCCTGTATTTGTATAGCGCTTTTCTAGTCCCTAAGGACCCCAAAGCGCTTTACACAACCTGTCATCCACCCATTCACACACACATTCACACACTGTGTACTATGTGTATCTATGTGAGTTATGAGGTTAAATGCACTATGGTATCTTACACCAGTAAAAGCCCCAATTCTTGAGTGGCTGTTAGAGCAGTAAAGTGAGATAGTTGTTGAGGTGTACCACGCTGTCACTGCCTTCAGAACTGCCTTCATTCTTTTTGGGGCTGGAAACATGATTCAGAGAATCTGGTCCGTATTGAAATGATGGAGTTACACAGTTGCTGCAGATTTGTTGGCTGTACATACAGATGCAAATTTCCCATTCCACCACATCTGTATGAGTACAGTAACTGTCCTGTTGTAGAAAACAGATTGACATGAATTAAGCTTTGCATTATGCTGTGCATTACACTGCTGGAAGCAGACATAGAGACACTGTGGTCATAAAGGGTCACGGTCAGCAACAATACTCAGATATGCTGCAGGATTCAAACGATGCTCAGGTAGTGCTAATGGGCTCAGAGTGTACCAAGAAAATCTCCCTCACAGCCTGACTGGTACACGGCAGGATGGATA